>NC_140031.1:36335866-37535866 GCF_963513975.1 Fringilla coelebs
ATCTGTCATCTGAGATCATTGGCATTGGGTGCAGAACTTAAAGATTTAATTGAAGGTATGACAGCAGTAAGTAATAACATTTGAATTGTTTTTAACTCTATCAAAATAAAAGCAAATTTCTCAGAAATTCCCTGAATGCTACAGAAAAAGATCTCATTAAAGGAGATGATATTCAGCTGTTTCTATTAAGAAATCATTTACTTCTGAAGTAATTTACTGCATTTGCATTTACCTTTACTAGCAGTGCTGTAGCACCTGTCACTAGCTACTCTTCCCTCTCACTTTGGAGTGAATATATTAGTGACATTAATCAGCAAGTAACTTCACAATAATTTCTACATCAGACATATAATTAGATGTCTTCTGCAACGCAGTTTTATGGCCCAATGACAAAGAAAGAACCAAGAAACCTGGAAAATACTAACAATTGTAGAAGTAGTCATAAGATGACTTTCACCAGTGGGAAAAGGTAATGATAGAAGAGATCTCTTTCTTTCAAAAGAGGCTGGGAAGGTTTGCCTGGGAAGTTTGCCTATGATAATCTAGATATAATTGTAATTGTTCTTAGGCATTCAGGGTTGACTATTGTCCCTTATCTGATTAAATCCATCACCAATTGAGTTAATTTCTCAAATTTTCATAGTTTTCATTGCTCTAGGAAAAAGGATACAGGGCTAGGTAGTCTCACAAACATTTCTTACAGGGAATTAATAATATTCTTGCCCTCTTAGTAGTATTCTAAAGGAATATATATTACTTAAATATTTAGAATACTCCAGGAAAAAATACAGGATTACATAAATTTTATTTCTATATTGTATAAGTTATTTAATCAGTATTCTTAGCTTTTCAGGAATACAGTAATAGCTGTCCATTTCTGGACTATAAAAGCATATCTGATATGGGGACCTAAAGTCATATTTTGAAGAAATACGTGTGGATCAAACATGTTGACTCAAATTTTTATTCAAACAAGCTAAAGATACATGATTTGTCTTTCAATGGATTGTATGTCGTTAAATGTATAGTCTAGACTATAAATCAAATTTCCATTCTGATGGCTTTATATAAAAGTGAATAAAATATCACTGGTATCCACAAGCATTCCATAAATTGCTGGGAGGGGAAGCATGGATATTGCTTCTAATATGAAATGCCACCCTTTTTGTTATTCTTTTTATAGAATTTTTCCCCACCTTTTTCCTCCATTTTTGTTCATTCTAGTGAGGGATGACAGCTACTAAGTCTCTGTTGACTACTGATTTGGACTATATGGGAGTTAGGTGTAAACTGTGTTTCTCTGAAGCTTATGAATCGTGTAAATAAGAGTCAAAATAAGTCAACGCCAAAAGAGAAAATTAAACTCTGTGCAGCCCACCACATCATCCTACATGTTCTATCATTAATACCTGGGTTTGGATTGACATATTTTCCTGGATCACACATAGGTTAAAGGAGAACTACCATAATTAGACCTTTCATTCAACATTTTTTACTAATTCTAGCTTGTATCTGCACATTATTGCTTAAGATAATTAAAAGCTCTCTTAATAAAGAAAAAATACATTTTAATTTCTAATACATTGTGTATATTTCAAGTGTCTGTGTTTTAAAAAAATAATGGTTCTGTGTGTTTTCTATCTTATTAAGAAGAGCAGTTGCCTTTTGCTTTTACAGAGAATGGAAGACATAAGTCTTTCAACAATTTTTTTGTTGATGAGTTTTGTTTATTCAATCTGTCCCTGGAAATCTATAACTAAAAGGTCAGACATCAAAAGATTTATGTTTACTTTTATGTGATCATTTTGTAAAAGATCCTTCCTTTCTCTTCTTTTTATATGCTGTTTGTTTTCTGCTTACTGTGCAGATGTTAGTAAAAAAAACAAAACCAAACTTCCTGCATTCAGAAGAAAATAATTCACTCACTTTTCAGATTGCAGCAATTGTGAAACAGAGTAACCATAGAGGGCCAACAGCCAAAATCCTCTCTGAGAGGGCCACATGCACCAGTGAGCCTTGTAAATCTTTTTTAAACTCATCCTCAGTCCTGGATTTATTTGTTTTTCTAAGCAGACTGATCTGGCTCCCTTCAGGCCCTACAAAATGATCTGTCACTGTCTACCCAGATAACCTGAGGCTGCAAATAATGAAGTCAGCTCACCAGGCTTTGCAAATGGGTCTGGTATCTTAGATCATGTAAGACCTTTTCACTTATTAGGTTTCCACCTCAGGGTCCCCTGAGCCTCTCTGCCTTTCCCTGGTGTACACACATGTGTGCAGCTGAAGTCGCCTCCTGGGAAGATTCTGGGACAGTCAGGGAGAAACTTGGTGATTTGATTAAAAATACCTGAATGTTTCCAAATTAAAGAAGAAGGTCCCTGGTTTAGTTTGTTCTTATACTGATGCTGGTGTTCTTTTAATGGCCTTGGAGGCTGATGATTGCAGCTGTTAAATACTTTCAGCCTTGACTAAGAGAGTAATAAAACCTTGGGACTTAGTTAAATGCAGGTCTTCACCTAACTCTAAAATAGAAGTTTATTTTGTTATTGGAGAAAGTATTAGATTATTTGGGATTACATTAGATAACCCCAAAGCTATGAAGAAATTACTTACATTAGGCATTTCATAATCATAGAATCACAGAATCAGAGAATCAGACAAGCTGCAAGGGACCACAGTGGGTCCTCTGGTCCTCTGCTCAAGCAGGATCATCCTACAGCACATGGCACAGAATTTTGTCCAGGTGATTCTCGAATATTTCCACCGAAGGAGATCTGACAACCTCTCTGGGCAATCTCTGCTGATGCTTAGCTGCTTGCCCAGTAAAGTTCTTCATCATAATAACCGTGAAATAAAAGCTATGACAGAAAGCAGATTTTTACTTTCCCAACATGTATCTCCCCAAGACTGCCAGAGAATTTATGTATTTTCCCTTACAGTTTCTAGTAGGCTGAATGTATTTACTTTTCACTGTATTTCTCTTTGCTACACTGCAATATTAGAAGAAAGTATTAGTTTACACATTTCTGTTAGCAGAATAAGGACCTTACTCTGATCACTCTGGTTTTAAATCTGGGTGATACAATTCACCTACTCTTTACAATGCCTGTAACCTCATGGGGCAATATGCACTTCCCAGCCAAGAGTCAGTGTAGCAGCATTTTCTGCAAGCTTCACAAAATCAGAGGTGATGAATCAAGCTGATGACCTATCACTTCAGATGGAGATGTTCAATAACACAGCAACTGACCCAGTGATCTGAGCTCAGAAATGACGTCTTATCAGACATTTTTGTTACCCATACTCTCAAGGCTTCACAGTTTTATCTTAGTTTCCTGACAGCACTCACTGCCTAAAAGTCAACAACGGCTTTGGCTTTTTGTTGGAGCTCTCTGGTGGCTTCTCCTATCACACAAAATAAGTGCAGAGCATGGTTACCCTGCATCTGAATCCCAAGCTTGAGATGTAGCCTGTATGTTTCAGATGCTTTCATCCTCCTCTGGAGAAAAAGTGGTGTGAATCTTTGCTCTAGAACAAGATGCGTCCTTGGTTTTCTAAAAAAAGTGTTGTAATTGAAAGGTTTTAAATGAAATTGAGATCCAGTATAGATTCTTTCTATGGCTTTGGCAGTATTACTTTGACCTTGATTTTCAATTTCTTCAGAATTAGTTCTTTCATAAGTGTTTATTCGTAAGATTATGTGGAGTGTTTCTATTGTTAAAGACGATTTCCACTCACAGAGTGAACTGAAAGTTTTCACTTATGGTTAAATTCCATACAAATTTAAGTATGGGCAGTGGTATCCCAACCTGAAAGGGAAAGGGAAGTTCTGGGAAGGGAAGTTCTGGGAAGGGAAGTTCTGGGAAGGGAAGGGAAGTTCTGGGAAGGGAAGGGAAGGGAAGTTCTGGGAAGGGAAGGGAAGTTCTGGGAAGGGAAGTTCTGGGAAGTTCTGGGAAGGGAAGGGAAGGGAAGTTCTGGGAAGGGAAGGGAAGTTCTGGGAAGGGAAGTTCTGGGAAGGGAAGGGAAGTTCTGGGAAGGGAAGGGAAGGGAAGGGAAGTTCTGGGAAGTTCTGGGAAGGGAAGGGAAGGGAAGGGAAGGGAAGGGAAGGGAAGGGAAGGGAAGGGAAGGGAAGGGAAGGGAAGGGAAGGGAAGGGAAGGGAAGGGAAGGGAAGGGAAGGGAAGGGAAGGGAAGGGAAGGGAAGGGAAGGGAAGGGAAGGGAAGGGAAGGGAAGGGAAGGGAAGGGAAGGGAAGGGAAGGGAAGGGAAGGGAAGGGAAGGGAAGGGAAGGGAAGGGAAGGGAAGGGAAGGGAAGGGAAGGGAAGTTCTGGGAAGGGAAGGGAAGTTCTGGGAAGGGAAGGGAAGTTCTGGGAAGGGAAGTTCTGGGAAGGGAAGGGAAGTTCTGGGAAGGGAAGTTCTGGGAAGGGAAGTTCTGGGAAGGGAAGTTCTGGGAAGTTCTGGGAAGGGAAGGGAAGGGAAGGGAAGTTCTGGGAAGGGAAGTTCTGGGAAGGGAAGGGAAGGGAAGTTCTGGGAAGTTCTGGGAAGGGAAGGGAAGGGAAGGGAAGGGAAGGGAAGGGAAGGGAAGGGAAGGGAAGGGAAGGGAAGGGAAGGGAAGGGAAGGGAAGGGAAGGGAAGGGAAGGGAAGGGAAGGGAAGGGAAGGGAAGGGAAGGGAAGGGAAGGGAAGGGAAGGGAAGGGAAGGGAAGGGAAGGGAAGGGAAGGGAAGGGAAGGGAAGGGAAGTTCTGGGAAGGGAAGGGAAGGGAAGGGAAGGGAAGGGAAGGGAAGGGAAGGGAAGGGAAGGGAAGGGAAGGGAAGGGAAGGGAAGGGAAGGGAAGGGAAGGGAAGGGAAGGGAAGGGAAGGGAAGGGAAGGGAAGGGAAGGGAAGGGAAGGGAAGGGAAGGGAAGGGAAGGGAAGGGAAGGGAAGGGAAGTTCTGGGAAGGGAAGGGAAGGGAAGGGAAGGGAAGGGAAGGGAAGGGAAGGGAAGGGAAGGGAAGGGAAGGGAAGGGAAGGGAAGGGAAGGGAAGGGAAGGGAAGGGAAGGGAAGGGAAGGGAAGGGAAGGGAAGGGAAGGGAAGGGAAGGGAAGGG
Source organism: Fringilla coelebs (assembly GCF_963513975.1). Classification (NCBI taxonomy): domain Eukaryota; kingdom Metazoa; phylum Chordata; class Aves; order Passeriformes; family Fringillidae; genus Fringilla; species Fringilla coelebs. The sequence goes on from NC_140031.1 coordinate 36,340,951, forward strand.
AAGGGAAGGGAAGTTCTGGGAAGGGAAGTTCTGGGAAGGGAAGGGAAGGGAAGTTCTGGGAAGGGAAGTTCTGGGAAGGGAAGTTCTGGGAAGGGAAGTTCTGGGAAGTTCTGGGAAGGGAAGTTCTGGGAAGGGAAGGGAAGTTCTGGGAAGGGAAGGGAAGTTCTGGGAAGGGAAGGGAAGGGAAGGGAAGGGAAGGGAAGGGAAGGGAAGGGAAGGGAAGGGAAGGGAAGGGAAGGGAAGGGAAGGGAAGGGAAGGGAAGGGAAGGGAAGGGAAGGGAAGGGAAGTTCTGGGAAGGGAAGGGAAGGGAAGGGAAGGGAAGGGAAGGGAAGGGAAGGGAAGGGAAGGGAAGGGAAGGGAAGGGAAGGGAAGGGAAGGGAAGGGAAGGGAAGGGAAGGGAAGGGAAGGGAAGGGAAGGGAAGGGAAGGGAAGGGAAGGGAAGGGAAGGGAAGGGAAGGGAAGGGAAGGGAAGGGAAGGGAAGGGAAGGGAAGGGAAGGGAAGGGAAGGGAAGGGAAGGGAAGGGAAGGGAAGGGAAGGGAAGGGAAGGGAAGGGAAGGGAAGGGAAGGGAAGTTCTGGGAAGGGAAGGGAAGGGAAGTTCTGGGAAGGGAAGTTCTGGGAAGGGAAGTTCTGGGAAGGGAAGTTCTGGGAAGTTCTGGGAAGGGAAGTTCTGGGAAGGGAAGTTCTGGGAAGGGAAGGGAAGTTCTGGGAAGGGAAGGGAAGTTCTGGGAAGGGAAGGGAAGGGAAGGGAAGGGAAGGGAAGGGAAGGGAAGGGAAGGGAAGGGAAGTTCTGGGAAGGGAAGGGAAGTTCTGGGAAGGGAAGGGAAGGGAAGGGAAGGGAAGGGAAGGGAAGGGAAGGGAAGGGAAGGGAAGGGAAGGGAAGGGAAGGGAAGGGAAGGGAAGGGAAGGGAAGGGAAGGGAAGGGAAGGGAAGGGAAGGGAAGGGAAGGGAAGGGAAGGGAAGGGAAGGGAAGGGAAGGGAAGGGAAGGGAAGGGAAGGGAAGGGAAGGGAAGGGAAGGGAAGGGAAGGGAAGGGAAGGGAAGGGAAGGGAAGGGAAGGGAAGGGAAGGGAAGGGAAGGGAAGGGAAGGGAAGGGAAGGGAAGGGAAGGGAAAGAGATCTGCAAATGGATGTTGCTTATGGTCAAAAAGGAGCAACACAAGTCAGAGAGTCTACAAAATCTTATGAAGTTTTTATTAGTAAATGATACACACAGCATGGAAATTGGTACATCAGTCCTTTCTCTTACAGTAGAAAAACTGGTTGAGGATTTTGTATAAGGTGTAGGGTAAAAGAGCAGAGAGAGAGAGAGAGAGAGAGAGAATGAGAGAGATTAAAAAGAGGGAGAAAGACAGGAAGACAGATCACCAGTCCTCCTGGCTCCAGCATTGATCCAGTTGATGTAGTGTTCAGGGTCCTCAGGGAAGCATCTTTTTATACATAAGTCTCCCCACCCCGGAGCAGAGTTATGCTTACTTATGCTAATAAGCAAATTAGTCATCATGTACAATTCATTCTTCTAAACCTTTCTGGAAATAGGTCTAAGGGTTTCAGGAGACCCTAATGGTCTTGATGCCCCCACTACCGGGTCAATCTCATTTTTGTATGTTCACTGTACTGTGTTGTGTCTCCAGAACTGGAACAAGGAGGTTTGTCCCAGGAAAGTGTTGCACTACCTGTTGTATGGCTCCCTTTTCCTGTCAAATTATATTCTTTCTCATGGCATGATCTTACCAATGGTCCTTGGTCCTCCTCTTTCTCATGGCATGTTCTTACCAATGGTCCTCCATGACTATCCAGCTATCAGTGTTTGAGACACAGCATTAGCCTCTTCTGTGCTTGTAGAAGGCATGGATGGCCTTCAGACTTCAGGCTATGAGTAGGGGAGCTTAAGTTCACACAATTAAAAATCTAGATCTTTTGAGAGTCAATGGCATCCCAAATATAACATCTCCACCATAAATTGTTAAGTGATAATGTATCTGGCATTAAATATACAGAAATAACCATATTTTCTGAAAAGAAATCACAAGCTAGAGATTTAGTCACAAGTTCTTAATAATTCCACTGGAAATCATGCACCCATTTATCCTTAATAACTTTGAAAATCTCAATCACTAAATGCAAGCACATTCAGAAAAATAAGGTTCTGATTGTTTAGCCCATCATATAGAAACAAGGCAGGAGAAGAGAAAAAAAGACTAAGGAAGTCACCCTATGGAGAGTAAAAAGCCCAAGAAAGTCAGTTTCTACAATACAGTGAAAAGAACAAAACCAAAAAATTAATTTACTGCGAATATCAACTGCTTTAATAAGTTTGACAATTTTGTAGTAAGAATTTCACAGGGCTTCTCATTAAACATGAAGTTAAAATTCTGATCAATTAGTTAACTAACTATAAACAATCAAGACTCTAGTCTTGTTCCTGTGATCTATCCTGTTTCCTATGTTTTTATGGAAACACATAACGGTAGAAAAAATTATTATGGAATTCTGTTATTCACCACCATAAGTTAGAAAAAATAGTCACATGTTATCAATGTGAAAACTATCATACATCAAAAACTAATTGGGTTCATTTTACACTTGGTACGAGTGGTATGATTTGGCAGATTTCTAGTACTTGGTATGAGAAGTCTGCCAAATATGCTCCTACTGTGCATATACATGAATGAGATAATTCACTACCAAATTTCTGATCTGAAGCATAGCATACTCAATAGAAAAAAAATATATGTGTGAATTAGAGAAAATAAATTCTGCAGTGATAGGTCTTGTTCTTTTAAACTCACAGGCTGTGGAGTAAAAATGGGAAGCTTTCCTCCTTTATGAGACATAGAGGCACTGCAGCATATTTGACAGCACATATTCCCTTTCTGAGGACTTTTAAAGAATCATAACAAAACAAAACAAAAAAATCATACAGTGAAGAAAAGAATTTGCAGCATTTCTTTTCCATTAATACTTTATTATTCCCTTTTCCTGGATATGAAGTCAGGTTGCTGGTACTTCATGGCAATTATCATACATTATATGAAAGACTATGCATTAGAATATTAGAAATAGACTTTGACAGAATTTAAACCCAACAGCTAATAGCCTTATTTTCAGGTAAAACTTCCTAACATAAGGCTTTGCGATGACAGTATATGCCATATAAGGATGACTGGCAGAACCTAAAAGATCAATACTACTTAGATATGATGGTGATTAGTGTCAGCAGAAAAGAAAATTATTAGGACTTATGAAGGGAACAGAGAAGCAGAGCCAGACTTGAAGCCACACATATTTAAAGCAAGGCACTGGCTTTTCTGGCTAACTGCTTGGCAGCTCTAACATTATATAATAATCACAGATCATTTCAGCAAAATCTTATACATTTTGTATCAGTCTGACTTGGGCAATGCCTTTTGGCTGTCTGTGCACATGAGAGTGTAATCCCCAGTCCACACTAATTGTGTGGACTTCCTTTACAGAAAAGCTCTGGAATGAGAGGAAAGAGAACAAACTCAGTACCTACCTGTGTCTACAATTTACCTGTAAAATAGCATGACAGGAACATGAAACAAGGAGTTATCCTGGGAAAAATTAATATAGGCTAGCAGAAACTGCATTAAACATTTCTGATTTTTACAATGTCCTGGACCTTGGGCCATGCACATGCCTTCTGAAGATTTTTAACATTTACCCAGGTAAAGTGGAAGAGATGGGTAGATCATGCTTCCTATTCAGCCAGAATTAAAAGCTTACCAAATTGTTTGCTATTAGCATTCTATTCTGAATTCATCTCTTTCAGCTACACAATTCTCTAAATCACCCATGCAATAAACCTAGCTTCTCTAATTACCTGTATCAGTGTGCAAACTTCAATCACTTACATGCCTCGAATTTTCAGAAATTCTCTTATACTTCTATTTTGGCACCCAGTTTTCAAAAGAGGACAGAAAATGGTGCAGAAATTATATAAAAGTAATTTTAAAAATCTGTCACAGAGTTGCTGATCTGCTTTTCACAGCTCATCTTTATCAGGTTTCTACATCTTTTCCTCACTGAATTCCTACTGTTACATTCCTCAAAACTAAGGACTCTGTTTTAGAAAATCAAGTATATATTCTTGTTCTTCTACTGAATGATCATCACAATCGTCACTTAATGTGTCATATCCATTGTGGTTATAACCTCACTAATGATATCACCTCTCTTTTGAAACTTCCATGAAGCACTCAGCATACTTAGAAATAGCATATTTTCTATTAAAATTAACTTCCCCAACACAGAAATTACTCCTCTCAATAATATGGTCATGATGTTGGCAGTGCAGAGACTGAGGCACAAAGAAACAACCAAACACAAAAGCTCATTCAAAAAGCTCTTTGATACCACTGACCAAAGTTCTTGAACAAGAGCCTATTGGCTTCTGCTCATGGGTCACATTAGGGAATGCAGGTAGGATGACCTGCTTCCACTGAATCAAAAAACTTAAGTCCCTTGGAAAGTTCAACAGTTGCATGATGTAGATTTCAGTTTTACATCCAGGTCTTAAATAGCAGTATCAGACACCTTGAGATTTTGGACCTAAGAATGATTTCCTGAAAGCAGTAGCAAATGAAAAGTTCAAGGAAATAAATATCCACAATCATGGGGAAATTAGCCACTGGAAATACGAAAGGGGAAAAACAAGAAAGACAGAGAATGAAGGAGAGATTTCACATTCTGTTATATACTAGCGCATGAGCTCAAAACGAAGAAAATAACTTTGCCACCACATACGCCTCCTTTGCCTCCAAAAAATGGTTGCTCCATTCTGCCATCACATGGAAAGAGGGAGATAAAGACAGCTGATGCAAAGCCACCAGTGCTCAAGGACTGCATTCAAAGTGCAAGTGACCTCAGCAGAAGAAAAAACACAGTGTTATGCAAAACCAGAAAAAGACAAGAAAAATACAAACAAAACAAAGGGAAGAGAAATAGGAAAAAAAAGTTGTACCTGAGTCAAAACAAGAATGATCTCCACAGGGACAAATAAACTTAGTATTTCCTTCCCACTACATATTGCATTAACAAAATACAGAATGGAGGAAAAAATAAAGTAAAACCTTCCAACCTGTCCGGAAGCAACAAACCATTTTGGGCAGAACTTTCAAGAGAGCCAAAATGAGTCACAATTCAAGTCAATGTCTCTCATTTTCATTATCTAACCCTAAAGCTACACAGATTACACCTAGAAATGGTGAAAGCCAGTTGACTTAATCCTTCTAGCCACAATTTTTCCCTGCTCTATCTTCAAATCTATGATATCCTGGCAAGAAACTGCAACCTAGCTCAGAATTATTGAATCAAACTAAATAGTGACAATGGAGAAAAACCCAGCAGCTACATTAAATTTCAATTTAGGTTCTCGGTGAGCTACACCAACATCTGTACCACGCATGCAAACTAGCAGTATCTGTGTCTAAGGGTGAGGAAAATACCTGTTCAGTAAAAATCAATAACAGAGCCACTACATGAACCACTACGCAAAGGACACTTACTCATTTTTTGTGAGAACCAAAGGGGTTCAAAAATAAAGGAACTATTTCAAATTATGGGAATATTTGTAACTTATGAAAAATTATAAAAATATTTGTACAATATTGAAAGAAAAGTTTCAGACTTCAGAATTTTCCATTAGTTGTATCACAAGTAATATCTCATCTGATTATCTCTACCAGCAGAAGTTTGTTTATTATTGTCATGTTCCCAAAAATCACTAGTGTTTGACTAAAACAAACGCACACGTAACAGATAAATGTTTAAGCTGCAAATCTGAATGACAAAATTTTTAGAAGTATTAAATATATCAGAAAACCCCCCAAAAACTCAAGGCAATTAGTCCACTTAAATAATATTAAGGATTGCAAAAGTGACTTTACAAACAAGCATGGTCAATAAAAACTGGAGCCTTGTTTCCATCTTTCATTGTACCTTTTTTCAAGTTTCTACACAAAGATCTATTTCTTCATGCAAAAAGAGAAACTGTTAAAAGCAGCAGGCATGTCATTACTTCTTGGTTAATGCTCTCAGTCTTAAACTTAGTCTGAATTTCTTTATGCACTAGCAATGGCCTTGCTTAGGATATATTCATAAACAATGTGCATTCTTTCTCCTCCTCCTCTCCTTAAAAATTAAGGATTTGATTTAAAAGTTATTTGATTTAAAAGTTTAAAAGTCATAAACAATGTGCATTCTTTCTCCTCCTCCTCTCCTTAAAAATTAAGGATTTGATTTAAAAGTTACCAGTTATTTTCCATGTGACAGAAGCGATTTTTTTAAGGTGCTCAAAAACTGGTTTTCTTCATCTTTTTTAATACATACAGGTCCTTAAATTGATATACTTACCTAATTTCATTTTTAAAAAACCCAAACAAATATAAACCAAACCCAGAAATTTAAAGGGCATTATATTTATCTGCAGTCTCATTGCAATTTATGTACCTTTTTTTAATACATAACTGAATTCTTGAAAGGACGACTGTTATCAAGGTAATGGATATCTTTAGACATGAGCTATGCTGCTGTGATGGCACTGTCACCAGTGGCACAGGGCTTCAACTACTAAGCCATGAGGCATAGGAAGACTCATCCTGGTCTGTGACAACATCCCATTGTTGAAAGAAAAGTAATGACTAAATCATTACAGTGCTCCCTGGGAGCTCACATGAACGTTTAATGATACTTACAATAGCTGAAAATGTCCCTTACATGCTAATACTTTTCATAGTTAGATATTTCAGAAAGGTCAGTGATTATTACGGTGTTTGATGTCCATCATTCACCCATGTGACCAACAGCACTTGTTCAGGACTGTGCCTGCTGTTTTTCAGGGGAAACAAACTGGGGAGGTGTAACCTCAGCAGGCTGGAAGCAATCCAGTACCCAGCCTTCAATCAAACACAAACACATATTATGTAAATTGTGCTCTCAGTCTGCTAGAACTAATCTGGTGTCACATAGCACTGCAGATCACTATGAAAAGTCCTTTCTACTTTTCCACTTCTAATCTTGTAAAAGAACAAAGTACCCCAAGTATTTATCTTTCTTTTTCAAAATCAGTGTTACAGAGTCTTTAGCATTAGTTATCTGATTTATCAAAAAAAATGCTGAATACAGGTCTTTCAATAAATGTTGCAGGAAGGATCTTCAGATATTCAGCATCTCTGACAGGACCTACATATTTCACCCAAGCATGAAATCAATTTAGTTTTAAAATGTAAAGAAAAGTTCTTAAGACTACAGACATTAGCTAAGTTTCTGTACTTTGAGCAAAACAGTTTATCCATGATAACTACTTATGTTTGGATAGTGGTGCAAAACCAAACCCAGAATCAAATCCCCTTCATGTGGGAAGTCTGAGACATAGTGTCTTCTTGACACACTCACCTCCAGGTGTTTTTGAAAACAAAAAGATACCTTTAAAAACCTGCATCCTAAAGTAGTTGTCTATTACCAGCTGACAGGAAGAGTTTGATTAGCTCCTGTACAGTCTTTTTTATGTGTTTAAGAAACTCTACTTTTAGGCAGACATGAGTCAGAAACCTTTCTTGAACAGATGTGTGTCAAACACCCAGGCATTTATCATTTGTACACCAACTTTTATTAATTTACTTCACCATTAAAATCAACAATGGAAAGAAAAGCAAAAAATGCCACACATAAACATGCATTGCTGTCTAAGCAAGTCTTAACCAAAAATCTTCCAACTGAAACTTTATTAATAAATAAACTTATTAATTTCTATTAAAGCAAAGCCTAACCAGAAATATACTGAATCCAGCTCTCATTAATATACCCAGACTTGTCTGATGTGAGTTAGGCCTGCTTTTATTTCCCATGTACCTGAGCTGCCCTAGTGACTGAAGTGTGTGAAACTGCACCCAGCTGCAAGGAATCTGGCGACACAACACTAAGTAAACACTGATCAGGAAGCTGGTCCCACAACACCAGAGCCACAGGGTATTGGCTTTCCTACCAGTTTTGGAAAATACCCGACCCAAGTATAACTAAGTTGTGGCTACTATGATTTATGAACTTCAGCCTCTGTAATTCCTTTTCACTCCTTTGTGTTTAGAGGCATCTTAGCTCATACAAAAATAAAAGTGACAGCACCATTCTCAGGACAAATTTGGTAGAAAGAGCAATACACACATGAAAAATTTGGTGGAAAAAAAATTATTTTATGACTGAAATGTATAGAACCTCTAAGAGAAACTGGACCGTAAAGAAATGTGGATACCATTCTTGAAAACAGCATGAGGCAGACCTCCAGCACTGATAAATCTAAGGCATGGAGACCCAATGTATGCTTTGCTGATGTACTCTTTATTTGATACCTGCATCACAGGCATTTGCCACATCTGCCATATGTCTAAGAGGTGATACATCCCTGTCCAAAGTGATAGCCCAGCAGCTTATAGTGAAGCTAGAGGTTTGTAGATTAGGACAATACCTGAAATAACTCAAGAGTTTGAACAAACAGGACACAAAATGTTGTGAAGAAATTCTTGGAGGTACCTTGATAAGTCATACATGACAGACAGATTGAGTAAGACCTCCCCAGGTGCATTATCCCTGCCTTCACCCAGGACCAACCTTCCTTGCTAATGAAACCATACAATAAACTCATGATTTTTCAATTTGAGTTCCTCTAGTATCAGCTCAAAATCAGAGGGTGTTGAGAGAAAGGATTCCTCCCCCCAGCTCTCAGATAATCACTTCTATTTCCTCACAATAATTTCTTTTTGTGAAATGAAAATGATTTCAAAGAACACGAACTGACAATTGAAAGCTACCATCGATGCCCACAGGATGTCATACATCTCCCTTTCAGGAAATTAAAGCAGTAACGAGAGCAGGCAGAGACAGTAAAATGACAATAAAAATGTATTTTGATTAAATTATTCTGCAATAAAACTAAAAGGAATCTAAAAGCACAGTCAGATTATCATCCTCATCATGCCTGTTGAATGACTTAAACACAAAAACATTCAAGATGAGCACTGAACTAGGTGCAAACAACATTGAAAGTCATATCTTTTCCTCTCCCCTTCCTCTTCAGCTGTCAGGCCATTGTGATCAGCTTAAACAGCCCCACGCAACTCAAAATATCACCTGCAAAGAGGAGGAATCCTGTCTGAACACAGTAAACACACTCTGCCAACAAAAACATTGTTCAAAAGGTGGTCAGATCTACTTCCCCCACTTTGCACTCCATTTTTCCATAAAGCATAAAATAGCCATTTCCGAAGAAACCAACAAATTAAGACAAATCGATTACAGAGAAAAATGTTTTTCACTTTCTTTAAGAAACCAAAGCAGAGATATATTATTAATAACTAACTGTATCAAAATAATACATAATTTATTCAAAACCCAGACATTGTTTCAAATGACAGTTTTTAATCACTTATTTTTATTCTTCTTTTTTTTTTTAGGTGAATTTTTTTTCCAGAGTCTTGGTAAAGACATCTTCTAACTATATCTTGTGTGTTGGTTTTACACAGCCTGGTTTTTGGTGGTAGGGGTGGGTGGGTGGGGCTGTCATTTGGCCAGTGTCAAACCATGGCATTATAGTTTTTGGACCAGTTTTCTTTTTTGAACATTTTAAAATAACCCTATTCTTTGAGAGACAAAAAAATTTATTTGCCTTCGCCAATAAATTTTTTAAATTAAACAGAATGAGAACTATAGCTTGAGAGAAGACTAGATGGCAGCTGTAAACAATTGAAGTTTATTCAATATAATGACAATGGCATTAAGAAATTCTTTTTTCTCTTCCAAGAAATGGGAGTATTAACAACAAAATGTACCAAATTTGTACCTGCATAGTGTAAGACAAAATAACTCAACCAATTTGTTCAGCAATAGCCCCATCAAGGATGACAAAAATGTTGTATTCTTGTCAAGCTTTACATTTTGCATGAAAATGGCCTATTTCAAAAATATATAACTTAGAGTCCTAAGGTGTGAATTTTAAAATCTCATATCTCAATAAATATCCCAGTTTTCATCATTGTTCCATACCCATAACAACTTCAAATAGGCTATACAGGAACATCTCATTGCTTTTCCACATTTATGGATTTACTAGATGTGTGATCCTAAATATCTGCATAAAACATCCATCTGCTTTGGTTTAGATTAGTAGTGGTGGTATTCTTTTCCCATTGCTGTTACTGCTGTGTTTGTTGCTTGATGCTTTGCAAATCTCAGTCTTGAATCTTGCAGAACTAAAGCACCTCACTTCGTCAGAAAGTAGTTCAGAGACAAAAGTTCTCATAACTACGTAAAACAGGATTCTGACTAAGAGCAAGACTAATACTGGTATCAAAAGTCTCATGCAATGAGGCCTGATGAGCAATGTCTTGCTGGTTCTTCATGTTGCTGAGAAGTAGACGTGAGAGATATTTATGGTTTTTTATCAAGACTGCCATTTTACAGCCACTGAGCAAGTATGCTGAAAGCACAACAGTACCTTGAGTCCTAGAAACTAACGCCACAATGTGAGGGGCACCCATGGCTTCCTCTGAGGTGATGAATAGTCTGTCTGTCCACATTCACAATTTATTTGAAAGAATGTTACAGGTACCTGAACTAGACAGAAGGAGAGAGAAAAAAAACTGCAGAGTGAGATTAAAGGCTATAGCAAGTTTCTGTAAATTGAAAACAAAAAAAAAAACCCAAAGAAACCAAATCAAAGCAAATCAAAAAACAAAATTAAAACCAAAACTAACTAACTAACCAACCAACCAACAACAAAAACCCAGAAAAACAGAAAAACAAAAACCCAGCCAACCAAAAAAAAAAAAAAAAATCCCCAAACAAAAACCCCCAAACCAACCAACCAAGTAATGAAACAAATAAAGCACATTTATTAGGTCTATTGATTATATGAACATTTTGAAAGGAATGCTAGAATTCACCTTCACAACATGCAAAATACTGCTACAATAAATACTCAACATAAAATAAATACAATAAACAAGACAAATGTAAAAAATCATCAAGTACTATTACCATGCTGTTGTCTCTAATATTTATTTGACTAAAGTGTGAAAAATACTATTTTCATATCAAACTTTGGTTTTTAAATAACAATAATAATTTAAATAATAATGCCATTCAGACTGATGAATGATCTGTTGTTCACCAGAAGTAGACAAGATATTTTATTCTGATATTTCCCTTGTCCCTCTTGGTTATTTTTGTGTTTGAGTTATACTGACAGATGTTTGCAGTCCCTCTCCCTTTCCCATCCTCCTGCTGTTTACTTGGACAGTAGTAGTACTTTTTAGCTATTTAAATGAACGCTGTTGTGATCAAAGAGAGACTTTCCTACTGATTGTTATTCATCCTGTTTCTACATGTTCCTAAATTATTCCTTTCAGAGATAATACCTGTCCTTGGCTCACTTTTTGGGAGTGATGCAGCCTAGACCTCAATTTATCCAGTTTCTGCATATAAACAATGAGAAATTGACTATTGGAATGCCGTAATGCTTTCTATACTTAACCTTGCCACAAAGACCGCAGAATCACAGAATATGAAGTAGAAGGGACCTACAAGGATTACCAAGCCCTACACCTGGCCCTGCACAGCACCAACCCCAAGAGTCACACCAAGCGCCTGAGAGCATTTTCCAAATGATTCTTGAACTCTGTCGGGCTGGTGCTGTGATCAGTCCCTGGGGAGCTGTTCCAGTGTCTGAGTGTAGGCTAAAGAAAAATCAAAAGAAGAGTCAGTAAATAAGCAAGTTTAGAGTCAAATAATCTATAAAATAAAAATACTTGTTTGATATATTTCAAAGATAAATCAGATGGCACTTGATGGAAACAAAAAGGTCTGGAAAGCTATTTTATCCATGGTAATTGCCAATATCAGGAAGCTAAAGCAAACAACACAAAGGAACTCAAACATTTCTCTCCTGGTGAGAAATTCATAGCTATGCCTCTTACCAAATCAAATGCAATCTGAAAATATCTGACTGTTAACGTGAATATATAACCTCAATATGTCATAATCCCACACCCACCCGCCTACAAACCTGTACTGCCCAAATAATCCTTCTGCACAAAAATTATTTGTTGTATTTTTTCTGAAGGAGTTCCTTGCCTGAGGATAAGCTGAACCATAATCATAAAAGAGAGGAAAGCATACATAGATTCAACACCAAAGAGTGAGAAAAATAGCAGAATAAGAGCATGTTGTTGTTCTTTTAAAGCAGATACACTGAAGGGGTTATTATTTTATTAATGGTGCTCTCACTGACATTATTCTGGTGCTATTTGAACAAACTGCCTTCTATTGTAATCTGTAGTGACACAAAGCTCTGCAAGAGACAGGATGCTTTGAACAATTCCCATTTTAGATTATGTCTAGAAATTGCATGTTTAAAGCTGAATTTACATGTTGAATGCAAATCTTTGAGACTGAACTGGCACATCAAACTGCTGCAGCTGTACACAATTAGAGCAAAATGTGGCTGCTGTTTCAAAGAGCCTTTCTTTTGTTGTAGTATATACTGTTGTTCATTTGTTTGGAAATACATCACTTATCTCCAGCACACAGGACTATTTGTGAATTAAGAGCTGTTATTTCAAAAATGTTACATATTCATTAAAAAACTATCCTACACCTCATGTAGGTTTTTGGGACAGCAACTGCTGTCTGGGTCTAGATTCGACTTGGTTTAGAAAGTCTTCCAGTAGCAATGTTTTTTGGGATTGGGGTTTTTTTGTTATGTTTTCAAATCATATTTTAGTCATGGTCAGAGCTCCCATGTACTCCTTACCTTACACAAAAAGCAAAAGGTTCTTCTCTGTGGCCGTATAATGTATTTCTATTTCCTCATCTCAGAAGGTGTCAGCTTCACTAAGGATTCCCACTTAAACTGAGCAGCAGAGGACAGTGCAGATTGAATACAAATTTGTGCTGGAGAAGTGGAACAAGGTTAGCGAACTGTGCAGTTGGTGAGATTGATGTTGATACCCTTCACTGCCAAGTGAAATGCCAATAATGCTTGTATAGCATTTTGTGAGGGCAATGGGAGTATTGATTCCTGAGCAATAATAAAGAATGAAGCTGCTCTCTCAGGTATAAAAATATTGGCAACTGTTACAAAGAATTGACTCATAGAGGCCTGAGTGTTGGCCTATCCTAATACAAATAATTCAGGCTTCAGAAGGATTTCAAGAGCAGCCAGGCATGGTCCTCAGGCACATTCTCTGCTATTAATTTATCTGCAGCTTTCACAAGTGTCTCTGTCTATCAGCCAATTGGCCTTTGAGGTGCAGAGACAAAAATGGATTTCTGAAGGCTTGTTGGGAGACAATATGAAAAGCCAGTTGAGCCATGAATTTTTAACATATAAAATAAAAAAAAGTTACATTCCTTTCTTGCCATTTTTATGAGAAAAAGCAGAACATATGGTTTCCATGCACTCCATAAATAAATTTAACATGCATTTCATTGGGAGCTGAGATTTCTAAGGTTAGTATTTTTATTACATTGCTTAAAATAGCTTTACTCACTGAAAGAAGTGTAAAGCTCCCAGAACATGAAGCTATTAAAGGCTATAGTACATTTTACGCATTCCCTAAAAATTTGCAGTATGCTGTCTGCGCTTAAATATGAGCATTAAGTGTTTCCTGAATAATTGTGAAGATTAGCTGTCTTTTGTGGTGTTGAAAAGCAAACACCTTTAAATGACTTGTCACTTCTAAAATTGTGTGGCATGTCTGTTCACTCCGTTAACTAACGGGATTCTGCTCCATCACCAACTATCAAAAGTACAACAGAAATGGAAGCACTGGGAGTACATCAACACTCATTACAAAAGCCATGATGAAACCCACACCATAGTGCAGAATTAGCTGTATTTCATTGGCAAATGCCTCACCCATGCTCAGTGTAATAATAAACATCTGACAGAATTGCTCCTGACTTAAGAACAATCAGTTTTCTTTCAATGGCTATTAGATACTAAAAATCTGTCACTATTATCTATGATTTTTTATTTAGCAGTAGATTTCTCACACTAAGGTTAGAGGCCTAATGATTTTTAATCAAGAAAACTATCAAAAAAAGGGCAAATAAAGTTACAAATAACTCCCAAAAATAAAAAAATATCAATGAAGAATTCTAATTACTGGACTTAATGATTCCAAGTAACCAATGTTTAAATCCCACTTAAAACATGTGTGTTGTAAAACAGACATCATAAACCATTGTGAAGTAACTTATTTTTGCCACAAATATCCCCACTGACTGGAAGGCTTTCATCCTGGTCATGCTCTTCCTGATTCAAGCAAATAATGAATTTCTCAGTCTCACAGACTCAGAAACCTTCACAAAGATTTCACCTCTGTCTTTCAAATCTGCAAAGAAAACTCTTGGTCTCTGAATAAAGGAAGAATCAAATGGGAAGATCATACAATTTGAAACAGAAGGGCAGATGGCCAGTGCAGAGTCCAGGCTAAATGGAAACAGGACAAACACAATACGGCTGGTGGAGAATCGCAGGAGAAATTGCCAGTAGCCATGTCTACTGAACTACTAATGCCTTTGGATGATTACATATTAAAAAACCTAATGGAGTTACACATAGTTGGAAAATATTTGAAAAACTTATTTTTAACAATACAAGAAGGTATTGGATCAGAACCATGTGAAAGAAAGAATATTAAGGAAACTTGATTCAAAGAAACAATTTATAACTCCTTTACCCTCAACAGACCCTTTTCTATGCTTTTTTAGACATCCATCCATCTATTATGTCAATAGAGGAATACAGTCAAAGGAAGCCACAGCTTTTGTCAAGAAAATGTTTCCTTCCCTGGTATTCATAACCCTGACCCATTCTTCACTTTACCAGGCCAAAATCTGGCTGAGAAAGTATTTCTTTTTAATGGCTTTTTGCATATGAGATAGTTGTCTCTTTATTCATACCCCATACAGATTTGGACAAACAATATCTTTATTTCCTTATATATATTAAACAACACTTTTGATGGAAGCTCCCTTTTGCTATGGAGTGAGGCACCAAAGCAGTCTACTACCTGTTTCTCTCTCAGTTTCAAGCATCTCATATTATCGTAGTAAATTAAATTTTGTACATACATGTATATTTACCTGATCAGCTTCTCTTTCGTTCACCCCCCCACAGCTAAAAATCTCTCCTATTACCTAGAGGATGAGGCAGTTATAATGTAGATTTCCTTTATATTATGCAAGTAAATAGGAACTAAATATCTAGTATCTGTCATTACTTTTGACTGCTCATATTGGCACTCAAAATCTACAACAATGCTTGATCTTTATTTTCCTCAGTTATTTTTATGTAAAGAAAACTCACTAGAGTAAGAAATTATTTTTCCAATTGCATATCATTTTGTCTCTATTGACAAAAAATTCCACCTGCCATCATGTTGCCCATTAATCTATTACAGTCATCTCATCTTTGGTGTCATAAATCACTCAGTATCATTTTTATGTTTCTTTTCTGTTTTCCTTATTTTTATTTTTCATAGCTGTATTAAGAGATGCTAGTCCTAGAAAAGGCAAGTGTGGAAAAGATTTGAAAAGATAGGTCATATATGTTTAGAGATATGACCTGCTTCTTAGTGTTTTCTTTAGAAAAGATCAGGAAGTGCCATTTCTTGCGACATTCAGTTTCTCAGAAAGGGTCTTTCAGAGCCTTTGGTTCAAGCTTCCAGATGGCAAAGTAGTACAGAAGAACAACAAGAGTAAAATTAAGATTAATCTCCATGTGTATGATAAGTGCTGAGAGCACTGCAGGATCTGTCTAGTAAAAATTTACTGTTTCAGAGCTGGGGAAAACAGACAACCAAATTGACATAAAGATGATGAGTTTTGCCCTTTGAATTTTGAAGGCTATTTCTTCTGATTAGACACTGAAGAATCATAAAAAACATTAAACATCAAAAGTCGTGCTATTTGGTCTTGTGTTTTAACCCTGCTGTCATGTTTTGCTTCCTTTACTTACCAAGGTTACATTTTAGTACTCAAGCACAACCTAGACAAGATCTCAGTGCATTCACCAACACTAGTATTTTTTCTCCTTTTACCCATGTCTTTCAACTACTCTGTCTAGTGACTTTAGAGAAACCAGTAGCAGGGAAGAAAAATTGTTTCAATTTGGTTTTTGTTTGTTTGTTTGTTTGTTTGTTTGCTTTTAGTGTGCCCACTTCTGTTCTGCAGTAGGGACAGAATCCCTTCAGCAATTTGTTGAACAAAGCAATTGATGATGGGCTGAAGATATTTAAATTCCAGCTATAAATTCACTTATAAAGTGAATTTAGTTATCTTGAGAGGTATTAGACTGAATGCCCCAGAGACTGAACTCATTGACTTATTCACAGGACTGCTACTGTGAAATATGAAATAGTACAAGTTGACCCACTAGAGTGCTCCAAGCCTGCCCTCCCAGAATGACCTATGAGGGAAGAGATTAGTTCAGCTTTTACGTTCATTTAGGAAAGCACTCCTTTCACTTTAATCAATGGCAAAACCTCTTCTGAATTCAATGAAAGTTTGATCAGATCTTCGTCCTGTAAGAAAGACACTATGACCACTGAACAAGCCATAGACACAAAAGATCAGGAAGAGATGATAAAATGTCTATGGACACATGCAGTAATGTGATAATCATATTCCTGGGCACACAGCTCTGGTCTTCGTACAAGTGTACAGATGGCAAAGGATCATTATCTGAGCATTTTAGACCTATACTTGGGATTTTTTTAAATCTTAAATTCATGATAGAATTTTACCTGAAATACATGCTTTGCTTTTTGGTGCCAAAAGAAGCAAAGGGAATCTTGAACCAATATATTCAACTATACCAAGCATCTGAATTTGGGAAAGTCACTTGGTTCCTACTTTGACTCGCTCTCACTCCCATCTTTACCCATATGTGAAATAGGAGGTTAATAACAGCTACCAAAGTAGTGGATAGAAGACACAGACGTGCAAGAAACGTAATTTGGGTTTTTACTCCAAATTTTTGAGCAAGAGATATCTTCAATGCCCATGGTATCATACTTGTTGACAAACCCACATATTTGTGAAACAGACCCCTTTGAAACAATAATATTCCTTCATGCAAATGCAATAGGCTCTGTCCACTGTGGTAAAAATAAAAATATTTTAAATGTATAGTAAGTATAAAAATATTTTTATTTATTTAGATGCCAAGGGCAGTGATAGCTACTATATTCTACAGAAAACCCAGTGGTGGATATTCAGCTTTCCTGAGTTCTGTTGAATATTCATTCCAAGTGCCAGGATGCAAGTTACATGTTTTCAAGCATGGTAACAGAAGAAATCTGGAGGTGGAAACCTTGTCAGTCACTGACAACAGGCCCCTGAAAATAAAACTACTGAGAAAAACTACTGCACTCTGAGAAAGGTTTCTGCTAGCATTGGGAAAGGAAACAGGGTGATCTTTGTTTCCAAGTATCAAAGTGTCTGCCATGAACTAAGCCCTTTGTTAGGTTTTGGTGGGGTTGCTCTTTTTACACTAAATCTTGACACTCAAGAGGTTTTAAAATACTTGAAAATTATAAAAGACTTAGCTGATATTGTCT
The DNA here is from genome assembly GCF_963513975.1 of Fringilla coelebs. Classification (NCBI taxonomy): domain Eukaryota; kingdom Metazoa; phylum Chordata; class Aves; order Passeriformes; family Fringillidae; genus Fringilla; species Fringilla coelebs. The sequence continues at coordinate 36,358,591 of NC_140031.1, forward strand.
TATACTTCTGCTTCACTGCTTCTGTATCCTTTCACTCTAATTTGAATTACTCAAGCTTTATTGTCTGCTATTCTTCCTACTTTTTCCTAAATTTAAATTACTCCTCCCCTCTTATATAAATTTATCAACATTGATACTTTCCTTCTAGTAAGCACAGATTAGCACATCTAGGGCTTCTATCTATATGTGGGTACTCTGCCACTTAGTTCAGCAGCACGGGCAGGCCTTGTGTACAGATTCCTACCAAACACTGGATTCATTACTACTGAAACTGATATAACCAATTGAAGAGGTTTCTTTGAGCAGCTCAAACTATTACCCTAGCTAGCCTGATGGCAGCTCAAAGCTCTAACTACTGATCTGACATCCACATAAAACCTTCACTGGTGTGCTCTCAGACATTTAAGACAAACTCATGAGCTGTTACTGAAGATTCGGCCACAGAGGAAGCATGGAGGTATCCAAAATTATGTTCACTACAATAAAGCTGAAGATGAGAGACAGCAACTTCTGTCTATTTAGTTATTCCCTTGCAAACATAAGATTAAAGCTCCCTATGCCAGCCAAGCAGGGATACTCAAAATTCAAGTCCGTAAAAACTACATTTGACTTGAGAAAAGGATTATAACTCTGAAATTTTGCCAAACTGCTAAAAGCTGAAGCATGAAGATAGAAGAACTCACAGAACTTGACTGAACACCCACAGAAACCAGTGGGAGACTTTCCACACATTTCAGTCAGTAACAGCTGAAGCCATCCAACACATTTCAGAACTATTAGTATGACTTTTTTTTCAGTCTTACAAGTTAAGTAATATATTCAAATGCAAAACCACACCTCAATGTGAATTAAGAGGAGTGGAAAATACAGAGCTTTTATGTAACACACATTTTTGACATTGGAATGTAGATATATCAAAACTTTCTTCTGCTAAGAAGACAAAGTGAAATTAATTAATCATTCCCTTTTAACATCTAATTCACATCACTGAAAACAAAAGAATCTTTAATAATACAGAAGGATTTCAAGTAAATATACTTGTGTTTAAAATACGTATTATCTTCTCATGACATGGTAAAAAAAACTTCACAAGTGTATAAATGTGATGTGTAGAGCATTCCAAGTACATTTAAAAAATGACCCTGCTTCAAAAATGTTATACTAATTAGACAGTACATACATAAGGGAGTGGGAGGGAGGAGAGTGAATTGATGAAGTTGTTTAAAGGAAAAGGTAAAAAGCTACAAACATATTTTGTTAGCCCCATGACTCATAATTTTCTTATGTATTTAGACATGCTTCTACTCACTGGATGAGCAGGCCAACATTTATAATTTTCTTTCCTCAAGTTGTGTGTCTTCACGAGTCATTCAGAAAGAGTGTGAAAGGTTGTCAGACTGCTTCAGGAAGTGGGATGAAGACAAACGGGGCCATATGGAAGAAGTTATGAGAGCAGAGATAGAGAAGAATATTGAGACAAGATTGAAAATCTTTTGCTTGGGTCAAACAAAGAGAGACTAGAAAAAGCAGGTGAAAGTACTGAAGTAACTGGGTGGACAGAATCATACCAGGCCTTGAAGTAAAATCATGGCCTTTCAAGCCAGGTACCAATGCAGATGGCATTTTGAGCTCTACCCAGTAAACCAGGCAGTTCCCAGGCAGTCCTTTTCCTTATCCCTTGAGCAACAGATTATTGCATCACCTCTGTGCAAACTTCTTTCCTTACGTGTATCTTCACCAGCAATGGCCAAAATATGACTCTGAAGCTACAGCTTTGAAATTGCACATGGTATTTGTGTTTGCAGCCCCCTCTATGGCTTTCCAGGCTAGGAAGAATTATTGGAAGTTTCTGCACTATAAAAGTGAAGAATAATGCTTTCAAGTACAAATGTGGCATGGAATTTTGTTTATACAGCAAGAGAGAAATACAGCAAGCAATGTTGGTACATTAGGGAAATGAATTAATAATTAATTGCTTATAAATGAGTTAACAGCTCTTTACAATGACACATAATTGTAGGGAAAAAATTTATTACCAAAAGATCACTAACAGCTTCTAAATATATTGGTTATTCCAGTGAGAAAACATGAGTGTTTAAAAAAAGTCAGTTGGATACCTCTTAGGTTATAACTACCACATAAGCAGCTTGTAAATGGGTAAAATCCAGTATTCTAAAGTAAACTTCCACTCTCCAGTTGTCCCTGTTGTTAGCAAAGCAAGCAACCTGGTTATACCACAAAATGAAACAAAAAAAGAAACCCAAAACAAAAGAAAAACAAAAGACCAAGAAACAAACAAACAAAACCCCTAAGCATCAAATCATTACAGATTGGATATGTGGGGTTTTTTATCAGAAAGAACAAAAAACGTTACTGTTTAAATGAAACAAAGATACCACCTCTTCATAATATTTCACACCGAAAAGAATATTTAGACATGAGATAAGGTTCAGGCATAATTCAGCCTAACAAATTAGTTCCTGTGCAGGAAACAAAAGATACAATGTAAAAAACATGATAAAGGAATAAGGAAATATTATGTTGCTGTCCACATAGACGGAAGTAATTTGCTATTTTGATGATATAAAACTGACAAAGACATGTAGAATTAAAATAGTACAGTACTTCTGTGAAGACTGCGTTGACTTTAAGAGTACACAACTATGTCATGCAGAAAATCATATTAATGCCTCCTACTACGTCTTCAACTTCAGAAAAATTTTGCTAGCAAAAGAATAAGCAGAGTCCTATAAAATTCCTGTGTCACTTTTTGCTAATTATTTATGTTCCATATGCATTATATTCCCTATTTATGCATACATAAGAATATTAATTTGCTGAAATTTTAATTACTGGCAGCATTGAACTCCAAGGTGAAATATGTATCACTGTATCAAAATCAATATGAATAGAACTGATTATGGGAAAGTATGTGAATGGGAAGATGCGAATGCGTGAGCACAGGGGAATGGCTTCTGTGCTGCTGAAGAAAGCCTGGACTCACAAAATAATTTGCTGATGAAAAAAATACCATCCATTTATTTCTCAGTTCACACCCATTTCTTGACTTTACACTTGCTATCTTCACGCTCAGTATATTTTAATAAAAACTTCAGCACCATAGCTAAAATATTGACTGTTGATTGTCTTGCACTCTAACCCTAACTTATAAGAAATAGTATGACTATTCTCCTATGTGCAATTTCAGGAAAATGCTCCATTATATGGACACACTGGGTAAGACATGGACCAATCAGAAGCAAAGACTGGTCTTAAACTGCAGGAGTATTTTCAGGTGCATCAAGCAAAACCAGGCTCAGAAGAGCATATAAGTAACATAAGTACAGGTTCACTTTTTATTAAAAAAACCACTAACAAATGCAGAAGAGGATTTCAGTAAACAAAAGTTAATGGGTGACTCCAACAAAGATTGGCCAGACAAAACGCTCACTTTCTTGGGTTTTTGTTTAAGTACTGTCTGAAAACCAAGGTTGGTTTTTTTTGTAAGTGCAAACTGCCTTACCATGCTAGCCCCAAGCTATTTCTGCAGGACTGACACTTCTTCTCATGGGCAATGGCCTTTTTGCATTAGTTTAGCCTCATGCTCCTATACACACATAAAGACTTGCACAATTACAGTTAATGTCAACTGTCTTCATCACTTAATTTTATTTTAAATAGAAAACCATCAATATATAACTAGTTGACTAGTCAGCAAAGTCAGTCTTTGATTAGACTTAATCAAAGATAAAAAGCAGACCAGGCTATACGAGAGCTACACATACAAACAAATCTACTAATTTGTTGGTGGCATATTAAAAATTGTGCTCTGAACTTTGTACATTGAAATTTAGATAAGCATTATTAGGCTACACAGTTTCAGTGGTTATGGGAAAACTGGGCAGCACAAGATACCAAAACAAGCAATAAAACTCTGCAGATTAAAATCAGTTAAATAAGCACAAAGAGGTAAGACAAAAGTTATGTGAGCTGACTTATTTATTACAGCCAATATGAGCCATGAAAAATAAAACAATATAATTTTTTCTCAAGACGTCTAGGTAATTGTGTCAGCACTTACACAGAGCCTGGGAAAGCAAGAATATAAAATGGCAAGAACCAAAGCCAGGCAAAAAAGATCAAAGTGCACAGAGATGTGCTGTAGAAGGTATGGCTGTCAGAATTAAAAACACAATACAGAATTGTACAGTGATAACAACTGTGCTAGAAAGCATTGTGTTTACTAATACAGTAATACTTATAATATCCTATCCATTATTCAAACTGAGTCTACTTGCAGTGCCAGTACACAGAAGTACAATTTTCTAGAAATCAGGCATGTTTCACTAACTTGCACATTCTTGAAATATTAGGCATAAAATTTACTCCTAAGCAACAGTTGCAAATTAATCTAGTAGACTGTTAAGAAGAGCTTAAATAAGAGAGGTTGAACTCCAGAATATCATGGAAAATGAGGCATCTGAAATTAGATGTTTATTTGGCACATAAAATCTGACCTAACCAGCACAGTGGCAGCTCTTGTTTTCAAAAAACCTCAGTAGATCCCTGAGACCTAGCAGAGGATTTGCTAAGACCATCCCCACAATATTCTGAAAATCTGAGTGGGTTTTGTAATTAATAAAACATCTCTAGAAACGTGAATGAAGCAGTTTAAGGGGTTTAAATGTAACATGGAATCTGACAGGCCAGAGTGCTTTCTTTATCCAGTGTGTAATGACTTACATTGCTTTTGCTGTAAAGCAGCATGAATGACAACTCGTATGTTTCTTAATGTTGTAAATATGCTCTAAGTAAAATAAAGAGTCTTAAAATTTCTTTTTAAATTACATACAATTATTTTAATTATAGGATATTTTAAGAAAAACTTTACAGAAAAAGCAGCCCTATTTAATATATCAGTTGACTAGGAGCAGAGTGGAGCATTGCAGGGTCATAGACTTAATTCCTTCTAGAAACTGTATAAACAACTTGTGATAATGCTCCAATTATTTAGTTATTCATCATTAATATGAAGTAATATTTGCTCAAATGCTCAAGTGACTTCAGAAATTAGAAGATATGGAATCAGTCTGGATATTTACTTAAAAAACCCCAACAAACAAAACATGTGGAATGTATGTAACACAGCACTGCCTGTGCCAAAATCAATCCCCTTGTGCTTCTTATTTTTCAATTGAAGTATCCCACATCTCTTTGCATGAGAAGATATGTGAAACTTGTATCTGAATCTGCATACCAATTCAATAATTTTTCTAGACCTCACTCATTTTGAAGAGTGTCAGGATCAAAGAGAAATATAGAGAAGAAAGGAAAATTCTGCATAAAGAAACAAGGAATTTCTACAGTGACATCATGAGGATTTTTACACTATGCAGATTAGATAGTATTCACACAAATTATACCTGATGTGTTTTGCACTGCAAAAGGAATTGGGGAAAGGAAAACTGTTTTGAATGTTTCTAGTAAGTGGAAAGTATTTCTGTCTAAGAATTCCATAGGATTTTACCTAATTGATATCCAACTAAACAAGGTTACAAGCCAAATAAAGGTTCTCTATAGGATATTCAAAGAGTAATTCTCCAAAGGAACTACCTTTAAGTGCCTGGGAAATGTTGAAGCACCTTAGAACATTTACATACCTTTGGTTTTAATATTTGCAGGTATTGAGCATGCTCTGTGACTGAACCCATGCAAGATACCCTTGGTATCCATACAAATGAAAAGCATATCAAATACCACCTACTCTGCAAGCTTTCATTTACAAAGCATAGTTCCTGAAAATATTTTAAATTCTGAGACTGTTTTATTCAATTTTTTAAAAATACTCTCAGAATAACACTCTTCTTACCTCTATTTTCACACTGTTGGGTTCAACATACTGGAATCCTCCTGAGCAACAATGAAACCACTGTTAAACAACTCTCCCTCACAATGAAACCCTGGACTTACACTAACTATGCACCAACAAATATTCCACAACTAGGAAAAATCCTCCTTGGAATCCTAGCCAGAAGTGGACTAAGGGTACCATATTAATCCTTCATTATATTCCTCTGCACAATTCTCTGAAGATAGGTTTGGAACTGATGCAAGTTCATGGCAAAGGGAATGGTGGTTTTGAAATTTCTAATTAGTGTTATTAAAACAGTCATAACTTAATTACAGAAAAGCTTCCATTTAATTTTTCATAACAGATTCAACTCATAACAGAGGTAACAACTATGTTTAAGCATAGTGCACACTCTAGTATATGTCTACATGGCTATAAATGAAATTCAGCTGAGGAAATCTCCAATAATCCAGGATTCTCTTGTAAGTTCAAACATGTACCACCAGCAACTGAGCAAATATTTGGATCCCCTATCCAAAGTATTTTCCATCCACCTGGATCTCAGGAATTATAGTCTTTGAAAGAACAGCACTCCGAAGTTAGGTCAGCTTCAATATCAGTATGATATAGATAAACACAGATCTTATTTCCCTAATCTTCTAATATTGTTTCACTCTAGATGAAGGTGAACTCTGTCCCTTTACTTAGCTGTAGATAGGAATCTAACTGCTGAACTGGAAGTACAAGAGGTTTTTAATATATGGTAATTGGACACAGGTTATTTCCATGAGGGGGCTGTATATTTTTCTGTGTAATATGAAAAGGCAGAAAACAGGGCATGCTGAAATATTTTTTCAAGATGCATAAAAGCAGTAGAAGCAATAAAGAAGATGATATTTGTCAATCAATGAACAAAGATTCAGAAATATTTGACACCTGAAAAAAGTCCCATGACTCAGTATGGAGGGAATGGTCAGAGGGAATAATTAAAATAGATATGCCAAAATCAACTTTCAGGGAAACTGTACAGTAGTTCAAAGTACCTACTTTTGTTTTGAAAACTTTTGAAATACTGAAGTATTGTAAGAGTATTGAAACATTGGCAGTGTTTTAGCATGCCAGCAGATCTCAAAACACCCTTCAAAAAGGAAGCATGAGCAATCTGATGATTTTTTCTTTATCCTTTTAAGGTAATGAGTGCACAACTTGCAACAGTTGCATTCCACTGCAAACTTCTAAAGTAATGTAAAGCAATGGTCCCTACTGGATGTCACACCAACTTGATCAAATGCCAGTCCACCTCTTACAGAGTATAATTTGTTTTGTCATGTATGTCAGTATAAAAGATTAGTGTGTAACATGTCCACACACTTAGCACTCAAGAGACTCCTTAGCTTATACATAGCCCAGGATCTGTTTAACTTATAAGATTGAATCGGACAAACCCCAAGAACATCATGGCTACAAAATAACCAAAGACTAGGATCTCAATGAGAATAAGCAGTTCTCTAAATCAGCTTCAGATGTTGAAAATACTTCATTTAACATTGATCTACATTTACTTCAAAATAATCTCTTTTTTTTTCATTCAATAATATTCCTTTTCTCACAAGCCCTCATGGGTTAGATATACAATTAGATAATAAAAATAAAAGTGTGCAGTAAATTATTTTTATGTGGCTATTCTTTGATAGTCTTTATACTAACATCCACCATGTTAATGTACTGATAATCTCAGTAATTTGCATCTCCCATGGATATTGATGGCACCGTTTGGAATTAATTCCACATGTCTCACAGCAAAGAAGAAAATTAATATTCAGCAATGATTTTACAACTAATGGGATGAATAAGAGTAAGGCATGTCACACTGTCATGCACATAAACTCATGCCTCCATTGAACACAGTCCAAGGGATAATGCAATCACTTACAAAGTCAGCTTTGCTGTGAATAGATATAGCCTGTAACTTAAACAAACAAACAAAAGCCTATAAATATATGCTTTCTACAAAGGTAAGCACACAGAGAGAATACAGCTCTAAGAGATGGAAGACATTTGTAAACAAATTGGAATGGAAAAGGCCACAATATTCCTGCATAATAAACTAGAAAGAAGTACTCCAGGTTTTCACATTTTCTTTTGGTAAATTTGACTTTCATTAATACAGTTTTCTCTGTGAGATATTTTTAAAAACTTCTTTTCATGGGTTTTATCTTGCATAGATGTATTCATGCAGTTGAATGGTAGAGAGGAAATGAATGCATGAAGAGCTAATTATAGGTATAACTAATAGCTCCACTGGTGCTATAAATAACAGGATAGAATCTGAATTACAGTGTTTGGGCAAGAAAAGTTATTGGACTTTTTAAAAATAAAATCAGCAAACAAACGCTTTTCAAGGAAACACTAGACTGAGAAAACAGAATTACTCCAGGGTAGGGGCCAGAGGTTGCGTTTTTAATGATGAAGTACCTTGATACTTTACACACTGACCTGAAAACTTGTGAAATATAGTGTAATTGGCAAAAAGCTGTCATTTCAAACCTTAAAGAATGCCAAATGACATTGTTTCACACTAGAGGTCACCCCCAGTAAAAAATATAATTGTAGCATCTTTTATTTTTTGCATGTAGCTGGTACAATATTGAAAGAGTGTCCTTTGTAGTAGAGATGTAGGAATATAGGTGAGGGGGTGTTTTTTCTGGGTTGGTTTTTTTTTTTTTTGGGGGGGGGGGCGTGGCTTTTTTTGTTTGTTTTTGGTTTGGTTTTGTTATTGTGCTAAACACCAATCCAGTTGAGTAAAAGCAAACTTCATCAAACAGGGTTCACTTTTCATTATCATACAGAACCCATCTATTATTCCTCATACTGAAAAAGCTATTGTTAAAGAAACCAGATACTTGACTTTAGGGATTGTATGTTAATAAACTATATAATCACAATTCAGTTGAAGAAATGTTATACCTCTCATGATCTTTTTTTTTTTTTTACTTTATTGACAAGAGTCAGCATTATTTTTAGGCACCGTGGCATACATGTACACAAAATGTTTGACAATAATTTGCATTTGAGAAAAAATAGAATCTCTATACTGCTGAAATGGAATATATATTTCCTACTACTCATAATTATAATTTCAATAAATACATGTCTATGTCACTGCAAGTATTAATATTAAAGATTTACGAGGATTTGAAAAAGAAAGAACTTAATATTAGGTTGATATTAAGATCAAGATGCAGTCATAATAATTATTTGCATGTATCATTACTGTATAAATGATCTTTCATTTCTATCCAGGATTTCAAAAATTAATGCTTGAAAATTGTTAGAGAGACAAAGGTTAGAAATACTAAAATTTAATTATTTATATAAATTTATTTATTTATTTATTAGTATCTGTGCAACCAGACATTTGTACTGAATATAATTAAGTATTTTTAGCTACTCTGTTGCTCTATAAAAATGGCAGGTATTAATTGATAAAGACACAAATCATTATCTTTTTGTTAACAGAGCTTAAAAATTTACTTCTTATCAGTTTTTGCTTCATTCCTCCAGTTTTTTCTGTAAGGCACTCTTATTCACAGGAGAGATGTAGCTAAAATCTGTGAAAAAGCCAACTGCAGCAAATGAAAAGGAACTGACACGATCCTTCACTGGGTTTTGCTTACTATGTTCTGAATACCTTAAAATGTTACATGTGCCAAAGGCCCTTGAATAGTCAGTGAACCCCAACAGTTAGCATTTCCCTGAATACTCTAGAAAATTACCCATCTGGCTTGCCCAGATTTTCCTTTCGTTGTAGACGGTGCTTCCTGCGCAAAACAGATGACATATTGCACCTCTGAAATGCTGTGTGATAATATGCTACATCACATAGCCATGCAGCTCATTTCTAAATACCTACAGCAAGCCTTAGGGAACAGCAAGAACAAAACAAAAAAGGTATCAACAATGTGCCCCCGTGTAATGTACAGTCACTACAGGAATGTACATCAAGTCATGTATGTTATGTTTCTTAGCACAAGTGTTCTTTTGTTCCTGTCAGCTCTTGAACGCCTTTATGTAGGACAAATTTCTATCATTTAGGTTTTACTTGATGTGAAATAAATTAATACATTTTATTTTTCTCTTTAAATGGCAAAGCAATGTCAGTGCTCTTCAACAGATTTTTATATTTCATTCTAGAAGAAACCATTATACAAATATGACATGACAAAGAACTAAAACTTTTGTTTTACCTTACAGGAGTTTGGATAGAAAAAAGTATTTGGAAAAAAAATTTTAGGAAAAAATCAGAAAAACTCAAACCTAGTTTACAAGGTTCATAAGCCTGAAGGGATTTATAAAAATAAAAGCACATGAAAAGACAGACTTTAAAGAATAAAAACCCCAAAGAGATGAAAACTAAGAATGAACTAAAAGCCATATCCTTTAATAATGTTGCTTCACATCTTTCAAAAATGGGCTTAAATGCCCATTATCTCAACTATAGAAATCATCTGGACTAATATGTCATTGTAACTCTTTTTCCTACCCATTGGTGTGTTTACTGAAACTTATTTCCTTGCTTTTCCTTTTAGAGAGTTGATGGATATTTCAAAATGTTGTTTGAGACCAACATGAAGTCTAGTTTTAGCTATTTTTTAAATAAAAGACTGATTTTCATTCACACATGATATAAATAAAAACTGTAACTTAATTACAGTGGGAAGAACAGTGATCAACTTTTCTCAGGTGCCTATGAGAGCAGGAAGGAGAATGAAGACAACCACTCCTAATTAGTCTGTGGGTAAGCAGAATTAAATTTCATTTTTTATGAAAAGAGTTTGAAAAGTTTTGCAAGATTTGTGAGGGAAGGGGGGGGGGGGGGACCAACAAAAAAAAAAGTGAAGCCAAAAGAAAACCCAATAAGTATTTCACTTGGGAAAAGTTGCTTCCAGAACATCAATAATTTCATCCCTGTGTTTATTCTAATATAAGTTTAACTTCATGCAATAAATATCATTGTAGCATCCAGTAATATCTTGTAAAATGTTTGAATCATGCAAGCATATTTATAAATAGTTTACATGAGGGTTTTTTGCCATTGAGACTGAGAAGTCAGAAGAATCTGACAGAACAGGTTAGCAGCTCAGCCATCCGAGGCTACACAGCTAAAGCTGAGCCATCCGAATAAGATACATACAGATGTTCCAGTAAGGTTTACTATCTCCAACACCAAACTTAGTTCTGATCTGGAATGACACTGATTCTGTTCCCTCCAGAATTTGCAGTAAAGGTGGATTTTTGCTCGCCAAAAATATCCCACAAGCCAACCATTGTTACTTCATTTGCTAAAATACCTAAGCAATTTTGCATAATGAGCATACAATACAAATATTTGAGACAGAAGTGACTTATAGATACTATCCTTTATACACCAAAACCAACAGGACAAGATAGACATATAGAATAAAATGTTTAGCAAGCTATTATGCATGAGGATCGGTCTCTGATATGATGTTCTGCAAGAGACTCAACCAGCTTATATGGTTTCAGCAAGAATTACCTTAAAATAATCAGGCTATGGTTCTTCATGTCTGTCATTTTAAGGTCTAAACAGAAACAAAGTAGTCAGCAAAGTAAGATTATGAAGTCTTACTTTTTAATTAACTACCTTCTACATGGTCTCTTGGTTCTGACAAAAGAAAATAATTACACTCAACTTGAGAAGTCCCAGGCATTCTGAAATCCAAATATTTTGATGGTTCTAAAGGCCAAGTTTGATATCCAGGCTTACAAAACACAAAAAACTGTGTCCTTGCCTCTCTTTCTCTGCAGAAGCATAGGCATATTTTCTGTTTCATTTTAATGATTCAGCCCCCAACTCTAGCACCAGGAACTGTGATGTAGGAAGCTGCTCTCTTGCAACTGTACCCTGTCACTGTCATGAGTCTGATATGACCACTCTGCCAGCGCAGACGTCTGACTTCTGGTACCCAGCTTCCTCACTGAGACCTAGTCACAAGTTCCTACAAAGAGCTGAACTGCACAGCACAGGAATTCTCTGGCAGCTGGTAGAAAGCAAGTATGAAGACACCTGAGCATCATGCAACTCCAGGAAACAGCCTGACCTTGGGAATTCTGCCTACACACAGCCCATTTTTACTGACTGGCTGCAAGAACCACCTTTATAATTTATACCTATAAAAATATGTATGCTTGCTTGTGTGTGCATATGTGCATATATATATGTGCATGTGTGTGTATATGTATATATATACACATACATACATACGCGCGCACACACACACACACACACATATATGTGTGTGTGTGCGTGTATATATATATATATATCTCACAAAACATCCAGGCAGACAACCTATCAGCCCTGGTACGACTAAGGCCTTCTTGCATGTACTATTGCCTGTCTGGAAGAGGTTACAGATGGAACAGAAGACAAGACTAACACGGAATGACTTCTCTGGCAGAAATCTTGTTACAGCAAGAGAAGGGCACAGAATGAATCAGTTCTTCCAGATGGTCTGAAGAAAATATATATGAGAAGGAAAGAAAGAAAAATACAGTGGCAGAAAAGTACAGGCTGAGAGGAAAAATAAGCAGCTTTCACTTTCTTCCTGACACAAAATGGGAGTTGAAGGACAGTGTCTGTTTTGGTGACAGGGAAGTAGAGAGCCATAAGGAGAGAAGAACAGGATGTCTCTGGTACAGTTGAGAGCATCTAGGAATTCAAAGGTTAGCAATAGTTTCTGTGATAGAAATGGCAGCTGTTAGTGTTAATTCTGTGAAGTAATTCACTTAATGTGCAACTTGTTAAAAAATTAGTCCGGAGTGGAGTTTGGGGCTGGAGCACAGGAAAAGCTTGCCCAGAGAGCTTGTGGCATCTTCTTCTCTGGAGATATTTAAGAACCATCTGTATAAAACCCTGAATAACGTGTTATAGGGAACCTTGTTTAAGCAAGAAGGTTGTTCTAGATGACCTTCAGTGGCCCCTTCCAATCCTACCTATTCTATCACTGTGTGACAATCTAAACCTGAGGTGGAAGAAAAAGGTGAGGTAAGAGAAGAGGAAATTGGGTTGAGTTGAATCAGTGCAGGAAGAAAACAAAGAAAGTGGCAGACTCCTGTGAAGACAGACTAAGAGAGCTGAGGTTGTTCAGAGAAGAGAAGGCTACAGGGAGTCCTTGTAGAAACCTTCCAGTACCTAAAGAACACCAGAGAGCTGGAGATGGACTTTTGACAAGGGCATGTAGATAGTACAAGGGCCAATGGTTTTAAACTGAAAGACAGTACACTTAGATTGGACACCAGCAAGAAATTCTTTATTGTGAGTGTGGGGGAGGCACTGGAACACATCCCAGAGAAGCTGTGGATACCTCATCCTTGTAAGCTCAAAACCAGATTGGATGGGGCTCTGAGCCAGCTGGTCTAGTGAAAATCTCTGCCCATGGCAGAGGGATTGGAACTAGATGATCTTTAAGGTCCCTTCCAACCCTAGCTATTCTATGATTCTGTGCCGGCCACTGCTGGAAACTAAAGTGCCTAAAGCTTCAATCCAATAGGAAAAATGTGATCAGTGAGGTCTAGGATGGCTTACAAGACCAACAAATTACATACTGAAACTGCAGAAGCATAATTTGTATGCACAAAAACCAGTTAGCAAAACATGAAGGAGAAAACACTCAAAAGGCTTTTCATTTGTTGTAAGTGAAAAAAAAAATATGAAAAGGATGATCTTTTTATTCCTTAAAAAAAAAAAAAAAAAGAAAAAAAATCTGTATTTGAAAGAAGGTAGAAGAGGAAAACTAAGAGGCTGTATCCCAGATCTTGAGACATACAATGTCTCATACCAATGCATCTTCTCAATACTTCTCAAGCCTAATTTTCATATGTTTGTTTTTCAAACCATGGTACAGATTATAATGTGGTAATAGTATTTGATTCAGGATGGTCAAAAAATCCTCAACCCTCTCTACAACTGATTTTATAAACATTAAAATGGCTGGTTTCCTTTGAAGTAGAAATGTGTGAAACTGACTAAAGTACCAGTAGCAAACCAACAGAACACGTAAACCTCTTAACTTCTCAACTTCATCTCTTTAATTTACCTTGCGGTTTGACAGGTAGTTTTTAAAGTAATGTTAACATATTACTCTGTTCTTGTGTGAACTAGACTACACTATAGGGGAGTTTTCTGCTGCTCTAGTCCTAGTTGATGGCTCAAAAGTCAAACATTCACGAAAGATGTTCTAGTGGTTCAAAAGCAGGAAAAATTATATTCTGTATTTCAGTCCTCTGGAAGAGTACTGAAACAGCGGTAGAATACCATTACAGCAGATGCCATTGTGGTTGTGTAGAAGAAGGAAAGCACAACAGCAGTTTAGAACCCAAGTATTTGCTCTTTCAAATTAAAGCTCTAAAGCAGGTGCTTAATAGATTATTGCTGAGTTCTTGAACATCAGCAGTCTGATTTACAGCAAGAACTCACATGCCTTTGCATCATTTTAACTTGAGGAACAGTAAGCCATGGCACAGACTGAATAGCCAGGAACAGGACTCTCATGCTGGTTTTACCACATGGACTATGTGTGTTTGACAGTTCCTTAAACAGCTTTTAAAAGTGTATCTGAGATTTAATGTTTAACCTCCATGCAAATGTCCTGACCTTGTTGATCACAATACATTTACCCTTGGGTTTATATCTAGTTTTATTTAAAATTACATGGGAATTTATTTAGTTCAGACATATAAATAGATAATCATTGTTTTCTTTTGTGTTGTGTTTGTGCATGTTCCTACATTTGTTTTTCACCAGAACTCCCCTAATGGCCTGTCCTAACTAAGAAGCCAAAATAATGCAGAAAAATGCCAATAGAAAACAAAAAAGATGTTTGGTAGAAATTCAGAAACAGGATACATCCAGAGTGTGATTACATGCATTTCAAACTCCAACGTCCCTTTTACCTTTTGTTCTTCCCTTTGTCTTTGTTCTCTCCACACTTCCAGTTATTTTTATCACTCTGCTCACTGCCAAAAAGGTCTGTCCATTCAGAAACCAATATGCATCTATCTGACCCCATTCCAGAGCCCTTCTTTTGACAAGGAACAAGAGCAAGCTGTTGGCTCAGTGTCAACATTAGACTTTAAAGTCATCAGCAGTAGGAAGAAACAAAGAGATCTGAGCCCTATTTGGTTGGAAACCATCACCTCTAACATTCAGCTTTTCCATGACACTTCAGCATCTTGAAGTCCAAACCAGCCTCAGACTCAAACTTTGCCTTTAATTTAAAGTAATTTTTACAACAAAACTAGGAGACAGGATATTTTAGGACATCTAGAGTGAGGGATTACCAGAATGTAAAGTCTGGTACTAAAAATGATAATACTAATAAATACTAATACTAATACTAATAATTTTTTAAAACAGCTTTGGGCTTCTGTTCAGTTGCTATATTTGTTTGAACCAATCCCTTTCCTTTCACATACATTAAAAAGGAAACAAGAAGTAAGAATTCCCCCCAAATAAAGTCCAAATATATCATTATAGTTTTTAACTTACAGCAAGTCATATTCATATGTAAGTTTACAGATCTAGGTAGTGATAGGAATATGTTTGATCCTTAAACTGGTATTCAAAAATCAAAACCTTATTTTAAAATTATTTTACTTTTTATGTATGTGTGCAAATTTATAAATGTCTTCTGGTTTCTCTTCTATTATTCTACTTTAGAAATATGATTTTTTTTTTAATTTAATGGGGCAAAAAATCATCTTGAAGCTCACTGAAATGCAATAAATGTAATGAAAGATACTCAGGAAAAAGACAAGCTCATTTCAGCATCTTTTCAAACTTTACCTAAAATGCTCCAAAAGTAGAATATGCTATCCAGTTGCACCATATATCTTCGAAACAGCCTTCATTCCTGCCACCATGTCTTAGTGTGGATTTTGGCATGGAAGAACACCTTAGCATTCTCTTTGCAAAGATCAACAGAACAATGTTAACACTGTTTGTTTAGAGAGACAAAGAGGAGAAGGAAATATATATGTCCATGATTGATTCTAATTATTACCTCCTTGACAGTAGGCAAAGGGTGGAGAGTTTCAAGTAACACCAGCCAGAAAATTATGTATCTATAAGAACAAATATAGTTTATGTAAAAGCCACCTCAGAAGAACTAAAAGACAAAGCTCAGCAAAAAAGAATTCTCTGCACAGGCAGTAGATTTACATGGTTAGTCTTGGTTATTTCCCAAATTGTCATAAATTAGTAAACTAAATATCTTAAAGCTGACTTGAATATCATGAACTTTAAAGCAGGGGTAAGGGGAAAATAAGGTAATGTCATGTCTTTACACTTAACATCTTTGTTTTGACTGTTTAGGATAGTCCAAGACCAAATTTTAAATTTTTCTCTATAGCTAGAAGTAAATAAACTTTTCTTCTTGTTTCCCCATATCCTCAGTAAAACATTTGTTTTCTATTTAATACCTGCTCCCAGGAACCAAAGCCTGAGGTAAACATTGAACTACCATCATTCTGTGACAAAACAGCAAGGACTGGCAATGCTCCAAAACAGTTACTAGAAGGTGTTCCCCATGAATGAAAGGCTTATAGTCTTACTCAAAATGAACCAAACAGGGTTTTACAGGTCCTCAAGATTTTTCAGACTTCAGGTATGCAGATGAGCAAGCTCTGCTGCTCAGCTTCTTGTATTTGCAGGGAAACACAATTATGTGCTCACATATCCTTTGCCTAAACAGAGGAGCAGCACAGCCACACAGTGGCTATCCATTTACATCTCATTAAGCCTAGATTTCAAAGCCCAAAGGCCATGAATAATCTTTAGATCAGAAATCCTTTAGACAGCAAGTCCATAGGAGAGAACACAATTGATCTCAGCTCAAACCTTTCACCTATCTCCTAAACTGAAAAATTCTTTCTTTACAAGTTATCCCAGAAGAGTATGGTAACTTAAAAGCCTTCATCACATACAAATAAAACCTAAGAACATTTTTAAACCAAGAAGTTCTCAAATTTATCTCTTCCAGCAGCACTGTGTCATATGTTTCAAGATGTAAGCAAAAATATGTATCCTATTACCATTATTGTAAGCTGTTAAGAAAAGGAGGGGAAATGTTCTTTATCTCCTCCATGACTCATTCCTGATAAGTCCCTAGGGGATGGGGGTGGGATATCTTATATCTTCTGCTAATGGGCCATCAAGCCTCACTGCAGGACTGATAAAATGACATCATCCCACTGTGAAATGCTCCGCCCAGGGGGAGGACACAAGCATTCCTACCTGGATATAATCTGAGGCCTGGAACACCACAGGCAGCTCTACCTACTGGATTCCCAGAGGACAAGAGTGACATAATCACTGCTGGACTTCCAGAGAAAGACCTGACACTTCTACAGATCACCACCTCAACAGAACCACATCTGTCACTCCAAAAGGACTACAACCACTGTTTAATTGGACTGCTACCAACACCCTGACCAACAGAGTGTCAGGTTGTATTCTATCAGTTTAAGCCAGTACTTCTGTATTACTACTTTATTTTAATTTTCCTATTAAATTGTAAATTCCATGTTCTGACTTGGAACCTCCTGCTAGTTTGCTTTCAAATTCATACACGCAGGTAGACTTGTGGCATAAACTAGAAAACAGACATTTTATTACAGGTAAGTGCTAAATAGAGATACACCAAATTTGGGTAATATACTCATTTTCTGGAGACCAAAGAACAGCTCATATACATTTATTTTACTTCCATTACAATCCAATCCTTTGATTTTTATGCAGAAGCCACCTCAGCTGATCTGCTTAGCAGTGTACAAGTAACTTCACTTGTTTTCTCCACAATGAAGACAAGTTCAAACAGCCAATACTCCTTCCTTTCATGGAAACTCAACATCTCTAATGGCTTTTCCAAGCAAAGCCTCAATCTTTCTTTGGTCACTGAGAGTGCACCGTGGTAATGAATCCTTGTCTGCCACAAGAGTTTGTATTTAAGTTGGCTGCTTTCCCTCATGTTTCCCTTAGTATGAAGAAAGATTTATAAAATTCAGTTTCCAGGTGTTCCTACACTCACATTATTGTGGTGAATAACAAACCACTCATAATAACAAACCAGATAGATTAGAGAAAAGAGGACACAGCTGGCAAAAATATTGACATGATTCTGGACAGCAGGATAGGCAATATTTTAAGGGCATTTTATATTTCTTCACTCATTATCTACAACATAAAATTGAACTGCACTTAGATTTCCATGGGAATTAAGTATCCAACTTCAGTTGAATATCAATACAATTTTGAGCCTCTATTCCCAGATTCTGCACTGCAGATCCTTGCCATAATCTATTTGGAGAGCTATCTGTCCACCTCCAGCACACTTTCAGTTAACCATATGCTAATCAAATATTGGTTATGCATATTTAAGTTCACTTTGTCAAATTAGGACAAAAAAGTAAATAATTATAAAGGCTATAAGAGTAGTAGAAGATCATTTGAGGAAATTTATCCCAAGAACAACACAATTTTCCATTTAGAACACAAGCAGGTATTCATTTCTATTTGTGAAATTAGCATTTGACATTAGTAAAAAAATAAGGAAAATTAGTGATATAAAAAATTCAGTTCTATAGAATTATAAAAGTTGAAAGACTACAAATTCCATTCAATGCAGTTTATTTATAATACAGTACCACTTCTAATTTCATAAATTTCTTTTAGGATTAAACATCCTTTCAACATCATCTTAAAGAAATATTTCTTGAAACTCGATTATTGTTTTTTAAGTGTTTATTTATGTGCTGTACACAAAATCTCTCAAATTATAGGAGAAATCACCTCTGTGTAATGGGTCAGGAGTGGTCTGTAGATCAATTTAAGAAAAATTCTTGGGGTATTTAACGTCAGCCACAAATACATACAATATGCCAAACCATATTATGTGGGGGGGTTATACTTCTGATTTGTGTTTTCACATTTGAAATAAGAACTCCAGTCATGGATGCCACAAAGATAATTTTAACATTGAATTAAAATGAGTATTGAATTAAAAATACATTTCTTCAGTTCTGATTACCCAGAAAGTATGAGACTGAGGACAATCACCAGAAAAAAATAGAAATACCATGTTATTGCAGCTAATTACTTGATTATATTAACATATAATAACAGCATATTATGATTTAGTCTTCATACTTTCTTTGCTAAGAAAATTTCAATTTCCCCAAAACCAGCAATGGAAAACAAAGTCAGTAAACACCAAATCCTTCTGGTGTTGGCCTTCTTCAGTGAAACATTTACTATAGTGTTCAGCACATGCTGGGACATGTTTTAGAGGCAGGAGTGCTTAAGGACTGTGTTTCACTTCCTGACACAGTTACTTGCATTATGAATCAGAGTTCTAATGAAGATTAGTTGTTATGTCTCAATGCAGCTGTACTGGGAAAGAGAGACAGACTAAGAGACAGGGAATTTGGAGAGCCCTGCACATGTTTATCAGACATATAGGGTCAGAAGTTACATGGTTAGAAATCACAGAAGATAAATGGTCAAAAATCACAGGACATTTTGGTGGGTCTGTCACAGTGATTTTTGTTCAGGTGAATCTTTGGAATCTCTGAAGTTTGAATACTGAGAAGCAGGTTTAAGAGCTAGGGAGGAAGGGAAGCAGACAGACTAGATAAAAAGAAAATATCAGAGTATATTAAACTGAGTAAGTATAGAAAATACTTGCAGTTGCTTGCCTGCAATTCCTAGCACATACCACATTTAAAACTACTGCAAAGCATTCCCACAGTTTGTAACAAGAATAGGGCAGTAGCATAACATACAGAAGTACCAATCTTTAAAAATCTTTAAAATCTTTCAATATCATCTAAAAAATCAGGTGGAAATTTTTCAAGACAAAGATTAAGCTGTTGGTATATCAAGTTTTTTATTAAACAAAATATGCATCAGAAGTGGAGTCTCTTACTGTTTAGGGTATTTCCTTTGCTCTTTTCCCAAATTAAAACCAAAATGCAATCTCAAAATTAAAACAAAAACTAGCTATAAAAACAATTTTAAGACTCAGTCTTAATTCCCAAATTTTTACAGCAAAGAGAAAAAGCAATAAGTATTGAAGAAACTGTTAAAATGGGTATATGAAATGCCAAAAAGTGAAATGAATAATTACTAGAGAATGGCCATTATTTCCTAGATTAATATTAGTTTACACTCTTCAATCACCAGACACCCTTAAAATGTGACAAGTATTGACATAATTAGATTTGAATTTGCAGACAAGTTTCTAAATGTCTCCTATATCAGTGGGCATTGGCTTCAGACACATCTGCTCATATTAATTTGCAATGCTGCAGTATTGTAAACATTTAAAAATATCAACATCCAGTACCACAACCTTCAGAATTAGATACTGAAGCAAGGCCTTTCTTTGTTAGAGCAGGGTAAGTACTTAACAAAATTTTAGTATTTGCAAAAATTCTGTATCTTAGGCCTGCAAAGGAAAGATTCAGTTCAGTGATTGAATGACATGGAGTGAATTTAAAAGTAAAAATGAACACTCACATTCACGCTTGTAGCATATATTTCAGTTTCCATTTTATGCTCTTTTAGCTCTTTTAGTAACCTATTAACTTCCTGCATAATCTTTGTCAATTATCATTCTACAACTGAGCCCTAATTATTAATTAAATGGAAAATATTTTGGACACTGCATTCCCACATTTTCATGACACATTAAGTCTCAATTTGTTTGCTTTACTTCTTAGGTGTTCTGTCATCATTCAGTCAAAAATTTAATCCTCATCAAGACTGATCAAAACAGTTTCACATACAAGTTACACTAAGCAGTTAATGCCAACTTTCTTTGCTTTTCCGTGTGGTTATCGCAGTTAACCACAATATAGTACATTTTTTCATTTTGGAACAACAATTGGGGACAGATAAACAACTCACAGGAGCCTTTCCACGTAAACCCTGAACACGTGTTTCTCTGAAAGAATTTACGAGCAGCTTAAGCTCACCCTGTTCCTAAAAAATAAGGAGGAATATTGCCAAGCTACTAATACCCCAGGATCATGGGTGCAGACAAAACAAGACATTACATGCTTACAAAGCTGGCCTCTCTAAGACAGCAAAGATGCAGCGTTTTAGTCTAAGACATTCAGGTGATTATCATTTTTGCACTTTGTAGAATACTGTCTTGGTTTGAAAGGCAGGTGTCTGCTAGGGAAGGAGCCTCCCTTGGAATGGAAAATGTAAACCCTCTCCCACTGAATTATTATAATTTTGAAATTAAGGGGCTCTCAGGCAAAGAGGTGAGGGTAGGAGTGGCATTTCTTTACTCACATGTGTGACAAAGCAAACAAGCCCACCCGGCCGGGCGCTGGCCCCAGACAGGGCGCGGAGCCCCGGCCCGGCCGTGGGCCCTTTCCCTCGGCTGCAGCTCCGGGCGCGGCCAGCGGGGGCGCTGCTGGCTCGGGGGGCGGGGCAGGGCCGTGACTCCCCCGCGGCTGCAGGGGGCGCTGTGGCGCGGGCGGGGGAGCGCGCGGTGATGGCGGCTGGGCCCGGACGGGACGGGATGGAGGAGAGGCTTCGCCTCACCAACCCTGGGGCAGCCGGTCAGTGCCAAGGAGCAGCAGGGGCGGGACAGCGGCAGCCCGGCTCCCAGCAGGGCAGGGAGAGGCGAGCTCGGGATCCCGGGCACCCGAGCAGTCGGGGATGGGTCCCTCTTTTAGTGAGGTGGGTGATAAAAAGGTCTCAGTTCAGTGGCTGCTCTCACGAGCAGGGGCTCACCCACGGCAGAAGAAGCAGCTCCGGTGGCAGCAGCGAATTCCCTGCCCCAGGCAGCAGCTCCGACCGCCCTCCTCCGACACCCAGAGAGAGAAAGAGAGAAAGAGAGAGAGAGAGAGAGAGAGAGCAGCTGCCCCAGCCCCGTCCCTTACCTGCCCAGTTCCTGCGGTATCTCTGCCCCTCAGAGAGAAACTCCCAGACTAGAGACGTGCAACCAGATGCCCTCCTCCCCTGAGCTTGGCCACTTCTTTTATTTTCTTAAATACCCAGCTGTTAGTGCTTCCTAGCAACTTATAGGGAAAAAATTCTATAAGTAAAAAGGAACAAAGGGAAAGAAACCTAACCCTCAACACATTCTTATAGAAGGAATGCTAAATAGTAGCAGCTTCCTTTCAAAACTGATGTCATGAAACCAATTTTAAACAAAAGAATGCACAAAGTCGTACTTTGACTTACTTTCAAGGGTTTGGGGAAAGAGAAGTCCACAGAACGTATGTAACGAGGCTGAAAAAGAGGCAGGGAAGCAATATATTGTCATCACAAAGAGTAAACTACCTATTAGGGAACAACTAAGGTCACACAAAGGTTATTTTCTGCTACATCTCTATGTTTCTATTTTAAAGCTTCACAGACATTTGAGCACAAAAGCTTTTTACAATCACACTGCATTCAAAAACTCTAAAAGTGAGTGTGCTTGCCTTTTCCTAAGGAGAAGAAACCTCAAAGTACTGCAATGTAGGTCATTTTACACTTCACCAAACCATTCATATAGCTCTGATTTGTGACTTCATAAATATATTCTTAATATCTACCAATCATATGACTTTATAGAACAACTATCATAGTTTGAGCAAAGTTTTGAATTTCAAATGAAATTGCTTTCCCATGAGAGCCAGATTAAACACCCAGTTAAGCACTGATTTAAATGTAAAATTAGACTGGATCAACATCATGGCATTCAACTTGATCAGAACTCAGAACGTTTCTGGGCTCATTTATCCTTGCAGAAAATCACAGTGTTTCGCATTGTGATTAACACTCTGACATGGCAAACAAGCATGCCATGTAACATCTGAGGAAATAAACTTTAAAGTGAAAGAAGCTGAAAGGCATCATTTCCCAGGGCAACCTGTTTTGTTCATTCACTGATTACTGTGCCTTTTAAAAGCTAACCATCTACCACAATATAGACCAATTTATATCTCAGTTGCTTTCCTCTGTGAAATTGAGGCACTTGTCTCTTTTCTCCTTTTGACAGGTTTTTCTTTGAATACAAAAGTGGTTCAAACATTATGTACATCCACTGAACTACTGAGCACATTATGGACATAACTCATATTATTACCTGTTTACCTTTGCACCAGGTTGCAATACAGATATAAGCAAACAGTTTAATGATTTCAAATGGGTATACTTTCTTTTGTGCTCAAGTATCAGTTTGCTCATTATGCTGCTGCTAATTACCTCTCACCATTGCTTTATTGCCCTCAAAGAAGAGCAGTGAGCTGGTGAAAACTCTAGAGCACAAGCCTTATAAGAAGCAGCTTGGAGAGAAGGGGTTGTTTAACCTGGAGACAAGGAGGCTCCGAACAACGGAGGTTTGTCTCTTCTCCCAGGTAACAAGTGACAGGAGGAGAGGAAATGGAATCATGTTGCCCCAGAGGAGCTTTAGCAGGGACATTAGGAAAAATATCTTAACTGAAAAAGTTCAGGGAAGTGGTTGAGTCAAAATCCTTTGAGGTATTGAAAAACCATGAGGATATGGCACATGGTGAGACAGTTTAATGCAGGACTTTGTGGTGTCAGGTTAATTGTCAGACTTGATGATCTTAGAGATCTTTTTCAACATAAACAATTCTAAAATCTTAAATATGTTTTGTTATTTCACTTCCAAATTGCATTCTATGTGGAAAAAATTCAAAAAAACAAGGCCCTTGTTTTAACAGCAAATCTGACAACTTGAAGTTTTTAATGAGTTCTGCTTCTGCTGTCTTTGTCATTCAAATTCAGTACATTCATGGATATTCAATATATTGAATACAATATTTTTGAAGAAAAAATGTTTATACTTGGCATATAGATGTACACAGTAACGCTGAAGAGCCAGAAAACACCCAGTGATTTCTCAGTATATCTTAGAAGAGTGTGTTCTTCTGTGTGTTCAAGTCATGGTCATTTTTCACTTTCTATACATAGATATAGGAAGTGAAAAATGACCATGACTTGAACACACAGCAGATTCAATGCTGCATTGTCCTAGGGCTGGGTTCCACACATTATGGCAAAGTAGCTTTGGGAACAAGATTTGTAGGATAAATTTTTAGAGTACAGTAGTTCTGTGGCAAAATATTACTATTTTTTTCTGAATAGGAACAGACGTTCTGGGTTTTTTCAACACTGATTTTTATACAGTTTTAAAGCCTGAAATGGTGCGGAGAGGAAAAGACAAGGTGGGTAGAAATTTATTTCTAACCATACTATTAAGTCTTTGATCATTTACATGCCCTGAGTGGGAGCAGTACCTTTCAAAGCACTGTAAAGATTGTGGTTGATATGAGCCACATTCCTTTAGCTCCTGCAGAATGAAAACAGAGCAGCAAGAGTATGGGCACAGTAGCAGAGCTGAAATTATATTATACTTCCCAAGTATTAATTATTCTCTTAATCATCTGCATTATAAGGAACTGGTTGTAAAAATTGCATCTTGTCTTGGACATAAGAGAACACATATCCCGGACAACCTGGGACATCCCAAGGGAATTTATTTATTAATTAAATATTGGAACTTCACTTTTTAATACAATTTTGATTAAAGAAAGGAAAAAATCGGACAACAAAACAATGCTTGGAAGAGCTTGCAAAACAACCTATAAGCCTTAGAGAAAAAAATCCAAATTTGAAGTGGTTCCATAAAAAGTCCTCCCTTTCTGTCTTGGTTTAGAGACAAATTTTAGGCAAAAACGTGCCTTGAATGAGGGGTTTCTCAGAAAAGAAGGGCTTCAGTAATTCTGTTTTCCAATGAGAGAAATGAAAACCAGTGGGTGAAAGTGAAAAAAAACCCCACTTTTTAACAAAAAAAAAAAAAAAAAAAAAAAACAAAAAAACACCAAAAAACCGCAAGGCAGAGAAGACAAACCGATGAAAAGATGGAATAAATGTTAGCTATTTAACTTTCAAAACCTTACCCCCACCCACCACCTGGCCGTGCGGCCGGGAGGACAAAAGGACAAAAATGGTAGCTTGCCCTTTGTCTCCCTCCAGGAAGGGAAAAAAAAAAGAGTTCACGCAGCAGCTCGGGCAAAACAGATGGGAACCTGTTGGTCTTCTGGTGTTGGTCTCCTCACAGCAGGCGAAGCTGGTGGGTTTTGGTGTCCTTTCTTTTGATGGCTCGGTTTTTGCCGGGGACCGGCCGGAGCAGCCCCTGCAGCTTCCCCAGAGACCGTCAGGGACATTCGGATCTCCAAGTGAAAAAAAAAAAAAAACAAGCTGAAAAACAGTTCAAGGAGAAAAATCAAAAAGCTAAAGGATGGCTGCTGGAGTCCGGGGGGAAAGTGAGGAAAGGAGGAAAGGAATAAAAAAAAGAAAGTTGTTGCTTGAGCTAGCAAAACCCCCTAAACTAGCGAAGGCAGTGATGTAACAATCCGCGGCGCTGCCGAAAGCACGCAGGGGCGAGAGACTTTAAATAAAACCCGCTCAGCAGCCCAAGGCTCCCCGCCCCTCCCCGGGTCCCTCTTAAAGCTACGGTAGCCATTTCTGGACGTAAAGATTATTAGGAAATAGAGTATCGTCATAAAACCACCTCAAGACTTTTTTTTTTTTTTTTTTTTTTTTTTTGTGATTTATGTGTACATACACCAAATGTATATTACACATTCTCGAGGGCAAAAATATTGTTACTTAAATTACATTCGTATGATTCCTTGATAAAAAAAAATCAATTTACCAGATCAATTTTTCTTAAACAAGTTCATCATACTCTGGAGCAATGAACTAATCAATAGGGAATGTTTTTCAGATGCTTTGCAGCCATCCCACTTTAGTCATTGCTAGAATTTCATATTGACAGGTGATAGGATGGTTTGAAGGAGGAATTGATTTGTTAGCCTGTAGTGCTACAAGTCAGCACCACAACAATAAAGATATATCCCCAGAGTGCCAGGGTTTGGAAATCAAACAGAAGGTAAGTTGTTACATTATGCATTTGACCCTGGAAATAATTCAAGATTGCAAGTTTTGTGGTTCTATTCAAAGCCACAGAAAGGAAAGAGGAAAGGAACCACTACCACATAACTTAGTAGTAATTTTTAAATTGAAAAAAACAATAGTGCACGGCACCATCCAACTGTTTCTGTTGGATGTTTGAATAAAAAAAACTATTAAAAAAATTCAAAAGTTTGCTAAATGGTAGTATGCATCAGTAGGATTGTCGATTTTGGTTAGTAGCTCCTGACAGAAACAGGAATGGCATAAAAAATTACAAATAAAATGGCTAAAGTGAGCAAAAGGATTTCTATCTCACAGTATATACATGAAAAATTACTTGCCTTGTAATGATTCTTGAACAGCTGCACTCCATATTTCCACAACCGACCAAGTCAGCAGGATATCATAATATATAAAATACAGCTACTGAAATCAAGGCTGATTCATTATGAAGAGCACTCTCAGCTGTGTGCTCAGGTCACATTGTTAGATGCATTTTGCAGAAGCATGCCAAAGCACTGAATCTATTCACAATGCCAAAAGAAAAAATTAAGATCTGCATTCATGTTTGCTAATGGCCAAAGATTTGAGCTCAATTAAACAACTGAGTTGGCTACAAGAGAAGAAAAGCATTGGCTCTGCATTTCTAAATGTCTCAAATTTGCAAAGAAGCAATTAAAGAGGACTTTTTAGCAACAGGGTCAGTCTTCAGTCTCGGAAGTTAATAAAAACATTGACATCCACAGGTGCAGGACCAAGTGCTGCTCTCCAAACTCAAGTACATACTCCAGTAAGTCAGCTGGAGTTTTCACACCTTGGGGACAGCCACAAGCACAGTGAATGCTACACAGCACAACGCTGTAGTGCTGTCGCACACACAGACATTTGATGCTCCCAGTGTGCACCATCTGCCTCATCTAAACAAAATCAGATAGCAAAAGTGCCTTCCTTTGCCCTTTAGTTCGCTGGCTCAACCCCTGCTTGACACATGTCTAACAAGTTGGTACAGCTTGTGTTGTGGAATATGTGGACAGTTATTGCCACTGTAAGTTTTTTGGCGTTTTTTTTTGAGGCCATTTGGGACCCCCTTCTTCCAGAGCAGGCAAAAATTGAAAGCTCCCTACTATGAAAAACCCTCTGCGATAGCAGTATGTACGTTCAGAGTAGTATTAGCTAGATGATATCTGTTAGGCAATGCACTAACTAAACATTCCTCTAAATGAAAAACTTTACTCATCTTGCATGTTTCCTTTGACATAATTCAAGCAGCATCTCAGTCTGACACAATCAGCATAAGGACTATGTTTTGAACAACTTCATTTTATATTCTCTGAAAACTATGTGTTTCCAAAGTTCCTGGGACTGCTGTTTGTATCATGTCTTATGTCACCTTTTAGACCATGACTCTCAGTTTGAAATTGAAATCTGCAGATGAGCTAGTTTTAGAGTAATGTTTGCTATCGTAATTGAAGAAAATCCACCATGAAAATCTCCTTGCACAAAGCCTTTTTGATCTCATGTGATACAGCTAAAAGAATCATTAACTCTCTTTTTATCACATATTGCACAATAAACATATAAATAGTTATACATCAGGTTTTAAATTTTATTTTAATATTTACTTATTTAAATTTGCCGAATCACTTCCCACCTCTGTGTTTAGCTGAGAATGTACTTAAAAGGAAAATCTTAATACATTAATTTGTCTTTCAAATACAATTTTCAAAGTTGTAGGAGATAATTTACTGCAGCTGAGTCCGTGACATTCAAGCTCAACCACAGAAAAGTAACCTGTATTCATACCTGAAGGAGCTAAATCTTCTCTAGATTTTATAGGAAAATGGTCAATCTTTGCAGCACTATGTACGTTCATACCACTGTATTGAATATGTACATATTATATAGGATAGGTATTGAAAGGAAGGCAGAAATTGGTTATTAATATTACACTTCATTGATAGTAGAGAAAAATTAAAATTAGCATTTTTGCTTTTGACCTGAGCAATTGAGCATTTGGCATGTCAGTATGGAAATGCAATGCAAGAAGGAAGTAGCAACAGTAAGCACAGGGGACAAAGGACTTGGTTTGTGTTCTTACCTCTTAAATATTTTACCTTTCTTTCTCACAGTCTAATTTTTGTAGGTTCATTTTTGGCTGCTATTTAACATTTCATACACATATTGTAAAAGTTTTCTATACCATGTGGAGGATATTTTTAATGTGTTTGCTTTTACTTTAAGAAATTTTTTTCAGCAAACCATTTTTACATCATACTGTTTTTCTCTAAGTTTGTAATTTCTGAAGTTCTAAACTTTAGTGACTGGGAAAATGCTGTCCCAGGCTGTATTTCTTTTAATATCATGGGAGTCTTGTATTCGCTTACATCCTTCTGCTTGATTTGAATTTTGTCTAAAAAAAGAAAATTATTTTAGTATTTTTTACCACAAAATACATTCTTAGGCTCATGAAAAGTAAGAAAGCGAAAATATATGACTTATGCTCCAAGTGGCACAAGGACAAAATCGTGTTTTATGAAATCTGCCTGACTCTTCTTGTAGTTGATCACAAATTTCAGTATACATTTGATGATTTAAGCTTGTTACATAGATGAAATATGCCAGTTCTGAACCATAACCCCACAAGTAGTTCTTACTCAGAAATGTCAAACTGAAACTGTGACATTTGTTTCAACTTATGCTGATATGCCTTTTTCCCACTGTGTGTGGAAGAAGGCAGGAAGACAAAAATCAATATAAACTTCCCCCAATAGAACTCAGGAGACGCCATTATAATTCCCAATTCTGCTACAATACCTACCTTCACTTCCAGCTCCATTCAGAAAGGACTGTTATTCGAGATGTGTTCATCCCTTAACATTGAAGGCCCAAACTCCAAGGCAATTAATAGGGGTGCAATTAACTGTAGTTTCAGTTAAAGTTAGGTACACCTAAATAGAGACCATGTTACTCCTCCATACCAAGATACCACACTTAGTTCCAAATAGATGCCAAAATTGCAAATAAACTACTAGGGTGATGTAATTGGAAGATATACCCGAAAGAAGGAAAGAAATGTAAAGCATATTTTGAAGGTGTCTTTTATGTCAGAATACCTCATGGATAAGGAAGACAAGACCTTTAGTTGAGTGAAACCACTTCAGAATACCTCCTACCTGCCAATACCAGCAGATATCACCAGCCTGCAGCTCACCAAGGCTTCCAACACACAGCATCTGAAAACTGAGAAAAGCTGAGAAACCTCTGGCACCAGTTTCCCTGCAGAGCTGTCAAGAGATGTGTCCTCCACAGCTATGCAGCTCAGGCTGAAGTCTAATGCCCCGGCTGCAATGGTTAGGACAACTTCAATTTTTTGATAAGTACACATTGCATACGTGTACACAATGGACATACATAAAGCTAATCGGACAATTGAAAGATAATAGCCAGAGTATAGGTTAGGGTTTCAGTACAGCTGTATCCTCAGGACTAGTGTGCCCTTGGACCTATTTGAAGTGAGTCATTTTTCGTGGATGAGAGAGTGCTTTGTTTTGGTTTAGCTTAACTTTGAATTACCACTAACCTCTAAAAGCACCCACAGAGCTGAAGTTTGGAATAAAACCCCCACAATTCCTTTAAAATTAAGAATACACCTTTCTAAGACACAACTTTTTGTGACAATTTAAGGGGTTGTTTCAGCCATAAAGTAACATGACTGAAAAAAGAAGGAGCATCAAACACTTCTGAAGCCATTAGGTAAGTTTGCATATATGTCTCTGTCTGTATGTGTGTGTATGTGCAGATACACATACACATATATATACACACATATATATGTATGGTAGCCTGAGGCTGCCAGAAACTTTGCCTGCTGAATGAATTATAGAACAGGAAGCAGATGGGCTGTGTATATGAAACAACCACTATCTGGCATGATATGCTGCACAATTTGGCTGCAAAGATTAAATTGAGCTATTGAATGTTTAATACACTATGCATAACAAATACAGCCAGAGCCACAAAACAGCATAAATTACAGAATTGGTATTCACGCTGCCTTTCCCAGGAATCAATACACTGCCACAGCTCATAAGAGTCTGTTGTTTAATACACATAAAGAAGAGAAGAATTCTTCTATTAAAATGAGTTATCTGGGCTATTTACCAAAGGCAGTGATTTAACAGTGGTAAAGTCTATGTAGTGCTGTTGAATGCAGATGATAATACTTCTTGTCCTTGTCGGCCTATTTCATAGCTCCTATCAGTTGCTGCTGCTGCCAGGTCCCCTGGGTACATTAGCAGTCAGCCCAGGAAGTGTGTTTAAGTAACGGACATAATGTTCACATTTGCTAGACCAGCCTTCTCCCTAATCATGAATTATTCTTCCCCAAGGCTCAATTGGAACATTACTTTAGAAGCAGAAGATTTAATCCTTTTCAGCTGATTGGAGGGAATGATTACAGTATTATTTTCTTGTACAGGCTGTCTCCAGTGAAGGTGCCTTTTTCTGTCCCCATCTTTAATAGGCAGCAATCTTTATTTCCCTGGAGGGAAATGGCAGTGTATTCAAAATGGGGTAAATCTTCAGGAATGTGAGGTGCTGAGACTGTAGATCACTGCTGGTTAGTTAATTAGTTTAGCCCTCGCTTATTTCATCTCCAAGACAAAACACCTTCCTACAAGGCAAAAGGAAGGATCACACTGCCTACCAAATCTAGCCTCTGTGCACTTGATTTTAGAATGTAACTTACAGTTTTGATTTCTATTTGGGTGCAATCAGCCAAATAAGCAGTGCACTGTTCCCTTAGAATTTTCAGATTGCTAAGGATTATTTGACCTGCAGAGATAGATAATATCTTTATTCACTGAAAACTGCTGAAACACATACAGGCAGGAGGCTACAAAAGGAGACACGTATAGACCAGAAAGAATGTAATTGCAGTTGGCATATAGAGATATGTTTACTCAGACAATGAATCCTGTACACTGTGAGATTAAACAAAAGGTTTTTTGCACGTAAATGTTAAATATATCTTTAAACTCTGGACCCACAAATCCCCAGTTACTGGTGTTTTCACATTAAAGATGGGGAAAAAATTATAATTGTATCATCTTTATTCTACATGACAATATGATTTCAAAGTCTAATAATTCTCAATAGTTCTTCTTTCGAAAGGGTAAGACCCTCTTAGCTTTTGAAATTCCTTCACTGAAGCAAGTAAAACTTCAGTTTGCTATTGCACAAATATTTTTAATTATCAAAAAAATTTTCTCATGGGAAATTGAGGAGGTGGAGAAGCATACAATCTCATTAATATATTTGTAACCCAAAATCCTGTTTAGTCCATCTTTAATTTAAAGAGAGGCTTCAAATCTGTCATTCTACAATTTATTTACCGGGTCATGATATCCTGACATTGCTTATAAGCATATTATATTGCCAAGAGCTAGATACAATGCTTCCAAAGTGCAGGAAATCAGGATGCCTGGGGCTGACATTTTTCAATCTCTAAAACTGTAGATAAAAGAAAATTAAAATTAAATTTGCAGGAAGATGGCATTGTAAATTAATGCTAAGAAGGCTAAGAAGGTGTTCAAGGACTATGTCAGCTTGGGTTCTTTACTTCTTGTCCTTACTATACAAAATTGTATTTTGATACAGACTCAGAGATATATGTTAAAAGTAGAACCAATTATTTACAGCCTTTTCAGACACTGACAGGAATATTTCTTCAGTTCTTGATAGAAAGTTGAAATATCATGTAGAACTTTTATCTTGGCATGTGGAGTAGAGTATGAGGGCTATCTAGAAAGTACTAATGCACACACTCTGCAGGCTCACCCCATGAGCAAAGTATGAAATTTTTTCCTTGAGGTTCTTCCCTAAAACATTCCAATCTGAAACTAGTCACCAACTGCATAAGAGTTACCCCATAAATGATATTTGGATTTTACATGGTTTCATTTTTCTGCATTTACAGTTCTTTGCATAATGGGTAACATTCACAGCCCAGTTATTTTCAGGAAAACTTACCTAAATTTAATTTGCCGCAAGCAATGACACACAGCCGTAGTTTGAACAGAAATTTTACAAATATCACATTTGAAGCTTGCATGTATAGGATTTTTTTTTCTTCCCTTAAGATATAGTGCTTTGTCCTTCAGGATCAGGACTGCCATCTGTAATAATACATTACTGTGGACAGAAGTTTATTCTGAAAAAAGAAAGAAATTTATCATCTCCCTGAGCTCTGGAAAAGTGTGTGGAGTTTTATTTAAACAAGATAAGCAGACCACTCTTGAGCTGCAATGATCAGAAAAATGATGATGGGTAGTGAACATGATTGATTCTAAGGATAATCCACATCTGAATATTAAACTAAATATTAAATATGAAAATATTAAACCTCCTTGTCAGGAGTGGAAAAGTCAGTTTTCTGGAGAATCCACAATAGCAAAAAGAAGAATGTCTAGCTTCTAGCATTTGACCCCAAGCGCACGAAGGCTTAGCACCACTGAAACACAGATTATGATTCAAACTTAATCATACTTATGAGTTATTTCTATTAGGGACTATAACCAAGAATCTCTGCAAAGTATGAAAAAAGGAAATATTTCTCCTATGTTGACATCTACTAGCAGGGAAACTGTACAAATCCAGTAAGAGATGGACAAAATTAATAAAGTAAAATCTGAAAACCGCACAATTCAGATTGACAAATGTATGTACATCAGTATAGGGAGAATAGAGGAAAACTACTGACCCTGTGCAAGAGTGAGTCTCCCATTATGTCCCCCAGTACACCCACAGAGCACACTGACCTATGCTAAGATGGTACCTCAAGCTGCCTCATGAACCTAGCAAACCTCACAGATCAATGCTTGTTCATCCACTATTATTTCTTCACTAACCTCTGGCTTCTTGAGTGACTCTGTCCTTGTCCTCCTCAGGACTCTACAATCTCAGCTTCCTAACATTTTGAACCACCATTACATCACTGGGAAGAATTCAGTTTCATAAGCAGTGAAATGAGCTGAAGGTGTTCGAAAATGTCTTGTAATTTCTTGTCCATTTTTCTCACTTTACTCTCAAGAAGATAGTTTATGATTCCTGAATTAGTAGGATCTCTTCTGTGTTATTTCAGATACTAAAAATTGGGCCAGTTTCTTCTGATGAGAAAAAGAGCTGAATAGGACTTCAAGAAGAATGGAAATAAGTGACCTTTGAGCTCTATTGAAATCCCACTCTGAGTTGCATGAACATTGCACGTGAAGCATCGTTCTCAGAGCTACTTTTTTATTCTTACGATTTGCTGTCATTCTCAGAACTATTTTTTTCAATCATCAATAGTTGGAAATAGTTACAATCAACCCTATGTGAGATCTAGTGAAACAGAAATATATAAAATAGTTTATAATGATAATGAAGAGAAGAGACTTCCCAGATGCTAGGGAAATGTTCAATTTAATAGGTGCTTGGTGTTACTTATTTTTGATTAAAAAAAAAAATCTCAAACCAAGCCAAAAGTAAGCTTCTCTTAATACATTCTGTGAACTAACTAACAAACAAGAAAGGATGAACTACAACAATTTTTCTTCATTCAGTGAAATGAGTTTGACATGGTTTCTCTGCTATTTGTAGATAACGGCCAACAAAAAGAATTGTTTGAAAATAAATTTGTGCTCACAATAAGAGCAATCCCACACAAAGCAGACACCAAAACTAAAATACAGATGAGAGTTCACTGAAGTGAAGCCACCAGCAATTAATGTCCAGAACACAAAACAAAAAACAGTTTAAGATCAGTAAGCTGCCCAGCTTAATGAATAAATCCTTTCCAAGAAGAGTTATCATAGAGAAATGTGAATGACTAAAAAGCAGTGAGGCATTCACCCTTATTCTGATTGTAACAGTAAATGTCACAAATTTATGAACAGTCTCATGCAATTAAGTTTTCCAAAACAGCAAGACGGTATTCATGAAATCGTAGTCCTATATGTCATAGTTGAGCTATAAATATTAATATTTCTATAATAATTCTAATTCAAAATATGCAAATAGCTCTGTCTGTGAGAGCAGAAACTAAAACTCAAGTCTTTCACTCCATGTACTATACACTATACTTGGTCCAATGCAGAAAGTGGAAGAGCTGGGAGAGAGGGAGAGGGATGGTCATTAATGTACTGTGTATGAAGTTAAGTTGCATAGGTCTGCTTCAGATGGGTGAAAAACATGTATACTTGACCAGGTTCTACAAGAGATGGTGCCTAGGGAGAAAGGTGGTGGATACTGGGGGAATTTTACTCTGAATACTGGTTAAAACTCAGGCACTGATCACCTCTGCACTAACAAGAGAAAACCTTTTTTGGCAAATCTCTAGGGACTAAAAACTTCACTGCCAAGAAATAAAAGGTATGCATGGAATTCTGAATCACACTTTTGGTTTTGACGCCTAGTTCTACTTACACCCCTTCACAGGTACTGAAGATCTTTCTGAGAAAGCCAACCAACAGGGCCTTGAATCCAGGTGTGCCAAACAATTGTAAACCACTGGCTCAACTTTCCTGATTTTAGGAGGGCCAAAGATCCTATTTTAGCCATGACCCTATTTTATCCAAATTAAGTAGTAGCACAGAAATGGGGGCAACTTCTGGAATGCTGAGTTTTATGCACACATTTAAGGAAGGAGCTTATTCAAGCCAATGTGAAAAGCTCAGATTCCTATCCCATTTCTTTTCAGTAATTTCTTTTTGAAAGAACATAAAATGCTTCAACCTTTCAACTTCCTTCTGAAAATGTTTCCCCATTTTCAGAAGGAAGTTAGAAGTCTCTTTATGAACCCTAAGAATTACCATTATTTATAGAATAGTTGAAGGTCAAAGGTATCATTAAAGATGTTTTAGGGCTTTTTTAAAGTATGTTTGGAAAATGGAAATAGCTGTATTAAGTTTTGTAGTAAGTTTTCACATAAGAGTTATAAGCTCCCTTATGAATATATAATTTACTTTTTGATCAGTAAGATTATATGTTTATTAACATACTTCTCTAACTAGTCAATAATTTCCACAGAGATATGCTGGAAAATACCCCATGGGAATTTTTACTCTCTAAGATAATATTATTTAGCCCTTGAGCAGTCAAGGGTCAGTGTAGCACATGTGAAAAGTAATTTTTCCTAGAAGAGCTTTCAAAGAAATAGATGGCTCTAATTGAGCAAAAAGAAGCACAAGTATCACATCCTCTTCTGTTACCTCTGGAAGACCTGTATTGTCAATAAAACAAAGAATAAATTAGATTTTTTGCTGGTGATTGGAGAATGCACCCATCTTTTGATGACACAAAAACTGGGCTGTCAAACAAGGGCTATGAACCTCCCTTCGTCTTCTTTACTCACTTATAGAGTGATCGAGATTGTACACTGGCATACTTGAGAATCACTTATCACAAATACAACATGTTACTGAGAACCAACTGTGCTTGTGAGTCTGCCAGAATATTTCGTTTCTTGAAGTGCTCAAATGTCAGGTTGAGGTAATGAAACACTCAATGCTTGAGATAACTTTAGTCCAACAGAGAAAGCAGAAATGTCTTTTTTTTTTTTTTAACCCTATAAAGATTTTATTGGCAGATAAATTACTAATTTTCAAACCAAACTCTAGGATGTAAAGGATGAGGGATATCCAGAAGAATTCAGTTATTCTAAGGTCTTACAGAAAACATCCTCATAAACAGATGCCCATGCAGTTTTTAAAAATTCATCCTACATGTCAACAGATTTTGTCTATCTGAAGCCTTTTATCATGATAACTATATGCAGAATTTCATACTCTTCTCTATTAAAAGTGTAGTATCCACAATAATGTCACCAGACATTCAATCTTCTAGAGAGCACAGATGAGTAGTTGTCACTGCTCTCACTTACCTAAAGGGTTTGTTTCTTTGCAAAGACTACATCAAAACCAATGGCAGTAAGAATATCTCCTCAGGAGAGATTGCTTCTCCCTTCTCTCTTTACTCACATGAATATCCCAAAATTAAATAAAATTAATGTAGAGAGATGCAGGATACCTAAATTTACTTTGACATCCAGTCACTTGTTTGTGCCTTAACTCTACAACTCTTGGATATAGTGCCACTGCCCAAGAGATGGATGACAAACTGTCCTAATTTTGTGACAATTTGGCAATAGGTGGCACAGTTATTTAATTGTAAAAATTACTCAATTGCAGAATGCATCTATGAAATAACTCTATTTTGCATAATAATTACATTGCATCAAAAAAGAGAGAAAATAAATCCTTGCTTTTATTATTTAAAACTACATCTTTCAGTGGCCCAATCATTCAAGTTTGTGTACTACGTGTCCCACCATGTTACCATTTACCTCTAAGAGAAATTGATGAAGAACCAGTTGACTGTTCCTCTCATTCTCTCAATTAGGCAATTTAGATTTTCATTTCAAATTATCAATTGGCAGGAAGCTTGGATGATCCATTTAATGAAAATGTGAAATGGTGAGGGCCAGAATGCCACCTCAGGATTGTTCACAATCTTTCATCATCTCTTTTGCAAGTGCACGTACAGTGTGCAACAGTGTGGGACAAATTTTGAGGTTTGGAGCCTCAGCCTGACAACTTTGACACAGCATAACAGCCAAGTCTGAAATCATCACTTACTTCCACTTTTTCTGTTATTCCTACAAGTTATTAAGGACAGAGCAAAAGGTAAGCTGAGAGGAGAAACAGAAGAGGTTTATCAGTGTGAGGGATGAGCAAGAAAGTCTGAAGCATCAGTGGGTGATGGCAGCAGACTTGGAACGAAGGGGCCTGAAGCTTGGGTCTGCAGCTATGGCTTTTTTCACAAGTCAGGAAGTTTGCCTGGCCTCTAACATGAGAAGAAAATTAACCTATTCTTGCCAATTGATTTGTCTGTAGAATGAAAATGTTCTTGGCAGGTGTGTTGTTAGAAAGGATCTTCAGAGTGGGGCAATTTAGATCCCCATAGTTTGTTGTAGTCTGAATCCCTGTCCACCATTGTCATCCTGCAGTGATTCCTACCCCTTGTCCCATGCTCGCCACGTAAAAAAATCCTGTGTTTCCAGACAACATGCTTTTTGTGAAAGCTGTTATGGTATCCAGGTTCTCTGTTTCTCCTTGCCTTTTCTTTAATTCAAAGCAATTTTATTTGCTTTCCATTATCTAGAGGTAAAAGCTTAATCCCCAAGGAAACACATGGTACACATTTCCAGTAAATGGAATATGTAGTTATTTGTGAAATGGTCAGGAGTTATTTTATAAATGTCTTTCAGAAACACAAGGCTTTTCAGCTGATCAGGATGTTTTCCTATTTAACATTGATTTAAAAGGTTTGCCAAGAATATCAGGAAGTTAAGAAACAAATTTCACAGTACACAGCTAAAAAGCAACTGTTTTTCCCCCCTTCAAGTCCTGACAATTTAACGAAATGTTTCTTTCAACAACAGCAGCAACAACGAGTAACAACAATAACTTTGTTTCATTACAGTACAGAGCCAAATTAGTATTTGCAAAAGGTTTCCAGAAGACCATGCATGTGTGCTAAGTTGGTATTTTTCCCTGTGAAGGGCATGAGAAGACATGTAAATTTTATCACACGTTTCACTTAAAGACCATTTTAGTATGTGAGGGGACAAAATATCCTTAGCAGCTGCTTTAAGATTTGTAATGGATTCCCAAGAAAATTTTTCGATTACTAACTGAAAGTCATTAAAATTACCACAGAAAAGCTTTGAACTTTGCTCTCTCAGATCAAAACTGGTTTAATATAATGCCATGCTGTGAAATCTGAATCTAATATAAGTGCATTTAAAACAAAACAGATTTTTTTCCTTTTATAGAAAAGGTAAACAATTCATAATAGCATCATGTGCTATAGTCTTTAGAGTAACTTCAGCTGAATATCATTCAGTAGTTTTTGCAACTATCTACTTTGGAATGAAGAACCACTCAATTTAAGCACATTTATCTTTTAGTAAGATGTCTTTGTCACTCTTTTATTTCCACAAACACCTGCAGTCATTGTATCCATTTTCTCAATATGAGCAATGACACTTGTGCACCAAGAAAGCACTACCTTCTACAAAGCTTTTTACTACTCTTCCATTTAAAGTTTCACTGGCAAGGAAGCAGAAAAAGTAATGTAAATCACAGTTCAGCAAATAGAAGCTAGTGGGAGAAAAGACCATAATAATCCAGGGCTTCAGCACTAGCCCTGATTATATGAGTTCAGTGACATTTTCATAATTCAGTTCTGATTAGCAACTCAGTAATATGCACTTATGCAAGTCTGACACCCTTTTACAGTCAGAGAACCTCATCTAAAGGTACAGAGACCGGGCACCCATCTTTCATAGCTCAGAAACTCACTTCTCTCAAGGTTTTCTTTTATATATCTTCTCTATATGGGCAAACCTAGGCTATTAGTATTAACTACTAAGATGGTAACACTATTTGAAAGTCCTTTTAACAAAAAATGTACTTCCCTAACCCACTTATTACAGGTGATGTGTATGGGATATCAATAGCAAGCACTTCTGTCGAAGTGCCACGAAATGCACAAGACCCGTAGAAGCCTAAAAAATATCTCACAGTCTTCTCTGCTGATGGAGGCAGAGAAAATCAAGCATATGGATTTACAGGCCTAGCAATTTCTGAAAATCTTCTCGTTTCACTTGGGCCAGCCAGATGTTTTCCAGCAGAAAAGGAAGGAATGTTTCCCAATCGTAGTCACCAGCATGCTTGGTTTTTTGCATGTATGGGTACATACAGATGCAAAAAACTAATTGCTGTCTAGAAAAAAGAAAAAAATTAAAATATTGCACTGTTGCAGTGTGATCTCATAACTTACCTCAGTTATCCTGGTCCTTCCCCAGGTGCCAATCACCTCTCCTCTCCCCCACCCTGACCCCTGCTGAGCGCTGTCTGTCAATCCTGGCATTCCAGAAGGGCGTCAAGTGATTGGCAGAGTTCAAAAGATGCTCTGCATCCCTGGGGGCCATTGGCCCATCCAGGTGTCCCTTTCACCTGAGACCTGCCCGCCCTGCACCTGGTTGGTGGGATCCCTACCCCCTCCCTCCTCCTCCTCTCCCAAGGTTAAAAGGAACAGCAACCACACGGTTCAAAAAGTTCTGTTGGAGCAGTTTCTGGATTCAGAGGCCTGCGGGCCATGAATAAAGCTCTGGATTGAAACCCTCCAGCAGAACCCAACTCCTTTTCCTTCACCTTGCCTTAAAGCTTCTCCACCAGAGGTAAACCTGAGCTTCTGCATGTCTGGACTTGTCTCTAGTGCCCAGCTGCAGCATCCAGCTTAGCCAAAGGTGTCTTGGAGGTGAAAACACCAGAGTGCTGCCTTTTGGTCTAGCAGCAAGGGCCAGACAAGCCCAGGTACAACCCGTCCAGCTATATTGGCGTTAATTCCAATACTGCACTTATTTTTTCTAATTGGCTGATTTGTATTTGTTGAAAGATGTACCTGTAGGTATACTTAATAATGATTTGAAGCTGAGGGCTTGACAGTTCATTCAGCAGCAAGACTCTGGGAAAGAGCATCAGTGCTTGAATCTCTGCCATAAAGCAAATTCAGCATGCACAAATTTCACACACCATAACCAGCCTGCACCCTCATAAAAAGGAGGCAGTTCTTATGTTACCCCATCTCTCCTGTGTGCTTAGAAGACGAGTGGAGGGGTGTTGGCTGTGAGTCTTGGTGGGGTTGTGGTCTGCAGGCTCTGTCTTCACCCAGCCCTGTGAAACAGCCTAGTGAGCCACATGTCTTATCTACCCTTCCATTTTTACTTTTGCATCCAGCAGTGAAATTACCTTTCCCCATGTCCAAACAGATAAAATCCTTGCCTCTTTAATCCAAGACTGATAAACCCCCTGACTGTGAGTGTGTGAGCAGGCTGTGCTCCCCACCCCACCAGGACCAGTGCTGGCCCGAGGAGGACTGTGAAGCCGGAGGCAGCCATCCTCTGAGCCTGGGCTGCACAGCAAGGCCTCCAGCAAGACCACTAGATAGAGAGCTGGTGAGCCTCAAGGCCCTGGCTTTCATTCCCTGCTCGCAAGTGCTGCCACAGGTGTCCAGACTTTACTGCAGAGATGAGTTTGGGTGGCTGCAGGAACAGCTGGAAGTGGGAAGGAAGAGCCAGACATTGGCTGCAGTGCAGGACATGGCTATTATGAAAAGGAAGCAAGAGGAAGGAAGTGGTGGAAGGAAGGAAGTGGTGGAAGGAAGGAAGTGGTGGAAGTGGCGGAAGGAAGTGGCGGAAGGAAGTGGTGGAAGGAAGGAAGTGGCGGAAGGAAGTGGCGGAAGGAAGGAAGTGGCGGAAGGAAGGAAGTGGCGGAATGAAGTGGCGGAAGGAAGGAAGGAAGTGGCGGAAGGAAGGAAGTGGCGGAAGGAAGTGGCGGAAGGAAGGAAGTGGCGGAAGGAAGTGGCGGAAGGAAGTGGCGGAAGGAAGTGGCGGAAGGAAGGAAGTGGCGGAAGGAAGGAAGTGGCGGAAGTGGCGGAAGGAAGGAAAGAAAAGAAAAGAAAAGAAAAGAAAAGAAAAGAAAAGAAAAGAAAAGAAAAGAAAAGAAAAGAAAAGAAAAGAAAAGAAAAGAAAAGAAAAGAAAAGAAAAGAAAAGAAAAGAAAAGAAAAGAAAAGAAAAGAAAAGAAAAGAAAAGAAAAGAAAAGAAAAGAAAAGAAAAGAAAAGAAAAGAAAAAGAAAGAAAGAAAGAAAGAAAGAAAAGAAAAGAAAAGAAAAGAAAAGAAAAGAAAAGAAAAGAAAAGAAAAGAAAAGAAAAGAAAAGAAAAGAAAAGAAAAGAAAAGAAAAGAAAAGAAAAGAAAAGAAAAGAAAAGAAAAGAAAGAAAGAGAAAGAAAGAAAGAAAGAAAGAAAGAAAGAAAGAAAGAAAGAAAGAAAAGAAAGAAAGAAAGAAAAGAAAGAAAGAAAGAAAGAAAGAAAGAAAGAAAGAAAGAAAGAAAGAAAGAAAGAAAGAAAGAAAGGAAAGAAAGAAAGAAAGAAAGAAAGAAAGAAAGGAAAGAAAGAAAGAAAGAAAGAAAGAAAGAAAGAAAGAAAGAAAGAAAGAAAGAAAGAAAGAAAGAAAGAAAGAAAGAAAGAAAGAAAGAAAGAAAGAAAGAAAGAAAGAAAGAAAGAAAGAAAGAAAGAAAGAAAGAAAGAAAGAAAGAAAGAAAGAAAGAAAGAAAGAAAGAAAGAAAGAAAGAAAGAAAGAAAGAAAGAAAGAAAGAAAGAAAGAAAGAAAGAAAGAAAGAAAGAAAGAAAGAAAGAAAGAAAGAAAGCTGCCCTCAGTGGCTGCAGCCACTAATGAAACAGTTAAAAATCATTAAACACTTCCCTAGTTTTTCTTTCCCCCCTTAGAAAACTGCAAAGATGCCACAAGACTGTGTCTGGAGCTTCTCTGTGACCAGAGGCCCAGCACACACTGCACAAATGTGGTCTTTTCTTGGGGAAGAATGAGATGCCCTGGGTTAAAAGTTGCATCAGACATCAATGCTCCTGGTGGGACAAATGCCCTACTGAAGTTTCAATTCCAGCCAAGAGACAATCCACACGTTATTTAGGAACATGCACCATGTCTTACAGCATGCTGTGAACATGCGGCTATGGGACAGTTTAGCAGATCTTTGAGGAAAACAAAACCCACAGCAGTATAGTAATATATGTGCTCTCATATGTGCACTTCTAATATGGGCAAACCCAGCTACTCTGAAGCTATATCCAAATACAGCACTTGGAGTTAAAACATTTGATGAAAAGGCAGAAGCAGCTGACTACTTAACATGAACAGTCTAAAGACTCAGCTACTTAAAGAGTAAGACCTCTGATCTGCGGCACAGTACACAGACCCCTTTGCTGTTCCCTAATAAAATCTTGTATGCAGAGCACTGTTACCTAAACAATCTAAAAATAAAGTAGCAGAAACTGTTGCCAAAGTATAAGTTGAATAAGACTGCATTCAGCACTTGTGTGCACTTTCTAGTACCTGAGGCAGTGTGGTCCTAGGAAGAGTGCACACTGCACACGCATTACCAAACCCCCTGTGGGAGGGGTGGGAAACCAGCTAAAAAAACAGGAGCACAGACTGAGAAACAGCTATGGTAACAACTTGAGGAGGTGTCTGGCTTGGTTGAGCAGCAAAGAATAAATCAGGTTGGCTGGAGATAGTCAACCAATGTGTGATTCCTGCAAGGACAACCAGCAGCTTATGAGGGAAAAAAAGGACAAATAATGCTTAGCATCAAGATTTGGAGGGCATAAATCGCAACTTAAAGTTTATCGAGGGTAAGAACATATAGTTTTTACTTATGCACAATACGTTGTTGCAAACTTACTGAAAACCCATTTGTGACCAGAACTATCACAATTTCCTTGCAATTTACTGATAATTTACTTACAATACAACAAATCCACTTTTCCTGCCTCCTACATTTAGTACTCCAGCTCTACCATTCTCGCATGTTTACCATATATCTCTTTTGAATGGGCTGTTAAATACTGTTTTCTTCTCCAAAGTAAACAACCCCAATCTGTGATTATTTTACAAACTCATTAAATTTTGATAATTTTGTCGATATTTGTCTTCTGTGAGTTGTCGTGCTGATTGTAACTCCATCCCCTACACTTGCTTCCAAAAATTCCTGAGTCTCTTATATGGCACTTTCATTTTAATTAGACATTTAATGTCCAGGCAGCATGCTAATATGTCTTGTTTGCCATGACTAAAATTATAGTGTAGAAGCATATTGAATCAGCTATTCCCGTAGTATAATGCATTTTCATAATAGAAAAAACTAATTTATAAACAACCACTGTGTCTCATAGCTCACAATTTTTCTAGTCTTCTAAGCAGACATCTTCAAAATAATTTCTGATGATTGAAATGAAAGGAATTATGGTCCCATATTTTAGTTAATCTTAGGATAATTTTTATAGATATGAAAGTTTAAATTACATATCTACTGTTCGTGAAATATTTTGCAGACTCTGACAGGTCTTGAAATTTCCTCCAGATTAAAACTATCATTTTCAATATAAAAAGTTAAGTCAAATATTTCTATGGCTTTACTGTTAAAGTACCCACAAATCATTGCTCAGAATGCAAATTACAGATGCATCATACCAGTATTGTCAGAAAACAGCATTCCTTTGACAAACTGCCAAAGCAGCACTTGTTCTAGACTAGCATGCCTTGAGTGGGGGGTTCTCAACATAATTCTTTACCAAGTTCTTAACTAACTTTATGTAAGAAATTTAGAAATGAAAATGTTATAGACTAGTAGTTAAAAGCAAGAAAAAGAATGATGACAAATAAACAGCATTTTCAAAGACTGGAAATAAATCAAGTACATCTCATCAAACATCTCTACACCTTGCTACAATTCATGCTGATTTTTTCTTTGAAGAACCTGGATAACATGGAAGAGAAGTCCATTTTGAAAGACTTAGTCTGTGAGTGTTAGTCTTACTACCATGGGAAGCAGAATGAAGTAAGCAGGATAAGGTCAACACATTAACATTTACATGAGTTCACATCCCATATAGCTTTAATCCTCTTCAGTGACAGGCAAACCATCAGAGAGGAGGAAATGAGACTTCAACATTAATTCAAAATGCCTGGTTTAACCTTTAGAAAATAATTCAATTTTTTCTTTCTTTCCCTTTCCTGTTCTTCTTTCCATACACCACAGAGGCACTTTTCTGTTTCTTCAAAATTAACTACATCTTTTTCAAGCTTTCAT
Source organism: Fringilla coelebs (assembly GCF_963513975.1). Taxonomy (NCBI): domain Eukaryota; kingdom Metazoa; phylum Chordata; class Aves; order Passeriformes; family Fringillidae; genus Fringilla; species Fringilla coelebs. The sequence continues at coordinate 36,402,243 of NC_140031.1, forward strand.
TTAGATTTGGAGAAACTGTTCATGCACACTTTATGAGACCCAAAGTACACATGTGGGACTTAAACTCCTTTCAAACTCTTTGTGCCTCATTCCTGTAGACTTAACTGAACTAACAAAGAAGATTGAGTCAGGATTAGCTTCTATTCACCCAAAATACCAGTGGACAAATGTTAGCAGTCACTGCCTGGGAGTCCCAGGTAAACTTTTCAGTAACAAATCACCCAAAAAAGAGACAAGCAGACCTCAAGTTACAATGAAGGGCACTCACCAATTATTTTAGACAGAGGAGTAAAGAATTGTTGTTTTGATGTAAGAAAGCAAGGTGGGGGAGTAGAGAAGGGAGCAGTGTGAGAGAATCCCAAACCTTAAATAAATAGGACTTAATTTTTTATTTCAACATTGTGAAGACTAAGGCTGCAGAAAGTCGGGGGTTTTTTGTATGGTTCCTTGGGGCTACATAGGGTAATAATTGTTTGTTCTACTGGGATACGTCGCATTTCCCCAGGCAGGTGAACTGCAGCTTGCAGTGTCTAGAAAACTGCAGCTGGGAGAAGGATCAATTTAAGCAAATCTGGCTGTCCTGGATTAGCAGAATCAAAATGAGATAACATAATGTCTTTGTCTCAGGCAGGATATTAAAGAGAGAAAAATACAGTGTCCCAAAGAACTGAACATACTCAGACCCAGACCCAAATGGACAGAAGCCAGCTCACCTTGCTGAGGGTCTGTAAAGATCAAAATTTTCCTTAAAGAGTGATATCTTACTTCTAAGCACATCAGCATAAGTTCTTCTTTCTGAAAAATTTTCCTGCTTACCTTCCTATAGGTTAGTGTGAAAGTGTGTATTCATCTGCATCACTCTCGTAAACAAATCTTAATGGCTTCCAAACAGCTTGTCTTTTGTCAAAGACAAGCATCTTGTTATTTCTCTGTAGATCAGTCACTGCACATATACACTGTACATATATACAAAAAAGAGGATAGTCAGTCACTACATAGGATGAGACACAGGAATATTGCTGAAAATAAGCACTTGCTTAATTCAGAAGTGTTCTCATACTCCAGGTAATATTGAATGTCATGAAGCAGGACTGAAGAAATGTTTCTTGAACTCAAAGATGTATGCTGAAAAACAAAAACCAATCACAGATTCCATTTCTTGATGAATAGGTAAAATACGGTTATTCCACTTAATTTCTACTTAAAAAAAAAAAAAAAGAAAAAAAAAAGGAAGGAAAAAATCCTAAAGCAAAGCAATCATTCTTATTTAATTTCTTCTATCTTCACAATGGTTGATGAAGTTCCATCCTTTTTATTTCTTCACTTGGCACTGACTTCATTTTAAATACAACCCAGTAGAGTACTCAGTTGCCAAATTGCTGCATTTTTAAACATTCTAAATAGGACATTAGTTCTTAGCATGAATGTTTTGAAATCTGATCAACAAGCTGTTTCTCAATACATTAGGCAAAGCAAGCAAAATTAGGCTGTTTTATGTCAGGTACTTAGCACAAATCCCTTAATAATGTGTTTGAGTGCAGAAACCATTAATAAATGCATAATTCCCTAAGACAGGCTTGATTAATTAAGTCATATGTGTATCCTTCTAATTAAAAAAAGAACATTAGGCAGATGAGTGGAATTTCTGAGTACAAAATTCAAAGGCTGTTTTGCTTTTATTTGAACAACGAAAGAAAAGCTGCTCGTTAATATAGCTGCCAAAAAACCAGCAAGAGTGCTGACACAAACCCCCCAAACTCTGACTTGCTCAAAACAGCTAAGTATTTACTCGCTCATTTGTAGTCCAATTTTTAATCAGGTAGCTGCTTGATTAATCCAGGCAGTTCAAATTACAAAGGCAGCTGGTGCTAATATATACATAAGTAGATGATATGTTGGTTGCATTTTCTCCACTAAATTGTTTGAAATCAAAAACTCACAGGTTTTTATACTCTCAGGAAAAACAATTTTATGAAAAAATAACAGTCTAATGGTTGACCCTGACTCTTCTCAAGCATGCACTTTACTGCTGTGTGGACTGCAAATTTTGGCATGATAACATAATTTGCAGCAATACTGAAGCAAAAGCTATTTTTAAATGCATAACTTTTCTTGTAAAACAATCGGCTTTTTGAGGTTCCTTGCTAAAACAAGTAAACAAAACCAGAAAAAGCAGAAAACATAATGTTATGAGACATACCAGGAACGTAAAAAATTCTGCTAAGCTAACAGATACTGTTAAGCCTAACAATTTGGCCAAGGTGATTTTTGAGGATAAGTAGGATTGATTGCAGTCAGCACAATTTGGTATAATAATACTGCTAAGCTTAATACAAGCCCAGTACTGTTAGGTTTTAGTCTGAGAAACATGAACATGTTGAAGATTAATGGTAAATTTAGCGGCTCATAGGTGGGCAAACCTGGTACCTGTCAGGCACAGACAACAGACTGATCTTCAGGATTAATCCCAGTTGAAAAAAGAACACAGTGAAAAAGAACAACAATGTCCTGTGGCTCTTTAATTTACAGGGAAGTGCCTTGGTGAGAAAATGATGAGGTGTGTTGAAAGCAAGAGGGAAAACAGTAAGCAACAATGACTAAGGAGCAGAGACCAATAGACTTGATAGAGATTTTAGGAAATACTTTGTATCCATGGGACAGGATGGCAAGAGGAAAGCAGAGACAAGGGTGTAGAAGTGATTTGAGTAAGATTTATGAGCACCCCAAGAAACATTATTTGGACCTAAAAGAGCTGGCAAAGGGCCTGAATCTCATGGCCTGAAAGAAGGTAAAAGTTAGATCCAGTCGAAAAGCCACTGAATTGGTTTCTCCAAATGCAACCAGTAATTCAAAGGAATTAAGTATTTTAATTCTTCCACTACTATATCCCAACCATCAACATAAGCAACATTCCCAAATAAAAAGCAAAGCAACTCAGCATAAAACCAGCCAGAAGGCTGCTGTATGTAGTCGCAATTGGTTGGTGCAGCTCGATTTCCAGCCCAGGCCTTATGTCTAGGCAATTACATAATTGCCAACAAGAGTGACAAGACTGAAATAAGGCCCACCATGACTGCTATTTTTTCCCCTGTGTCTTCCTCTAAAACAGAGTTGGCTACAATGACTGAGAGAGTGGCTGAAGCTTAGACAGGCTGAGTCTGCAGCTATGAAGACAATACATTTCTGCCACACAATGAGTGCAAGACGACTTGCTGTGTTGGACATTTCTAAGAGGTTACATATGAGCACAGTTGTTGTGCAGTCTGGAATGTGACTTTGAATTAAGCAGGGGTGTACTTTACTAAAAAGTAAGGACTGCATACAGCTCATAATCTGAGTTCCAACTCCCTGAGTTGCAAGTCTGAGATCTCCACTCAGAGACAGATACTTGTGTACTTCTATCCAAAAGGACACACAACACTGCACTTGCCCTTGCCTGCTTTTGCCATAGCATATATTCATGCATCTATTAGAGTTCTTCTTAGGAGGCTGATACAAGGCTACCATCTTTAAAAAATCCAGTAAAGAAGACTTAAACCAGCAAGATATTCATCATAAGACAACAAATCCTGTTGCTAAGAGGTTGGAGAATTACAGAGAAATCTACGGACACAAGATCTTGGAAATGAGCAAAAATAATTTGTACAGTAAAAATTAGACTGGAAAATGCTTATACAGGGAGGGAATGTTGTTACAAGAATCAGACTTGAAAGCAGCTTGCCTGTTGATGTAGTCAATAAGTATGATAGGAATGACAGAGAAAACAAACACAATCAGTCTAGATTTAAGTGTTTAATAGTAACTCCTTTTAAAAAACAGGCTCCAGCTTGGTCTCAGTTGGAGACAAGGAAAAGAAAATAAAGTTTCTGTATTCTAGAGGGGTTTGAGCTTAATGGAATTAATTTTTGTCATGGGAAGAAGTAATATCTATCCTAAAAATCAGCCACCTTTTCCACTAATTTTTCTATCTAATACAACGCAAACTCTCAGTGCCTTCCTGAACTATAATTAAATCCATGCACTAATTTCTTCCTGTGAGAAAACTGTCTTCTTTCTAATGTTTACATGCAAGCCTAGTGTCTCCTCTTGTTCTAACCCTCCAGATAATTCCTGCACTATATCCCATCTCCCATGCCCTATGTCTGCTACCTTTCTGAAAGATTTGCCAAGCTTAGTAAACTCTCAGGAAGTTATAGCCTCTCTCATATCTCCCACTCACCAAATTCTTACTTCCCTCTCCTTCTTTCTACTGTTCCATCCACAACCTTGTCAAAAGCCTATGCATTTTGGTTGGGGTTGTGGTGTTTTAATTTTGATTGTTTGTTTTGGTCTTTTGAGAAAAAACTCCAACATATTAATAACAATTATCAGTTATGCTGCATATTGTACACTTGAAAGTGAGATCTAGAGTGGTCTGGAACTCAACAATTTGTCTGATGAGGCTATTCCTGTTTTAGGTGATCTCAGAGTGTAAAGTCACACTGATTTACAAACGGAAATCAAAATCAGACCTTACTGTGCAGACAGACATTGAAAAAACTCCAGCAGGTGGATTTTTTGTCAGTATTGTCAGTTTTCCTTAAGCATTTGTTTTTTGCTATTGGATGTCCTTGGCTCCTGCCTAGCAACAGATTGGAGTGCAAGTCTATACCCTGAATACCAGCATTCTACCATATTTATTATTTGGGGTTTTTTTTGGTTGTTTGTTCCTTTTTACAATATCTCTGTTTTGTAGAAAAACTTTCAGTCCAAGTATATACTCCAGACACTAGAAATTCTCATTTTCACCTTCCTTGTATACATGAACCTTTCCTATATATGTAAACCAGCATTTACACTGGATGTGTTGACAGGCTTCAGAAAACAAGGGAAAAATATTTGTCCATTTTCAACTTAACTAAGAAGAGCACCTCTTTCCTTCCAAGACCTCATTCTGGTGAACATCGGGGACAGACAATGCAGCATGAACATCCAGAGACGAGTTTCCTCAACAATTACATTTTCTTCCCTTGAACACAATCCCAGTGTTATTAAATGTTTGCAGACCATTCACTGCAGGAGACAAGGGCACAGCCAATTCAGACTGAAGCCTGGAACAGGGATAAACACTGAAATTCTGGAACTCACCTAACAGCCCAGGGTCTGGAGCCAGGGCCAGAATACCAGCCAAGGCTGAAGCCAATGACAGGAGCCAAACAAGCTGCCAAGAGGCAGGACCTAGGGCCAGGATATGATCCAAGGGTTGTGAGCCTGAGCCAAGATACAAGTCAAAGGTCAGGAACAGATGCCAGGGACTTGGATCAACAACAGGCTTCAACCATTCAACAGCTGAAGAGAAAATACAGACACCACTTTAATGCCCAGCAACTAACTACATGGGACGGCCATGCATGTGACTGTGCTGCTGAAAAGCATCAGCCCTCTCTCACCCAACAATTTCTACCAGACTCCAGCTAGCACTGAGCTCAGGCCAAAGCCAGTAGTCCAAACTCAAAACAAATTGCAAACTATTGCATCACAGCTAAGTGGTGGGGTACAAGCTAATTTCTGTAAGTGGCATCACAGTTTACTTGCCTCCACAGCCTTGAGTCAGCTTGATAACATAGTTCATTGCACATATCACATGCACGTGGTGCTGTATCTTTGTGTCTTTGGCAGGGTGAGAGCATCCACTACTGACAGGAGATGGGATCCCTAGATGACTGGACATTGGAGCACAGAAAAGTTACAGGTATACAACTACTTTTGAGGATAGTTTTATCGAAAAACTTGTTGCTATAAAAACAGATATTTCAATAAAGCCAGATGGCAATCTGATCATTTTTTCAATAATAAGACTGTTCTACTCACTCAAACAAAATTTAGGAAAAAGACAATGTGTAAATACATACTTGTGTGCAGACAGAGACAAATAGCCACAGCATCGTAATTAATTCACTTTCTCTATGAACTGAAAAGTCTTAAATGAGAATTAGAAGTTTTAGAAATCAAAGTAGGAGAACAGCGTGAACTATCTTATCACAATCTTTGGCTAACTGGAGGAAAAGAAAACCAGTAATTGCATGCAAGCTGTAGATGTAACAAGAGTGGCTTATCTAACCAGTCAGAAAATAAGCCCTAGTGTTGGAGGAATGAACTAAGACAGATAATAGAGCCTGTTGCACTGATGCCTCCAAAGCTTATTCAATTACAATGAGATGCATTGATAAAATACTGTTGTCTAATTTGCCCTGATTAAATTCCTGACATTTCCCCAGACTTCATCCTCTCTGTATCAAGTTTGAAATAAGTTTTAATGAGATACATATATATTCCTTTAAATCAACTTTCAGTTTTTATTTTTCCAGATGCAAAATTTCAGCCTTTGTAGCACAAAACAAGTTGTATATTATCAGCATCCAAAATCATCAGGAGCCATGGTCTTCACACTCTTCCATGTTCGTATTAAACATCCTGCTGACCCAGGTGAGGTAAATGACTGCTTATGAAAGCAAAAGGTGATGTTTTCCCCTCCATTTTCTTTACAAATAGTTTTTAAATGCATGAAAAGATGAAATAAGTTGTTTTAGAGATTATAGTAGTTTCTACAGTAGTTCCTTAGGCAGGAGGATAGGAGATATGGTTGTGCAAAATATTATTCTTAAATAGATAGGATAAGGGAAAAAAAAGTGGAATTATTAATGTTTTGAAATATGTTAGAAAATAAAATTGATCAGGCATATAAATCAAATAATGGCTGTTTCTCTTGTCCGCTAAAAAACCCAAAACATACTTCTAAGACTTCAGACCATTTAAAGCTTTAGGCTTTCATGTGGCTGTGCTCACTAGAAAATTAGCGCATACTCTAAGACAAGTTTCCTCAGTGAAAGAAGCTGTGAAATTATTGCAGAAAGGTTTCCAGCTAAAATGTGGGAGAAAGGAAAGACACATCCCCTCTTTATTTTTTTTTTTTTTTGTGAGACTATGCTGAGGAGATGGTTGTAATTCTTCTCACCAAAGAAGCAATACTGCTCAGATACCATTACTGAAGCCCCTTTCTTTCCTGTCCTTGAGGGTCTATATCTTTCTACTTAAATACTGAAAAATGTCCATTCTCAGTAGTGACAATACCAAAAATGATCAAGCATTTGTTACATAGGTGTCAAGCATCTCCTGAACAGCACTGTTAGAACGTTTTTGCAGACTAAAGAAATATCTATGTGTTGACAGGACGAGTCCTGTGGAGTGCTAATACACTTTAGAACAGCTAGAAAGGATTTACTTAGGCCACCCATAAAGCGAAAAAAGGGTAAAAGTAGCTTTTATCTTGTCATTTAGCCTGAGGTCTAAAAATACTTCGTGACAAGGTTATGACACATGTCCTACAAGCAGAAGCTCACTTCTCTACAGGGGAAGTACCTGGCTGTTATTAAAGCTGGATGGATTGTTAACAACACAGGTGCCCCTGTAATTTCACAGCTGCCTGGAGGATTCATCGGGTATCTCTTCACTTAAACATCAGCAAGTGCCGGGAGGCAAAACCATATGGGATGAAAAGGGCTCTCCCTGTAAAGTAATTTCTTACTTGTAAATCCTACTAATTTATGACCCTGTGTTAATTCCTCAAGCTCTTTGAAGAACTATTACATAAATCTTTTTAACTGCATTATCATCTCTTGCACACAAATCATAATTTATTCTAAGGACTTCAAAGGTCATCAGTTATCCTGACTGCAACTCCAGACTGACACAGCAATCCATTAAAAACAGAGACTTTTACCAATAAAGTTTTTCACTTTAAATTGCCAGATGACTGAAACTGTTAAGAGGTCACTTTCAGACAAATAGTCATCATATTTTCATCATCTTTAAAATGCTCTGTTAAATTCTGCACCCTATTAAGACACCAGCCATCTTCCCCATGGCCTCTATTATTCAAGAATTATTCAACACCCTCATTATGATATGTAAATGTATATTTGACCTTGATGAGTTCCATCCTCAATATTATCCCAAACAAACTCTTAGAATGGAGCACACATCAAAGAATAAACTCCTGCTTTGTAAATATATTCAGAAGAAAGGCATCCTTTTTAATGCATTTCAAGCAACATTTCTTTGGTGCTCAAAAAAGATCTTCCTGCTTCAAATCTGTTTATACCCCTGGTTTGAAGATGCTCTCTGTATCAAAAGGGCAAAATGTCTCTAAAAATATTTTGAGTGTTTATCATAAAAAGTCCAACACACCTCCAGAGGAACTGGAAAAATATAACAATAAAAAAACAACAACCACCAACCAGAAAAACCCAAAAATGAAAAAAAAACCCACCCAAAAAACCAACAACAAAAAACACTAAACAAACAAAACCAGAAAAAACCTAAACAACAAAAAACCCCCCAACAAATTAAAAAGGCTTGAAAGCAAATCAAACAAAGAGGGATTTACCAAATGGAAAAGGCAGCTGCAATGGCTGAACTATTTTTATCAGTATTCTAACAAATAACACCTCCTGTGCTTTAAATATTTAATGTGAAATCCATGGATTTATATAGCTTACAAAATGCCAGAGGCTTATTATCTTTACAGATTGCATGACAGGAATATTCATATAATTTGATTCCACTTTTTAAGACAACAGGAATTCCTCCAGGTGCTAATAGTAGATAACTTGTGTGGTGCTTCAATAATCTACTAATTATAGAATCCCTCAGGTAGAACAATGTCATTAATCTGATTAAATTATTTATATTCTGGAAAGCAAAATCTCATTAGGTCCTTGGCATTTGACTGTGTATATTATGCAGCTGTGTTTGCAGTTTATGGTGTGGAAGAAAAATATCTATATTTTACCTAACCATCAACATAGCTGGAAAAGGACCAAAGTCTCTTATATCCTAACTTACATTGCTGTTCATAAATTCCAGAGCATACCCTTCATTGCATAGGTTGTCCATTTAGAGCACTGTAACACTTCTGATAATGAAGGTTTGTTGTAGGCATTTATTAGGCACCTTGTCTTCTCAAGAGCAAAATAACAACAGACGTTGATGGATTCTCATCCACCCACTATATGGTAAGCATGCTAAAACACTAGTGAAATTATCAGACACTCTAATGTAAGATCAGGATCAACCAACGGTCAGAATTAAAGTGAGGGTTTTAGTTTTCTACTAAATATAGCAGGACCAACAAAAGCAACATATGTTTGTAGAAAGCACAGTCTGATCTCACTTCAGTAGCTTTGATTTTAAAACAGGAGGGAGCATAGGGGATTGAGAACTGGTATTAACTTGTAACTTAGCACATAATAATGACACTGAAACTTGATTAATTTTGAGTTAGGGAAAACAGAAATTTTGATTAGTTCTTGCAGCAGATAAGATACTTTCTGCAGCGAGCATCATCACATCACATGGGATACATAATGTGTTTTTTTATAGAGAAGCAAAAAATTTCCACTGTCATCTCTGTACACCATTGTGCAATATACCTAACTTCTATTCTGCCACATGCCTCCATTTGAAACTTATCTTCCTAGATTTGCATTACAATTAGAAAAGTGAAACCAACATAATAAAGCAATAAAAACAACAGTAGATTTTTGTAATTTAAATATTAATATATTTAGAGATTTCTTAAGGATGTGGTCTGTTGTTGCACCTGTTTTAGCTGCTGTATCAGACAACTTACGTGTACAATAGTTTACTGAATAATAGAAAGCTGTTTCAGTAGGTCATTATTCTGGTAACATTTATTTACAGTCAACATAAATTCACATCCATTTACAGCTACAGACAGGCTTAAATGTTAGCAGCATCCCTTCAAGCAAAAGATTGCTGTGCTGCTTTTATGAAAAACATCAACTCGTGATCATTTGTCTTCTTGCCCTTCTAAACTTCCAGATTATTTAAGTAAAAAATAAACTGAACAGAAGAAGTTGAGAACACCAGTGTCCCATTTGGTGCCTATTAAAATAGATGATCTAACTGTTCCTTCTTGCTTTAAAAATATATGAACTTTTAAATTTCAGATTTTGCCAAGAATTCTAGTTTTGATATTGGAAATAACTTATACAGTACATACTGTATGTAGGCAGCCACTCTAAATATTGTAAAGCATTATTATAAAACATTGCAAGTCCTAACATTACTGAATAAGTAGAGGGTTTTATTCCTTCATATGAATTACCAAGGATTCCTGCCAGTGCATTACTGTCCATCTATCAAATTTCTGAAAAAGGATTAGAAAAAGCATCTTCACATATTCAGCTGACTCTTCTAGCAAAAAATAGTTTCAGTTTGTGAGTCATCTCACTTTCTGGCAACGATAACCTAAAAAAAAGTGTGATAACATATTTCACCTCTGTACTACGCAAATCTGGTCCTATAAAATGTAGGATGTTCATCACAGCGAAAGTGAGAAAGAGTCCTCTTCACCCTTCTATAGCAACTCCTGCAATGTGTCATAGCAAAAAGTCCCCTTGCATAAAACACAGTCTTTCTCTCAGTCCAAATTCACTCCTAGTTGATCTGGCACAGTATAACTGAGATTAAATAACCATCAACCATTTGTACCACAAGAAAGTTCAGTGCTCTTTTTATCAAGTTTCTGATGTGCCTCTTTAGAACAGATTTTCCCAGGGGAAGGCAGTTTGCATGGCCCAGATCTGAATGACAGCATGCTCTTGTTGAATATCACCATGTTGGTAGACTTCCTTAAAATCTATTAAGTGACATAAATGCCTGTTTTTCAGACACGTCCACTTGAGTGATTGCCAGAGGAAATTTACAAGCCATCCTGAAAAATGCTGAAGTGATGAGTCTTTCATCTGCCTTAAATCACAGGGGTACTGAGCATGTTCCCACAATCAGTTCACTGCTCAGTTGGACAACATAATCAAGGTCTGATGCTTTCTTATGCTTAAGAAAGTTCTCTGCAAAGAATGAGATACGTAGATACAAGCACATTTTTTTGTGGCCATCCTCACCATTCCTCAGGCCAAGTATGTCTGATTCATGTTTGCTAGATAGGCCATGCATCTGTTAAATAGCCAAGTTTATAGAGAAGAGAAAAAGCATGCAATATCTCAACTTCAAGTTTAAAGACCTCATTTCCTCCTTCTCTACAGCTGCTGTGGTATCACAAGGCATTGTCCAGCATATATAATGTTTCTGCAAAATCTACTACTACACGGAGCGATAAAAATCCAAGTGGGTGGAAAAACAAGATTATTCAATGCTGAATGAGCAGTAAAGGCCTGTTAAAAACTCTTTGCTGAAGGATTTGAGAATCTGCTCTAGCAGATACTCTTGTTTTCTTAGGTCCACTAGCCATCAAATCCCAAAGTAATAACTTTTTTCCACCTCTAAGATGTTATATCACACATCAGAAGACAAATCTAGATTCAGAAGGCACTAAAACCAGCATTAGTTCCTATATCAGTTAGTGGGAAGGAGAAGATTATAAGAAATTACAGAATCACCTGTAGATAATGCTGCCACATTATTCATAGTCCTCCGTGCAAAAAGGGTTTTGGCTTAAGCTATCATGCCTTCTTATCTAACGTGAATGGCTCTCTTTCAGCCTTTTGTAGGAAGGATAATGAGCTTCACCAGGAAGATAAGTACAAGAACCCTATTATTTAAAAAAAATCCTAAGGGTCCACTTACAAAATTAGATTTGCTTTTGCCCTACATGAAGGACCGTTTCTGCTTATCCTCAAAAAAAAACCCCAAAAAACCAAAACAAAACAACAAAATAACAAAGCATGTAGTAATAGAAATTTTGAAATATTTAATTCCTACGTAATATTCTTTTTCTTTCACTACAATTTAAATAGGTCTTAAGTTCTCATGCTTGTGTACTCCATTACTGAAAGTTAAACTGCAAAAAGCAGACCAACAGTTCTTCTCACCTGAATGCAAACAGAAATACTAACAGACTTCCTAAGGCACCAAAAAACTGAAGGAATGCAAGACAGAATAGCACAAAACAGGACTAACAGATAATCTATTTTAACCTGCAGAAGCTTCTCTAGCTCCAGTACACTACAATGGCTTGCACAGCTGAGAGGTCTCCTGGGATTAGAGATGGGAAAGAGGGACTGGACAGAAGGAGGCATCACAATGCCTTGTCAAAACTGGATTTCAGGTGTTAACCTTCAGTGAGAAATCTCTGATCTTCTGGCTGTCCATGATGTTACTTCAGTGGTGGTGACTAGAAAGCTAAGCACTCAGAAACATCTGCCCGGCCAGAAATACCCGCGGTATTAAACGCCTAATTGCAATGGGTATTACAATCTCATTCTTTGTAGGAGGATAAAGGTTATCATTTTGCTTTTTTTCTATATCACTATGTACTTGACTATGGTTTCATGGTTGCCATTATTTTTTGGCAGATTAAATAATTGTGTGTGTAAATGGAAGGTATATAGAGTTGTGAATTTTAAAAATAACTATTCTTGCAACATCAGCAACACGTACAAAATTCTTGTTCCTCCTATTCATTAAAAATTACAACCTCAGGTACAAAATCATTCACATTTTAGTCACTGAAAAAAAATCTAACATCTGATTCTCAGAGTTTAAGTATGCTCAGGCAGGTCTGGTGCCTCCAGCACAATGACACCTGATGTCCTTTATAGGATTTAACAACAAATATCAGCAAGAGTGAATGAATGCATTTAGATGTCTGACTGTCCTTTTTGTCTCCATCATTCTTAAGCCTTCTTTTCCATCCAGTAAAACAATGATATCAGCATCACTCAGATTCACTCTTGGCTTTGTGCAGGTTTTTAAATCCATGAATATTGTCCCTGTCATCTTCATTCTCTTGATTAAACTGGTATGAAACTCAGCAGAACAACAAGTATTGGTAGCCCTAACTAAAGAAAGCTGTCATCTCAGATACCTATAGCCCATCGCCTGAGAATCCACCGGATTATAAATTCAATGACCATTTACAATAAAAATCACTATGTCACAGAACTACGGAATTCATGTAATTCAGAGACAATGCATCACAATATAAATTGTAAGTGTATTTGTGTATGGTGGGTAAGACAGGGACACTTTAGTTCTAAAAACTCACCTCAAATGTATATTTTTATTTCTTAATTTAGTCCTCACATGCTAGCTGAACGCAATGTTTATTAGGTGTTGGGAAAAGAGGGGCTAGTCAGCCATGTCTGCCGAAGGAAAAAGAAAATTCTTTGGCAGTAGGAATGCGGACTAAGTATATTCTTATTACTTTTTCTCTCTCTAGCTTTCATGGTTGTATGATCAACTATTTGTAAACATTGTTTTTTCTCAGAATGCCTTCAGCAACATGTAAATACAATTTGAATGTTACAATTCATTATTGGTGCTTCAGATGATTAAGCAATAATCTAAGCCCCAACCCTTCTTGGGTTGCTCAGAAATATCCACCAGTATGTGTATACAACATAGAATTATTCCAGTTAGAAAAACCTTTAAGATTGTCATGTTCAACTATTATGCCAGCACTACCAGGTTCACCACTAAACTATGTTCCTAAGCACCATGTCTGTAGGTCTTTTAAATATGTCTGGGGGTGGTGACTCAGCCACCTACATGGGCAGCATGTTCCATTGCTTGACAACCCTTTCTGTGAAGGAATTTTTCCTGATATCCAATTTAAAACTTCCCTGGGGCAACCTGGGTCCATTATCTCTCATCTAGTTGCTTCCTACTTGAGAGTAGAGACTGCCCCCAGCTCACTACACCCTCCTTTCAGGTGGTATTTAGAGAGTGATAAGATCTCATGTCAGTCTCCTTTTCTCCAGACTCAACAATCCCAGCTCCCTCAGCCACTCCTCACAGGACTTGTGCTCCAGACCCTTCACCAGCTCCGCTGTTCTGCTCGGAACACACTTCACCATCTCAATGTCTTCCTTGTCATGAGAGGCTCTAAACTGGATTCAAGGTGTGGCCTCACCACTGCTGGGTGCAGAGTGACAATCCTTTCCCTAGTTCTGCTAGCCACATAATTTTTAATACAAACCAAAATGCTGCTGACCTTTTTGGCCAGCTGGGCACACACAATGAATCATGTTCAACTCTGCCAACAAGCATCTCCAGATTCTTTTCCCCTAGGCAGTTTTTCAGCCACTCTGCCTGAAATATGTAGGGCTGCCTGGGGCTGTTATGACTCAAGTGCAGAACCCCACACTTGCCTTGCTGAATCTCATAGTGCTGTTCTCAGTCTCAGGCCATATCCCTCTGCAGGGCCTTCCTACACTGCAGCAGGTCAACAATCCCACACCACTTCATGTCATCTGCAAGCTGACTGAAGGGGCACTTATCCAGGTTGTTGATAAAGATGTTAAACAGAACTGGCCCCAACATGAGTTCTCAGAAACATCACTGGTAACTGGCCACCAACAGGATGCAGCACCATTCACCAACCCTCTCAGGGCCAGGGGGTTTTTAACTCAGGGAAGAATGCACTGGTCTAAGCCATGAACAGCCAATTTCTCCACGACAGTGCTGTGGGAAACTGTATCAATGACTTAAATGAAGTCCATGTAGATACGTCCACATGAACATGGCTCAGTGAGTGCTTTCACCAGCTCCCTTAGTACTTCCAAGTGGATCTATTCTGGCCCCATAGATTTGGGAGTGTGGGCAAGCAGGTTGCTGACCATTTCCTCCTGGACTGTGGGACCTTCATTTCCCCATCCCTGTCTTCCAGCTTGGGGGGCGGGGTACCCTAACTTAGCCTTTTTTCCATCTTTAGTTGCTGACATGGTATTGCCATGGTCTTCCTTCATGGCATTGTGTAAAAGCTGATCACCCTTTGCTGCAACCAAACACAAAGGCTACACCTTCCCACGACTTATTTTCTAGTACTTCAATTGAAGTGAAGAAGCATAAATAAGGATAGTAAACAAAGCTCAGATAAGTAGTGAGGTTTAATTCTCTGACATTACTGTCTCCAACAGTGCATTATTACCACTTAAAATAGGTGTAATTCAGTCTAATTCTAATGGTGCCCAGAATTTGCATATTAGGGACAGGCCTAAATCTTCTCTAAAAAAATGTAATGTGCCATATATCTTTATGTTTGGTATTCATCACATTAATGTACATTATTTTTCAGGAGTGTCTGCCCTGTTTGGGACAGTTTCTGAATGAAGACTGTATGGAAGGTCTAGCTCAGAAATTTCCTGATAAATTTTCTGCTCCATAAACCACCACAAGGCCTAAAAGTTTTCTTGCCACTTATTAAAACTGATGGCCATTTCTGAACACTTCTCAATATCCACCCAAAGAACTAGGGAATGGAGCTCCCAGCCTTAACCCCCCCCTGAATTCTTACTGAATGTACTGACCAAAACCTTCATTCCTGGAATGGAAAAATATGGTACTCCTCCCTCTGAATTATTAAAATTTTATAATTACAGGGCTTTCAGACAAAGATATGGGAAAAGGAATACCAGTTCTTTGCTAGTGTGTGTGTGCCAGTGTGTGTCTGTGTAACCAGGCAAGCAAGCAACGCCGCTGCTGGTGGAACAAGGGAGAGCAGAAATCCCGGGGAAGGCTCTTCCCGCTCTCGGAGCGCTCCTGGTGCGGTTCCGGTGGCAGCCGGCAGGGGGCGCTGCTGGCTCCCGGCGGGCCGGGCGGGTGCGGTGATTCCTCCGCGCCTGCAGGGGGCGCCGTGCGCGGGCCCGCCCAGGCTCCCTCACGCCGCTCTGGCGGCTCAGGTGAGGGGAGATGGCTTCCCTTGTGAAACAAACGGGGAGCAGCCAGTCTCAGTGCCACTCTGGGTCATGACCTGGACTGTAGCAGGAACCTTGGAGCAATGGGCTGGAGCAACAGAGGTGAACAGATCCAAGGGCAGCAAATCAAAGTGTAGCAATAACTCTGGCACAGCAGCAGGAAACCATGGAGGCCAGAAGAGGGGAGGAAGTCGAGCTAAGTGCAGCAAACGACCCCAGGGCAGTGGCAGGAAATGACAGGGGCAAGCAGGTCCAGTTGGGCAGCAATGAACCTTGGCATCACTCACTGGCAACTGGCAGCAATGGTGAAGGCGGGCAGGCCCAGTTGAGCAGCAGCTGATGTCGGCAGCCAGAAGAAAAAAATCCTTGGATCAAACCACAGCTTCCTGTCAAGGGAAGGACAGGCACCAGCTCCCCAAACCACACGTGGCCGCTCTCCCCTCTGAATGCAGAGAGGAGAAAGGGCTGAGCCCAGCCCCGGACCCACCACCTAGTCTTGTTTAGACCTTGGCATCTCATGATGTCACTGCACTTTCTAAGAGAAACCTACCAGCCAGAGAGCTCACTCCACAGCTAAGAGACTGCTGCAACAATAACCTTTCCCCCCCTCCTTCCCCAGGACCATCTCAGTGGAATTTGAAGATGCTCAGCCATGGTTTTGTCTCTTTGTACTCTCCACTCATCATCTCCAGGGCAACAAATGGGAAGAAAAATTCCCTGAGAGAAAGAAAAAAAAGAAAAAGCCTAACCCCAAGACAAAGATATTTGCTTTGCCTTTCTGTAGGAAAGTTTGGAATTTCTGTTTCTTGTTTCGGAAAGCTAGAATTTTGACTTTTGGACCAGCTTTACCATCTTATGTCTGAACTAAACAAATCATTATCATAGGAAAATGAACACCACAAAAGAATATTTTCTGTGCAGTTCACCTTCCTGTAGTCTCCTGTGGGTCCATTTGGTGTCCTTACCATTAGAATTTTAATATAGTGGTCAGATCACACCCTTGCCATATTCTTCCTTCTAAAGGCTGCCTGAATGCTGAAGGCAGGTAAGACGTGAGTAGGCACCTGATGCAAGGGGGAACTGGGACCTGTTGACCTGTCACCCTGAGAGCAAATGCAGAGGCAGGTTTTGCCCAGGCAAGTTGGCTCAAGCAAGACCAGCAGCAGCATCAGCTACAGCTCAGGCAGGCAGCACTGAGTTTGACAGCAGCACCAGATGACCAGGGGGGACCTGCAGGAGATTTGCACCTCAGCTCTCAGAAGAAGGAAATATCTAGCTCATCTGGCTGTACTACTGATTCCCCCTTGGCCAAAAAAGAGCACCCTTCCCTTAAGGCTTTCCACAGCTGCTCACAAAAATCTGATGAAATCAGTACACTAAACTTGAGAAGGGGTGTTTTTGACAGCAGTCACCTCATGCATGGGGTCACCTTGCTGCGCAGCAGAGACACCCAGTCACATACTCTGGTCCCAGTTCATTTACTGCGCAAGAAAAGCATTATGCTGCTCCACTACTGCTTGTCCATTGCGCATCCAAGAGGGGACAAGACAGCTGCCAACTGGCACTAACCTGATTTACATCCAGTGGTGGACATGAGTAGGGAGATGAGAAGATTCAGGGCTGACTAGATTCAGCCATAAGATAATTTTGGTGTTTATGATCATATGTCTGTGATGGGCATTACTCAGAGGTACAAGCCATGCCAGAAGGAGAGAGACCAAGATTATTGCAAAGCCCCAAACAATAAAAATAAATCCATGTTTGACGAGGGAGATGCACACATTTGATCCTTGCCTAGACATGACTCATCAGTACTCCTCACTCCATGCAGCCTGAGGAGCTGCCCCAGAGCTTCCCTCCCTCATTCTCATTTACAAATCATGTTGGCCATGGATTTACAGCTATGTCACTTTCCCTGCACACAGACAGGCATATTGTGCATAGAAATTCAAGGACTACTGTTAAATAACTTTTTGTCAGCAAACAGGGATGCAATCGGATTAGCTTTCACTGCCTGACCTTACAGCCACACCACCCACCACTTAGAAACATTGCTTCATTTTCATCATAACATTGATGCAACAAGGAATTATTATAACCATTTTATAGAGACACAGGGTGATTAAGCTATTCGCTCACAGTCAGCAGCAGATTCAACAGCCAAAGTCATAAAACTTAAAATCCCACAACTTGAAAAGTACAGAGTTATTCCATCATCTGTCTCCTTGATTACTTTAATGCTACATAAGAGAGTTTCCATGGATGGTCATGTCCCAACTGCTTTCTGAACTCAGTGACCATTTCCCAGATTTGCAAATAATGGAATAAGAGAAGGAAGACATTATAGGAAAGGTTTATCTTTAAGCTTAAGAACAACATGCAGATTAATTGCACGATAAAACCTCAGGGGATTATGCAAATAAGTACCACATTGTATACATTAAACCAGAAAGGAAAACAGCCTAGTACAAAGGAAAAATACTTCAAAACTACAGCTATGGTCAAAGAACTACAAATACATTTATTTAGAAGTTTCTACTGGAAATCTTAATGAGAGATCTTGGCCACACTGGACAGAGGCTCCTCGGGGCAGTCTTCATGCTCCTCTGGCCTTTAAAAGCAACTGTATTACCATTGCTTCAAATTTCCCCACCTTTCACTCCTGCCCTTGACAGTACATGTAGATCTATAAGACATTTCCCAGACCAGAAGAACAAGATGCCAACTGACTGTATAACTTCCCTCTTAAAAGAGCTAATTTAAGTACTAAGACATCTAGTTTCCAAACAGAACCTTAACCCTGAAGAAGGTATTTCCTTAAGAGAAAGGTGTAAAAATTAAGCCAGAAAGTTGCTTTTCCAGATATACAGCACCTAACTTGAAGACTTCTGCTGTTATACCACATCAAAGGAAAAACACTTCTTCCCATTCACTTAACAATTAGAAACTATGTGAAATGAGAAGGAGCTATTCATTACACAATTTCAAAGTAAGTGTAAGGTACGAAAAAGAGTTTCAATGCTCTTTTCCTGCTTTATACTGCATACAGATTTTTTTAAATCCAAATCATTTTCCTTTTATTTTTAAGGGGCTAAACTTCTGCTTGGTTTCAATGTAACAAGTGCTTTGGAATATTATTGAAAGTTTGAACCATTTCTAATTGTTACATAGCTACATGATAGAAAAATAGTCTTTTGACCATTTATAAATTCTTCCTGCCCCTCTGCTCTACTCTGGTGAGATCTCACCTGAAGGGCTGCATCAGCTCTGGGATTCCTAGCAAAGGAATGACATGGATCTATTGGAATGAGTCCAGAGGAGGCCAGCAAGATGACTAGAGGGATAGAGCGTCTCTCCTATGAGGAAAGGCTAAGACAATTGAGATTATTCAGCCTGGAGAAAAGAAGACTTTAGTGTGACTTAATTGAGGCCTTCCAGTATCAAGAAAGCTGGACAGAGGTTTTTGCAAGAGTATATAGTGAACAGGACAAGGAGAAATGGCTCCACACTGAAAGTGAGTAGGTTTAGATCAGATATTAGGAAAAAAAATTTTGCTGTAAGGGTGGTGAGGCAATGGAACGGGTTGCCCAAAGAAGCTGTGGATGTCTCATCTCTGGAAATATTTGAAGCCAGGCTGGATGGAGCTTTGAACCACCTGGTTTGATGGAAAGTGTCTGTACCCATGACAAGGGGGTTGGAACTAGAAGATCTTTAAGGTCTCTTCCAAATTAAGATATTCTATTATAAAAATAAGTAAATTATACTGGTAGATCTATCATTTTTACGTACTATTGCACTCGACTTGTAAAATAAGGAGATATTTCATTTTAACATTGGAGTACAGTGAATAGTATCGGGTGAACTCTCTTTAAAGAGAGTTTAGCCTGCCTGATCTCTAGTGATTCATGAAGATAAGCTCATTATAACTTCAATAAAGAAACCATATCTCACACAAAGGAACAAAAACCAAAGGAAGATGGAGTGGAGTGTCAGGGAAAATTGCTGTAAGTATGCAGAATAACGGCATCATATGCTTCAAAGGAAAAAAAAAAACAGCAAAAAACCCCACTTTTCTCTATTAAAAAACCCCACAATTTTTAGGATATTTTCAGGGGTTAAGAGCTAGAGAAAAAAAAAAAAGAGAGAGAAAAAGATAGATAGAAAAGAGATAAACAATCCATTTCAAAGCAAAGTGAAGTTTTGGCAAACAGGTTAAAGATTAATTATCTCCTTTCTTCTTCATAGTTATTCTCTATGCAGACAGCTTTTAATTCTTTGTGATCTAGAACCCAGAAACCTTTTTCTGTGTCTAAATATTTACAGAGAACAGCAGTTTCTGGAAAAATACTTCACAATAGAATAACCTAGAAAGAACAGTGGAAAATATACCATAATCACTGTCCTTTTAGTAAAGCTTCTTATATTGCTCTTGCTGGGAACTGAAAAATATCAGTTTATGAGATTTATGATGGGAAAGAAATCCCTATTTCTGCACGGCTTCACAATTCCAAATGAGCCCCACCTAGTATAACATACACATCCCCATTATAAGCTCCGTTTTTTTGCCATATGAAAGAGCTTTCTCTGTGCTCTTTTCCAGCAGTTATGCACAAACCATGTTTTAACCTCCAAACCCAATATAGTGTAACTGAGACCCTGCCTTGTAGTGTGCAGACTGCTCAGACACCTCTTGTCTTTCTCTTTTTGCCCACCATCCTGTCCCTGTTCTGCAGCTGCACAATATTACCACCACTCCAAGCACCTTTTACTGTCTGCCATACAAGGGCCTTTTACCTTCTTGGAGTCTCTAGTACTAGCAAGGTACTTGTTTGTTCATTGACTCCTCAGGACGTGGTTGACATTTTTCACTTTATTCTTATTTGACTTCAGGCTTTACATTATTTTAAACCTTCCACATGGAAATCCCATAGATGAAAGTCATTTGAAGACAATGCACTTTCTCTTTTTCTGTCTCTCTCATTTTTAAATGAAGATTTCCAAATCCCTGCAATTGTCATTGCTTTCACTGGATACTGATGCGGCCACCTTTCAGCACTATTGTGTACAGAACTTCCCACTCAAACCAAAAAAGGATATCATTCTAATAACATGTCATCTGAAGAACAGTTATCTCTTCCTACCCCAGACTGGCTTCTTCTTCCCGTCAGGATCTTGTGTGTCCATGACACAGCCTTGTCAGGAAAACCTCATTAAGAGGGACACTCACAAATGAAGTTGTGCTAATGCAGAGGTCTTGGTGTTTGAGTATTAGCTTATTTCTTTTCCCATGGAGCAATCCACCTATTCATACCCTACAGTTTCCTTCTCTTTGTCTGGAGAATAAGAAATGTTTGCAGATTTCAAACGTATGCAAAGCATTTTTGCCCTAACCTCTTTTAAAACAAGCATTCATAATTTAATCTTGAATCATTAATGTAACATTTTTATTTTTCAGGTAAAAGCAGCCTGACATGCTCAGGTAAAAGCAGACTAAGATGCTGTAACCATAGACCTCAGATGTCCTTAGGAAATTCAAAGTGCTTTACTAAGCTGTTCTCAGTTTCAGGATTGTGGGTGTTTGGAATTAGCACTTGTCACATTTATTGTATGTTAGAGTTGTTACAAATACATCACCATGACATTTTAACAAGCTGCCACTATAGATTAGCACTACCTAGCTTTTACATGGCATTTTAGATGTGAATCTCAAGCACAATAAAGAAGATGGTAAGCAATGTTGCTGTCATTAAGCAGACAAATAAGAGTGAGAGACAGTGTGGTTAAAAAGCCTGCAAGAGACTGCTCAGGAAAGCCAATCCTGACAACTTGCACAGGGTCAGTAACAACCTGAGTCAGAATGATCTCTCCCTGCCTACCAGCAAAACTTCAGAAACTACTTGGAGATATGGGTTCAAAGAGTAGGGTTTCCATGCCACGCTATGGATCTTGAGCCCTTGATGGTGCAAAAGAGTAAGGGCAAGGCACAAGGCACCTTGTAAGACTCCACTTACACAGGATGGCCTTCTCCTAAAATGTGTTCTCATTGCTTTTTCATCAGGAGAGCTTTTTCTGTTCTAGCATGCTCCAGTGCCATATTTTCAGACTCTATCCAAACCAGACCCTACCGCTGAAACCTTCCCAAATTATACGTGAAAAACAAGGAAAGACACTAATCAAAACTTGCTTCCATATGAAAATGTCAGTAACCATCTAAAACTGCAATGTATTTCTTTAGCAGATGATTAAAAACAATCTGGCTCTTAGCCAGCCACTCTACTCTGCTGTGCTGTACTGCATCTTCCTTCACTAAAGAACATTGAAGTTTTTTTACTAATCTCTAACACTGATAAAAAACAAGTTAAGCAGGAGACAGAAAAAAGAAAAAAAAACACGTTCAAGCACCCTTTTGATAGAATAAAACAAAGGTAGTTTATGCCACTTTAGAAACCAGGTGGCAAAAATAGCAAACTTCTAGCTTTTAAAAGCCAAATGTTTTTAAATATTTATTTTAAAACATTCATGGGAGAAGTCTTTGGCTTAAATAAACAAAATTCCAACTACATGGTTCAAGAAAGAGAAATCTGTGAAGCAGAGCTAGCTATCCAAAGTTGAATTTCTTGGTTACTTCCAGAAGGAAGCAGATGCATAACATGCATAGAGGGCCATGCTTAAGCATCTCTGAATCTCTTTCTGTATGACATAAAGTTTTAAGACTACTCAGAAGACATCTCAGAGAGGACTGCATCACTAACGCTGTTTACACCTGTGTGTGCCTCAGCACCGCATCTTCCTTTTCAGCGACAACTAAACACTTGCCAGTATTGGCAAAGAGATTGGTGTGACAGACCATAAGTTTTCTGCTGTTTATCCTCTCTTTGTGAATCTTTTTCAACACTTTGAAGAGTGGATTCATGCTACTTCAGCTATATTATATGGTTTGAAAGCAACCGGAATGAAAATAAAATGTAATTTGCGTACCTTGGGTGCAGCACTCAGAAAGAAAAGCACTTTGAGACCTACTTTTGAATTGTTGGACTTGTATCGCAACTTCAAGCTTCAAAAGAGGACTTATCTTCCCAATTTTAAATTCAAAGTATTATGAAGAAAGGGGCAAGATAAACTTTTAAGGGACAAAAACGAATTTTTAAAAATATGTTTCATAATCATATTACATGGGACTTCTGCTTTGAAGATTTCCTGTCCATATTCTTCTTGTAGATAAATCTGCCCAGTTAACCCATGTTTTCTTGTGATGCATTACTTGTATTCAGAGTGGTTGTATTTCCTCCAGAATCCCCACAATGAAACCTGGTAAGAAATTTTAAGCACTAGGAGAAAGGGGAACCTGAAGACACAGAAGACTGCAGCATCAGAATCAGAAAGAAGAGAAGAAATTATATTTTCAACAACAGAAATAGATTTTCTATGGAAAAGAAAACATGATTCTTGAAAAGAAACCAGATGTACAATTAGCCTTAGTTACAAACCCCCTTTTCATTGGTAGAGAGGCAGCAGATATTCTAATTGAATTTGAATAATTGAATTGAATAATCTGTAGTTAATCATTACAACAACAAATAAATTATCTAGTTAGATAGTGATATAAAAATAATACACACTTCTAAAGGAATTACTTTTCAAATAAGCTGATTAATATTTTTCTTGTACCACAATTTTCAATTTGCTGGCCTTGCAAATACTGCACACTGAGAGAAAATGATGAATTTTAATGTCCAAGCAATTCTGTCACAACCTTGATATTTAGTATATATACACACAAGGGCATGGATGAAATGGAATCATTCTCTAAATCAAACTTATATTTGTAGACAGTGTATTATATTAAGCAGTAGCTGTAGAAATAGTGAAGATATCTATTGATATTTCTATGCATCAGTAAGTTTATGCATTTATTCCTGGGCGAAGGGCTTTTTGTTTTGATTTAATAATGTAATTTATTTTTTTCAAAATGAAGAAACTGGCAATAATACCATAGTTTTTGGTTAAGAAAGGAACTCTGTATTGTTTAGAGGAAGAGCTGAAAATAAACAAAAGATAAAAGCACGAATGTGATATTTGAAACCTTTAATGGTACATAAGGGGGTACTCAAACCACCCAACTCAACTTTTTTTTTAAAAAAAAGGAATGGAAAAAACAACAAAAGTATTCACAAGGACAGTGTAGGATTATTTATTTCAGCAAACACGGGTATTCACAGGCATCTTATTCCCTGAGCCAATATTTGGAAAACACTGTACTCTAGAAGCAGTTTCTAAAGCCCTCTACATCTTAGAAAGAGAGAAGATGGTAAGGAAATTTCAGTCAGTATTATGACCTATATAAAAGAAATACAGTAAGTAAAATTACTAAAATGATATCCCAGGGATTACTATACTGAATAGATGTTAGATTTTTTGTCTTAGACAATGCTGGTTAAGAAAAAGTGGTTTCAAGCTCACAGGATAGAATTCATGCTACTCTCTCCGTTACAAGCTTCATTTTTGTTTCTAAACCTAAATCTTGTTCTATAGATATGCTCAATTTTTCATTCCTAGTTTCTTCTTTGAAAATCAAGGTTGTTTTCCCCTTTCTCAGATTTTTTTTACTTATCAGGTTCTTCCGATCTTATTAGAGATCATGAGAAAGAAATTACTTTTCTGCTGAACTGAAAGTTGGAAACTGTGGCATTGTGTGTTTTTAGAAATATTAATTGGTTATCCTTTTGTAAGTTAATAATGGTTTGGTTCTCGGTTCACCCCCCACCATGTATTTCCCTCACAATGGCTTCTCCCTAAGTTGTTACTCCTGGTTTTCCTGCAGTGGTTTGTCACTCAAAACCCTTCATGCCATTATAAGCCTAAATCTCCCCTTTTGGTGCTGCCTGCTACACCCCACCCATCTGTCACGGTAACCACCCCCTTTATTTCGAGAAATTTCTGTGTCGACCATCCCTTATTCGATATATGGTTGGCTCCTGGGGTTTCTCCCCTCCCCTGTGTGATCCTCAATGGCTTCGCTGTAACCCTCGCTCCTCCCTGCGTCCCCATCCATTGGTTACCTTTGCATCTCCTCCTATCACGCCCACTCCCTTTATATGTGCCCCCCTGAGCTTTGTCTCATGTCCACCTGTCCCTGGCACCGCCCGGGAAATAAAAGTCCTTGCTATCTACACGGGTGCTCCTCTTCTCCTTCCTTCGTCTTGGAACCTCATAGCCAACCTTCCACCTGCACCATCCACGCCGCAGACAGAGGGCTAGCTGGGCTCCCGCCCATCCATGCGGCTGTGGGAGAGAGGCTACAGGAAACACTATTCAATAGAAAAATGACAAATTTGCTCTTCAACACAAAATGAAAAAAACTAAATTAAACCATAATTATGCGCAGTTTGTTTGCCAAAAGAAGCTTTTTTGTTGAGCTTTCTTTTAAAAAAAATTCAGTGCATGCTTTCCATTGAAGACTAGCCTTTCAAAAAATTCAAAAATTTTCTATCCTAAAAATCCTCAGTGCACAAGAGACTAAAAAAGTTTGAATACACAAAAGACTAAAAAAAGAGGATAACACAAATCCTACAAAAAACCCACATAAATCAAAAACTTGCCTTCTTGAGAACATAACCATCTAAAAGAACAAAGTAGCCAACATCAGCCTCCTTCAGTTTCTCCCCACTGCCTGCATAAAGAAACCTAGTCCTCTGCTTAGTGTCTCCTTCTCTGGCTCTCTTCCCATAGTCTTTCTTTTCCAAAGCCTTTGAGTTCTAGTTCAAACCTGTTTAACCAAAGCTTGGGGCAGGCTGCAGGGAGTCACATCTGGGGCTCACTCCTTCCAGAAACATAGACAGGATAAGGCAACCCTCTTTCATCTTCAAAGTTATTTTCAAACCCATAACTTTTAGATGGAAATGAAGATGGGTGGCAACAATAGGGGTGACCCTGTATTCAGATTTTCTCTCTTTTTAAGAACTTACCCAACCTTGTGAAGGGATGCATATGGGTAAGGAAGCTTTGTGCCATATGCCTGTGCTCTCTGGGTAAGCAGTGGCTCAAAACCAACACAATCACCAAAAGTGGAAAACATTGTATTTTGGTTTCCTGGCCTCTGGGAAGGGGTGCTCGGCAGGACTCTGGTAATTTCCATGACCCCTACTCCTTGGCCATTTTCAGGCAAGGAGTAGGGGATATGGAAATGTCCCATTTTCCTGTTTGCAGAAGAGCAGTTTCTAGATCTGGGAACTTCTTCCTGTTCCTTCATCACCCACTGTAGCAGTAGTTACATATTGAGTATATTAAAAACAATTTTCATGTTGATGTGGCACCCTCCTAGCTGGCTTTCACATATTATTAAATACAGCCCATCAGGTCATTTCTGCATTGTACCAATGAAATTTTAATATGTATTTTCATTATTTAAAAAGCTTGTATATTTCTGGTGTTACTTAGCCTTGGTTTTGTCAAATGCACCTAAAATAACATATACAATCCCTATCACATCCTTGTTCCCCAATTATCACACATTTAATTCACAATAACAGTTCTTGCCTTTTGCCTTATGTTATCTTCAAAGAGCAATAGAGTTGCAATTAGCAAAATCTTGTGAAAGCAGAGCCATACCCATTCAGCTTTGGAAGAACAGAGCGAAAGTTGTACTGATGTGATTCAGCTTCCATTCTGGAAGCTGACAGCCGTGTAAGATGCCTTTCAGCACTGAGAACAAGGATTTCCCCTCCTCTCTCGTACTGAGTAACCTGGAGATGTAATTTATGATGAATTCACACGCAAAATGGTCAGTGGTTCAGTACAAACCAAACATAAGCAGACACATTTCTAAACCCATCCGTCATGCTGCTTACACAATCTGTTGATCCATTGAACAAATATATGTTGAAAGATTAGGTGGGAGTTGACTGCCATTCAGTAAAATAAATGTGGACTAGACTAATTTTCTGCCTGACTTGACACTTAAGGATTTGTATTAAAGGGGAAGGCAAGGGAATTCCAGACACCTAGATTTTTGGAATGAGATTACCCTTCCAAGAACCTCACACAGAGGTCTCTACCAGCCCTCTTTCACATACCAAATTGTCTGTTTTTTAAATAAAATTGCTAGGCAAGCAATCAGCTGGTACTAAAGGAGCACTAATTCTGGCTATTCAGGTTTTTTTCTTGGCAGAAGAGAAAAAAAAGCAGAAAGATGAAGTTGTATGGTGTACAGTTGTAAGTTTAAAGTGCTAGCTGTGTTGTCATGGTCTTTGTTATACTGTTATTTCACAACAGAATTGCAGAAAACTGAAGATCATTAACTGAGGAAAAGCACTCATGCTGCCTAGGGCCATCCCCTAGCATCCACTAAATCTAGTCTTTACTCAGCTTCTTTTTGGTGACAGTCCCTCTAAACCCAGCAGCTTTCCTAGAAGAAGACTCATTGGTTTTTTTCAGAAAAATCCTTCACCAAAAGATATACTGGTTTTTGGAAACTGTGTCCAAAGACTGCATTTAAATCATGACTCGTTGAGATTAGAAGTCATGCCTAGAGGCAAATAAACTTGTTTTATGATTCTGGTTTCCCAGGAGACTTGGGAAATACTGACATCCCCAGCATAAAGGGCTACAGAAAGTTTAGGTGGGTGAGCTGACAAGAGCTGCAACAGGCATAAACCACCTCAGGTAACTCATCATCACAAAGCATCACCTTTTCTAAAAAATAAACAAACAAATAAACAAAAAGAAATCCAACAAAAAAAGAAAGTTTCTCATGTGTTTTTATCCAATTCTGAACTGCAATTATGAATATTTCCAGTAGGTCTTCAACAGACCCCTTAAGAAATATTGAAAATAAAATAGATACAGGTGTTTTGTCAGGCAGACCACGCTTTTAGAAACATAGCACAGAAAAATGTGCGATAAAATTCCAGATTCACTGCAGTTGATGACAGCATTTCTACAAGTTTGAATGACTGTATGTTTTCAAAAGCTTACCCAAAAACCCCTCCATCTTTCCATTGTGAGCCCAAAGTTTGAATCCCACATGCTTCTGGGAATGTGTCTTACTGTAATGATTCCAGCAACTTGTACCAGGTGTCTGTCTTATGGTGCTAGGTCTCCTGGTAGCATCTCAGAGCCTGCTATCCCATGATACCTGAAATGCATTTGTAAAGATTTTTGAACAGGTGACAATTTTCTAAACATCTTGATTCCAACCTCTAACTCTTGCTGTATTCTCACACAAGACAAAATTTGCCATTTGTTGTCCAATACTCTTTTGGACCCACACTTCTGCTACTTTACAAATAAAAACACCTTGCAAGCATCAGTGCTTGTTTCTCTTGTGTTATAAAAAAGCTACCCCTTCCATTTATTTCTTTTGTTTTCCAGTAAAAAAACCACAAAACCTTACAGTGCTTAACCTGGTCTAACACTCCACTTTTCTGCCAGTTTGTTTAATTTACTCTAAAGCAGATCCTATAGTCTTTGGCACAAGATGCCTTTTTGGTTTGCTTGTTTCAACGAGTGGAGCCTAATGAAATGCTGATTCCTACTGGACACTACTTCAATACAGAAAACAGCATGTCAGCAAAATAAATAAGTCCATTGTTCCAGGTAAACCAAACACTGTCCAAACATTACTATGGTTGATTGCATCTCACTGACTCTCATGTGCAAGCACTAGTCTCTGAATATTAAAGTTCAAGTTCACTGCAGGGATGGAAGCATCTTAGAAGACAGAAAAGGCTTCACTTGATAATCACGTAATCCATACGATAAAAACTCCAGGCATACTCATTCATCAGTGCTAGTAGTTTGTAGCACTGTGTTTTTTGATTGTAATGCGTTTTTATTAGTTGGTTTTATAATCTTTCCTATTTTGCACTGTTACGGCATATTTTATTGCTGATGGATTGTTCTTTTCCCTCTTGTGCTGTTGGTTTTGCCCTAGCTGTCCATCTCCCCAAAGACCTGTCCCTCTGTTCCCTGATCCTCCTCTCATTGAATGTCAATCCCTCTGCAAGCCTGCCCCTTTCTCCGGAAGTTTCCCTATCAATTTTGTAATTTTGTATCCTTTGAAACCCCATAGGTTTGTTTGAGTTATTCTCCTCCCCTGTAGTCTCCTATTGGTTTAATCATTGTCTTCCCCACCTTATGTTCCACCTCCAATTTCTCCCATATTGGTCAAAGATTGTATCCTTCCCTGGGACCTCCTCCCCTTTATAAACTGATGTATGCTTTTGAGTGTGTTTTTCTGTCCATGAACCTCTGGGAATAAACTTCTTTGGAAAGCATACAGAAGACCTCTCCCTGATCCTTGTCCCTGCCCTCGGCTCAGTCCACAGTCACCTGTGCTGTAGAGCAGCTGAGCCCTGCAGCCGCACCCCGGGCTAGTAGTAGCTACTACTATTAGCTGTTACTATTCACTAGTAGTAGCTATTAGAGTGTCTTTAAAGATTTAATTCTACCAGAATGAATTCACATAAAAAAATTTTATTTAGTTCCTCAGAATTACTTCAGCTTTAGCCTACTTGGAATAAACAAGATTAAATAAGATTAAATATAAATTAAATTATTAAATAAGAACCTCTGTCTCAAATTTTGGGTACTTTTGGCGAATCTTTGAAATAAGTTAAGAAGGAAATCCAAAATAACAAAAAGGTACAGGAAGAAAGAGTTGGGAAGTATGGGTAAAGATATCT
This sequence comes from Fringilla coelebs, assembly GCF_963513975.1. Lineage (NCBI taxonomy): Eukaryota > Metazoa > Chordata > Aves > Passeriformes > Fringillidae > Fringilla > Fringilla coelebs. The sequence goes on from NC_140031.1 coordinate 36,431,644, forward strand.
ATCTTATTTAGGACCAATGATTCTTACTCAATAAACTGATCCAGCCATGGCTGAATACATTACAATTACTGCTCCATAGCATTCAAACATCTAGATTAATCCCAGACAAAACACAATGTATTAGCTATCTCCAGATACCCTAAGCCAATAATTCAGTGTTGTACACTGGTGTACTTAAAAAAAAAAAAACATATATAAAAGGGAAAGAAAAACTAGATGAGGAAAAGGGGTGGGGGGGGGAAAAATTAATAGTTGAATAGTTTAAATCCTTCAAAAATAAAATAATCGGGCACTTGAGATTAGTTTGGCACCAAGGCTTTTTAACCTAGCTGCTAAAATTATACTAGAAAAGAAAGCTACAATATGGTTCTAATGAATTCACTGGAGACAGTTTGCATTTTAAAGAAAACATAAACTTGACCATCTGGATTAAGTTATGGCAGATTGCTGAGTATTTTTCTTCTTCCAGTCCCACGTATATGACTAGCAACATCATATTTGGCACAGCAGTAATCTGTGATAGGCTCCATGGCTCTTTTGAAAGCCTGCTGGTACCTGCTCCAAAATTATGCAATTGAATCGGAATCATCATGACAAATGTCAAACAAGGAAAATCTCATTTGGTAGCTTCCTTTCCTTCAGACAGCCACTATTATTCCTCTTTCTTTTCATGACGTCATAATATATACTCAGCAAGTACCATCTACAGACACCCAAGTCAGTGTATGAGGCCATTAGTGACTAAAATGAGTATTTTGCACACACATGCACACACACACACACAAAATCAGCACCTGCCCATAAGATATATGATATTCATGACCTCCTAGAAGTGCAAAATATGCCTAGTTCAGAATAACTTCTTTGAACTTGTCACTCTTTCTCTATTCTCCTCAAGACAGATGGATGTTCCACTTTTTCTCCCTACTCCCCTGAAAGGAGGAACAGACAAGCTATACTTGTAATAGTAGGGTTAGCAAACAACAATGCAGAAATCAACAACTAAAAGTACACAGACAATACATAAGAAATTCTGAACTAGGAGAAAGTGTTCAACAGCTACTGAAGCAGCCCAGTGTTCTGGTTTGGAAAGACAGTTGCCTGCTAAGGAAGGCGGGAGCTTCCCCTGAAATGGAGAATGCAAACCCTTCTCACCCCTCCAAATTGCTATGAATTTTAAATTAAGGGACTTTCAGGCAAAAAATATGGGAGCAGGAAACAACAGTTCTTTAATAGAGAAGGGGGAAAAAAAGGAAAAGGATAAAATAAAACAATACAATATGCTAGAACAACACTGACAGGGTCAGAACTCAACCTGACACCCTGTTGGTCAGGGTGTTGGTAGCAGTCCAGTTGGAAATGTGGATGCAGTCCTCCTGGAGTGTCAGGCGTGATTCTGTTGGAGCAGGGCAGTCCTGTAGGAAAGGGGTGTATTCTTCCTCCACAGATCCATGGAAGAAGAACCAGCTGCTGTTCCTCTGGGGAATCCAGTGAGAAGCAGTGCTGGTGTTTCAGAATCTCCAGATTATACCTGGGCAGCAATGCTTGGCTCCTCCCTCTGGGTGGAGCAGCTCACAGTGGGATGTTATAGTTCTTATCAACCGTGCAGTGACATTCAATAGCCTGTTATCAGCAGATGTCCCCTGCCGAGGGAGGAGTGGTTGTGATCACTCAGAGAGAGATAAGGAGAATTGTCCACTTGACACAAGACAACTGCCATACCCATGGTAATAGAATACGTCTTGTCTTGCAGTCTGGAATGCCCAGTTCTCCATTCAGCACAGTGTACTTGCTCTTCACAAACCACAACAAAATTATATATAACTGATACCCAGGTCATGCTCATCTCCAAAAACTTTTAAACTTTCTGCCCTGGAGATGAATTTGCCAGCTTCCAAACCCAAAAATTTTACAACCCTTTTTTAAAACAAAGATTGACATTTCAAACAAACTTACTAATTAAACGTACAGTTAATTAATTAAAAATTAAAATTTGCAAGGATACCAAAATGAAATCCTGCTTGAAAGACAGGAAGTTGAGACTTGGAGTTTTTTCTCAGAGAGAAAACTCCCATGGTGTATTAAAATACCTGACCCAGCAAAAGGTAATCAGCGGCAAGAAGATTGTATTTACTATATCTTGAGAACACAGAACAGGTCGCCCCTGATTTCTGTTTGCCCTGCAGTGAACCTGGATCTCCTGGAGCAATTTGTTCACATGTGTCTGCAAGCTACATTACTCACTGTGCTTCATCTCGTAGGGCACATTTTGCATTAACATCAATATCCTCACATAGTTTTTGTTCTATGCTTAGTACACTGGGAAAATAGTATTTCTGCATCACAGGAACTTTAACTTACACTTGACAACTAGCAAGCATACTCTGTACACCTCAGTGCCGTTGTAGAGCGTACGGTGCCTAACTGTACAAGAACACAATGGATTTTACAATAGCTGAAGCAACAAATAGCTGAATAAGGAGCAGAAAAGGAGGTCTCTTAGGATCTCCTCTGGTCCATCATACTGTGTCCTGGACACATGTGCATATCTGACAGCACCAACAGCAGTGTTGAGTACTCACAGATCTTCTCCTTTAAGCATGCCCAGAGGAAGATGACCATGAAAAGACAGCTATCCTTTTCAATCTACAGTTTGCATTATTGTCACTAGCCAAGCTCATTCCAGTGTTCCAAGTCAATTTCAATGTTCCTGTGACTACTCAAGTAATATATTTATGACAACTTGATCACACTAAGAGCTTTCTAGTGGTTTTGCAGTTCATCTGCAAAAGAATAAGGCCTTCTCGATAAAGTCAATGCTGCATGCAAGTGCTGCATTTGAAGTTAAGGTAGAGTCATCTCAGCTGCTTCATGGGAAGGAGTGATTTAGAAACAGAAGAGTTTTAACAGTTCTCAAGGATGGAAACCACAATGGCATTTTTAAGATAAAAATTCCTTTTTCATATAACGAAAGGGGAAAAAAAAACAGGACACGATTTCACAGCCCACTCAAGACTGAGTAATAACCATGGAGGAGTTAAAATTACCAATTTTTTCCCCCTATTCAAGAGAAAGAATGGTCCAGAAATCAAGCTATTTCTATTGGACAGGACAAGGCACATCTCTTTGATCTGCACAGCAAATGGAAAAGAGGCAGCAATCCAACATTATTTTGAAAAAAAACACCAAAAAACCCACGCAAAAAATCCTCCCCAAAAAGCAGAGAGGCCATAATGTGAGTATCTAGGCACTGAAACATGTTGTCCAGAAAACATTTGGTGTCCCTAGTCTCAGAGTTAAGCAAAATCCAACTGGACAAGTCTTAAGTATCCCAGCTTTGAAAAGGAGCTGGCAGGTGGTGAGAAGCCTCTAAGATAAACATGAGCATAAGGAATTATGTTTCCTCCTTGGTTTTATTGAAGTAATGAATAGACACAAGGAAGCAAGAACAATATATGGGGATAGGGGCCTACACTAAGTTAATGAGGTCATTTTATGGGACAAAAACAAGAGAATGGGCTGAAAATTACCTACATTTTAGCAAAGGCCAGCATTGATCTATAATAGAGGAGACCTACAGTGGCTGTGAAATGTGTCATCCTCCCCTTGGTGGAGCAAGTAGGTCTAGAGAAAAAGGGTTTTTTTCCAGTCAGTTGTTTGGTTTGGTTGTGGTGGTTTTGTTGTGGTTTTTTCCCAACAAATTTCCTGCTGGATGCCTGAATTGGTAGTTATGAGACGACCTCCCTCCACCCACAGCAGGAAATCAAGCGCATATTGATTGCACAAAATGACATTCATTGCAAAGCTAGCAGAAATGACAAGAAACCTCCTTCTGCCAGTACAAGCAGATACTACCCACTTGCTTCCTAAGCTGCCAACATCCAGCAGATTGAGATTTAAAACTGTGTTTAACTAGTTTCATCTAAAGAGGTTAGTCCTAATTTACCCATTCATGCAGAATAGTCCAGCAGCCCAACCCAACACACTCACCTCATGGATTCCTCAGAACTGGATATTTTGCTTATGTGAAACCCCAAGACAAATAAACATCAAGGAGAAAAAAAGAGTAGAAGAGTTACAGATGTTAGAGAGATCCTTCAAATTGCCAATTAGAGACACTGGAAAAAGGAAAGGCTTCCTTTTAAAAGCTCAAAACTGAAGCAGAAAATAAATCAGTGAAAGTAAGATCAAATTAAAGCTGTTCTTCTAGAAGGGAAAAGTTGATTGCTGTGAAATACTCGGAGAATTGCTCAGAGCTGAAGCTGCTCTTATTGTTTAATTTCTGTTTTCTTTCATTTTCTTTTGTAATATGAATTTCTTCACATTGGCGTAGCAGCAAACTACCTCCCAAGGAGCTGGACAGACAGTCAAATAGCTGGCAATGTTTTCCTTTTGATTTAATGTCTTGCTTGAGACATATTTTCAGGCTCTGGATGAAAGCATGGGAAATTTCTATTATAAGTCTTTGACTTTCAAAAGCAGTGTAGTGGGGAAGGCACTGCTATAGTACATATTGTGAAACGTTTCAAAGCAACATGGCAGAACACTATTCTGTCACAACACATGAGCATAACAACTCACATAAATATAAAACCCACTTTCAAGGATTTCTATGGTAGTAGACCTAGAAAAGCTACAATAATTTTGAACAATACCTGTGGTTTTCTGTATTATTTGACAGATTTCTTAAAATTAAAGAGCAAAAAATTTTCAGTAAGATTACCAAAGGATATTTTTTTTATTCATGGAGGTAAATGCCATACAATGTTCAGCACTTAGTGACATGGGCCGGCATTACATCAAAACAGGAGCCTGTAATGTCATACTGTAGTTATGTCATGCTAAAAAAGGCAGAGCCTTCATCTGGGCAAATACCTGATCTGTTTCTTGCTGTATATATCCAGGTTTCAAAGTTTCCAGTTTGAGTGACAAGAGTTAATAACCAACATAGTTGCGCTGGGTGTTTTCAGTCTTTTCTGGGTATTGTGTTCCTGGACAGGAAAGTGAAATTCCTTACAAGTAAGATGCTTTCCTGGGAACAGAGAGGACCCTGATAGTACCTACATACAGCTTGTTTTAATGAGAACAATTGCAAGCAAGCTGTCTCAAGCAAGAATGCTGAAATCTCTGCCAAAAGCACATTATACTTTAACCCAGTTGGTAGCCATTGCCTGGTTGGATAAGACCATTTCTCAGGAACTTATCAAACTTTACACAGATAAACATTTGCTTGATTATTTGCTCTTCCACTGCTCTACCCTTTCCTGAGGGTAGTAAGAAAAGCTCAGAACAACCAACACTGTGCTCCAGCTTTGCCGCATTTGGTTAAACAAAAATGTAATATTCCACTCGAATATCTTCAGTCAGGTAAAAAGTCTTGGCTTACCTTTTTGATGTTGCATCTTCATTGCTGTGCTATTTCTAATGTCCATTTCTTCTGTAAATTGAAGTCTTCCCTGCTGGCAGAAAAACAGTGTTCTTTTGTGATGCAGCCACAGTTACCTTCTTGTAAAAAAGTCCCACATCAAGTCCTTTACCCTGGCTGGAGAAATGCAGCAGAGCCAGAGTGTGCAATTCCTTCCCCTCAGGTGCTTTGAATGTACTGCACAGCAGCTTGCTGCAGGGAGGTGATGGAGATGAGAAGTTCACTATTAAATTGGTGGACACCCGCCAGGTGGAAGTGGCCATGACCAGCCAAAGCCTTGGTGTCACCCCACAAACCCCTTCACTCCTGGGCTTTTTTCTTCACTTGTCCGTGGATCAGCTTGGACAAGCCCAGACCCCCAAAAACACTTCATGATGGGGCACTGTAAGTTATTTGTTTAGAAATTTTGTGGCTTACCCTCATCCGAGAAATTTTATTCCAATTTCCCACTGCTGACACTCTCCTCCCTTGAATTTCTCCCAGCAGTCCTCAGACACTGGTTGCTCTCCTGCACCTCCCCATCCCTCAGCTTCTGAATTGCCCAGCATTCCAGCCCCAGCTCCATCTCTAGCAGCACCGGGGCTGCCTGGGCAAGACGGAGGGCAAACTACAGACACCGCCCTGTGTGCACACTGTTGCTTACATCTCTCCATGCCCATCTTTGTGAGGGGTCCACCAGAACATTGGCACCTCTGCTCCTTCACACCTTTGCTACCCCTATCCCAGAGGCCACTGGTCTCTCCCAACTTATGGTCCAATTGTTTCTAAAGGGAGGCTTTGCCCTTCATCTTCATTCCCTCCACCCTGTTTCAACTGACCCCCGCATGAAAAGCCTGCAGAAGGGCTGTAGTTATGCTATACGCTTTCTTAGTGCCTTTTTATAGCAGAAACTTGAATCTTTGATGGAATATAAAATAAAAATGTTGGGAGGGTTCACAGAAATAAAAGCTTTTTTGCTAAGTGGACCAAGTAATTTTGGATTTTTTTTCACAGTGTCAGCTTCTTTAGAGAATTTTCTGCTTTTCTCTCAGGTAAAGTATCGGAAAGGTGTGGTGCAGGAGAAAGGATATTATCACAGAGTTCAGGAATACTCAGATACAATTTTTTCATAAAAATTAAACACCCAGTAAATGCCATTGATGAAGAACTTGAAAAAAGTTGTGAATTGTTTCAGTGAATAGCCATGAATATGATGCTGGGTACAATGTAAAGTTAAAAAAAAAAAAAAGGTAAAAATGTTTGCTGGGGCTAGAAAAAATGACACTAGCAAAAACATAAATGGTCACCAGCATACTGCAGTAAATTTGGACCATTTCATGGTTCTGCATTTGGAATATTGGAAATTTGAACAGAGATGGTTCAGAAAACACTGTATTTTCCTAGTGTGGCAATTGAGAAGCATTACCTAGGAAGGCATAATTAAAAAATAAAATCAGACTGATTAAAGAACTTGTATTTTGTTTTTCTGATGTGTTATTTGCTGTAATAATGCATTATGAAAAACAGGGTCTGACCAAAGTTGGACTGACCAAAACTTAGATTGACAACAAACTCTCTTTGAACTAACTACAGAAAAAGGAAGCAAGCACAGTTTAATGTGCTGTCTTTTGCTGGAGCTCATCAACTGTTACAGGATAAAGGGTACTATTTATGGTTCTTTTCCAGTCATTAAGTGTTGGCCGAGAACTGGTTTATCAGGAGCTGGTTTTTCCCCCCTGCCAGTCCTCCTTTAAAACAACCAACTGTCCAGAGCAGCTTTTGGTGCACTCCAAATTCCTCACAGCCCAGTCTGAACTTTGGTTCTTTCCATAGGAAAGCAAGAGCTTGCAGCTTTGAATTTATGGAAAGGAAGCTTCTGCCTTTCCCACAGAATGATTAGTTACCTCCTTGTTCTGTGTAGAATAACAGGCTTGGCCTCAGAGTATGCATGCAGGTAACAGCGCATATAGTGCCATCAGCCAGAAGAAATGAAATTCTGATTACTCCATCACCCAGTTTAGTTTGTCTGTTTGTTACAAGAGAAGGCAAATTCAGTGATAGCCAGGGAAGATTTTCTGTGTCCTTAAAATGTTCTTTGCTCTTCCAATATATGTATTGAACTATACAAAAAAACCAGTTTGTTACTAAATGGCAAGGTTTATTTTGAGAATGCAATTAATATGTAATACCTTGGAAGATGAACAGCTATTGTAAATACAGAATAAAGGCTCAAGCACCACAGCTCTTCTGTTCCTGTATTTGTGTTTTACAAGAAAAGACACACAGCACTAAACTGCATAACTTCCATAAAAGGTGCTATAACTAATTTAGAAAACCAATGCCTCAACGAATTAGCATTTCAGACTGACATATGTGTGCATTCAGGGTCATAAGAATTCAAAACAGCAGTCCTGAGAGCCCCACGACATGAAGTTCTCTTGATCCCCTTCAGCTGTGCTTTGAACTGTGTGCAGTACCTTTCTTGCCTCTGCCTCAGCTCCATAAGGCAGGCCACTAATTTTCTCTAATCAGAGGTTGAGTGTTGGTGAGCCCTGCTAGCTCATTTACAACAGTGGACACTAATACAACAGGAAATGAACCTATTGGTTTCATTTAGATCCCTGGCAGCTGCCAGTTACCAAGAGATCTCGTCTGAGTTTGAAAACAGCAACGCTCTTGGTTGCAAAATGACTTTTTCCCTGCTGCTGCCACCCTCCTCATACTCGCTTCTGATCAATACACCATTCTGATTCACAACCACATCTTCCTCAGGAGGCTTTGAATCAACTAAGTACAATTGCAAGCTCAAAGAAAATACTGACATTTATTTTTATGTTGCAAAAAAACCTAACTATACATACTCCCTCTCTCAGAATTCACAGAAAAGTTGAGTCTTTTATTGAAAGGCCCTATAAAACTGAGGTAAAGTACAAAATTAGAAAGGTAGCTGTAGTAGAAATGACAGAGGATGAAACTCATTGTGTATCACACCATAAAGAACACATGGGAATTGATTTAAACATGACAGAAGTGAGCTTCCTAGCAGCAAGGAATTTAATGCTAAAATCTATGATAAGTAATGTGTATCCCATGACTTTTCACAGTTCACAGTTACAGAACAAATCTGTTCCTTTTCATTGTAACTGCTCCAAAATCAAATGTATAATATGTGTACACAAATAGAATTAAATAGCCAAAAAGTTGTTCCTAGTCTGACCAAGACTTGACTGAGCAGAGGTACCTATTAATTTTTTGCAATTAACTTCATAAATTACCTTGCAGCTTTGTCACTAAACCTTTGAATTGGATATGTACTAACATAATTTAAATACATAATGGGGTTTTTTTGCCCATCTGTACAATGAAATTTGCGTGTAAGGCTCCAAAATGTCCTCTCCCACCTTCCAATGGGAATGAGCTGGGGGGCAGCAAAACCTACTGCTCATACTTAAGCTCCCTGGAACAGGCTGACTACAAGCATAGCGAGGATAATAATTCCTTCCCTCCTTCAACCACACATAATACAGTCTTTATTCAGCAAAGTTGTTTCACGCCATGCCAAAGGTCAGCTTTTGCTGTATTAATAGCTGCTCTGGGAGGATCAGTGTTGTGCTATCCTACATTTTTTCCCGGGTCTGGAGATGCAATTTCCTACAATCTGCAGGCAATTTCCCACCAATTTTCTCGGGGAGCTAATAGGCTGTGACAGGAGATGGAGCTAGCTAGCAGCAGGCGGCTTCAGAAAAGACAAATTGCATCTCTGCCACCTAACTGGGCAATCTAGAAAGACAGAGTTTATAGCTTTGTAGTGTTATTGGGCCCCATGCTAACAGTAAATTGTTCAAGCTGCTATCTGAATTTCATATTCTTTTCCTTCCGAATTGTTACCACCACATATCACTTTGTTGCACTTTTTCTACAAATGACAGTTAGACACAGATCATGTGTGACCACTGTTTTAACTGCCTTTTAACTAGATAAGCCCTGCTAAACAACATTCACATTAGAAACAGAGAAATATACAGTGTCTCTATCAAATAGTGATATTTTGATTATTTTCATATTTGTTAAGGTTCAAAGCAGACACCTATGGAAAGGGATCAATTTTTAAGCTAAATTCAAAGGAAACAGATGGAGCAAACTATGGCAACATTAAAACCAAGCACACCTACTGTGGTGAGAAAGTCCCACTGATATATATAGTACAAAATGAAAGCAATAAAAAAACCCCAAATATAACTGGTAATTTCTTCCTCTACTCTATCAGGTTTGGAAACCCAAGAAGTTAACCTGAACAGTCAAATCAGTTCAAAACCATCCATGCAACCATTTACTGTGCAGATTTAAATTTAATAAGACTAGTAAAGCTCTAAGAATGCATGGTCATATCCACTTCGATAGAAACGAAACTGATTTAAAGCTGCTCACCTCACCTAAGATTACAAAAAAATTTAATAACTAAAGAAAATGATTTAAAGGCACATTGCACTAGCAACTATTGCAAGTGATATCTGTCACTGTACTTCCCCTTATTGTTATAGCTAACCCAGGGGATAAGTACTGTAAACACATTTTATTACAGGACCCTGTGTATCTGTATGTTTTCTTAAAAATAGAGAAGAACAAATTTCTGAAGGCATGGAGGTTATTAAAAACAATTAACAATAGCAATGAAATTATTTTAATTAGCAAAATTTGCAAGGTTAATATTTTTCCCCTTCCCCCCTGCCCAAGAATAAATTAGCTAGAGTAAAAACAATCCCATCTAAATTATTGCTGTCCACTGGGAGACAAAATTAGTATTGAGATGTATAAAATTTTACTATAATTCAACCCTAAGGATTTTTTTTAATTACTTAAGTAATGAAAAACTTGTAAAATTACAGTGAACAAAGTGTTGAAATATTCTAACATGCATTTTTGAAACTCTCACATTTAAACCACTTGTCATTAATATCCCCATTTCATATTTTGTGGTTTTTGATAAGTTACAGCTAGATAAAATACTGAAGAACCAGGAAGAATTATAAATAGAATACCAGGTCAATAACTTCTACTCAACAAAGAAGAGTATCTACATAAACAAATTAAAAAAGCAATGAAAACCATTCAAAATCCAGAAGTATTTCCTTTAACAGATTCACTGATAAAAATACAAGAGTATCAGGACTTGAAAATCTTGAATTTGACAAACGAAAATCAATGATTTATCTATACAAGCCTATAAACTTCTTGAAGCACACATTCAAAAATTCAATTACATCAAATATTTGTGAATATTCACTCAACTGCTGTCAGAAATACACATCTCACATATCTAACAATCAGAAAGACGGAGAAAAATTAGAAGCATCATGTATGTATAACTCATTAAAATATCTCTAGAGATCTAATGTATATCCAGGAGGAAACACAAAGGAGCACAGTAGTAAACTGATTTCTGTATGAAAAAGGAAACTTATTCCAGTAAGTAAATTTAATGTGGTCACAAAAGTTGAATCACTCCAAAGTTTTGTTGCATGCATGGCATGCTAAGCAAAAACCAGGCTGACATTAAGGACATTTACATACCTAATAACAGTGTTTGGCTGATTCATCAACAATTAGAAAATACTTTGAATTTGCAAAGCCATCAGATTGTACATTTATTTGAAATCTAATTTTTAAAAAATCATGTCCAACTGCCAAAAAAAACCCCAATAGCTGACTATTTTTAAGAATAAAGGGCATCTTTGCTTATCTGCAAATCTTTATGCTACAGCAAACCACAAAATAAGAGTTATTAGCTTATCATAATTGCAGACAGGTTTTAAAGTAAGGGGGTAATCCACTGTGGATCACTGAAGGAAGTGTGACAAAGACTGTGAAATGAGCAGATGGATTTTATTTTAAACAAATTAGGCTCACTACCAGGAAAGTAACAAGGATTTCTCAGTTTTCAACTGCTGTGGGTTAACTTTCATTTATGACCCCTTCATTCTGCTTGTTAACTTTTTTAAACTGCCATTAAAGTCAGTGCTCAAAGGAAAAACAGCATTTATTGTTTGCAGTTACAGGCTATCATCTCCATTTTCTATGTTAATGACAGAGTATACAAAAGGGATAATGATAACAGTATGTTTGATTGCTTAGTCTCCAGACTGTGTGTTATCTTCACCTCAAACTCATTTTTGGCAGTAAACAGGGTTTTGAAACAGGGTTTGAGAGATACCTTTGTGCTGTGAACATAGCAAAGGTGATCCTTGCCAAGCTGTACACAATAGAAATGTTGAGTTCCTTGCAGCATCTCTTCTATGAATCAACACAACCTTACAAAATATGGGCAAAATCACATGAGAAATTATAGGACAGGAAAAATCTCATAATTTTACATTTTACCTCAGAAGCCATCACAGAACTTTTATCTAGGAAGAGTCAACTGCGCCAGACCAGGAATTCCACAAACAATAAAAGTATGAGTGTAGAATAATGCAGCTATCTTATATCTGAGTGCTTTCTTTAGTAAGGGAAATAATTACAGCCGAGTCTGCCCAATATAATTATGCAGCTATCCACTAAAATATTCAACCAGATTTTCCTGTATACTATATATCATTAACAGGCAACTAAATTCTTGCTAATGCATAGTAGAGCACAGAGCCAGAAAGAACATGGACTGTTGTTCAGCTTCTCAGAGTGAACTGTGAGACCCAGATCTAAGAAACATAGGGGGAAAACCCCAAACAACCCAAACCCCCAAAAAACCCTGCTCAGATTTAAAAATGGTAATTAACATTTGTCCCCACAACAGACATTTTTTGGCATTCAGTTTTCTGAGCAGCACTTCTAGCCTCAAGGAAATAGAAATCCATCTCTCTCAAGAATTAATGTATCATAGAAGCAGTAGGTTCTTTGCGTCTTCAACAACATTCTGCCCTCTGAAGACTATAATTCGTTCTTCTGATTTCCCTTCATGTTTTCTTGTTGTATTCAATTCATAGTTTTTAAAGTAATGTCAGAAGAAAAAAAGAAATAAATCAACAGAAAATAGTGAAAAACCACAAACCAAAGAAAAAAAAAAACCCAAGCCCACCCATGTGCTTAGAATATGTTCAAAACATACTTTTTTGCTGATTTAGAAAATGCTTCAGTGAGTGTTTGAGTTCTCCTATATAGCTGAGCAGAAATCCTGGGTAAATTTCTCAGAAATGTCAGTAAGAGAGACCCATAGGACAGATTTTTCTAGCACCCAGGTCTGGTTTCCCTAGCAAAATCTACCACACAGCACTAAGCACTTAAGTTGCAGTGGGACATTTGGGAGCATGTTGCTGAAAATGGGATTATCAAGTGCTTGGAAGCAGATCTTGAACTACAGAAATAAAAGGTAATGGTAAATGTTGAGAACTGGCTGTGAGTTAACTGCTCTTCCTCTTAGGATGAGATGACTAGAAGTTTATGGATATCAAAGAAATGTCCACTTCCACTTCAAACATACAACTTAAGTGTCCTTGAAAAGCTGTAGAAACATTAGAACAACTTTATAGAGTCCTGCAGTGTGACTAGGTGTCCAAGGTGACTAGGTGTCCTCGTTTGTGTCAGCAATAGTGCGTCTAGCAGGACTAGAGCGGGAATTTGCCTTGTCCCTGTCACCGCTGCACTGTCCCTGCACCTCAAATCCTGTGTTCTGTTTTAGGCCACTCATCACAAGGACATTGAGGTGTGTTCAGAGAAGGGCAAAGAAGCTGGTGAAGGGTCTGGAGCACAATACTTTTAAGGAGTGGCTGAGGGAGCTGGGATTGTTTAGACTGGAGAAAAGGGGAGACTTCATCACTCTACCAAGTTGGGTGTCACTTGGCCTCTCCTCTCAGCCACAGGACAAGAGGACACAGCTTCAAGCTGAGCCGGGGAGGTTCAGGTTGGGCCTGAGAAGAATTTTCTCATGGATAAAATTGTCAAGCATTGGAGCAGGCTGCCCAGGGAGGTGGTAGAGTCATCCATCCCACAGGTGTTCAAGAACTGACTGGATGCAGCACACAATGCTTTTGTTTAGTTTACACATGATGTTCAGTCAAAGGCTGGGCTAGATCATCGTGGAGGGCTTTTCTAACTGAAGAGATTCTGCCCATGAATCTCCCTGCCATAACTCTCCTGCATTCTGGTGTTTGTCAGGTTCAACTCTTGAGTTACTTTCACCTTCCCCATTATGAAATGAAGTATGTCTGTCTGGCAGGACAGAATGAATTGGCTGAAGTCTTACACAGACCTACATTCTCAAATTCTTTCTGTGTGCTTGTGGTAGGAGAAAAAACCCAAAATCCTTCAAAGAGACAGCAGAGCTGGAGTCAGTCCAGATTATCCAGTGAAGTTATTTAAAGGGTAAACACTTTATCAGTAGTGCGAATCAGAAGTCTGTACTCCTCCTTAGCCCAAAAACTTCAAAATCCACCTTTCTTAATTAACAGAATGGTGGAATTTCCCCATCAACTCAAAATTGCACCAATATAATAGAAAATATGAAAGACTCTTTTAACTAGACTACATAATCCCATGGGCTCCTAAGTGGGCCAGTCATTCCACAAAATCACAAACAAACAAAAAACCCTATCAAGAATGCAACACCAAAACAAAAAATCAGTTTGTCAATCTGAGTTAAAGATACTTTAGTGACTTAGAAGCTTCGGAAATTTTAGTTGTACCACCAATGCAAAAAAATGTGACCCAAAATTATGGTCAATCCTTCATACATAAAAGTATGTATGAGACTAGATGACAGATTCTACATGATGTTTATATTAAAAAATAACACTTGTTATAGCAGCCTGTGAAAATTATGTTTTGTGTTCTCTCTTTTCTTTAAAGGAACAAAAGCCTTTGAAATGCCAAATGAGTTAGAAAGAACTAATGTAGATGAAAATTCTCTCTCAAGATATCAGTGGCTTGTGGGCTAACATTAGGAACTACCATTGCTTGGAATTACAATCAAAAAGAAAGTCTGACACATTGACAAATACATTGTGTGGAATGAAATCATGACTTTCTGCACAATTGATTTATGAAGGGTTATACCAAGTGCACATATACAAAATATACATATTAAAGCTGACAAAGGATTTTGTTCAGTTGAATTGGTATTACCACAAATCCCCTCTTCATCAGTTATTGTTTGCACTGACATCCAAAATGTCTTTTGTAAGGACTCCCTGCTTCTATCCAGAACTGGCATTTGCCAGAGTGGCATTGAGACATCTCTGAATACTGAAGGCCACCCAGCACAAAAAGACTCTCCCAAAAGGGGCTAACCAAAGGAATCTTTTAGGACTGTATTTAAGTTGACCCCCCCCCCCAAAAAAAAAGAATTACCTATACAATAGTTACTGGTGCACAGAAGGATATCTGGATCTCTTCCCCACATGGATTTCCCAGTGCCTTTTCAGTTACTGCTGATCTTGGCTAGTCTGTTTCTTCATTCAATAAGCAGTTATTTCCACCCACTACTTTATACAGGGCTACAAGAACTTACAAAATTTTTAAGCTTCGCAAGTTTTACATCTTTTAGGTGATTGCGTAGACAGACATGCTAGGAGTTCAGCAAATCTATCTTGTCATTAAAAATTATATCTGCAGGTAGAATATGCTTTACTGTCTGGCAAATGAAGAGACTCGCAATTTTAAAAACATTGGGTGAAATCTGAAACAACAACTGGAGAGAACTACTTTTCCACAAGTATGGATGATGCATCCAGAAGCTTTCAGATGTATCCACTAATTTTTAGACCTAAGGCCTAAAGATATGGGGGGGGAAAAAAGGAATTAATTTCCTAATTCCAATCAAGAAATACATGGTACAAATATGATTAAGTTCATACACATAAATTTCTGATTCCATAAATGCTCTGACATACTGCACATTCTAGAAGCCAAGAAAAAAAAGTATTTTTTGATTTTCCTGACACTATGATTTTGAACCTCTTGATTGACAATTGTGATCTTACTAGCAAGCCCCATGCCACAACATATAGCAGACCAACTACACTTGTGAGGGTTTTTTTAATTGATATAGATGTGTAAGAATACTTGCATTCTTGGTTCCTCTGATATTGACTTCAGAGAACAGCAAAAGGAAACCTATAAAATAAAAGCGAAGGTGATACCAGTTTGGCAAAAATCCAAAACGTCCTAACTAAAGTAAATTTGCCAGTGTTGCTAAAGCCAATGATCACTGCCAGAGCCAGATGTTAGGAGAAATTTCAAAATGAAAATGTAAAAATCAAGTAGTCTTGTAAATACTCTTGTTTTAAAACTTTCCCCTTTAAAAATGGCATAGCACTTCCCAGTATTTCAGTGTAGCAAATATAGTTAATTCTTGGAAAAGCCAGATGATTCTGCTTTTTGCCCCACTATGTCTGAAAGCAACATGACCTGCACCTGAACTGGTCTGTCATTTTCATACAGATACAAATTAACACCTGAGCAATCAACAAAGATATATATGGATACATACTGACACAATGCTAATTTTACATGTCTAGGAGACCAGATTATCCTGAACGGTAATATTTTGCATTCTGAATGCAATATTAATATGATAAGGCTATTACAGTTTTAGATGCTACAATTTGGTTTCAGTAGAATGGTCATGTAAATCAAAAGGAAAACCTGTGTCTCTTCAGACTAGAAACTTAGATAAAATTTGCCCCCAGATGAAAAATTCGTCATCCAATCAACGCATCTGTCAGTCAAGCTTGTTTCTTCCTAGCGACACGTTTTTGAAAGAGCAGGGACATAGGCCATCGTCAAATGCAAAAGGAGAAAGCAGCTCTTCTTCTGTCTGCCAGTTTGTGTAATTAACTGTTCAAAGATATCCTTCTGCTCATCTGTACTCTCCATCAGCAACAGAAATTGCAACCAAATTACAGAATGTAGGAAACGCATGGCTCTCACCAGTGCACCAGCAAAGTTTGTCGTTTAGCACACAGTGGTAAAACACATTAGACTGAAAAAATAATAGTTAAGTAAAGTGAACACATTCTCTCCTCATCCATTGCTCTTGAGTACACCAAGACAACTTGAAGATGCATAGCTTTGGTAACTGGCTGCTTATCATGGCTCTTCACAGATGTCACACAGTGATGCGACAATGGAAAGGACTCAAAAGATTGCTCAGCATGAATACATAGAGCCTACAGGCCTGCATAACATGGGACACTCAGGAAAATTATTTCTAATTAATTTGTAGAGTGGATTAGTTAAAAATCAAAATATTCCTTTGTCAGTATTCTCACAAGAAATTAAGAAGCGAGTTTAACTTAGTTTAGGTTAATTCTCTTCACTTGCAACCCTGCAAGTATTTAACATCTTTAAGCAATCCCCTGTAAACTCACACTTTTGGTAATTTAGTTAAATTTACCTGAGTATCTAAGTATAGACAAGACTTTAAAAAGGAAATGGTCATTAACCACCACTTCTCTGTAAAACATGAAGGATGCAACTTATCTAATCACAGACATCCTCATATAACAAATAAAGGCTCTGATGCACTTAGTTGAAATGTAGTCTCATGTGAATTCTGTTCAGCTGGGGGAAAAAAAGGAAGTCACTGCCTCTTCTAAAGAAATGACCGAATGAGTTGTGATCAGGCACATATTACTGTATCTGCCAAAGAACACATACATGGGACATCAGAATAAAATTAAACTGCACAGCTTTATGAAATGTTCAATTTTTATATTTACACTATAATAAGTACAAAACTGCCTTTAAGTTTTCTGTAGAACAAGACAATATCTACTGGACTTGATATCCTTGTATGTCAAATCAGCTACTTTGAAGCATGATAAAGGAATCTAAGAACAGTTATAAAGAATAAGACACCATTTTCAAACTATACATAGTGTTTGTTTTTGCTTCTAAAAAGGTACTTATATCCCCAAAAGGTTTTTAATTTTAAATAAGCAGGGCAAGCAGGGAGGGGGCAAGGGGGAAGACTGGTTGTTGGTACTAAAGCCTTTACTGTAGTAAACTAAATATATTTACAATTTATACAAATGTTTGACCTTCAACAAAAATACAAAAACATATCACAAGATGCAAAACCAGGAAACAAGTTCATCTGAGATACTGCTGCTCTACCCAGGACAGAATGCAATTTGAACTGCAAGGAACAGAAAGGTATTTATCCCCCATATTCAGGCAATGAGAAAAATTTGCATGAGGTCACAAAAAGAAAAAAATAAAAGGCTCCAACATTCTTCAGTAGACTTGGCTTTTAAAAATTATGTCAAAAACCTAGGCTACATTTGTCCATCTTGCCTCTGTGCTCCGGCTGGTCCACGTAGCCAATACTTGGTTGCTGGATGTTGCCTTCTATTTTGAAAAATCGGAGTAGCTTCATGGCAAGGTCTGGAACCTCAAGGCTTTTGTTTCCTTTCAAAAATTCAAAACCTTTCTACTTCTACAAACAATTTTGGCCCAGTTCAACCTCTAAAGGAATATCCCCATCATATTTTTCAGTAGATAACTTCATAGACTGTAGCCTTTTTGTCTCCAGAGCCAGTGACTATGTATTTATCATCCACAGAGATGTCACAGCTAAGCACTGATGAAGATTCTTTGGACTAGAAGAAAAATAGAAATATATTACATCATTAAAAAAAAGTCTGTTTACCCTCATTTCATCGTCTCATTTTAGGTAGATCATGTGAAGATATCTGAATCCACTCCTGGAACTCTGCAGGTTTTTGTTTTTTTTTTCATTAAAATCAACATCATCCTCACCTGGAAGATACTGGCTCCATAAGGAGTTCTCCATGCATTAAGAAGGTTATCTTTCCCAGTACTCACAAACCATTTACCTAGAATATAAACCAGAAGGATTACAGAAACATGAAAGAGACATCTGACAAATTTTGGGTTTTCAATTCACATCAATGAAATCTGTTAACTAATTGCCCTTATAAAAGCTCTTACTACAAATCAATACAGTACTTTTGCTTACAATCGATGTGGATGCTCAGCACGTTTGCAGTGTGTTACATACTAGGAAATCCCTAAACTTCAAACAGAAATAGCTTTTTACACATGAATCAATCCTCACAGCAGCCTCTAGACAAACAGATGGCTGTTTGTAGATAAGTGCATTTGAATTCATGAAGCAGAGATATTTATGCATTACTTAAGAAACTGAGATGTAATAACTAATGACTATGAAATAACTAATCAGCAAAACATGAATTAAGAGCCCTGACCTCCAGTTCTATGTTCAGGGCAACTTACCACAGTAAGCAAACTTGAGTGACAATACACAGCTCTCATGAAGGTGCAGTTGATACTTGTCTGGTTTATTTACATGTAGCACTTCGACATTGCTGCTCTCCATTCCCACAGCCAGCCATTCACCAGTAGGACAATAACCAAGGGAAAATATCTGAAAATTATACCATATTTATACCTTTTAAATTTTTTTTCCTATAGATAAGTTTTTCTGCAGTTAAAATTATTTGGGAAAGGGAGAGATAGAGAGAGAGAGAGAGAGATAAAGGCCAATTTACATAGTTCAACAGAAAAACTACAGTTCAAAATTCGAGTAACTAAATAACCCCTGTTTTTACATATTAACTTAGAAAAAGAGAAGAGTAGTGTCAGGCCATCATTTTCTTCTGTAATCTAAGCACATAAAAAAAGCTTCAAAATATTGTATTGAGAGCAGCCAAAAAGAAAGAGAGGGAACAATCTGCCAGTTCTACTGGGCTCAGTCTTACCTTTGATCCTAAGGGTTTCCTTCCCACCCCACATATTGCCACAAGCTGTAGGAAAATCCTGTTACCTGTGATGTGAAGTCATGCTGTTGTAGCTGTCTCCCTTCTCTCAAGTCCCAGGATCTGACAGTGTTATCCAAACCTCCTGTCCAGAGCTTGGTACCATCATTAGAAATGTCAATACAGCTGGCTCCATCTGTGTGGCCCTGGAATTGCCTGATAAAACAAACCAGATTGAATAATGATTTCCTGCCAGAGCTCAAGGTAAACACTGTTGTGGTGTTAGTTTTGGACTCTGTACATGTGTCATCTGTTCTGTGTCTGACGATGAGCAAGAATCAGCCCCTCCCTCTCACTGAGCATTAAATACCAGTATTAAAAAAACATTTTCCAGGTGCTAGAAAAATGATCTGCATCATGGTTAGCTGAATAAAGTCAAATATTTCCTATCAGGTTTTGAAAAAAGGAAACAAAACAATAAAACTGCCCAAAACCCCACACCCACTTGAGAGAATATTAAAGCCCAGTAACTACAGTTAAAACCACCAAGGATAACTCAGATAAAATCGAAGTGGTCAGAGAATAAAACCTCCAATTTCAGAAAACAGCTTCTGTATTTTTCTTTGGCTGCAAGTCAAGAAGATAAATAACAAGCAGATATACTAATAGAATGGGATCCAGATAAAGATCCAGATAGTTAAACACAAGCATTGCTGAGTCACAAAGTTGCATTCTCTGTGGCAGGAGATTAGAAAAATCTAAATGGAGCAGTTTGTTTTATAACCTTCTCATTAGGAAATCTCAGCTTTCAACAACCAGAAGGTCATCTCAAGTTTTTCTTAATCCTTTGGCTAAAGCATTCTGAAGCTCCTGCATTTTTCATCAGCAATTAGCTTTAGCAAAGTCCTGTGCCTCACTCAGTGTGAAAGGTGGAGCGCGGGCGGGGAAAAGACAACTAGCTTGTGAAGGAAGGGCATGAATCACCAAGAGCTGCCACAGAAAGGTCACACGGCATGCTTTGTTTTGTAGCTCTGGTCTCAAAATTCCATGTGCTATCAACCAGCAAGATCAGCATGCAAGTGGTGGGAACACATACAGCAAACATTTAAAAAGCAAGACATTCACAGATGTGTATAGACGCCACAGAGTGCACCTTTACAGGGACTAAGCATGCACGTGACAAAGTGAAAACTTTATATAACTAAAATTGTATTTATTGACCTAAAGTTCAACAGAAAGTAAAATTTGCAAGCACATTAACATGACTCTCTGTATGTAATTTTCAGGTAATTATGGATATACAGGAAGTTTAACTGAAACACAGCAGACTAAGCATATTCTTTAGTTTTTGTGTTCAGAACTTTCAAGGTATCATGGCCTTTTCCAAATTAGACCCATTCTTCTCAAAATATTGTATGCCATCACTGTTTTGGTAAGCCTAAACTAAATTTATCTTATGGTAAGTCCCTCTGCTTTCCTTAAGAACCGAGAGGATCCACCCTTTCAACCACTTTCATAAGATTAATTTTACTACTTTTCCTCACTAAATAAGAATTGAAAATAATCTTTTTTTACTTAACCAGGCTCAAGACGAAGGAAAAGAACAAACCTCAAAGCGTTCCCTAGAAGGCATGTTGAGTCCATAACAGTAACAAACCAGCAAGAATGCTGCCTGTAGAAACCTGCAGACCAATCCCAAATAATAGAGACCTGCAGAAGCTTTTGCATTGACTATGGCAGGTTATGGACAAACCCTGAAAGCCTATCTTCTGAGACTAGGCTGAAACTACCAAAACTAGTTTCTGCCTGACTTGGGTGTAAACCATTCCTCTGAATAAGAGACACTATTTACTTTGCTGTTATAAACCCTGTTCAGGGAGATAAATATTTATGTAGCTGTCCAAAGAGTAACTTCCATTAAAATTTTCTGTAAACAGCAACTCACCTGACCAACGTCTGGTTATGCAGATCCCACACTGCTATGTTCCCATCACTGCAGCAGGAAAAGCAGACCTTGGAGTCAGGGCTGATGGCCAGAGCATAGCAGGCAGGTGCTGAGGATGTCAGCTCTGCTTTTATACGAGGAGTTGGAGCTGCCAGGTCCCATATGGATAATGTGCTGGCTTCCCCGCCAACTATGAGGGTGCATCCATCGGGCAGCAATTTACAGGAGCGGATGTAGTTATCTCTGTTCTGTACAACACAAATCACCTCAGTTACGTGCCTGCCAGTAATGACCACTAATGTAATTCTGGCTGCATCAGAGTTTCAAGCAGTTTGGTACTTTTTCCATTACCAAAGTATTGAAGAGGCGCCAGCAGATCTTAAAAGGCTGGAAACACCTACTTCTCATCACTAATTAGAAACTGCAGCTTGAGAAATTAAAACTGCAGACTCCTGTTGCCGCAGTCTACTCTGTTTCAAACGTGACAAATGGCAAGTTTTCTATTTCATTACACAAAAACAGAGCCAAAGTAAGCTTGCTTTTCTGCAAATGTACTCCATCAGTGAAGGTCACCAACAATAGAAATATTAAAGCAAATGACCTTTCATTTGGCATTTAACAGCCCTATATGAAAATGTTGTTCCAGTCTCCTGTGCTTCGATTTTTGAATTTTTCCTTCAAACACTATTTTGCATTCACAGTATTAAAGTTGAAAGCTAAGGATTCCTGTATTGGTCCTGTATTTATGTTGGGTCCTTTGTTGTTCAACATGATTCTTATTGTACATATTGAACTCTCATTCATGATGTTATTGTTGATTTGAGAGGTACTATGGGAGAATTAGTGACCGAAGACATTTCTGCCTTTCGTTATTACAACCTTGCTTGACTGGTAACAGTTTTTTTTACAAAATTGATGATTAAAATGTGTAACTCAAAATAGAAAAAAACAATGTAAGAACTAGTTAACAGCATTCCTACTATGATATATTTTTTTAATTTGCAGCAAAGGAGCAGTAAGTAGGGCAGTGAAAATGTTGACTTAATCAGTCATTACTGCACCCTGACTTAAATGAAGGCTCTTCATCCAGACAGATATACCTGCCACAGAACAGAATACCTTTTCAACTTCACTATTACTACTTAGCAATTACAAAACGATAGCAGTAAAGCAAGGATAAAGGGTAAAAAACCTCACCACATTTAATTGGATCTACACTGTAGCTAGAATTTTCATTCACAATACATATTGCTGTGCTTGACAACATTAAACCTTCTCAGCTAACACTGCACAAACCTCTATGCTGCTTCTAGTTAGAAGCATCTCTTGTTGAGCCATTGCTTTTTTTGAGTTAACTTCTCAGCTACCTATACTACTGCACCCAGTCCCTTTGTATCCTGCACGTGTGAAGATAACTGGCCTATATGTATGACAAGTTGATCATGAACAAAAATCACAGCAAAACTTTAAGTGACCTTTGGTACTGTGTCACATTATTCCAGTACGTGGTTGCTATCATCTTACAGAAATGAGGTTTTCACTCCTTGTGTGAGTGAAAGACCTAGGAAGGTTCTCTGCAGCCCTGCATAAGACAAGCTACCTTTTAAACTCATGTACAAAAATCATCTGTATAACTAGAAAGGGAAAAAAATATTATGTTTTATTCAAAACATGACATACGCGTTCTATTCAGAAATCTGATCTAATCTGTTATTTGACCCTTAGTGATAATTATCACTAAACAAAGCAGCACTATTTTCTGTAACACTGTTATGCATTAAAAAAAAAAAAGGACCCCAGGAAATAGATCTGCCTGCTATTTCCTTCTAATATGAACAAAATCCAAACAAGGACTTTTTTTTTGAGTCTCTAAGGAGAAGCTACCCTTGTGCATAAATTCCTGTTCACCTACCAGGCAGTCCAGCTGAGAGACAGGGCTCTTGTTGCCAGGCTGACTGATGTCCCAGACCTTGACACAGCCCTTCCCACCCGTGTACACATGTCTGGTGGGGTTGCTGATGGTAACTGCACACACAACTTCCCCGTGGTTCAGGGTGTTGATCTGACGGGCATGGCGAGGGATTCCTGGGCCGATGAGGGCATCAGGAGGGAAAGGAACTGGCTGCATCTGACCATCTGCAGTAACATGAAAGGAGTAGGCTCTTTTGGGGAAGGGAAAGAGAGAAGACAAAACAATTTAAAAAATCAGCCATTACAGAACTACGGTGCAAGGAAAACACAGTATTTTTAATTTTAGTTCTTTGCCAATCATCTCGCAAAAATCAGAGCTACAGTGCCAAGTAATGCAGGCAGATGAAACCTCAGATGGAGACAACGATTCACAATAGAAATTTTCAGCTTGACTCAGCTTAAATATTTGTGCAATGGGAAAGAAGGTTAAATTCCACCCTTAACTCTACAAACCAAGGTCGTGGCTGCTATCCCTCAGCCACTTGGATAATCAAAAGACCTTTCAGCCCCTGGTTTCTTGCTAGCAGCTGCAGTTCTCATCACCACAAGTACTACCCCAGCAGTCCCTCACCAGGCACTACTCATCCTTCCATAAGGCTTGCACCTGCTGCCTTGCAGCAGCACAAGACAAAGGTTTGCTTGATTCCTGCGCCTCACATCTGTAACATCACTGCCTGTGCTCATTTACCCCTCTTTCTAGCTGGTAAGTAGTGCTTTAGAAAATAGAAACACAGAAAGTAGAAACACAGAATGGTTGCACACAGACTTCATCAGAAAGCTGATACCTTCTCATAATTATGTTTTCCTGAATACGTACATTGAAAAACCTGAAAGGGTCCGTTTTCCAGGTACTTTTTGGCACTAAAAAATACCTTTTATTTGTATTCATTGCATGATTTCCAGTTTGTGGAAACTGAGGGTTGAGGAAATGACATTCTAGCACTGAATAAAAACATTCCTCGGGGAAAGTACATGAAATTATTTCTTCATGGTCACTCTGCTCAAGGACAAGGGCACAAATACCAACTAATAAAGGTTTCAGGTGCAGGGGGGGGTTCTTTGTTTCCTTATTTTAACTACTAGTGAAAATGCTACTGTAAAAGGCTGGTTTTTGCTATACTAGTGAGCACCTTTTCTGTTACTTCTGTTGTAAGTGCATCCACAGCTCATGCCTTTGATGCTGTTGGTACATCAACAGCATCCTTCAAGAGGCTGAAGTGGATAAAAAATGGTGAGAGATGAGTATTCTTTTTTTTGTTTTTTTCCACTAATAAGATGCATCTCCCAACTGAAACATTTATTTTTCTAATATATTCTTTTGTTCAGAACTTCCCTTTCTTTTCCAAATCTGCTTTCTTCCTCAGAAATCTTCAATCACTGCAGTTCAACTATTAATATCCCGTCCATCTTCCAAGAACCCAACAATAGATATTTCTATTAAATCTTCTGTCCTGAATAATAAGCTAGTATTTTCAAGGTATTTTATTACCTGTTTCCAAGTATCACACAGTTTGAAATGAAGGAACAAGGAAGATGCCTGGTTCTGGAACAGACATCACAAAGCAACTGAATCTGCTCAGCTGCTGGGCATAAGATATTCCTTTGAAAAACCATAAGGAGAGATGAAAGAACTCCACAGCTCTTTCATACAGAAACTAAGACTGGAAACAGTCATTTTATGCAATATCACAGTTTTTTCTTATGTGAAGGGTAAAAACTGGTTAACAGTAACTGCTCTTAAACAGAGGAGAAATGAGTAGTACATATGTGTGCAATTCCTGTACTCATTCATGTTTCATGGTTGGGCGTATAAGCAGCAAGCTTACTCAGAGAGGACACAGAAATAGAGAACGAGCAAGTGCAAAAGATGACATCTTTTTTGGCACAGAAATGTCAGGAATGGGAAATGTAAGGTAAGAAAGGAGGTGCAATGTTCACTCCCTTACATGTACACAAGGCGTTCAGTATATCAAGTGTATTTTGTCCCATGGGACCCTTTCTGGCTTTTTCCATGAAGAATTACAGTAATGATAAAGGCTTAACTAGAAACCCATTCCTTTCTGTGAAGAAGAGAGACAAGACTGTAGATAGGTTCTACAAATCCCTCCTTTGAATCCCAAAGTAGGTATTTGCTAAACAGAACAGACAGAGGACAGGAGAGGAAGCACAACAGGAGTGGCAACGAGGCTGTTTGAGGCTGAACTGCTCAGGTTCATTTACAGAATCCAAAACAAGAGTCACAGCATTAAGACACTGAAAAGCTCTTCCCCGTCCTGGGCTCCAGATCAAAGTCAGTTGCAGGGTATTTGTTAGCATTAAGAGTACACACAACTATATAACTTTGAAGTTTCAGCCTGCCCTTGCTTTTATCATGGACTGAAGCAAAACAATTAAGCACATATTAGGCAATTTTTTCCAGCATGTCCAAGATTAATAATCTACTTGTCCATGACATTTTTTTAATTTGAAGGTTACAGCTTCAATGTTCTGTTCAATTCAAAATACCTAAATAATTAGTGTTTTGAAATGCTTAGGTGCATACACAGAGCTCCTCAGCTCTTGCTCAGAGGAGGTGTGAGGAAGACAATAGAAATATTTTTCAAGTACTTCCTGTTTACTGTAGAACTGTAGTGACTCTTATGCTTTGAAAAATCAGAAGCCTACCCACTGTATTTTTTAATAATGTAGAATTTTACCACTATGTCTATGTTTAAAGTGGGGCTATACTAATCATAGAAGCAGTCCTTCTTTTTTAGCATTTGCTTCTAGGACTAGTTGATCAGGACACAGGATGACTGAGTTTGATGGCCCAACAACCAGACCAGTTTCTTACAAGCCAAGACAGCTTTTTCTACAGTGCAACTTATCTGCAACCCACTGTAGAAAGAAATGGCTACACTTTGCCAAATCCCTCTGCCAAGACAAGCACACAAAACAGTAAATGTTCCTGTTTGCTTGAAGATGTGTCTCATGCAATGCTGACATCACCACTGCCAGCACACTTATGGTATGGCAGTCTAGTGACTGTCTCTGCTAGGTATAATGGTATAACTTTTGTTACACAATACCTTTTAACCTTGAAAAGGCTTTCATGGTTTGCCAGACTGACACATCAGACACTCCCTGGACAAGGAAAAGTGTCTGTCTCCAGAAGAATGCAGGACTGGAGATAGGAGGAGTGCAAATGACTATGTGCAGCTCAAAAGCTGCAACCCTTGGCTTCCTCTTCATCATGAGAGAGATCCTGCACTACTTCTGGGGAGGACTGTACTTACAGTTCCACACCTACAGAAGATTCAATTTTTAGTAAACTAGACGTATTCACAGGCCTCAATTCTCAAAAATTACAAGAATTTTCATTATCTAACCTCAAAGGATTCAACAACTAGCAAAATCTTGAGTTCCCTAAAGCTCAGGATTGCTTAACAGGCACCACTTGACCACCTGTTTTTCTTCTATAACTGACCATGTATGCCAGAAACTGCTGCTTAGTCTCATGACTAGCACAGTTTTCTGTCTCACTCAGAATATTCTGTCTGTATGAAAGATCCTATCCTATCATGGACTCCATGATTATCCCTCTTTGTTCAAAGGAGAGTCCTTCCTTGTGTTGGGCTAACAATGAACAAAATTATCTTATAAAAATGCAATTAAAATTTAATATAAAATAAGCTAAGCACATATCAACTAATACATATTAACAGACTATTACGACAAGAACAATTACAAGAAAAACGTCTGTGCCTTTTGCTTAGAAGAGTTCTGAGAAATAGTATACTTATATTATTTCTGAATAATGGAAATAGTCTTCTGAATTACTGCATCCAGAGACTTGTCTCACGTGTGTCAAAGCAGTATTGAGAGCCTTCAGAGCTCCTATGCATAGCAACATGGTTAAGTGATACAAACCAGTTTCTCAGCTTAACTCTCAAATAAGTATACAGCAAGTAAGTATCATCTGACATGCTGACGAGAGTTCAGGATAATTAATTTACTACTCAAGAATGCAGCAAATTAACTAAACTACCTGCCAGCTACTCTAAGTATTCAGACTGATGTATAAACGCACACAATTCCTGCCTACTAAAGCAACGTCCTAAAAAAAAACCCTCACAAACTTCTACTTCATCCCTTCAATTCAAGCAGACTCCTTTAACTAGCAGAACAATACCCCTGACAGCAAAACATGAAAGCAAAAACTTCCTTCTGTTTACGACTGCATTTTGCTTTCAGCCTTCCTTTGGACTCCAGCTCATTTTTAATTTTTTAATTTTTAATTTTTAAACACTCACAAGAAACAGTGAGTGTTTTGTTTGGTCATATAGAACAAAATGCCAAGAAATAAGGATAGACATGTTTGTACAGAAATGACTGAATTTTCATCTTCATACATGTCACCAAATGATTCTATTTAGAGATAGATGTCAGGGATGCACACAGCCCTTATCTCCTATAATACAGTAAAATTAGCCTTCTTTTGCAATATCTCTCATGGTACATTCACTGTATGATGATCTGAAGAACAGAACAGAACTGAAATCAAGCAATTCCAAAAGAGTACAGTGTTCCTCTCCACAAACACAGTGAAAAGTCAACTTATAAGTAGAAGGAGGAAGATTTAACATTTACCACGTAAAGCTTCCCTTTCCTACTAAAATAAGAAACATTTAGTTTCAGCTCTTTTCACTGTCCAGCAAAACATGCAGAGAAATAAATTTGTTCTCAATACTACCATTAATTCAGAATTTTAGACACCAGGGAAGCAATATAGTGGACATAAATCTTACCACTAATCTTGAAACTCTGCATTTAGTCCAAAATCCAGCTATTAGAAGGCATGTTTCACATAAACCAAAACCCATAAGAATGTTATTTCAGCAGCTATAGAATACTAAAAGCTAACTACTTGTTAGAAAGACTATGCAAAGGAAAAAAAAAAAAAAGATTAGAGCACACACCAAAAACTTACGGTCCAGGGCATATTTAAATGCATCAGAACAAAAGCATTCAGGACTCAGACCCCACATGTTCACGTCCAAGTGGGTTTTCAACAGGCTACACATTTTTCTAAGAAGGTCATTAACAGACCTCAGAATATACAAGGCTTAAAAAAATCTGGGTGCTATCAGAAGTGTCTGTCCTTTAGAAAGAAGGGAACATCATTTTCTCTTGGGTGAAAAAACTGCATAAGCATAACCATTGATAAAAAATGTGCAGCCTAAAGCACATACATATGAGTGGGGATTCAATAGTTCAGTTCAAAAATTGTCTGTACCACTTTCAGCATGACTCACTAAAACTTCACATCTAATAAAACAAATTCAATGGGTCACCATATCAGAAATCAAGAGAAAGGCTGACTTTGAAAATAAAAAAGGTCCACTCCACCAGTTTGCACGATTATATCTGCTCTCTACAGAAACTACGGGAGAAAAACCTGAAGTAGGTGAGATACTTGTAAATGCTGCAGGTAGCAGACAGCATCTAGCCAATCAAGACTAAAACATGAGATTTTGTAGCTATCAATGGAACGACAATTCCATGACTTTATGGGAATTTCAGGCTTGCTTCACTAAGATAAGCAAAGAAGTAATTTTAGAAGAAATGTACAAGTAACATGACCACAAAAACCCCCAAACATTGCAGAACACATTAAATGAAGTGGCGACAAGGGAGTATGGATCAAAGTAGGCAGTATATGAAGCAGTGTGAATAAAGTGGTAAAAACATTAAAAAAACCCAAGCAACCCACACAGTTTCCCCCTGCCACACACAGTAATGTAGCTAAATTACCAGGATACAAAGTAGAGCAGCATACATATGCTGTCCTTGAATGGTGTAACAACCAGAACTCAGCCATAGAGAACTTCTGTGAACAAAATTTCTGAACAAAAATAGGTTTCGCTAGATTACATATAAAATATTGCAAGGCAATGAAATATGTTATTGAAAGCTTATGAACACACTTGCTTACAAGTAAAAACTTAGAGCCCCTCAATTATGTGATTTTCAAAGGCATTTAATTTAAGTATGCCAAATTTTACAAAAGTCAGCAAGACTGCGTCTGAATTTTGAGTACAAAGCCTGATCCTTACTGCACTAAACTTAAATACACCACATTTGATACACAACACCAACTCGTTGCGCCCTCACTTCACTAATCTTGTCAACACACCACCAACTTTAAGTACAACCAACATTTAACAGGTTTCTCACACTGTCAACAGATAGCTAAGCCTGTTCCCAGAAGCATGCTGGAAAACCACAAAAACACATTCAGGATGGCTTTCCAAACTAAGTCTGCTGCTTTCCTATTGTTATAGGAAAATATCAGAATGAAACATACTTTTTTTTGGCCTGTAATCTGGCATCCTTTCAAGGATGTTTCCAAGACTGACATTAGAAGTTATCACTAGTCCAAAATCAAGGAAACAGAAATGCGTGAGTATATAGTTTTCACCACTGCCTGTCTGACAACTTAGCATCCTAAAAGTAATAGTTTCTAAATATTTCCTGAAACTGCAAAAGGAAAAATTTAATGTAGATTGGTAAATAGACATTATGAAACATGAACATCTTACGCAGAAAGTCCAATGTGTTAAATAAGTTTCAAAATTATGTTAAATAAGTTTCAAAATTATGTAAATAGGTAGAGAAGAACTACTCTAATTGCAAGTTCCTGTTGAATGAGAAGTCAGGACTGACTGCCAAGTGTGAACAAAGAATAGAGCGTTGAAAAAAATGTTAGGAGTTCTCTCTGCCTCATTCCCTCCTGAAAAACAGCTGAGTTAAATTTACTCTGTTAGTACTTGCATAGACTACTTGTTCAGAAATACCTAAACATTAATTGTGTATTTTCAGAGGTCATACATGCTCATGAGTCTGCTGCACTGGTTAAGTTCAGGGTCAATGGTCTACCAAAGCCAAATTACTGAAACATTTCATGCATGCTGCTGAACTTATTTTATTGAAACATTAATAAGTCACAGCATCACAGAACCAGTTTATTTAATACCTGCTTCACCAATAACCAAAACTTTAAAATACAAATACTTATTGTGGAAACTCTTCTACATCTATGCACCACCTGCTCCCCAACCGCTTCATCATCCTTTTGCTCTCCAGCTGCACTCACACAAAAGTTCTAAATAGCTTGCTCCATTATGCAAAATGTGTGTAATCTGTTGCTAAAGTAACTGCTCCAGATACCTACTGTCATCAGTTGCAGACTCCCATGCCTGATAAAACAACTGCCAGACAAGGAGTCTGCAAGTTTGTAATACACATTTATCCTGGTGTAGTGCAAATGTTAGTTTCAACATATTTTTATCTAACACATTTTACCACTATTTACTGTTTAGTTTGTCATCCCCTTAACCTCCCCCAGAAAGAATGAAATAAAAAAACCATATTAACATATACCTTCACAACTTGGAAATAGGTTGTGGCATAACTTGGAATACCTGTTCTGGAATATGACAACTACCATTTGAGAACTCTTACGCTGCAGATTTTACCTAGAGTAGTCTACAACACCCTCTTAAAAACAACCAGACACTATCCCCTTTGAAATTCCTGTTCACTGACAAATATAACTTCATTCCCTCTAAACATTGCAGATGTTATCAAAATGTTAAAAGTTACTTACGGTTTTCCCCCAGGAATCCCTGCCAGATTTGGAGGAATTCCAGGTACTCTCATGTGAGGAGGAGGATCAAACCCAACCTGACAACAAAAAGTGAATTAATCTCACACTTGGAATTTCTCATCCATTTCTCAGCAAGTCTCTTTTCTCCACTCCCAAGATACTATGCATTTTACCAGAAGGTGGCTTTTACCCACAGTGTCGGATAACTGCATGACCCTCCACTGGGGGGCAAAGCCCAGACCTTTTCCCTGAGCATTCTTTTGATAGAAGCACTCCAACGAAAGCAGAAAATAATTTATCGTGCATTCATGCACTGAGCATTACCCAGCAGTTCTGGTTAGCAGGGAGAGTCCTGTGCTAGCCCTGGAATCTGAGTCCATGTCAGCAACAAGCTATGCCAGTGCTTTTCACTCAGCAGCTGAGAGATCTCTCAGACACATTGTGGGGGGCAAACAAGCTTGACCACAGCTTAAAAAACCAGCACTGTCTTTTAAATACTGCAATTCCACTGAATTTTTATATCCTGAGTATGTTTATTAAATAATCCAAGCAGAAAATGTTGATTTAAAAGACTTAGTTTTTCTTCTGAACACAATGTTAGAATAAACATTGTTATTGCTTTAAAAGGAGGGTGTAGGTTATTTAAAATTTGCACATTTTCACACAAAAGCCCTGTTTACCAGTTTGAAAAAAGTGGTCATAGAAACAATATTGAGAAGTTGAGAAGCGTAAATCCAACTTTGCAAATTTACAAGTAGGTAAGTTTGTCTACGCAGAAAGCTGCCATCAAGCTCATGTTTACAGAATCAGGCCCCTAGGTTATTCTGTGTGACAGCCACTATAACTACCAGGTTCCATTTACTTACTACACCCACAACAGCAACTATTCTTAACACACCTGATCTCAGAGCTCCAAAATAGGTACCGACCAATTTCTCAGGTTGATTTCCGCAAAAAAAACCCAAAAAACAGACACATCTGGGACAGAGACCCAGATAAAAAAACTTTTACATGCTTCATGATTAATTTGTTATGTCTATATGGAATAAAAAGGTGGTTCAGCAACAAAAAAGCAGATGTCCACAGCTACAGTGAAATATTTTGTGTGCCTCAAAACTACTTTTTCATTTACAGCAGCGCAAAATAATTTTTTGGCCTTTATTCATCAGTTAAAGCCCTGAAGAAGGCGAAGGACAAAGAAAATATACATTAATACACTGAAATTCTTTGTTTTCAAGGTGCAAATTTGTTTCTTCAGCCACACAGCAAAGTGAAGCATGCAGTGAAGCATGCAGTGAAGCTGTCAAGCCTCTGGCGCTGCTATGAGTTGGGAATTCTGCAGCGCTAAATGAAGCATGCAGCTTTTCTCAGCGAACCACAGCTCACAGGACTGAGATTGCATGCAACGTATGGCCTACCATAGGAGATCTTCCATAGGCAACCACGGCAGCTGCAGCAGCAGCAGCACTCATCTGGGGTGACATATTGTGCAGGCTGGCATAGGCTGCCCCTGGACTGGTTAGCTCTCCATTCATGCCAGCATGAGGTACCATTCCAAATGGAGCAGGGTATGGTCCTGGTACTGCCAGCGGTGTCCGCAAACCTGCAGCTACAGAATAACGAAATTAGGTGGGTTTATTTGTGTATTGCTGCATACAGGAAGGAAGCCCCTTTTTTTCTCCCCTAAAACACATTACCTTCCCCTCTCACATGCTGTCAAGAAACATTGCCATAATCTGTCAGTACCACCAGCTCTTTTCAGTGTAAATAAGATCTACTGAAGTCTGAACTTGCTGATTACTTCTAGCAATCTCTTCTAGCATTACCTATTTCCATTTCTGTAATATTCCCCTGTTTACATTAATCTCTTCTTTGCCAAATTAAGCAGTAAAGCTGACAGACATGGTTTACACAGCTCATGTCTGAAGCAACTGTGTGTACCAGCCTGAACAGCAAAAGTAAACTTCCCCCGGCATTTGTCAAGCTGTGCACTGCAGCAAATATTAGTAGACTCAGACAAAGACTGTAGAAGAGATTCCATGCAGAATAAGTACCAGAAACTTCTGAGAAGTCTTTTTATATTACATTCAGTCTCTGGATTATTTGCAAAAAAAGATAAAGACAAAAGTAAACAAAGAAGACTAAGAGACAGAAAGATATTCAAACTCCTGATAATCCAAACATCTGCTTCTCATCAAGCCCTCTCTTGATATCAAGAACAAAGCAATATATTTAGTTAGCAGTCACATGTGTAAAAAAAAGATTAATTTTGGAACCATAAAAAACCATGAGGTAATGCATTTACCAGCTTGGTTAACCAGAGGGTCCATTGTTGGAGGTTTGCCAAGGCCTGGACGGAGTCCTGGAGTTGCACTATTGCCTGGGGTTGGCACATCACCTCGAGGAGTTGGTGTGCTGGATTTCAGAACAGGCGTGCTGGCTTTTTCATGCTGGTATCATTAAACAAATTAAATGAGTATTATTTTTAATCCAGGCCATATTATACAATTTATCACAACAGCAGCTGGGATGCTGGGCACCTACTACCTAGTGCTTCAGCCAATTTTCATAAATCCACACAATGCTGACCACATTAACTCGTGAGAGAGCAATGTTGACCTTTTTGATTGCTGCCAAAATTAAAATAAGAAACGTAGAAAGTTATTTTCCCTCTTCTACTGACATATAAAAAGGAATGCCTGAGCTAATTTTTTTTCTTCAGGAAAATACATCATGCATTACCAAACCACTTTAGTTTGAAATCCTTAATATCTCAATTATTATTTGACACAGAAAATCTAACTGCAAA
Organism: Fringilla coelebs; assembly: GCF_963513975.1. Classification (NCBI taxonomy): domain Eukaryota; kingdom Metazoa; phylum Chordata; class Aves; order Passeriformes; family Fringillidae; genus Fringilla; species Fringilla coelebs. Next base: position 36,465,154 of record NC_140031.1, read on the forward strand.
ACCAAAATACAATCACAGTTGATAGTATCAAAAAAAAACCCATGACACAGAGAATCAGATCAAATTGTTAGGGATACTATAAGAAAAAGTCACCAAGGAATAACAGCCTATTTAGAAGAGTTTAACAAAAAAGAACTTCCTAGTCACTATATACATGCCATGTAAAAACATAAGTTATTGCTTCCAAAAAAACCACTGAGCCAGTGCTTAAGTAACTCTTGTTCCTTGTAATAAATTTGCAACTCATTTGACAGAAATGTAGGAAATACAAGAAATCAAAACAGGGCAGAAAATACTGCTGAGGAAGAAAGCTCAATAATACTTTAAAAACAGAAGGCAATTTCAGCCTCAAATGTTCAATGAGAGGTAGTTTGTGCCACAAGTAGTTGCAGAAGAGTGGAGAGTCAGATTTTACAAGAAAGAAGACTAGCTGGACCACTGACTGCTACCTACCAGACCCATTTCCTTGGATTTGAGGGAAGTAGAACTTCCTGAAGAGGCTGTAGATGCTGGGCTGCTGGAGGCATCCTTCTTCAGCAGGCGGGCTTTGTCGATACCGTTTTCACGCGGTGAATGAGTGGGACTTGCCCGTGGGGAAGAAGGATCCTAAAACAATGGGAAGGGAAGAACAGCATAGAACTGTGTCATAAACTGGTACACAAACACCACTAAGGAGTCTATGGGAGAAAAAACAAAAAAACCTCACCAAACTAGAAGAATTTAAACAGTAAGTGCAAATGACAAGACATTTTGTTGTCTTTGTATAAAAAAAGCTGAAATCTCTTCATCAACCTAGAGAAGTCATATAATAAGCAATCTGTTTTTATTTTACACTACATGTAATCATAAATTGTTTTCAAGCACAGAGCTTGCAAAGCATTCCTAAGTACAAACTAAAGCAAGTGCAGCAAATGTGGTAAGAGCAAGGAAGACCAACAGAAGCTGCAGTAACTCGACACAGTTTTTTTTTTGTACGTTCTCCATGCTCTGCTAGTTGCAATAAACATTTCAATAATCTCTTATAGGTGATAAAGACCTTGCTTATCTCTACCTTCAGAAGAAGAGGCAGACTCATGCCTTCACAGATTTCACAGACTATTTTGAGTTGGAAGAGACCCACAAGGATCTTTGAGTCCAGCTCTTAAGTGGAATGGCCCGTACAGAGATCTTTATATGCCATTATAGCTGTCACATTTTTGCTAAACACCATCTGTAATTGCTTTCCACTTACATCTACAGAAAAACTGAAATTACTTCTCAGGTGAATATTTTCCTCTGTTCCAGAGGCACTCTCTGCATTTACTTTAACTTGAAATAGCCAGCCCCATGAGTTACAATGCTATCAGAGCTCTGCAGGTTCTCCACGCTCCTCTGGCTCATAAGAATAGCACCAAGGAGAAATCACACCTTACAAAAGGGCAATAAGTCTACTGACTGATTATTAAGCAGTTTCATTGTAAGCCAACCTTCTGAAAGGATTACTAAAATCACTAGTTGGACACCCATTTTTCTACTTGGCTGACATTGTTTGGGCACCTCGGGCTACTGAGGGCACTTCTCTCCCTACCAGCTTCTCTGTGTGCTTTTCACAGACCTGAAGTCTCACTACCATATACAGGCTTCCTAAATCTGTGTGTTCCATGAAATAAAAGATGAGGAAAAGGGAGCACCCATCCAATTACCTTGATGCCATTACCAAATCTCAGCCCTGGAGAAAAAAAAGTGTCAACAATCTTGTAAAAGTGTCTACAAACTTGTAAACTAACTTCATTCTAGAAAAACAGCATTCGTTCTAGAAAAAAAAGGTCTTTAATGTAGGAGGTTAAAATTTTTAAGGTAATTTTTTTAAATAACAATCCTACTTTGAAATACAACAGTAGATAATGTCTTCCTTTTTCATTCAAAGACAGGAGTTTGAAAACCTCAGCTTTCCACATGCAGCTCACCACAACCCTCTACACTACAAAATAGGTGTGAAGTGTCAGAATGTTAACTGTGGAGAGAGCAGACCTGGACAAAGCAGCAGAAGGAAAAACTGAGAAGGCAACCAGATAAATCTCAGAGGAAGACATAGTACTAATAAGAAGGAAAAGGTGTGAATATTTTAACATATCCACAGAGGATTATTTTTCCTCTAACAACTAAATGTACTTTTCCTTTCACCTTTGGGCAAACGTCAAGACTACAAAAATGAAAAAAGTTACCTCATTGGATACATCTACAACCAAGTTATCGTCACTCTTGTCCCCATCACTGTCCTATTAAAAATAAATAAATATAGTGTTCATTTCAATTAGTACAATAAGAGCCCAGACAGAAAGACTATGCATCTACTCAGACATATTTTGTTTTTCCTAAACAAAAAACAAACAGCCTTTCATTAAGTTATTAGCAGTAGGGAGAATAATTAAAGAAGAAACACAACACCTTATTTCTGCTATAATAGTAAAACCCAAGTAAGGCAGAACTAGTTGAAAAATGGGGATCTCACCATCAGTGTAAGATGGTCCAAAACCCCTGCTTTATTACCATCATAAGCAGTGTTATCACTGTTATAACAAAAGAGAAAGGTACTCTGTTCATACACTAATCTTGTGTTAATTTAGATAAAGTACTGTTTGTGCATACCTGGAAAAACACCAAAAAACATATCTCAGGAAAACAGAGCTTTTTGGCATGTTTGGTCAATCATCATCCTTAAAGTGATAGTACCATTTTTCCTCTTTTTTCAGAAAGTCAAGTATTGAAATCAAAAGTTCTAGGAAGAAAAAACTTCAGAAATGCCAAGGAATTTCAACATTTCTGCCCAAGAAAAGCAAAATACTTGGACATTCCTAGACAGAAATGTTCTACTGCAGCTTGTCAAACTGCATTTTGACTGCTTCACTTCGACTGATGTTCACCTGAGCTGGTCTACTAATGATTTCTTTTACTGTAGTGCCTCCTGGTCCCTCTCTCCAACAAGGGCCAGGATGCCCAAGCAGACACATTCTGATACAGAGGTCTAATGATTTCCACAGCACCCCACAGTATTTCAATGAGAAGGCAAGTCTTGACTCAAAATCAAAAAAAGAAATAAATGTCAAAATTTAAATTTTTGTGGGAAGCAGTTTGACATTTCTAATAAAAGTACTTTCAGTTAAAAAGCTTCTACACAAACAAACCAGACACACAAGATTGCTCAACTATCCTCCATCTCTTGCTTTCAAAGTGTCTGAGCTTTCACACATAAAACCAAATACTTTCTCTCACTTCAGGCCACAAGCTTTAAAAAAACAAAACCAAGCCACCCAAAGCCAACCAATTAAAAAACCCAAAACCAACCAACCAAAAAAACCCCCCAAAAATCAAACTGAAAAATACTCCCTAACCAACAAACTGAAAAATACTCCCTAACCTTCCCTTCTGTTAACAGCTGAATCTTGCTCCAAGAAATAACAGAAACATATTAGGGATCCAAGAGCGCTGCTGGACATGGAATGGTCACTCTATTTGCTACTCAGGAAGCTATCCAATCAACAGGTGAAAACAAAGGACAAGGAAGCTGTAAGCTGGGTTTATCGGCCACCTCTTGAGAAGCATGAAGCACCCAGAGTGCTAGAACAGGTGGGAGTATGTGGGAGAAAGAACATGGGAGAACAGACACTTGTTTGCCAGAAACGCCCCTCTGGAGCAGGACAAAATTAGTTACAGAGCAATGTTTAAGTGAACCCTAGTAGCTCGGTCACCTTAATAAATAGAAACTTCCTGGGACTATCAAAGGCGTCTCCAGTAACTTCTAATAGCATCAGAAGAGTCTCTTCACTAATAAATTCATGCAGTGAAACTACATAGGTACTAATATGAAGATTAGTCAAAAGTTAAAAAGGGGAAAAAATTAACTTTTTATTCTTATTCCAAAAGCTACAGGTCCTCCAACTCATTTATGTCCCTTTTGACAAAAGCAGTATTTCCTTTTTCCTAACAAGGGATTAATCTAAAATGAGCTCAAAATCAGCAGATCTGTATTTGCTTAATTGGTGGACCTTCCAAAAAATAATCTTCAAGATTAGAACAAATCTGTAACTTTCCAATATCCTTGCTTTGCTCCATTTTTTAACCTGATGCTGCCTTTAACTGTAAAATCCATTTGAAACAAACAGAGGGCAGAATCATACTTAAAATGTGGATTAAAAACTGCTTCTACTGTGCAATAGCATCCTTTACATTTCTTTATGGTAGAAACACAAGAAAAAACAGTAAGTTAACCTTTTACTTCCTTTTTTTATCAAGCATAGCTTAAGAATGCTTAATCTCCAAATATTAAAAATTAAAAATGCCAACAGAGTATAAAACCCTTAAAGTTAAGGGAGTAACATGGGGAAGTTTTCCAAACTCTTCTGTAATCAAAACATTATTATTAGGAAGTGGTGGAAATACAACTTGTAAAACCATTAACAGCACTAAAATATCTAATAGCTGCTCAAAGACATTATCCAAACGGAGAGAAATTAAAACTACCCTACCAAATACTGAGAAAATGAAATGGCACCTAATTTTCTCATGGGTTTCAGTAACCAAGAACTAATTAGTGATCTGAATCACATAAACTAGACAATTTGCCACATTATTGCTGTATCAAAGTACAGTACGTTCTAATAGGTTTAAATTTTGCTTTTTGGTACTCTCTCACACCAGTCCTAGTTTCTTAGGCCTGTTTAAGTACCATCCTGTGCTTTGGCTGAGAATTTAGACTTGAAGTCAAAAGCCTGCGTGAACCTTCTGATGTTCATGCACATTGTTGCACTGAAGTGTCTCTTTAAAACCAAGCAACAAGCAAGCTAGTTAAAAATGCAGAACACAAAACTCTGAACTTTCAATATTTCAATTTGCTTTCTGCTGAAATTGCCTTATCAGCCAGAAGTAAAATTCAGTAAGTTTGTACAGCTTGACAGCATATGCAATTTGTAACTGTAATTATAACTCAGCATGGTAACAACTGCTTATCATTAAAATTTACCAAACTCCTCTCAATAACAAAATCCTCCATTTCAAACAAACCTGCAGTTTCTAGAGGAGTCCAGAAAGAATGTCACTCAAACTCTGAAAAATGCCCCAAGGCACACGTGAATCATAAACAGCTGCTCCCATTGAGGACTATTACTTCACAATATCCCAAACTACTGAGTCACTACTCTTCCCAAAATTTGACTCTTGTGCCTCTCTGGCACATATATTCATGTACTACTTCAGCTACAGGAAAGTTGCCTTGGTCTTCACAGCTCTTTTACTCCTCATACAAGCACAGTATGTGCAAATAAATAATTTCCTTGACACAGATTTGCTTACATAGTGGCTGGAATCCTTATCATCCACCTTTCTCTTTTTGATGTCATTGGCATATTCAGGGCCATTCCTGCGTTTATCTGTGCTTCGTAGACTGTCGGGGACCAACAGAGAATTACTCTGTAAAGACAAAAAAACAAGGTCAATCAAAGAGTCCTTTTAGGATTCCTCCATATATTCCTAAAAACTCAAATTGATGTGATAGATGTTTTAGAAATGTGATACGTACTTAGTCTTTTAATTCAATTTAATTCAAAACAATGTCCTCCAGACAAACATATACAGCACCACGCATTCTAAGAAGCTTGGCTTTTCATTGTTCAACTTATCAAAAGTTTAGTTCACTTGTCAGTCACCATCTATTTAACTAATTAATTCAACTGAATTTATTGTTTCGGAGAAGAGGAAGGCTTGCAGTTTATTCACGAGCAAGTAACAACGATTTTATTGTCTTTTTAATGTTCAGATTACATACAATAAAACAGATTTACTACACAATCTGATTGATCCGTCACTTTTCAAACATCATAAATAGATGAGGTTTTGGTACCTACACCCGCAGGTATGGACAGATAAACAGCAGCTTGCCTTAAATACCTAAAATAACAAGTATGTGCTGAATACGGTAATCAAGTGTTAGCTGGAGTAAACTCCAATTGGATTCCTTCAACAAATGTATTGCAAACAAAGATCAAATATTTTTACTTCCAGCATAACATTCACTACTAGTGTGAAATTAAGGCTAAAGTGTTGCTTAATCAGACTTGATCTGAAAAACTGAGGCCAACACAGGCACACAAAAGACAAAAGCAAAGACTAATCTTTTCCTCAAACTACATGGACTGCTTTCATTCATGCTAAGTTATGCTAAGTACAAACTGTTGACCCAAAGAGCATTTTAGACATTTTTCAGTCACATGACAATTTGATATGCCTGTGATTCCCGATTCCCATCTCCATCTCAGTTCCAGCTAAAGCATTAAAATGTGTTACAATGAGTTCTTTTAAGTGCAGGATTAGCATATGCAAGAGGGCAATTTGTTCACTGATGTGTTAATGCTGTGAACAATACTGAATGGGTTGAGAAAAAAATCTCCTTTCACAAAGACCTGGTAAGCCTAGATCCTAAAAGCCAAGTACATGCTCAGATAAATAAATATAGGCTCACATAAATATATAAGTAAACATGCGTTTACATCCGTACACATATATCTCTCAAGAGAGAACTCTAATACCAACATGAACTTCAGTGTAAGCCCTCAAAGGACATATTTAGATCTACCCAAGAGACATTCACTTGTAATATATCATAAACTTATACAAATAGCCAGTGAACTGTGCACTGAATAGCTTCCCCTTTAAAACCTGAAGACATCAAGACAGTTTTGCTCAGACACAAATGTTTAGCCCCAAGGAGAAGGACAAGGAAACAGGGTACATAAGGCAATCTGAATCCCCTTTTTCCTAATTCAGAAGCTGCACTTTAAAGCCAACTCTAAGCTCTTTTATTCATGACTATTCAAGCTAAACAAATGCCAAAGGGCTTACATAAAGCATATAGGAGGGTCTATTGAAATTCAGTATAAAGAAGCTCAAAGAAGCTCAAAATAATGTCTTTACCAAAATGTTTTGTGGCTAAAAGGTGGGCTTGTTGGATCATTGAACTAATTGCCTTGACAAATACATTCGGAATTTAACCCCTTATCTCTTCCTACATGCACACAAATTCAGGGATTCAGTAGTCTGAAAACCATTAAAACTAGTTTTCAACATTTTAATGTTAAATACATCTTGCTTGTGGCAGTAGAAACATCTTAAGAAGCAGTAAAAACACCTTAAGGAGCAAGATGTCAATTAAAACTTGACCAGAAGTATTTTCCTCTTGAGGAAGGAAGTCTTTTGGTTAAGAGATACTTTCCTTAATAAAAATAACTAAAAATATCTATTTTACTACTGAAGAATTTAGATTAAAACAATTAAAGCAAATGCAGTAAAGATAATAAAGTCAGCTCCTCACTTTAATAAAAAAAAAAAGTGTGACTAGCAGAAAGGTGGCAAAGAGGCAACACCTGGAAAAAATTTAGCAAACGTGCTATTTGGAGTTACAGCTTGCAAAATTTGACAATTTATAGGCAAAACTACTATAGATGATTTTTTTTCTCTTTAAATTTAGTCTACCTAGACAATGCTGACAATATTTTATACTGTTTGTCTTGTAGAATTTCAAAAGGGTGAAATATAACATAGGAAATCCTAGCTCTCACTGGGTCCTAAACACCAAACAAAGATTTGTTTTTTCTCCAAAAGACTGATGGTTTCTCACACAAACATATACTTATATCACAAGCTGATTCTGCTAAACATATCCCCTATGGTCATGTTTACACCACTTTTATATAACTTACCACATTAATTTAAACCCCTCCTCTCTGTGATCAGAGCATCCATGCTAGGAAGCTATTGTAGAGCAGATCAGCTCATTTCCCAACAACTACATCAAAAAGAGCAAGTAAGATTGTGCTCTTTTTATGGCAAAATCTATGAATAAACTCAAAAATTAAAAAGTTCCTGCTTTGCTTCCCATAGAAGTTCAAGGAAGTTCTAACAACCGTGACTAAAACCAGGTAAAGAAAAAACAGCTTGCTACTGTAAACTACTACCATATTTCGAACTACCAAACATGTAGGATTTCATTCAACAATGTGAAAATATTAATATTTTAAAATGTGCAAATAGTAAATCCAGAACACTGAAGACCAAATTAAATAAATGAAAATACAAGAACTGGTAAAGAGATGATCATATAAGCCTTGGGCTATTAATATCTCTTACCCTTGTAATGTTAAGGTTCAGAGAACAGCATGCTAAAAGCCACCTTTCCTCATTTTAGCTCTTTTAGTAGAGTTTACACTTGCTGTATGTCCACTATCAAATAGAGCCAGCCAGAAGACAGCAGCAACAGCTTCACAATATTAGAGTTTCCTTATTTTCTCTTTAGAAGAGTGATCTGTTTACTTCTCCTAACTAGGTCTACTAACAACTGACTTATTTTCAAAAGTGGGACAAGAATTTTTAATTTGGCTGTAATTTTTTAAAAATAACTCTACAGAAATTTTCAGCCGGGATAGCTCTTCAATAATGATTCAGCTTATGCAAAAAGGGCAGCAATGTGCATATATATACATACATACACACACGCATATATACGTGCATAGTTTATATCCTAAAGAGAAACTGCACAGCACCAAATTTAATTTTGTCTTAATTTCAACAGTTTAGATACATGACTGAGGATACTCCTTTCATATTTAAGAGTTCAGTTTATTAAGGATTACCAATGCCACATTTACAAATCACGAAGCTCAGATCAGAGGAAGTGGTCAGAATCAGTTTCATGCGTTTTCCTGTCAGAATTACCAGACCACAAAAACGCTGTACAACAGGCAATTTGTGATCCTGAAGCAACTCTGCTGCCAGCAAAAGTTAAATACTGAAACCACCAGAAGAAATATGTGAAACTAAAACCTAGTCCTGATGCACAGAAAGAATGTAAGCTCCCTACTAGGAATGTAATGCACATTATTCAAATGCACCTCTGACCGCCACACTGCTCCCCACAGGAACCACTTCCAAACCTCAACTATGTGTGCCAGAGGTGCAGGCTGAGAGTACCTCATTTATGCCATTACCCCAGTTATAATACAGCACAGACGATTCATACAGAATAGTACATGCAGAACTGACAACTGACTTGATGCTGATCATTACATCAATTAAATAACAGTACTTGCATCACTTCTGTGCACATGGTTCAACTGCACCTGGTCCCAGTTAAGATATTCTCTAGTGCTGGGCTCCTTGGTCCTCTTGCTCCTCTTTTCCCCAAAGATGTGCAATGGCTTGCTCTGTGCCATTCCCTGACTCGCTGTACCCCCATGCCAAGGACAGCCACCAGCCATCACAGCCAGCTACCACAGCTAACAACTTGGGCTTGCCTGCTGTGCTCAGTAGAGCCTCTGTGTTTATTTTATCTAACCATACATGGGACCTCTGCCCTGCTGCTGCACCACACACTGTAGAGTGCTATCTACAGATATGCACAAATAGATAGGAACAGGTGCAATTCCTTGCAAAACAGGATCAAGTCTAACAACTACACCCAAAACATCAGTTGCTCTTTGTTAGGACTCACTGGAAGATGGACTTTAATACCACCCAGATAGGCAAAATAAGATTGCACTCAAAGCTATTCTACTCCAGAATCACTAACTTCAATTTGCTCAATATACTTATTGCAAACATGCATGTCACAAACCCAAAAGCTGACTTCTGAAGTCAGTAGGTTTTAAGTCAAATTACTCCTGATGGAAAGCTAGTTTACCTCACCTTTTTTTTAAGCACCATTTTAATTTATGTTGATTTTACACTCAGAAGACGTTAACAAGGAATAAGTTGATTCCAGTATTTTTGAGCTACTGCTTGTCAAAACCAAGGTATCCATAAAAATTTTTACCAGACCACCTCAACCCCATTGCCCTTTGTCATCAACCTTATGCTGCCTTCCATCAGCTACAAACTAAACTGCAACATAGCAACCCAGAGCTGTTACATATGAGCAACATCTGGGGCCATTATTTCTTCAAAAAGTCCAAGAAACATACTTGTGGTATGCTGATCAGTACCATAGACTTGCGTATAACAATTTTTATGAATTTCTTCCCCCCTTTAAAAGAATTAAAATACAAAACAAAAACAGCTTGCCCATAATATCTTCCAAAAAGAAACACTCAGTTGTTCATGCCCACCTTCTCCAAGACTGGGAGCTGAAGAATAGGATAGAGAGCTCAGGGCACAGAATATTTTTCAACTGTAGGAAAAGTGCATTTGCTTTACAAAACAATAGCAATATTTATGCTTAACAATGAAGGCAAAAAAAAAATGTCTGGGGAAATTTATGAATACTTCCTAGGCCTTAGAAAATAAGCTCAGTATTTTTCATGAGGACCAAAGATAAATACCAACTAATGTAAATCCTAAGTACACAATGAAGCAAGATTTCACTATCTGAAAATTACTACTGTTACAACAGAGCGCATCAAAACATTTGCATTTCTGTGCTGTCCAAACAGGATACTAGCATAGAGGGGAGACAAGGATAAATGAACACCTACAATGCGTTTTAAAAGTTTTAAAAGTGCTGTAAGCATGTTTCCTAGAGAAAAAAAAAAATGTGGACATCAAAGTTCTTTTATATTGATAGCTCCCAAAGCTTTCAGTTTCAGTTGTAAAACTTGCTTCCTTTGCCTGGCTTCACTACCTGCAGCCAGAATTTGCCACATTAGAAGGGATGCCTGCATTTGCACAACAACACAGCCCAGGTTGGGATGGTTAAGAGATATATCAGCCAAAATCCACCAGCCATTACCCAGGTAGGCACGCAATTTAAATCTGACAACATAGTTTTAGCATTCATCCATAGTATACTTCTTTGGGAAGTATACTATTATTACTAACTTACATGTTACTCATTACACAAACATGCATTTACCAAAAAACTTTTCTTCATTTTTCTTTCTGGAACTTGAGCTAATATATAAAAGAAAAATGTAACCCTTGCTATTTAGACATAACAAAAGTAGTTAAACTCGTCAAAATAAAAAATAATGAAACCATGTCTGTACGTTACTTTATAAATACAAGAATTTCACTAATTTTGGTGTATTTCTACACATACAATACATAAAAGCTCATCACTGCTTATCTAAGGAGACTTTGAAAAATATAAATCCACATCTAATTTAAAAATTAATATGCTTGAATCTGTCACAGTATGCTTTAAATTAAAGTTATGCCACAAAAACTTAATTAAAAACCCCATAGACAGGCACTAAATTTTAACTTTTCAAGCTGACATTTTGAGCTTTTAGCTTCTACTGGTAGTGCTTGAAGGTCATGCTAGACATATTTGATGGAAATCATTCTGTAGAACTGCACAGTAATACCAAACATCATGGTGGATTTAGGTAACTTACAAACTGTCTGGGGTTTGGTGTCTTGGATGATGAAAGCATGCCTGTCAGGATTTTTAGCAGCACCATTACTTTTAAAATGTTATTCTGAAAATCAAGTTGATTTTATCTTGATGACCCAGATGTTATAAAGTGATTTCAACCACACATAACAACCAAACAGACCTGCTGCTATCCCTTGTGTACTTGGGACCCATTTCCTATTATCCTTAAAACTATATTTTACATTAAAAGAAAATTCCATTAAAAATACAAGAGAATTAGAGAAGTTTGAAGAGCCCATAATTCCCAGCTGATCATTTTACCCACAGAGTTGAACTTAACTATCTCTTGAATTATTCTTTCATTGAAGGTGCCCTTTACTGTTAAGATTTTGATGTGACAATGTATTTAAGAAATTTTAAGTTCAAGTTCACCTGTATTCAGCTATTAAAGTTTAAGTTAGCTATGCAGTATTATCCTGCACTGAGACCAAAAAGAAACTAGAATGACCATAGTGTAGTATCCAAAACTCAATATATCCACGTGGCAAAATTCCTTTATGGTATAAAGTCTCATATTATTTAGAAATTAATTACTGATAAAACCAGCATAAAAACAGTCTGCTTCAAGTAATAAGCAAGCAATCATCAGTTAGACATATGGATACAGAAGCAACTGCAGCAGCAATTTTACATAGTTTAAGTAAAATTTACATTGATAGTAAACTAAGCAAGTAATCCTGCAACTCTCCCAAAACCCAAAAGTGAGGTTTAATTTTTGATCATTTTCCTTCCATAGGCAAGAACTATTCTCAGCTACAAGATTAATCCAGAGTCCAAATTTCACAATGCTGAGCACCTGACTTTAAATTCATACCCTCAACCAAAATTACTTAAAATTAAAATTAATTAAGCCAAATTGCATGACAGACAGGGCAGGGGAAGCTGGAACCAGGACAAGGACACAAAACATAACAATCAAATCGAAACACAGAGCCATCACTAGGTGGGGATTCCTGCAGTCAACTAACAGCACTCAAAGAAGTATATCCCACACAGAGCAAAAAGTCCTTACTAAGTCAGAGACTTCATAAAAACCCAGCTTAAAATTATTGCTGCAGATACACTGTCATTAATAACATTAAGCAAGCTGAAATGAATGCTTCTTGCTTAGTAATCTAAAACTAAATGACTGCTGCAAAAGATATGCAGATAGTTTCCAGTAAACAACTGTCAAGCAAGCCTTCTATATATATTAAATAAGCGGCAATAAAAGTCAGAAGTTTAGTACTGTACAGCTCTCTGTCAAATAATTTTTCCTATTCTTGTCTTTTGTAATTGAGAAAAGGAACAAAATAGAGCCCAAATTCACCTCTGACATAAGCAAACAGAATGAGCTTTGTTGCTTGAATGAAGTTGCACATGACCATCTCTAACAGATTATTACAGCAATATCACTTAAACAAAACAGCATGAAAAGCAGCAAGCAGTTCTTTAGAGAGATTTTCAGGCAAGGCCAATTCTATTACAGCTTATGTCTACAGGGAAAAAAAGTATCGCTGTAGGAGTTATACCTGAAGCACAAATTAAGCAGTAATGACATTAGTATGGCTTAAACAGATGCTGTTAAAAAAACCTCCTAGGGCCAAGCACCATCATGACACATTTAAAATTCTCACATTTAAATTTCTCACCTGTTCTCCAACTCTTAATTCCTGAAAATCTTAGAGACTAAAAATCTTAACTCTGGACTAAAAATGCTGTATTTGCCACGTCCTTTTTGATTTGCAGCTTAGTGCCCCCTTTCTGCCTTCAACAAGCAAACTGAAGTTCGAGTTTACCTAAAAGCATTCTGCTCAGAAACAAGACCTCTTCATACAATCCATCAAAAAAATTATCTGGTGTTCTGCATAAACCAAGACACATCTCAACATAAAAAACATACGCCTTGTATCATGAAAATGAGTAAAAGGAAGACGAAAAAAACAAACAGCACATCATCTGATTATTACATCGTTGGAAATTGAAACATTAGCAGGAATGTTGGTACTTACTGTGCCTGGCTCTCTGTCTGCTCCCGCAGTAACCAAGAAATGGACAGACATGCCCGTTCAGACACAGAGGCAAGAACAGAAATAAAAAAGGGGGGAAAAAAATTAGAACACAAGCCACAAACAGTTTTAAAATGGCTTTTATTTATACAAGTCATTGCACATTCCTAATACAGTGATTTCCTGAAAATTACAGTATTTTGTAAACATGATTTACAGTTTAACCATACACAAAGCCTAGTTTTATCTCATGACAGAATAAATTATTTTCTTTTCAAAAATTAGTCAAGTGCAATTTTGCCCAATATTTAACTGAGTACTAGAATTTAAGCTTATGAAACTAAAGTAACAGATGCAATTATCTAAATCTTTTGTTTGAACACATTCACTTCAAAATTTAACTTCTTGTTCCCCCTACCTTCCCACCCACCCATTTAACAACATTACTTTGTTTGAAAAAAATCACCATTATGCAGTTTAACAATTTTCCACAATATGGTGCAGGCCACTGCTATTACAACTAAGCATTTACCAGGATGTCAAAAGACCCTGCAAAGTATAGAGCAGGTGACACCTAGTGATCCCCTTTAAAATACTGAAAAATTCCAAGCTGAATTTTTCTTCAGTGGTTTATATGCAGACATTTTAAAGTTTGCCAACAGTTTTTTTTTTTTTCATTCTATATAACTTGAATTCTTTAGAGATGCATATAATTTGCAGCAATGTGCAAATTTGACAATGTCCTAATCAGGCCTGCCATGCCTCTCACCTCTGTGGTGGTCTGCATCGTGATGCTTCTTGTCATCTTTTATTGCCAAGTGAGACTGCCCACCCAAAGCACTGGAGAGGGCAAGAAGGCCAGCACTGCTTCCAAGTGGAGGGATTCCTGGAGGCTGAAGTCCTGATGGATGTGGCGTTAGAGGCACTGGAGGTCCATGGCCATGGGAGAGATGCTGAGCCTGCAACTGCTGCTGCTGTTTCCAGTGGTATCATCATCCCCAGAAGAACAACGTACAGCACACAGTTTGGGAAGGATAAGGCAGAAATTTGGTTAATTATTGAGAATCTGTAGTGAATTTGGACATTTATTTGTTACCTCTTAATCTAGCCCCACCCCTTTAACCCACCACGCTATATACACTGCATTGTATCATGCTGTCTGAGGACAACTCTGCTCACACCCCAGAAAAGCTAGCTGGATACTTATTTTGCAGCCTGATGCATAAGTTCAGCAATTATAGGTGGTTTTAGGCAGCTACTGCCCGCCACAGCATCTCTGGCAACAAAGAACAGCAGCAGAAGAATCAAACACCTTTCCCTTTCCAGAGAAAGTCATATCAATGGTCTGGAAAAAAAAAGCTCCAGCGGCAAGATTGATTTAAACTCACATCCCTCTCATCCCCCAGTTTGGAAGCAGCAAGTACCTTTCTATCCTGAATATTAAAGAATTTAAAAGATATGATGGATTTCATATTTAGTAAAGTTTAATTTGCATTTTTTTCTAGCCAAGGTTTTTAAGGGGAAGAGGGTAAATTATTCATGACTTAACACTGTTTAGGAGCCAGCTTTGAGCTGAAAATCCAGGTATTTTAAATAGCATGGAATTCACAACAAGAAACACGGTATTAATGAATATCTCCCCCTGTTTTAAAAGGAGCTTGCAAGATCAAAATCATAATGAGTGGACATAAAACCCAGTAACCAATCTGCTAAAATAATCAGTAAATAATTTTAGAAACAGAGTTTTTACATTAGAATGTCTTCCCCATAGTTTAATATTAAGATATTATCTAGTTAAAGCTTCCACGGTTTTATTAACATTTACCAAGTTCAGCTATCCATTTAATTTGCCTAAAATGCTTAGCACAGTTTTTTTTGGTTTTTTTTTAAATGAAGCTTCAAAAGCACCTTTAACTTAGTCATAGCTCCCATAATCTGCTCCAGGTTAACAGGTATTCCGCCTCTCTCTCCTGATTTCTCGTGTCTGGACACGTGACTAGAAGACAGAACAATCCTCTCCACCTTGACCACCCTCCACTATCCCTCTGCTCAAGGCAGATACCAGGAAAAAGCTAGAGTGCCATCCAATTCATGGGATAGAAAAGGAGACAAATAAACATCCTGTCTGAACAGGATGAACTCAAATTGATCAGGTGAATGCTAGTGGTCCTGTAAGACCATGTAAAATTTTTACAGCACTGCTGGCAGCTACTGAAGTCATACCTGCTTACAATATTTCACACATTGCACCGAAAAAACTCAACTCAAAATAATACAGAAATATTTAATCCGTTTCTTTAGGTGTGAAGTCTTTTCAAGACAACCTGTCAACAATACCTGTATAACATCTACTGTCATATGAATGAACTTATTTATTACTATTTATATATATTGCTACTGAACTCCTACACTTTTACTTCTCATAACCCCATCCCAAGACATGCCTTGAGCTGTTTATAAAATTATAAAGAACTCTGCACCACACTTGCTAATTTTTCACTTTTCTGCTGTCCCAGCTGTCATACAGCAATCATTTACTTATTTCAAATTACAAGACAATCTTTAAATTTACGACAAACCATTTAGTCAATTCTGTAAAGCCACAGGTTTACCAAATCTTTCTCACACCACATACCAGGAATTTATTTTTGAATGCTGCATAAAAATCCATGCTAGTCTACACTTCAAAACATACATCTGATCATCACCCTTTTCAGTATGTTTAGAAAACAAGTCAAAAAGAGAACTTATTCTTCTTCTAATTTAATGTGTTTACAAAAGGCAACATTTTGAAGGAAGCATTAGGAATCATTTTTATTTTAAAGTAGTTAACACAGTAGACCACTTTCTACAATATCAATCAGTTTTTTGCTAGTGAAGCTTCACTTAACTGAAGAACTATCAGTAAGAAGCACTGTAAGGTCTGACAGGTCTGCAGAGGTTTGGTTGGAGGTTTTGCTTGTTTTTTGAATCCAGCCTCTAAAGAACAATCCCTCTCCACACAGACTTTAACGAGACTTCAGTAGTTTCCACATTTCCTCAAAATAGGTGATAACCTGATATTTTGGCAGTTTCTCTCAGAGACGGTAATTTAGTCACCTCCTTCCTCATTGACCACTACAGCCAGGTCAGTCATCTGCACTCTGGATCTGAGTGCTCTTCAGCCAGCAGTGCTGTGCAGCATTGTTGGCATCATCTTACCTGTCCCCAGCTGCACTATCCCCCCACATTATCCAGTTTTACGTGCAACTGCCTAAGAATAAAAAGTGATTTATTCCTTCCAAACTTGTTTCATAGCAAAAAGCCTCCTCCCTTCTCCAGTAATAAGCTCAAACTAGCTTCTTTTGCAGAGTGACCACGGGAAGGTTGAAACAAGGAACAGGAGTTAATTGTTTCCATTCTTGCCCCTACCATTTGGGAAGTGTATGAAGATAACCCTTATTCATCTCTCTCCTGCTTGGTTTAATTAGCAAACAAGTTAACTCACTTAATTTCAGGAAGCACAGGTTAACATTTTAAGAAATGTCAGGGGCATGTTACCTACCATTTCCCTGGCTCTGGTTTGTAGCCTACGTACCACACATTATGAAAGTCTGAGAAATGAGGAACAGATTAATGCTCTAGAAAAGGTTCTGAAGCTGAGAGTGGAAGGGTTGTGTCCTGTGCCCTCTGGTGGAATTGCACACAGATGGTGGGGAGCAATGGGCAAGGTGTGGTGTGAGAGCTGCAAGTGCATTGCAAAGCTGCTCTGCGTGTTTTTGTAGCTTTGCAAATGGCTACTTACAGGCATGGTACACAAAGACCTGTAAATATGTCACTACATGAAGCTGACTTAAAACTGAAATCCTGATCATGGTCTTTTAAGCCACCAAAGTTATGTCATGATTTCATTTTTATTGTCTGATGTTCATTGCTGTTCAGGGCTTTAATATACTGATTTATTGCTTATGTGTTATTTATTCATAAAAGGTTTGAAGTTCTCCCTAAGAGACGAGGGATCATCCATAAAGATGATGCTTTCCAGAAGTTCATATTCTTTTTATTTAAAAAACTCAAATTTTTAAAAGCATATTGTATTATCTTTGTAGAAGGGATAAAAGGAGTATGTGCTCCACACAAAGGAAGAAAATAAAGACCAGGGAGAGGGATAACAGCAATGTTCACCAGATGCATTTAGCAACTAAACATTTGCCATAGTAGATCCTACAAACAATTATGTTATGCATATAATCACTTTCCCATCACTTCAAAGACACTAATGCCTGCTCTGTAACCTTTTAAGAGCTTAGCAGCAGTGAGATATAAAACGGAGTAGGCTGGCAGCAGTATCATGGTCTACTAGGCATGTTCATTAGCAGTTAATTAAAAACTAGACATCTGCCATAAGAAATGTGCTCAAAAAAGGATGAGTAACAGGTCTGTCTTAGTACCAATTATTATCATTACTTGCAGAGCAAAGGCTGTGTCCACTTTCAGAGGAAAGTGGGAAGGTAGAGAAGAGTGCAATGATGCATACTTTAGTGACTGCGCTTAAGATAATTAGCCACAGCAGTGATTTTAAAAATATCCGTAGTTCACCCACTATTTTGTTGCAAACTCAGAAGTTCTTCATATTTGCAAGGGGAGAAAAGGAATTACAAACTCATATTAATGTATACTGTTTAGGTGTAGGTTTTATTGCCTCTGATTTTTATTTCCTAGACTCTCCATAACTAAACCATAAAGACCCAAAAACTTGGCATATAATAAACAGCATTACTGTTTCTGAGCAAGCACTTCCTAACAATTTTAAAGGTAGTACAGCTTTAAAGGTAGTACAGCTTGTTATCTCCCACATTTTAGGAAAAGTCCAGCTATGAAGAGATCTTTAATCAAGACTTAAAATGTGGAATTACATTTTCAATCTCCGAAAAAGACTTCCAAAGACAGAGTTAGTATGTCTTTGTGAAACAGACCTCCTATAATAAACAGTGATAGGTCTCCCTTAGGCTCCTTGCTCATAAAGATAGAGAACAAGCTCTTACAATCCCACTCCTCACCTTAAAGCAGCTCTGGTGAGAACTCAAACACCTGATTTTACTTTGACACCTTTTTCACTTAAATATATGGTTTTTAATCCTTATCATTAAGCACTTAGAGCATTCCTCTGTTCTTAAACAGATGTATGATGTACTCTTCTGTGTCTCTTGAATTAAAAATTCAGATGTGATTGTAAATGAACAGTGGAAAAAAGATTACGCATTGTCTCAGACTACAAGAGCTGTCTTCTTTTATTTAGAAAAGCACAGCTTTTCTAAATAAACAGTTGAATAAACACAGAAAAAAAAACCCCACAGAAACATAAACACAGAAAAATTTTTCCAAAATCTTATTAGCACTACTATCAGTACTACTTATCAGTACTATTATCAACAGTTGCCTCCAGGTTCCATAGAGGTGTTCTGAAAAAATATCTGGAAAACACAAGTCATTTAGAGACCTAAAATGTAAAGAATGCTATTTCATGTCAACTTTTGTAAAATGGAAGAAATGCGATTTTGTTTTACTCAAGCAGACAGAAAGACATGAGAGAAAAACACATATTACTGTGTTCAGTTTCATTATCATATGCACTTCCTTTCCAAAGGAACATCTTCCGGTCTTTCATTTTTCTTCCTTTAATTTCTTAAGGAAATGAGAGTCTGCATCAAATATCTGCAGCCAACAAACACAAGAGGGACACTGTCTGAGCACATACAGGTAGTTGATCAAGGAATAACCTTTTCCCTTGCTGTTTAGAAATGTTCTTAAAACCCGTATTGCAAATATAACCTTTTGAAAAAAGAGTAACTCAAGACTATGCTCCTTTCACATTCCATTTTTCCCTCATCCTAAAAAAACCAAAAGCCCTGTATGTACAACCTGCAGTCAAATTTGGCAGGAGGAAACTCAATAGACACTCTAAGCTGTTAATTAATACTTACATTTAAATTTCTGTAAGCACTTTCCAAAGAGTATTTCAGCTATAGGGAAGAACATATTTCAGGACAACAAACAATCACTTGGAAGAACATATTCACATTCTTCTACAAAAGTGACTATATCCATGGATGTGGCAAGAGTAAAAGATAGCATCTACTTAAGGCTTCTGGCATGTCTTTGATATGGCCCCTCACAAAATTCTTGCCATTCAAAGAAATAGTGCATTGAGGGATGGATTATTACATGGATGAGGAACTTGATGGATGACTGCATCTGAAGAACAAAACTCAACCCAAAGAGTCAATGGCTTCACACCTCTGTGGAAAACAGTAACGAGGGGTGTCCCTCAGGAGCACAAAACGTGACCAACACTGCTCAACACCTTCCTCAACAACACAGGAAACGGGACTGAAAAAACTGTGCCTTCCGCAAGTCGGCAGACGACACCAAGCCGTGTGTTGATTCACTTAAGGGAAGGGGGGACATCAAGATGGACTTTGACAGGCCCAAGAAGTGGGACCATCTTATGAGGTTCTCAAGAGGTTCCACATGGCCAAATGCAATGTCTGGCACTGACCTGTGACAATTCCTAGACTGGAGGGATGAAGGGCTTGGGAATGGCCCTGCTGAAAAGGACTGGAGGATGCTAAAAGATAAATCATTGGATTACTGCATCTAAAGCCCAGAAAGCCAACTGTATCCTGGGCTGCATCAAAGGAATTTGGCCAGCAGGTCGAAGGAAGTGGTTCTGTTCCTTTTCTTCCCCCTATATCATGAGAGGCTTACTGGAGTATCATACCCTGCTCTGGGGTCTACAGTGCAAGAAAGACATTAATCTGCTACAGCAGTTTCAAAGAAGGCCCACAAAAATGATCTCAAAGGGCTGGAACACCTTTCCTAGGAAAAAAAGACAAATTTGGGGTTGTTCAGCCTGAAGGCTCCAGGAACACCTTACTGTGATCTTTATACACAAAGTGGGTCCATAAGAAAATGGAAGGAGACTTTTTACCAGGGCCTGTAGCTACAGAACAAGAGGCTGTGGTTTTACACTGAAAGGTGATAAGTTTACATTGGACACAATGACAAAACTTTTATATTGTGTGAATGGTGAGACACTGGATGCCCCATCCCTGGAAGTGCTCAAAGTCAAGGTTGGATGGGATTTTGAGCAACCTGTCTCATGGAAGGTGTTCCTGTCCCCATGGCAGAGGGGTTTGGTTTGATCTTAGAAAGGTTTGAATTGGAAGAAACATTCAATCATAAGTAAACAGATTTATTTATGAAATACCAAATATGCACTGTTTACTGCTCCATTTCCCAATTTTGCTCTGGCAGCAGCTGTCATGTTTCCTTCTTGATGCTTCTACATGTTTACTCTTCCTTGATAATATCACCACACAAAGTGTGTTAATAGTCCCCACAAGACATTTCCTTCTGACCTATTTCAGCCCTAATCTTTAGTACCTGCAGCACTTTACAAAACTAAGGTCTGAGTTTGCTTCCTTTTGCTGACTGTACACAACTGTGAAGAGTGGCTGATGCACCAGACAGCTGAGATAACATTCACATACAACTCAGGAGGCAGGAAAAACGGACTCACAGGAATCTCATGACGTTGAGCAAGGGCAAGTGCAATAACCTACACCAGGAGGAACCGTAAACTCATGTATGTTGGAATCCACACAGCTAGAAAGCAGCCTTGCAGAAAAGGCCCTTCCATACCAAATTGTGCATGAGCCAGCAGCAATATTCCCTTGTGGAAAAGCAGGAGAATGGCATCTTAGGCTGCATTAGACAAAATATTGCAGCAGGTCTAGGGAGGGGACCCTTCTCTACTTATCACTGTGGGAACTACAGCTGGATTACTATGTCCTGTTCTGGGTTTCTCCTCACATGAGACATGAACAAAACAGAGAGCATCTAACAATATGTCTAGAAACAGTTTAATAGCCCTAGGTCTCTCAACCCCTCCTCACATGACATACCTCAGTCCCTTACCTTTATAGTCCATCACCAGTGATGGCCCAACGAAAGGCAAGAGGCAGTGGGTGCAGACTAACACACAGGAGGTTCGTGAACATTAGAACACACTCATTTTTGGCCGAGCCCTTGCACAGGCTACCCAGGGTGCTTTGGAGTTTCCATCTTTGAACATACTCAAAAGCTGCATGGACATGGTCCCGCATAACTGGCCCTAGGTGATCTTGTCTGAGCAGGGGCAAGTAGATCAGATGACCTCCAGTGGTCTCTTCCAACCTTATCAATTTTATGATTTGCAGACTGCAGAACCATAGAACGCCTGAGGCTTCAAGGGACCACAGGGGGACATCTGGTCCAACCTTCCTACTCAAGCCACATCATCCCAGAGCATGCGGCACAGGATTGTGTCTATGGAGTTCTTGAATACCTCCAGTGAGGGAGACTCCAAAACCTCTCTGGACAATTTGTTCCAGCACTAGGTCACCCACAAAATAAAGAAGTTCTTCCTTATATTCAAATGGAACTTTCACGGCATCAGTTTGTGACAGTGGCCTCTTGTCCTATTGCTCAGCACCACCGAGCAGAGTCTGGATCCATCCACTGACACCCTCCCTTCAGATACTGACAGACACTGATGAGGACATCATTGTCATCTAAATCATCTCCTTGAGGCTGAACAGGCCCAAGTTTGTAAGACTTTCGTCATAAGGGAGATGGTCCAGTTCCTTAATCATCTTTGTAGCCCCCTGCTAGTGACAGGTCTGCCACTAGACCATGTGCCAGTTCTCACTGCTCACTGTTGTCTCCCTGTTTAAACAAGTTTTAGAAATGTGAGTCAGGTACTACTATAATTTCTTAATTTTTTAACTACTTCCTTTGAAATATTTACTTTGGTCAATTTTCCTTGCTTCCTCGTTTTCTAAATCCTTTATTCTGACAGGAAGAAAGACACACTCTATGACAGTAAACAACCTCTAGATTGCCCACCACTGCATGCCTAGCTAACGAGCCAAGAATGTGGGTTTGTAGAAGTTGTTTGAAAACTATCCTTCTGTGCAGAAGCCACAGTGCCTAATGTGGGAAGAGAATGTCCCTTCAGAAACAAAGAATAGTGTCTTCAGCAAGTCTCTTCCATCTATAAACCACATGAAATGTCATTGTACTATAGAAATTTAAGTCCATAAAAGGACAACGTTGGCAAAAGCTAGTCAAAGCCATATATTTCACACATACAGAATTTGTGTGGCAGTGGCATGATTATGTAAAGGCCCAACTGTCTCATGGGTAAAATCCTCTTCCTTTTTTTATGCTTTATTAAAGGAGATATAGGGTAGTGTCTTGGGGTCTTCACAATGATTTTCCACTCCCACAAAAAAGCAAATGAAACCCCCAGAACGTTAGTGAGAAGAGAATTTATGTCAGAAAGCAGATATCCAAGCAAATATCAGAAAGAAAATGTAAGTTAACTCAAGTCTGTTAAATTTCTGAACAGAAAGCTCTTCAAAGTTTTCCCATTTCCTGTTTTTGCTTGTTCAGACAATGAAAACCACATTAATAAGTATCAATTGCACAAC
Organism: Fringilla coelebs; assembly: GCF_963513975.1. Lineage (NCBI taxonomy): Eukaryota > Metazoa > Chordata > Aves > Passeriformes > Fringillidae > Fringilla > Fringilla coelebs. The sequence continues at coordinate 36,488,055 of NC_140031.1, forward strand.
AACATTTTTAAGCAGTAAAAGGTTGCATAAATTGCCTCTCATAAAACAGAAAACTGATGCTATACTGGGATAAAAGCAGCCTGTCACATACATTCCCCAAACAGTCCTTTTTCCACAAACTAATTTCAGCTCTAAGATAAGACATGAGACAGAGAAGCTGTATTTCAGTGCTCCACTGTAAGTACAGTAAGCTCTCGTGTCACTAACTATTAAAATAAAAAAGATACAGAAGGCCAGCAACATGCTCAAAAGAGTGCATGAACCTACTTCAAAACAACATGAAGCCTAACTGGAAGTCTGCACCCCAAGGTTCAAAATGACCCCACTATTATTTAACTTGCTTATCAGTGACTCAGACAAAGGGACAGACACCTCCTCAGCAGGTCACTGATGACACAGAGCTGGAGCAGTGGCGATACCCCAGAGTGCAGCCTTCCAGAGGGACCTCAGAAGGGTGGAGACGTGGGCAGAGAGGAATCTTCTGAAATTTAGCAAGGGCAAATGCAGGGTCCTGCACCTGGGGAGGAATCACCCCTGGCACCAGCACAGGCTGGGCTCTGCTCTGCTGGAAAGCAGCTCTGAGGAGAAGGACCTGGGGCTCCTGGCGGACAGCGAGCTGTCCATGAGCCAGCAGTGTGTCCTGGGGCCAAGGAGGGCAATGGTGTCCTGGGGTGCGCTGGGAAGAGCAGTGCCAGCAGGCTGGGGGAGTGATCCTGGCCATCTACTCAGCCCTAGTGAAGCCTTCACCTGATGAAGTAATTAAGGAGATTCAGGAAATGGAACACCTCTCATATGAGGAAAGGTGAGAGAGCCTGTCAGCCTCAAGAAGAGATGACAGATGGGTGCTCATCAGTGTCTGTCAGTACCTGAAGGGAGGGTGTCAGTGGATGGTTCCAGGCTCTGCTCAGGGGTGCTGAGCAACAGGACAAAAGGCTATGGGCACAAACTGATGCACATGAAGCTCCGCTTGAAACACAAGGAAGAACTTCTTTACTGTGCAGTTACTGAGCACTGGCACAGGTTGCCAAGAAAGGTTTTGGAGTCTCCCTCAAGGGAGATATTGAGGAGCCATCTGGCCACAGTACTGTGCCATGTGCTCTGAGATGACCTGGCTTGAGCAGGGAGGCTGGACCAGATGTCCCCCTGCAGCCCCTTCCAACCTTACCCATTCTTTGATTCTGATTCTGTACATATGTATTCTTTGGCTTGCATTCTGAAATATTTCTACTTTTATGAGAAATTTTCAACATTAAGAGAAAAACAACATTCTTCCAACACCAGAAAGGCTTGGGCTGCTCTTAATTACATGGCCAGTACCAGTACATACGCAGCACTTTTGCTGAATCACAGGATTCCCCCCACACTTAAATTTTAATACTGCAGTTTACAGAACTAAGAAACAGGTCTTCAATGCTTCCCAATGTAATTCAAAAAGCATTTAAAAATTAACATTCAAGGGTAATTTATTATTCATTGATTAGTTTCCACATTATCACTGTATATCGCAAGGGAGAAAGGACTCTTATCTTTCCCTTCATACAGATCAGAGCAGCAACTCTTATGGTCTCTGGGCCTTCCTGTCTTACTGTAAACAGCTAGGTTTCACTGCCTTTCCTCCTGGCATCTTTGAGGGCAAGCCCAGGCACCAGAATTAGAAAGATAAGTGATAATACACTTCAGATCACTTCTGTAAACAGTAAATGACAGGTGTGGGTGGCCCCGCCCAAATCATTTGCCACCACACCCAGTAAATAAGCCCATCGGCTGTTTTTCCACTAAAGTGACCAGCAATGAACTATTTCACAAATTTTTAGTGATACTTTTTAAATGGCAGGATTTCCCATTACCCTGTAGGGAATAATCATATAGCCCTGCCAGCAGGACTGGCATTTTCACTGGAGTGAGCACAAGGAAAGTCTGCATTAGCAACGCCTCTAGGCTGGGGAGCCTCCGTGGATCATCCCACCACATGCAGGCAGAATCCCGCAGCAAGGATGCAGGGCATTGCCAGCAGATGGAATTCTTCCAGTTCAGTGACATCTTCTCCCCAAAGTGCATCAACCCACCCCTACCATAGCAGCACCCACACAAAGGCTTTTGCCAACAGAAAAGGGTTTTCTTCCTTCCCCTGTGCTTTTAGGTGATGCAAGTCAACCTAAAACTCTCTAGGTTGTACCACGAGCAGACACACTGAGGCATGAGTAGAGCAACACAACAAGCAGCCCACAAACTAAAGAAGCCCTTTTGCTTGTCTAACCTTTTATGTATGTACAAACACACCATACTTTATATGACATATACACAGTATTTTGCATCTTAATGTATCACTAACATATTGCTGCTACACACAACTTTTACTATATATTACATGTACTGTTCTGTGTATGTTATATATATATTGTTTATACTTCTATGTAAAAATGTAACTCTTCGGTGGGTTTCTACATACAAAAAATGCATATTCCAGGGCTCATTTAAGAACAATTCCTGTCTCAAACACTTCACAGCAAAAGAAACCCCAAAAAACCAAATAGAACTGAATCAACACCATGTTTTTAAGGGTCCTTGTAATAATTATGTTATTTACCTTGTTTTTAACTTAGATAAAAATCTTGTTGTTGGGTTTTTTTTATTTCTTAGGCTAAATTCTGAAGAAATAAGGGATAAACAGCAAAGCCAAAGGCAACCAGGAGAGAAGGACTGCCACAATGGAAGAGCCAGACAAGCCTTTGTAAAAAACAGATGCCACAGGACAGGAAGGGTAGAGTCAGAGTCACCACAGAAAAAAATGATCCTTGCTCGGGAAAACATGTCTCCATCAAAGGACTTCCCAGACTCCAAAAAAAAGTAATAAATTCAGAACCACAATCTAAAAGTGGCAGAAGATGACCTTAAAATCTCCTGGTCCAGACAAGACAAATGCTGGTTCTCTGAAACCATTCATGTTCCTCCATCACTGTCAGTGTAAGTCAGTTCAAGAACAAAGCTTTTCTTTAATTTTAGACAAGTACATGTTGCCTTCACTGAAGGCTCAGATGCAAGCCTGAAGTCTCTAGAATGAAGCTGTCAGCACACACTGCTTCTGCACTGCAGAAACTGCCAGCACATTTCATTTCTGCGGCAATCATAAATTCCTGCTATTACTCACCTTCTAACCTCAAATCTAGTATTTGCCTTTTTAGCTACTGTTAGCATACCACCACCATCCAACAACACTTCAAAAGCACGCTCCTACTGCACAGTTGCCAAAAACAACTAGTTCAAGCATGCACCAATTTGGAAATGACTTACAGATATTACTCTAGAGGGTTTTATTACTGACGTATGATTATCTTAAAAAGTATTTATTTTCCTTCCAGGCTCTTTTAGTCTCCAGAAATTTAACTCTTGCTGAACATGACAGAAATTATTGAGTAGCAAGGCTTTTTGCAAATTAAAATCCACAAGTTAAATAGAGGATTTGAAATTATACTCACTATCCTTTTGACCTGGACACTACTAACTACAAAAACATTTCAGAGACACCAACAAATTAAGAATATGACAGTCATAAGAAAAGCAGTGCACCAATCTTTATTTAGTGTTCCAAGCCAAGACCAGAAGGTTGTACACTTTCTCTACATTCCATAACAACTGCGACACACCAAACAACAATTACTTCTGAACATGCATTTAAGCACTTTTGCTAATTCTTGCTTTTACTTCCTCACTGCTGCTGCTTGTAAGTACTCAGTCTGAAAAGCCAGTTAGCCAGCACCTTTATAAATAGTACAAGATACTGTTTCAGGCAATTGAGTATTAATTTCAGGCAATTAACTGTTATACAAGATAGTGACCTTGGTAGTTCAGCAAGTACTCTGAAAAATTCAAAAATAATGCAGTTACTAGATAGCAGAAATTCAGCAACTGAAACAAACTCTTATGCATATTGAAGAGTTACTGTAGAAAAGCACTATGGAAAAACCACATCTTTGTCGTGCCTTTACGATTTCCTAAAGTTACCCTAACTGCCTATGCTAGCCTCTCTCTATTCAAGAGTAAGGAAAGCAAGCTTCTTGTCTAGTCTTCCCACACAGTCCCTATCTCAAGTCTGTCTTGCTCTTCTTCCATGAAAAACACAGCAAGCAGGTTGCTGTTTTCTTGAACAATTCCAATGTTTAATATTTACAGTACTTGTGTTCCCCTATTCTTCATCCACCTACATCTTCCTCTGCACCTTCCTACTCTCAAGTGACCCCATTGTTGACACTGGCACCTAGTTAGAGGTGTATTTTGCCTGTGCACTCCACATCACTCCCAGTGGCAATTAGTTCACCTCAATTCATCAGTGTTTCCTTCTCAAAATCTGTATGGCTCGTTCTTTGCACCACTTTCACTGCAAAGCAGGCCAACCTGCAGCTCTACGTTGTTCAACATACTAACTCCCAACAACTTCCTCTGTTCCTATTCACGCTGGGATGGGACAGCTCCATGAACATAACCATCCTCTGTCCTTACTCAACTAACTTCTTTACATTTCATTTCTCCTCATACGCAGTCCAAGCTGAGTTTTTCTTTTGTCTGCACCAACCAATTCAGCTCTCCCACCCAACTCCTTCCTCCTCCCAACATACCACATTTCCAACTGCTTTCCAGACAAGTACTGAAGGTTACATCATATTTTATCTCAGCCTACTGACTCTTTATCTACTCCAATTCCCCCGCATCTCACTAAATATGAAAGCAAAACATACATTTGTAAGAGACAAGAATTATGTACATCTCTTTACTTTGTCTCCTTTTACTTAAAAACTTCATTTTTATGAATATTATCTGCTTGAACACTATGTTCAAAGCACGTAAGCTATTCTGCTTGTACCCTTGAATCAAGAGAGGTGAGTTAAATCATTTTGTTGAGGAAGTAGTACTTTCCTCCAGGATTAATAACTTACCCTCTGTGCCAATTATATATATGAATACATATGCATACTTCTGCAAATTCTTGCTTTCAACTGCACTATTCCAGCACTTGTATCCAACTTCAGTGCCTTATATTTCACCAAAACCATTCTTTCTAAACCAGCCAAACCAAATCATTTGGAGCCAAGTACACAAAAATGAATCAATCAACTCTTCAACATCAAATCCTTCTATCTAACCCTTCCTGAAACCACATGCTCCAATTAGACTTCCTTTTTTTCACTATTATCACATACATGTTTTACCACCAAAATTACTTCACCTCTGCTGAGGTGAAGTTTTGAGATCTACAGCATTCAAAGTGTACACACTATATCCCCAACACACACTCAATAAAAAGGAATCTAGCAAGAGGTACCAACTCACATGTGGCACCCCACATGTTATCCCATAAGAATCTGCCTTCTCTCTGCATTCGCATTGGCGGCTGCATATCTCCAGGTTTTAGAACTAGTTAACAATATTTTTGTTGACCTGTCATGCTTTCACTCCTTTCCTGAAAGCTCTTCGGCTTCACAGACTTGCAGCTGTATACTTAGTCTCACTTTTGACTTGCAGTTTAGATACTAGATCTGATGAGAGCCACCTGAAGTTCTTTTGTTTTTCTTTTTGGGCAAGAACCAAGGTGAAGCTTTTTCCATTCAACTCACATGAAGCCTTGCAAGACAAAGGAGGTCTGGCCTGCAACTCAATTCCATTTGACTTTTGGATGCAATTTTGCCATCTTCAGAATTACTGAGAATACCTTCTTCTGCAGAAAATTGTCTTGTTTAGATACCACCTTCCTTGTTTAGATACTACCTTCCTCTATATTGCTGCTTCAAGATTCTTCATTTCCCATCAGTCCCCAGAGAGTGGGTGTGCGGGGGTGAGGTGTCAAGAGGAAACCAAGCTTGATTAATACCATTCTTTCATATTTTACCCACCTTCTCCCAGGTTTTCCCTTTTGAGTAGGTCAAGCTACCAATACTTATCAATACCACGCCCATATTTTTCCTCCAAGCGTAGTGGCACTAACAGTAAAAATCTGACCATTGTTTGGGGACTGGTATTTTGAGAACACTCAGTATCATGCTGACAAGTACCTTCCTCCCTTGCTTTCTACTTTAAACTGGTAAACTAAGCTGAGAGCCTTTCTATTCTAAAAGTAACTACCATGAATCCTAGGATAAAAACTAAGGTTTCTGTGTGTTCTAAAATATGAAGAATAACTCAGGATGTTGCTACACAACAGAGCTCCTATTGCCAGAGTTCAGTAATTTAGCCTTGCAGTGATGGAGTTTATGTTAAAAGTGAGGAGAGTGTCTTGTGCTTACTAGATCTCATTTTATTTAATTTAAAAGAACTAGGCAATTTCCCCTCCCTCAGCACATAATGCAGATCATGCCTGAGAAGGATCTAAAGTAATGCTACAGCTGCTTAGCTCTTCCCTTGCACTAAACTCTGCATTCATTTTTGCTCTAGTCTGTATTTCTATTTTATAATGAAACATACAGCCTAGTTATTTATAGGCTTTCTAAGGATTAACTACACACTCATAAGAATAAACCCTCAAGAGGTTAACCTCATCCTCTTAAGCTTCACACACTACAATCCCAGAGATAGCTGGCAACCACAGCCAAGAGAGAAAAAATAATCCCACATCTTGCTAATCCTTTAGCCAATCACCTCATGCAACAGTGGAGAGGCCTCTCGGAGGCCAACAACTCAATCTGTCTCAGGAGAACTGTCAGTCCAAAAGATACATATTTCACTAAATCATTAGCAACACACCTCAACAGGAAAAATAAGACATACCTGGCTTCTCAGTGGTATGCTGAAATCATACATCAAAAATACTGGGCTGAAGAAAGTTTCCTGTTTGCTGCTTGTATTTCTCATTCAGATGTTTGCATATTTGACTCATAAAACTAATTTATTGATTGGAAAGTAAATCTAATCTTCCATTGTTCACACCTAGACATACCAATTTAACTGTCACTTATACTCCCTAACATGACCCTGTTATTTTCTAGACATATCTCACAAAAACAGCCCCACAACAAACCAAGCAAACAGTGAAACAAAATAAAAAAACCCAAACCACCCACAAAAAAGCCAAAACAAGCCTTCAAGTTACACCATAATAGTCTACCTAATTCTTTCATGCCATGTTCTAGAGTCTTCCTTAACTGCAGAAGTGGACACTGCCTGCAGCTGCAGCAAGGCCAAGGAGTTAATGGGTGCACTTCTTTTAGTTAGAGTTTCTGCTTTGTTCATTATTTATCTAGAAAAATTGCTACTTCATTCTACTCTAATACAATAAATATTAAATGGTGCTATTTTTAAAAAAAATTGAAAGGAGATTGTTTAGCCACATCGCTAACCCATGGCTGACAGTAAAAGCCTTCAAGAACATGTAGGAAAAGTGTAAGGACAGCAGTATGACTGCTAATAACCAAACATGATCCAGGGCTTTTTCCTGAAGTAAGAATTTTTAATCAACACAGAGGATTAGCACTGCTTGCAAGCTCACTGAGTCCAACTATATTACTTTCTTAAAAAAAATGTGTCAATTTATTCATTCTGTTTTGTATGTGCTTAATATACACCTATGCCAAAGCCTGGCTTTTGATTTTGTAGTCAAATTCTCTGAAAAATCCTGGTCCTGTGAAACTCTAAGTCTCTATCCTCATAGTCTGTCCTCTAATAGGCTTCCCTCTTTTCAACTGGAAATAAAAAGTAGAAAATAAATATAGCTCAAAATCATTTTGTAGTTCAAAGCATATTTCCCAGTAATTTAAAAGTCTTTGTTCTCTTCCAGAATTCATATACTGCACAGAAGTAACATGACCTTCTCTAACTGAAGGAAGCCAATTGAGAAACTCTTGAATCATCTGGTGTCATGAAACAATGACCCTCAAGGACAGAAAGGAAGAGGGGGAAAAAAAGGCAAATCCTAGCAAAAATGAGGAATTTTATTTAGTAAAGAGAAACCAGGCAAGTTAGTACCAGGTAGCAAAATGAAACTTCCCTCCTATCCTCAAGAATTATCATATGCATGTATTTTAGGTGGTGTGACACCAGAAGCCCCTCAATTGCATCTTCTACTGTTACAGATTGGTCCAGCCTATTTGCACCCTGAAAAGAAGTTTGATGATCTTTCAAGCCCATAATAGGTGTCTAAACCGTTAAATTACTATATCTTTTCTTATCTTGAAAGACCCTGCACTTTAGCAGCATGGCCCTTCCATTGTTCTTTACGCTAAGTCAGGCCCCTGAACAATACTGACAGCTGCTATCAAACTGTGCCGTGCTCACCCTCGGTGCAGCTGCCGCTTGTAGGAGCAGACAGGCTTCTGATGTGTCCTCCCCTCTGGGGAAAGGGCTTGACACCCTGAGTGCTCAGCGAGGGGGAGCACAGGTCCACTGAATTGTCAGCCTGATTTTATGTTATTCAGATTTTCCAGGACATACACTGTCCCTTTCAAACAAAACCAAGCGTCTGTCAGAGCATGAAACTTATTGTGCAGCACAAGGTAACTGTTGATTAATAAGACTGCAAAAGATCACTGGGACATACATCTGATTTTGGCATTATGTAAATACATGCACCTACGTGGTCAAACAAATTTTGTGCCCAGCATGTTAATTTCTTCACTCACAGTTTGGATTGGTATGGCATCATTCAGGAGTCTTTCAAAAGACACAGGAAAGTGTTTCTTCAGGTAAATCTTAGATTATTATAAAACAAAAATGTTAGAACCTACTATTTCTGCTTCCAAAGAGTTTCCCTCCCTGCTCCCCAAAACCCCTGAAGTTCTTAATTGCATGTGGTACTTGTAGATCCTATTGCTTTTAAGACTGTTGTGCGGACATTAAAAAGAAGCAGATGACATGCTTGAGATAGCAAAATTTGGTTTGCCTAAGTAGCACTATTTTAAAGCAAGAAAGAATCCTTAAAAATGTTTTAATATGTTTCTTTTACTGCATAAACTCTTCTTTAAAACTAGTTCATAATGAAGGGTTTTCCATTCCATTTTCATCCTTAAGAAGCAATTTGTTTTAAAAAATGTAAGAAAGTACAGTTCTCTAATCTTTGCTAATCGAATACCACAAATGTACATGTGGCGTATTTCAAAGATCAAATCAGGTATTCATAAACTAATTCATTACACAAGCAAAGCATAGAGGAGATTCTGACAAATACAGATGTAATTGTGTGGGTTTCTAAGATGTGATTAGCAAATCAACTAAGTAACAGTCAAAATTTGATACGAAGGAAAAACAGCACAGATTTGAAGGGGGGGTATGTTTATGCAAAGCTAATCTGTCAAGAGTAATAAAGCAGCTTGAATAAAATTTAAGCTGAAAATCCACTGAAGCTCCCCATTTCAGGGAGGAAAAGCTATTAAAAGGAAATGAAGGTCACCCTCCCAGTTTATTTCACCTAATTGACTGCCAATAGCTTACCACAGGCAAACCGACTGCAGCTCTGCAATTGAGAAACTGATGAAAGGAGCATTTTCAAGCTGAGGCTCATTCTTTTAATCCTCCCTCTCTCCTATTTTTTTTTTCCATCTCCAGTTGGGATGTAATTTTAAGCACAGATGGATTAACTGGTTCCATTGTCTGTAGACGTCATTGGACTATGGCACTGTTAATCCGTACAGCAGCATGTCTAATTATCATTACAAAGTGTCTGAGGGAACTATAAAGACCAGCAGGGCATCTTCTCACAAGCAATTAACATAAATTGATAAATGAGTAATTTGAATCCGCTCAAGGCGCTCACATATGAATAAAATCAGAATGGACAGGTTCTTGTTTCGGCTACTTCTTTCACTTAGTCGGAAGGGCAGAAAACATGAGAAATATTCCAGACTTAGTGGCAGGGGAAATGAACTCATACAGTGGAAGGAATGTATGGTTCAAAAAGTTCATTAATACAAAGCAAATGACTTGTGATTGACAACCAGTCACAAGCAAGTAGTATTAACTTTTTTAGCATATTTAAAAGCACATTCTTGGTGAAAGGCTATTAGAACACTGTGTCAGACAATTAATACTACTTCAAAAGCAAGTGAAGTTTCTATTCAGTAGCTTGCTAATTTAAAATTCATGAAAGATTCACAAGAAAGGGAAAGAAAGAAGAATGAATAGTTGTATAAGCTCCAAGAACTCAAGTGTCACAAAAAGCATGAGGAAAAAGTATCTAGCTCAACTGACATACAATACCCATAAATAAACAAGCAACTCTCCTAAAACTCTATTTCTTGCAGAAAAAGTTTTGTTACATGCAGCACCACTGGCCAAAATTATGTTCTGACAAAGTAAATTACTACCTTTATCTCTGCTAAAATCTGCGTGAAGCAAAAACACTTCAGCAACACTGGGCATCAAAACAACGTTAGAAATCAAAACATTAAGTTTGTTTTAAAAACAGCAAAGCAGTAAGATATGAAAGCAAGTTATACACACTGTAGGAGGTAGACCTGGAAGGCCACGTACCCCGATGATGGCATTCAATTCAGCCATGGTCACTTGTTTGGCACGTTCTACAGCTTGGGCCACTTGTTGCTGATGCTGTTGAAAGAAGAAGGGGTATAAGGAGGAATTTGTGTTAAGGTATTACCACACCATATCAAACCAGGATCACAAATACTTGAATAACCAGTTTGTCTGCCGAAGCCCACAATACCCATTGCAAGATATCTCATGCAGGCAAAAGGTAACAATGCCCTATTTTTCACCTGCTCAAAAGGAAAGAAGAGACCTGAAGGCAGCCAGCTTATCTCTTCCCCTAAGTCCCTTCATTATTAGTTGTCTGGCAAATGAATAATAATTTTTAATTGAGCTGACAGGACAATGTCAACTTCACATTAGTTTCAGTTTTTGCATTTATAGACTCTGTGCCCACATAGCAAAACCAACTGAAATTTCAAACAAGGAAAAGCTGCCCACAACATGCTAAAATCACAGTCATTCAGATGAAATGTAGGTCTACAAACTTAAATAGTGTTTTGCATAGGAGCTAAACACTCACCTTTGATATAAATTATGTAGAGAACATAAGCATGCTTATTTCACTAGATCTACACTTGACAATTCAAAATCTAATAAACAATCACCATGATTAGAAACAAAAGCATTTTCTTGTATTGCTACTATTTTACAGACTACCGCTCTCCTCAGGCAATGAAAGGCTGAGCCATTGTCACTAGTTTGAACTCAGATTTGTTAGATCAAATTAGCAGGGGGTTTGCACACTTCAGCTATAACAGATGTTCCTTACACTTGTGTATTGTGATAAAATTAACATCTTAAAACTAGCTAATTTGCAAACAGAAAAACAACATAATCGCACTTTAACAGCTGAACAGTTTTACTTACTTCCTGAGACAAAAATGGGATGACTTGTGCACAAATTGTATTCAATCTCTTCGCGATTTCTGTCTACAGAGTAAAAGTATTTTGATTAAAAACTGCATTTTAGGGGTTTGACATATTAACTGGTATACAGGATTATATTAAGTTCAGACAGTGAAGAAAGTAACAAAATATTACCCATTTTTCATACCACTGCAAATATAAATACTTAATATACAAGCCCAGACATGGAAAGAGATTTTGTTAGCTACTCTAGGACACCTGCCATGTCTAAAGCACCTAATCTGTACACACATTTAGGCACAAATCTGGTCCTTGTGTATAGTCCATTAATAAGCAGAGCATTTTTGAAATCCATTAATTCCAAGATAAAGCCTTTTAAAAGGTAGATTTATTATTACTCAAATTATCAAGCAGCATAACATGAAGGCAGCAGGAGCAGAAGAAAAATGCTTCTTTCATGATCAATTTTATCTGCCTATTAGAAGGTAAAACGACAGAAATGTACCATTGGGAATACAAAAGAAATACTAAAACAGAAGTGAGTTAGAATGGAGACAAAAAGTACAGACTTCTAAAATCCATACTGAAAGAGAATTAAAATAATGCAAACAATGAAAAAAAACAGATCAGAAAATCTTGTGAACAGTAAATTTGTGAAACCATGAACAGCAGGGGAACAAGGTTAGGAACCAGTAAAGAACGGAACAATCCTTCAGGGAAATCAACAGAGATTACAGCAGGACAAAGAGTTTGAGTCCCATTTTTCAACAGCTTCATATATCTTCTACTTCTGTATCTCCCATTTTGTCATGTCAACCTAAACCCTGGATTCCTGGTGGGGTAAAGGGATCTTTTTCTCTCATTACTCAGTGTTCTCTGTGTTTACAGCCTTTCAGACCCATACCTCTGACCATAATTCAGAACCGCTATTATAATTAACCCTCAAGCTACCTATACAGTTTCCACAGTCTTCCTTAAAAACAGGAATTTCAGTCACTGTAGCACAGTTGCACAAAACCAAAATCAGCACCCAGACAAGAACACAGCTTATGTAAGAGACACTAAACAGCTCCTGTCCATCTCTCCATAAAGATATTTCCATAAAGATATCTCCATAGAGATATTTCTTGGTTAGTTGGGGTTTCTTTAATGTTTCAAGACAGAAGAAACAAGCAGTCACTACGATGAATCATTAGGCCTTCTATGAAATCACACATATTAAAGCTGAGCAAAGATAAACTCACCTAAGTCAGACTAAAACTGTTAACTCTCTGCCAAGCCTTTTCCTGAACTTTCCAATAATTCTGAGGGTTTTTAAGAAGACACTATGATATGTTGATCTTTCTACATCAGTCACATAATAATTGGGATACAAAATCAACCCTCTAGTTCTATGTCTCAGGAGAGAGGTGATTTGGGATCTAAGCATAATTAGCAAGCTTTAACACCTCCTTCCAAACCTCTGACACACACAGGGAAAATACATGATGGCATCTAAGCCTGTAAAACACCTCATCTCTCTTGACATGAAGCACTCCACCTGACCAAAGTCTGATATTTGACACACCCAAAACTATAGTTTTGCAGAAGCTTCCAAAGAAGTTCTGGGATGGCTTCTTCCTAGGATTAAAAGGTTTGCCTTAACTAAGGGCAATGAAATCTTTGCCCCCTGCAACAAGGTGAACATATCTCTAGTCTCAGCTGAAGCAGCTATCATTTCACAGAGTGCCACAGTGGTCTTCTCCATTGTGTCTGGGCCACAGCCATAAAACATCTATAATTCCATGTTTAGCCTTTAGTACTAGTACTAGTACTACATACATAATAGCAAAGTCAATACTTTGAAGTTACCAGCTTATCTATTACTGGTTATCAGACTTAACTATTACCCAATCTGTTGGTATTTCTCTGTTAAAGGGAAAAAACCCCAACAAACAAACACATGTACTAATGGGCATTTTTCCACATAACTAGTATAGCTCTCCAGAAAGCAGGGTACATCAGCTGTGGAAAGGTAATCTGTTGCATAGCAATCTATTTGGATGATGTTTAGCTAAGATGTTTAGGATCCAAGGACTTAATTGCCCTAGACCAATGGGATTAATTTTGTTTTTCAGGCAGGAACAAGTATGAATCACAGCAGGTGACAAGAGGGGATAGTGAAAGAATAAAGTAAGAAGCTCACTTGGTGTCTACTGCAAAGTTCTTTGGCCTGTATGGGCCACACAAACGGCCTATACATTTACCGTATTCTAAAGTAAATGTCCTTAGTGTTGCTATAAGGAAACAAAATCCAGTCCTATTTTTAGTAGAGTCTGTAAAACATGCAAGTTGTCCATATTATTGAATTTTTGTGCTCCAAATCCCAAATATCAGGGCTACACAGATGTTGTAAGAATAGCATACATGACATCAAACAGTAAGACAAAAATGCAGTATCATGTGCATAAGGTTATAATTGCCTTCCAATGAAGGTCAGTTAGATATTTAATTTATTTGCTAAAAACGAAGGCATAATAAACATTATCACACCTGATTTAGTGTCAGAACAGGAAAAAAAAAGTGTATTCTTCTTAGTTTGTCTTTACCAAAGCTGGGCATCATTGATTACCATATATAAACAGCAACCTTAATTCAACTAAAATGCTAGATAAACTTAAAAGTACATGCCATAAAATAAGCTTATTTTGAGATTTCTTGCTGTTGTTACAAGTGCCAGTTAAGAGACATCTACAATGAAAATTGAAATGACTATTCTATTAATCAAAAAAGGGTGCTTGCATTTAAAAGGCAATTTGTGCAACAGAGTTTTCACACACGTTTGAAGTACTTAAAATTATTTATCTACTATGCAATTATTTATCTACTATGCAATTTCATGCAGCTCCTGTTTGCTGCCCTCTAAGTAAAAAAAAATCATTCACAAATATGTTAAAAATATTTTTGTTGTCTAGCAATTTGTCAAAGTTAAGTTTCAATGCACAATTTATGTAATTTTGCCTATCAAGAGTTACAAGAGGTTGTTTTCAGGATTGAGAAAAAAGGAACATATGTTACTTTAAATATAAATGTTACATCAATAGACAATGCGCGTTTGCTTTTTAAGGTGAAATACCCTTGAGTATGCATGTGCACGTGCCCTAAGTGTGTACACATTCATTCTGGAAAGCAAAACCCTTTCTGAAAGAGTCAAGGACAGTTTAGTTAATCAAGACTAGACATCAGTAACTGGTGTCATTAGAGTCAGCCCCCAGACCTGGGTTCATGAATTTGAAAATCTTAAAATAAAGGTACTTATCTCCTCTTTCTAGAGGCCTTCAAATAAAACGTAACTACTACCTAACTGCTCATCTTGAGACATATGAAGAGGTCCTAAGGATGAATAAACAAAGAAAACTTTGCAGAAAGCTACTCAAACATAGACAAACATGACTAATTGCTCATGTTCTGTGGCTCCTTGGTAAAGCAGGCTACAGAAGCCGGGATCTCTCATGAAGTCCTCTGTGCTCCAGGGCAGCTCTTAGCAAAGCATCTGAAGTGCCCTTAATTGTTTGTGTTCTTAATGCAGAGCCTCTTGAATACATTCATTTTTAATAGAGAACTTGAGTGTGAGGCCCATCAAAGAATAACAAAACTACATCATTCACTGGTTCTTGCTGCTGTAATGATTGTCTTTTGATTTATTTGCAAATGTCTAGTCAAACCCCAGACTGAAGTGCTACCCTCCTTTCTGAAGTATCATTAAAAATTAACATGAAGGAATTCAGCTGCATTTTGTAAAATTAAGTTGAGCTGATGGATTTTTTTCTCTTCACTTGTGTAATTTTTTTGCCTCTCTTCCATTTAGTTAAGGACTTAAATGTTTTGACCCAACCATTGCCAAACTCAAGTGTATGTGCTTAAGTTTGTCTTGCACACTTGTTAAAGTGAATTCTTAACATAATGACAAAGAACAAAGCAGCCAGACTAGTTACTAAATACAACACTCATTTAAATCAGGCTTTTTGCTATGGACTTAAGCTTGTTTGTAGAATTGAATTCTGTTTTCCCTCTGCATTGTTAGAAAAAGGTATTGACCTGTTTTCCTTCACAGCAGTCTGTTCCAGATAATTTTACACTTTGATAGCCTGTACTTTCCAAAGCTCCACGTAAGGTAGCATACCTAAATCACCACCATTTCTTGAAAAGGACAGATTTTTGCAATGAAATTAAAAGGAAGTATAATACAAGTATTTAAGTTCTATTTCACAGCATAACAAACACCCATGTGTATTTTAGCTCTATGTAAGAAGCCCTAGCTTATGGGAACCAGCAGTTTAACTTCTGAGTGAAGAACACAGAGTTTCTCTGAGGAGAATTAGTTAATCCCCTTTCAGCTTCAGAGGTTTCAATGGGAGTAATTTTGAGTTGGCTGCAACCAGTGTCTACTGATACATATCCCAGTACTAACTTTAACTACAGGATCCATGGTAATTAAAAAAAAAATTAAATCTTGCAACATGTTAGTTTTAGCAATCACTTGTCCTGAAACAGCGGCTCCATTATTATTGCTGAGGCTCGTCAAAGCTGTCCAGATTCTATTTTACAAAGCAATGCTTAGCTAAAAATGTCCATTTCGTGTCAGAAGCTTGTTATTCATTCCTGCGCTGAACTTCCAGTATCACAAAATTATATCAGATCTGAAAGCACTGCTCCAGTTTTGAAGTATTCTTATTTATGCTATTATTTTGATCCAATTTTGAAAATGAGATTTGTAATAAATTCAGAAAAATACAGCTTAGGAACAACATGATTAAAAATAAAGCAAAAAACGCCAATGTTCTGATAATACCAAAGAAGCATGTCCTAATTCATTCCCTTCAAGCAAAAGAATCAGAGAATCAGCCTTTAATGCACACAAAGGAATATACTGTTAAAACACATTCACAAAAGCTTTAGAAGGTAATTCTAAGGCATTCTGCTTCTGCTTACACTTCCAAGACTTAGAAAGCCAAGTACAACACTGAACTCCTCCTGGAAGGACAAAATGGACTTCCTGCCATTTACAGCATGTAACACAGTAATCCACTGGGGAGGAAAGGTCAACGTTGCACTTTTGGTCATTACTGAATCATTTGAGATTATCTGTGGTGGGGATGAGAAGAAAATCGAAGCCTGTGAGAATGCTGCAAATGGCTTGACCTCAGCCCAGTTTTCATCTCCATCTGTCTGTAAGGCATGTGAATAAAAGCCCTCTTTCTGGGACATGCTTGACCATTTTTTTTTTAATCCCTGCTGCAAGGCAGAACTCATTCAAATACCCAAAGACTTGTGAAATGCAGCAAGAAACTGTATATTTTAGTCTTGCGCTGAAGTTAAATATCCATTTACTGTTATAATTTGTCCAACAGAATCATTGAAACAAGCAGTGCACTTAAAAGACAAATCCTTCTTTTCTTTTTGTGATCAAAATCTTCAAAAAAAGGAAAATCAGACACATTCAGAGAGCAATTACAGGAAAAAATACGCATTTCACTGTGCTTAGCTTTCTGTATTTCACTGTTTTTAGCTTTCTGCGTGCTTTGTTAGTACTTGCTATAGCAAGACTCTAGCACCTCCAAAAATTAGTTGCTAAGAATTCAGGGGATGAGGGGATGTTGGAATTATAATTAAATCTCAAAACCTAAACACTCAAAAGCTTCAAATTATTAAGGCTAGCATTCTGTGAACTTTGCTATTCATGTTATTGAATCCAGGTTGAGCACAGAGATATGCATATATTATGAATGCCCTTTTATTTAAAATTAATACACTACATTCCATTTTGGCAATGGCTGAAAAAGAAAAAAAAAATAAAGGCAACATGCTATTTAAAAGTTTAGGCCCCCACAGTATATCAATGTCAAACAACAGCGTGTCAAGCTAAGATTCAATTCAGGTAAGTGCCACTGCCAAATTTTCTTGTTCCCAGACGTGCTTTAAGATTATTTTATTGCTTAAAATTTAATTTGTTCCAACTTGCGTTTCCATGACAACGTTGGCTAACCCTGCAAATCATTTGGGTAATTGGATATCTTATCTTTCTATTGCTCTCAAATCCAATGATTCTGGAAGAACTGCAGCAGCCAATCAAATTTACAGGCCTCCTGAGTAATACACTTGCACAAGTAGCCACATCCATCTCGCCTTTTACTGCCGTATTAACCAACCTGTGACAAACTGCGGAACTCGGCCTTCCAACTGTATTTTAAATTACAAACACTGTCATCACTAATACTATCATCAATAGGAAGGAATGAGAAGGTTTACTCTCAACAGATACTTGATATTCAATCCGACAAGAAGCAATGGGTAGAATTTATTTCAGCAACAGAAATAATCTCTGTATTTTGGGCATAAACTTCAGTTTAGAATGACATGTAAATAATAAATACAGTTCTCCTTCTGCCCCATATTAGCACTACTCATTTTAATTGTGAGATCAGTCACCCACAAAATGATATTAAAATCCCAGAAGACTGAGATGAAAAACCCTTAGCAATAAAAAAAACCAAAAGACCACTGTATTGCAAATGGGAGTGAGGAAAGGAAGAAGTAGCAGAAATATTAACAGAATAAAAATTCAAAAGCATAAAGATCCTGAATGCTATATAGTTTCCAAAGTGAAATTAGAGAGCTTTAATTCAGTACCTAAACTACTTTCATCTGAATCCTCTTAGATGTTCATTTAAGTTACAGAAAGGTCACAATAATTTAAACATAAGCTACGTATGATGCATAAGACAACAGCTACACTTGCCAAATATCTACTACAGATTTGGATCCCATTCAAGTGTAAAGTGACTGGATATATTTCAGATGTCTAATTTCAATGCTTTATAAAAATAGAGAGGCTGTGTGTAACTCAATGAACCACTGCACACAACTGCCCATCCCATTTACAGCTCTAAGTCCTGTTGAAACAAAGCCAACGGGCAACAAAGAATCTGTTGTCAAGATGTCGAAGTGCTCCTTTCACATATCTTCACTATGTCAAGACTCTTCTTAAACTTGGCTAAAGAGGGCAGTTACCACATTTCTCCTTTAATCTAACTTCAGCCCATCTTGCTTAAGCACTCACAACTACAAAAGGTGTGTTTATCAAAATTTTAGTTTCATTGTTTAGTTTCCAAGCCTAAGCTAACCTTAAATACACACAGAAGTATTTAAATCTCTTAAGTGAGCACACAGCTTTGTTTTACTTTCAAGCTGTTTTCCAGGACACAGAGTTCCCACTTTTATTTAGATTCCAAGAGATGCTGAGAGAATCAACGGCTGACTCCAATCCAGAAGTGGTCTTTGCCACCTTTGCCTCCAGGGACACAATTTCTCTGAACCATACTGCAGACATCTAAAGACCTGTCAAACATCTCAACAACTAATCAGGCAGATAACATTACTATAATATAAAATGGGAAAGGACCAGCTTGGTAGACCACTACATCAGGTAGCTCACAGGAGATGTCCATCCAGTAGGAGAATAGCCCAAAGTATTAGGAGACTCAAGAGGTTCTTGGGAGAAATATAAGCTATCAATGAGTTCTCCTCATCTGACTACACTCTAACAAGTTATGGTGCTCTATAAGCAGCATGGTCTCCAAAATTATGCAGCATACTTTGCAGTATTATCTTTAAGGTCACTAAGAACTTGATTTACTCTGGACAACTGAGCAGCACTGCACTACACAGTAAGAAGGAGGAGACAAAGAGCACAGAAAGATAAAAAGAGCATAAAAAGTATAACCCTAACTGCTACACTCCTACCATGAAAGGGCACCAGTGGCTCTTCATTTAGTTTAGGACACTATTTTAAAACTACTTCCCATTTTGCTCTTACTTCCACAATCCACACTGTAATTCCTGCAAATATCTTTTCAGTACTTGTCACTCTGAGCCACTCGATTGGGATGGCAGTAGAAAGTCAAAGCCCTTACACAGCTGGAGAAGTACCTGGAATAAGTTTCTAAAAAAATCAGAGCATAAAGTTCCTCAAACCAAGCACATACATTTACAGTATGCAAGTCAATAACAAAGCTCCCAGTCAGGATTCTGTCCGTATCAGCATTCAAGTAAGACTAGAATAAGACTTGAATTTATTTACTAGAATGATAAGTATGCCATCCAACAGAAGAGAAATATTAAGACAAGGGTCTGAATTATGGGGGGGGAGGGGGGAGAATCTAATCATTATGCAACAATCAGACTTTAGAAATAACTACCAAAGTAAGCATACCAAAGTAAGCATACCAACTAAGTCACATGCACTACTCTAAATGTAGTTTCACCATTTAAAAATACTTAGTATAGTCACAGCTCAGTTTCAAAAATCTATCAAGTCAGAAAAACAATTTTAACACTTATTCATATCAATGCTTCAGGTGCCATCAGGTGACTCACTAATGAATAACAAGTTAAGAGGATTGACCACTCCTTTGATAGTAACTAGTGGAACTACCCACCACACAGGATTTGCAAGGAAGGTGAGCAGAATGCATATTTTCACTATGTAGGGAAAAAGGTTCACAATTCTTTCAGCAAAACTTTGGAAACAAGACACTAAATTCCTTACCCATTTTATTATTTTTATATATATTCTGTTGCTTACAGAATAGAAACAATAGTAAAAAGACTATCTAAATTGCATTCTAATAGACAAGAGTGCCATAAAAAAAAACAGCTCAGAAATATTTTTCAGCAAAAACCATCAGAATTATGCAAAGTCCAAAAAGGTAAAGTTATTATGGATAAGAGAGAAAGATAATGTTAACAATCTGACAGTCATAGCATTATTAGGAACCACACTAGCAGCACAGCAAAAACTTCATGGGAAAAAGGACAAAACTGCTCAATTATTAAACCATGTATGGATAAAATCATTTGGGGTTTTTTTGAAACTAAGAAGTCCTGCATTCATGATAGGTCCAGTATTTTTTAGTATTTCCCACTAACAAGCATAAAGATCTCTTCATTTACCCTAATCCTCAATTTGCAAAGAGTTTCAAGCTGAGAAAGACAGAATATGCTAGAGAATAGCTTCAGAACTCACTTTACAGTGAATGGAAAAATGGATTGAAAAGTAAAAAGGACAGGGATAAAGGCCCATAACATGCCTAGACAGGAACATAAAAGAAAAGGAAATAATGGGCCTTAGGAATGAATCTCTCGGTCACAGAGGATCAGAAGTTGAACATAAGTCAATAGCAGGCTGTTGAGAAAAGGCTGCCACCGCAGTAAGCCGTATTCTAAGTAAGCCTTCTATGCCACTCAGCATGGCATTTCCTCCCCTGGAGTACTGTACTTCAGCTGGGCAACACCATTCAGAGAATGAGCACTCCACTTTAGAGGTATGCAGCATGGTTCTGGAAGGCAGAGGAATGATTTGCTCTCCTTATCCAGGGTGAAGAAAATGCGTAGTAAGGAGCTGAAGCTACAACAGAAAAGACTGAAACTGTAACTGAAGAAGCACTTCAACAGCAAGGACATAAAAGCAATCTGTTACCTGAAGAGCTTGAGGGTTGCCGCTACTGTTGAAGTCTTTGCTAACAGAACAAGCATTCTATCAGCAATGACATTGGTACAGCTGATCCCACTAGGAGGATACAGGGAGGCACTAGGTCCCTGCTAGTGACGTGATTCTAGAGTTCATATTTCAGTTTGAATAAATAACCTAAAACCTTTCCATAGGTCTTGTTGAAAATTTTGCTCTTGTTTAACTGACAATATATAGTCACCATTTGAGGCCACGGACAGCTAACCTAGTTTACTGTCTGAAAAAGTAACAGCTGGAAATCTTATAACCAACCATTTTACAACAATAGTAATTTTACAACAGCATTTTACAACAATAGAAATTCAGAATCCCCTTACACCCTTGCTCCTTAAAGAAAGATGAACATTTTACCTTTTTTTTGTGAAACAAAAAACTTTGTTGTAAATAGGAACTGTAGGAGCGAAAGTACAAAAGAATGATCTTTCTGCAAGTCATTTTTCCCAAGAAAGTGTAGGGTTTTCACCCCTTCTCCCCAGCTTAATTCCAATTTCTATACTTGAAGTTGAGATCATCATGTCTTGAAGCAGAGAGCAGGGCATTTCAAGGGGTTTAGAATGCTTAAAAACCAAATTCATAAACAGGCAGATTTCCACAGATCATAAAACCCACCCAGTTTCAGATGTCCTTTCTTTTTCATGAGCTAACAAAAGCAGGTTCTCATAGACTTAATGTCTTATCAAGATGCAGGTCAGCAAGCATACCCATTCCTGTTCCCATTCTCCAAAATGAAAGCTATCTTTTGTTTTTGCTTGCTAATCCATAGAAGCCTTTAAAATGGCACAAATAGAGATGGCAGCATTTTGTTCTCTAAATCAATTTTATCCTCAGCCATCAACTACATGTTCCAGCACACAGAAAGATCAGTCCTTCCCTTCTAATTCAAAAATCCATACTACCATTGCCCTTGCAAACTGCTAAACAAGCAGTATCGGCAATGCACTTGTGTTCTGTAATATATTTACTGCAAATCCCAACGGCCTCCCTCCTAATGCAGTTTTCTATTGTGTCTGTTCTTGTGTCAATACAGTGACTGGTCACCTTACAAGTAAGTTGCTTTGACCAACTGTTTACGCAAACATCAAAAAGCTTCAAGACAAAGAAAAAAAAGACCAAACAGAAAAAAGAGAACATCCATATTGCTGAGGGAGGGGGACAAAAAGAAAAAATCCAAAAACCCAAACAAACTAAGAAGTCTTAAAGCAAAACACAACTTAACCTCAGTTTTCTGTTTGGTTATCATATAGCCAAAAAGGCTAGTTAGCTGTTCAGATAATGTATAAAGTACAAAATACTTTCAGACAGGCAGCTCTAACACAAAGCTTACCTAATACCCCTCAAAGAACTTTAAACTGTAATTTAATCATCAGTGCTAATTTGTTCACAAAGAAGAAATATTCTGAAGGACATAAAGAAAAGGTGGGAGCAACTTAACCAATCTCCAGTTAGTGACTAGACATTTCTAATACACTCTGTGATTTCTGATTAGACACAGAGTATTACCATTATAAAAAAGTTCAGGGACACTCACAAAACACATTAATTTCCTGAAGTGATTTCCCCATACTAGAAAGTGTATTTTGTAAGTAGGCTTGCTAACAACTGAAATAAGACTCAACACTCAAAACAAAAGAAATCCAAACAGCCCACCTTGTTGCTGTCATGGAAGCAATATTAAAATCTCTAACTTGAAATTATAATCAAAATACTTTCAAGGGAAATTGTAATCAAAAAAGGCTTATAGTGTTATTTCACAGGATTGCAGTATTTTAAATTTTTGGTTTGTTAGAGGTTTTTTTTGTTTGCACAGCACTAAGGCTTCTTTCTTAAAAGAGACAACCTCAGGAAATAACTGATTTTTAAGTCTAACCTAATTTAACTAGCGTTCAGTTAAGATTAAACTCAATTTCAGCAAGCTCTAATCAACTTTTCAATCACCTCCAGCACTATGCCAGAAACAGTTCACCGGTGGAGTTTCACAGGGGCCTTTGCTGCAATCTGTTTTACTAATATGATCAGCAGCACAGCCTGGAAAAGACAGCAAGAGGCAAGTAAGGAAACTTGCTCTATAAAAGAATTAGAAAGAAAGTAAATACAAAGGCTGCAAGGAAATATAAATACATTATTCTATCCATAAGAAAGTAAAAGCAATGGCTCAAGAATTGCAAAGAGACCTTACAAGAGTAAATGGGCAATGAAACAATTGTACATAAACAAGATTTACACACACTAGGAGTAGACATCCCTAGCCACCTAAAATGATGGTCCCTGAGCTTACAATTATCATTCATGAGCAAGACTCAAATGTGAAAGGAGTCTCCAGCAGATCAGCATTTCATGGCAGTGAAAAGGAAAAACTTGGAAATTTTACTGAAGAAGAAATAAAAATTAAAAAAAAACAAAACCAAAAACCATCCAGAAAACAGCAAAAGGTGTCAATACAAATCTTTCATTCATCAGCATCCTTAGAGCTGAATATAGTTCTAGTTTCCCCTTTCAAAAGTCTAAGTTAAAAATTCAAAAAGTTAGAGTGAAAAGAAAAGAAAGTGATCAAAGAAAGCTTCACAACTGTTTAAGCTGAGACTGCCCAACCTTAAAAGGGGTGAACACAGATGGGCTGCAAAAGGTACAACATTTTGACTTCATTGAAAACATAGCTAGGCATCAACAGCTTCTGTCCTGAGAAGCAGTGACCATCTAATACAGTGGAAACCAGGTTCAAAGCAAACAAAGATCAGGAACAACTTTCTCCCCACAACAGCACAGCAAGTGTTTCTGGTGGAAAAACACTAGAAGGCAGTTTTGAAGAGGAGGGCTCTGGAGACCAAGTTGAATATGCATCAGCACCACACTCGTGCTGATGAAGGCTACACCTCATGTGAAGACACAGCAGAATGACTGTAACCAACTGGCTGAATGAAATAATTCCCTTTTCTGTTCCCTTGTTTGGCAAGAAGGAAGATGCTGCTAAACTGGAGCAAGTCTCTAAGCATCACCAGTAAGATGATCAGGCAATCAGAGCACACATCATACCAGGGAGAAAATAGATTTGATTAGCTTCAGGAAGAAGGGGTTTAATGGGGAGACAAGACCTCATTGCTGAAAAAGAAGTGACTATGGACAGGACTATGTCAGCTCCTTCTCAGAGGTGCACAATAGAAGAACAAAAGGCACACAATAGTTACCAGTGCGGAAAGGCAAACTCCCAGTTGGTGAAGGACAAAATTCTTCACAATAAGGGCAGGTCAAACACTAGAAAGTGTTGCCCTGACATGTCATGCAATATTACCGCCAGAAAACTGTTTTAAGTAGAAATTTGATACTTACAAGTAGATACTTGTAAGTATCTGAAGATACTTTTAAGTATCTGAAGATATCAAGAAATTTGATACTTACAATGTACAGGTTGCAAATTCAGCTTGACTATGGGATCAACTTGCAAGAACTTTAGAAGTCGTAGCCTCCAAGTAATATTATAAGGACTATCTGTTAGTCCTCAATGAGTAATATGACATTGTCCAGTGTGTCACATGTTGGTTATGCTAGAGAATAGGACTGGGGCTGAAGCAGCTGCTTGAGTTACGAAGTATTTAGTAGCAGCTTCGATGGCTCGTGGGTGGTGGGATTTTGAGATCAATGGCAGGATGGCTAATGTTAATTTCAAGGCCGGTTCAGGCCATAATTCAGTGGTTGCTTGAGACTGTAATGGTTGTTCCTAGGAGTAGACTAGTAATAAAAGTTAAGTTTTGCCTGGAGGTTCATTAGCAGGGGAAGGAGTTGAACCATCATTTTCGGGGTACGGGCCTGATAGCTTGTTTAGGTGACCCTACTAGAAAGTAATATAAGGGAAGTATGGAGGATTTTGATTCCTCTAGCGTAGGTTTGATTCCTGCTTTTCTAAGTGCTTAGAAATGAGAGGACTGGTATACCTCCATGTTCACTTAATCATAAGGACTAATCTGTTAAACTAGTTGTTTTGACAATTAAATGCAGACAAAACTATGAATTCTCCCTGCCTTTGTTTTTCCCCTTTCTGAGAGTAACTATGTAAGCAGCTATTATTCAAATACCTACACTTAAGAATCCAAGTAAGAAGTGTGATGCAGACAGTGACAATAGTAGTGTTTGACATAATTGCCATTAGATGTCCCTAAATCTTACCCCAAGCTGGAAAGTAATTTCATTAGTTCCATACAAAGCTGTTATCATTTTTAAAGTAGGTACTGTGCAGTCTTCTGATAAGCGCCAGTGGATCCAAAATTGGTTTTAAAGGCTTTTATGGTATGCCAGAGGTGATCTATCAAGTCTAAAGGATCCTAATTTTCCATTCTGCATAGGAGACACTGCAATTTTAGTAGTTTGCTGCAAACACTCAAGTAGGAAGGGACAAAAGGCAATTCAGATGCTCAGCTTGATTTTGTATAACAACCAGCAGAAGGAGGAAAACCATTAAGCTTTCCCCACATAATCTGTTGTGACAAAAAGATATTACACATTCAGAAAGCATGTCCCCTCCTACTCTTCCCCCTAGCCCGAAAGTCACCAGCCCTTTTTTTTTCCTTCCCTCCAACTGAACAGATATGCAAAGTACATCAACAGACCTTGCAATGCAAGCTCCAGCAATGCAAGGGAAATGCAACAATGTAGCTGGTAGGAATAGTGTTCCTCACTCTGGCTCTGTGAGGAACCTGAAATCTGGTAGACTAAGTCTAAAATGAGAGATGATCGGGCCCTATTTAACATATGTACAGTGTTTACACTCTGACACGCTTTTGAATTAAGTTCTATATGGAGCTGACATAATAGATGGTATCTGACAACATGGTTATGTGAAAGCCACATGGAGATGTACTTCACAGTGCCCTGAATCTGTCAGATAACTCCTTCACAATAATGTTGGCCTCAAGCTTGAAACATGGTTCAAAAGTCACGAAAGTTGAGGTAATTACTCTAGTCTTTTCTCCTCTTTAAAACTGGCAACTCTATTTGTGGTTGAAATAGCTAGGCTGCTGACACAACTGTACTCATTTAGAAAGCAAATATTTGTAGAATAAGTACAATTTTTTCAGAGAAAAATACTGTCACAATCAAGCCTACCATTTTCTCTTTTAAATAAAAACAGTTTTTTCATGTCTTTTGTGGCTGTGCCAACTGCAAAAAGCTCTTGAAACATTCACTGCACACCACCAAAACCTTAAGGAGTTTTTCATTCCAATAATTAAAATGTAGGAAAAAAGACGAAAATTAATTTATCTTTAAATCCCTTTCAATAGCAAAGCCATCCTACTCAAGAGCTGCAGAGAGCTAACTAAGCTCCTTAATTCCCTCCTGTTTAACCCTCTCCTGAAGACTGATGTTCTAATGAGATATCATTAGAAGACTTTGTCCTTTGCCATGAAGCATTAGAAATGATTCCACAGAACAGTCCAGGATAAAACAGACATGTAACTCCTGTACAACTGGTTGATACAATGCAGCTTTGGAGTTTGTATACTTTTCTACAACAGGCAAGCTACTGAATGACAGGTCTGCCTCCAGGCAGGTCACAGCGATCAAAAAGACCTGCCCATAGAGAAGGAAACCTTGCTATAACTGTTGGGATAGCAGAAACCCAGACACTGCAGTAGTTTATAAGTCTAGCACTTGGTTCAGCACTGCTGAATTTTTTTTTCCTGTGGCTGCCTGCCAATGAACAAAAGATAATCTTGCACCCAACCAATCCAGACATTAAATGCACAGGAAACCTTATCTTCTGACTTATGACAGAAGATGACAAGCAGAGCTGGCGAAAATAAAGACACAGTGCCCTAGGAGCCAAGGGCAGCAACTCTTAAGTACAGCAGGATTTTTAACACCCAACCAACTATTCATCTTGGCACTAGCACTTGATTCATCTGCTTTGCCAGCCACAGATGTCACATTGGGGAAAATCTCACTTGGACAGCATAACACAAAAAAGAAACTGAAGACCACACAATGTTCTTATTCATTCTGTCCTGACACATATGAAAACAACATCTAAATCAAACCACATCATACCTAAACAAATCCTCAGGTGGTTGTTTCTGTTTCAGACATGCAAAACTTGGTCAGTAACTATTCACCTTAAAATAATTTCTATGAACACAGTGTAAGTGTCTACGTAAAACATGCTCTTAATAAAAAAATCTCTGGAATTCTGAAGTTTAAAAACCTATGCAGAAAAAGAAGGAACACAAAACCAAATCTAAACTAAACACAAATGTGTCAGAAAGATTATTTCCTGACCACTATTCAGCCAGCAGGTTGAAACACAGCAGCACCTTGATTTAAGCACACATAACACTGTTAAGCACTGCAAAGGGCCAAAGCTAGATTTGAGAGGGAAGATTTTCTGGAGCCATTTATGGACTTAAACGCAACATATTCAAGTGAAAAGCTCTGCTCTTTGTGTACGCAAAGGTCTCCTTAGTTAAGTCCATTTATAACAACCATCAAGTCTTGACTAACTTTATTTTAGTTAAATTATAATAGATTATTAAATTAAATGAAGACAGAACTGCTGACACAAATCCATCAGTACAAGAACTCAAACTCATTTACATGCAGGCTAACTGCAAGTACTTCATTTTATCTAAGTGACTGTACCTTAACAGTGATGTACACACCACACTCCATAAATAAGCTCTGCTGCAGTGTAATTTTGTTTTTCAAACAGCAGTCCAAGCAGTCTGAAGAGTTTCACACAGAGCAAGTACAGCATCCAAACAGGAGAAAGACCTTAAAAATGTTAATGCTTGTTCACTGGAAAGTTTCCCCATCATTGCATTTTCCAGTAACAAAGATGTTGTCAGAAATGACAATTTTTCGTGTCCCCTGATGATGCCTTGCTAGCATTTGGTTATAAGCCATAAAGCAGGAATAATTTCAGCCTGTCAGGAGTCTAGCTAATGCCCAGTTTCCCCCTAGAGAGAATTCCTGTCAAACGTAATGAGAGCTCCAAAGGCCCTTTCTACAACATAATGAGCACTTAGGCCATGCTGGTGATCAGCCAGCAAAAAGCATCAATTTGAGCCTGGCTACACCCTTGGGGGTAGACGTCACCAGTTAATAAGAATTATGATTACTATCTGTCAAAAGCCTCCTCAGAACTTATCGTTAGCAGTGGAAATTCAGAAGAATGACATTGTTAGGGGTTTTTTGGGTTTTGGTTTTTTTTTCTTTTGTTTTTTTTTTTTTTTTTTGTTTTGTTTTGTTTTTTTTTTTTTCTTCCTGTAATCTAAGGCCACCTACATACTGAACTGCAACACCATTTGGCATCTCACTGCAGGAATCTAAATCAATAGCCTTTAACATGAAGGTGCTACTTTTACCAGAAATTAGAATTACTTAACATGTAAAAGCACAGTATCTGAGACTCACATCCAGAGAAATGTATTTATACCTTCAAAAGCCTATTATTTTCTTAGCAGCACGCACAGAGCAAGTGTGTGCTACTCTCCCCAGCTATAACTAACACAGATATAATGCTCTGTCATAAATCTTAAAAGCTTCCGAAGTATCACCGCCTACTGGGTACATAATTCTAATTGCCATACATACAGAACATTAAACCTTTATACATATGTTAAGGTCAAAGTGGGAACCCTAGTTCTCACCCATTTTAATCCTGCGGGTTAAATTGATTTTACCTAAAGTTAATTCCTAGTACACTAACTGAAATCACACATTCTCTTCAAAGAATGAAACATCCATTTTGCAGCAAATGATCTTTCTATATAGATACTGGCTTCCTTACAGGTTGCAATATGCCAAGAAGTTGTTGAAGAGAAAAAATGCAAGAAAAAAATCTCGAAATCACAATGCTCTCAAAAGTCACCTCACGGAAAAACTGACATTGCCCTAAAACACAAACCACAAGAAAATTTGTTAAGCTACAGTACAGAACCAAGTCAAATATGAAGCTTGGTACTCCATCTGGTTATTTGGTGCATTATTATTTTAAAAAAAGGTTGTCATAATATGATTTATTTTAATGGCATTTTGAATTGAAACAAGCAAAAACCCTCAAAAACCCTAAAGAATACCTACCCAGATTTGTAGATAAAAAGCTATCACGGAATTACAATGCTGCCCTACCAAATATGGTATTTTTATGGGAAAACAAAACAAACAACAAAAAAAAAAAATAGAGAGTTCAGAGTTACAAAAGCAAAACTCAACTCCGTAATTCACTTGCTTAATGAATGTCTTTGAATATACTGAAGATCTGAAGCCTGAACTAATCAATTTCTTCGCTGTGCCCTAGCCGGTCAGCCATGCTCTTTAATTTAATGAAACAAGAGTTTTAGATGAAATAGCACATACACATCAAGAAAGAATTGTATTGTTGCACTTTGAAATGTGTCCAACTGTGCAACTTCATCTAATGATAATTTTTTTAAGAGGCCATCGATTTCTGAAAGACTTATTGTACTAGCATCTTGATGAAAAAGTGAATGTCAGCATATCTACAGAATACTTACACCCTGCCATTAATGCTTTATTTGGCAGACAATGACTACTCAATTGAGGGTCCTCTGGGCTGTGCAATCATTTAGCTTTTCTTCTCTTATGAGGTCCTTAGTGTCTTGTTCCAGTTCAATACTCTTTTTATTCACCATTATAGTGGCCATAAGTGTGAATTTTATGGGAACTTGCAAACTCAGTCATAACTAGAGCTTTCCAAGTCACTAATCTCTTCATACCTTTACAAGGCAGGGATTTGAGTAACTATGACTACATATGCTACGCAGACACAGGATCAGTTCTACATGTCAGCGCCTCTACCAGTAACAAAACAAACAAACAAAAAAAACCCAACCCAAAAAACCTCAAACTTGTAAAGTACTGAACTGCATTTTTAAAACCACAAATACAAGATCATTCCTATTTATGCCAAAGTCTTTCAGAACCAATACCAAAAAAGGTATTTCTGCTTAACCTAATCTACACCTCATCTGACAGGAGGAAGGCAAAGGTCTACTAATCAGGCTACAAATCAGGCTATTGATTCAGACACGATACCCGTCATCTAAGCATAAACACCACAGCTACATTTAAATGCTCCAGACAGACTGCAGATTTTGCGGCTTAGAAAACAAAACGTCTTACCTGTTTGTGCATTTCAATGTTTAATCCATACGACATTTCATAGTACTGCAAATAAATGAGCATACATTATTTTCTTATACTGACTTACATTGTATTAGGAGATATTTATTGAAATAAAGATAAAAACAAATATACTTACCATCACATAATGCCTCTGCATTTCCGTCTTTTCGCTTGCCAGTTTCTCACATTCCAATTTAAGGCTACAAAATAGATCATGCTTTAATGTAACATGTCATTTTTTTGGCATCTACCCTCCCTATTTATATTTTGACAGAAGCTGCTAATTTAAAAAAACTAGTAAACTGAATTGCAATATAGAAAGACTTCATCATACTTGAAATAAAAAGGCCAAAGAAGAAATGTAAAGAACATTTCATGGGTGCTGTATGAGGCCTGAACTGTCTACAGAACCTAAACATATCCACTCTTGATACTTTGACAAAGAGCTGCTACTAAGTGCTGCAACTTACAAGTTAGAATAGGGTCTGAATTTCCTACAAGTACTTCTCAGGAGTAAAAAATATAAAAATAGAGGCATTTCTTCTACACAGCGTTCAGTAAATGACTGCCAAGTAACACTACTCACATTTACAATTACAACTTGAGCATAATTCTTAACCTTAAATACATTCTAGCAAATGTTACCTTGCCCAGTGCTTGAAAACTGGTAATTCTGACTATCATTTGCTGGCAAGTTTCTTTTCCATTTTTGTTTTCATAAACAAAAGTTCAGTTGTTTTGCATGTCTCATCACAAATATAATTCTGATATAATTCTGACTACTTTCACTGAACCTCAATATTTCCTTTGTTTTCTATCAAACTGATTTTTTTTTTACTGATACTTGTGGACCATCCTATGGAACAGTTAGCGTGCAAGCAGTATTTTTCACGCACAAATACAAAGCTACATGTTTAGAGTTTACATTGTATTTTTTAAGCAATAAATGGCTTAACCAAGTTATGACAATAGTATCATAGGTAAAAGAAGAGGAAGCATAACTAAAACCAAGCAATTTCTGACTGGGAAACCTGAAAAGCTTTTACTCCTCCGCGATTATTCCAGGTGCACATAAGTGCAAAATCAGTGAAGATTATTGTTCCTTAACACCAGATGACCAGGATCAAAAAGAACCTGTATCCTAAATCTCTGAAAGGACCTCAGCAGCAAGCACACACTCACAAAGAACTTCTGAAGGGCAGAGCAGCAACGAGGAGTGCAACTTCCATGGATTATAGTAAACTTTGTGTTACTACTCTGAGGACTTGTGTGTTTTAACCGTCCTCCCTGACTCTTAACCACAGGACGCTGGCATTTTATTAATTTTTGCATTAACACCACACACAAATGAGCAAACATGAGAAGTAACCTCCTTAACGCGCTGTGCCACAGAGCTGGTGCAGGTTTTCTCATGATATACTGAAATGACCCCTCCACATACGGGTTCCCAAGACACACTGTATTTTTTTCAAATGCACAGAGGTGCCGATCGCTCCAGTTTCGACAGTTCAGCTTCCGCAGCTGCCCGGGGAGCACGGGCCCGTTCAGGGCACGGCTGTCTCCCCGTACGCGCCCCGTCCACCCGGAAGCCCGCGCCCGGCCGCGGACCGGGGCTGCCCGTGCTCCCCTCCGGGCCCGTCGGGGTCCCTCGGCGGGGCTCTGCCGCGACGCCGCACGCCACCGCCTGGACGCGCCCGTTCGCTGCAGCCCCCCGCGCCCGGCCGGGGCTAGTCCTGGTCCCGTAGTCCCCGGTCCCGGGGGCGGCCCGCCGGCGCTCACCTGTGGTACTGCGCCTGGAGGAACTGGAACTCTTCTTTGATGCGGTCCAGCGACTCCGGGATGGTGAATTTGAAAGGCTGGCCCGCAGCCTGGTGCGGAGTCTGGCGCGGTGGCGGCACGGGAGAAAGATGCACGTTCAGACACTGCGCGGCCGCCCCGCGGGCAAGAGGAGGCGGTGCTGTCCATCGCGGCCGGGCCGGATGGATGGAGAGAGCGCCCGGCCCGGTCCGCCCCCGCCCCGGGGCGCTGCGCACTTGTTACCCGCCTTCCCTCCCCTCATCTGCGGTGGGGCCGAGGTTAACCGCGCTCCGGCTCCGACCCACCCGCTCCTGCCGCCGCCGTCTACACGAAAGCGGGAAGTGCCGGCTCCTCCCCGCCGACCCCCGCCGCGGAGGCACAGTCAGCCCCATTCTGGGCGCTGTGTTCGGCGGATGCTGCCTGGCCCGGCGGCGACCCCCCGCCGTCCTGCCAAAGGCGAGTAAGTTGCCCACGCAGCAAAAGTATTGGGAGCCGCTGCGGCAGGCAGGATGAGCCGCTCGACCCCGGAGAGAATGAACTTGTGAGGGCGCCTTCCTCTCCCTCCCCCCCAGCTCCAGCCGAGCAAGCGAGCTGGAGGTGCGCTCCGGACCGCCCGGCCCTCGCCCCGCGCCCCGGCCCCGCGGAGCGGCGGCCCAAGCCGTACTTACGGGGTGCCGGCTCTGGGGGAACATGGCTCCGGCCGCGGCGGGTCTCCCTCGCAGCGCGGCTCTCACGGCGAGACTCCCCGCCCTGCCCCGGCTTCACACCCGGTGCGCCAAGGGGACAGGAGCGGCGACACCCGCCGACCGCCTTCCCTTCGCCGCCGCGGGCAGCACCGTGGCGAGGCGCGGCTCAGTGCCCCCGCCGCGGGGACATTCCCCAGCCGCGGCGTCCTTTGTTGCTGTTGTTCCAAGGAGGGCTGAAGGTGGCCGGGAGAGGCGTACGGGCCTTTCGCGCTTGGGACGGTCACCAGCGCTCCGCGCTCTTTCGGCTGCGCTTCGACCGGCGGGCGGCGCCCGCAACGCCCGGGCGCGGCGGGACGGGACCTGACGGGGCGCAGGGGGGAGGCAACAGCCGCCCCTCAGAGGGAGTGAAAAATCCCCTTCACGGACTCGCAAGTGGTCGATGCGATTGTAAGGCCGGAAACCCCAGGCGGAGGCGACTCCTCGCTCCTCTTCTGCCCCTTGTCAGAAGGGGAAAATCCAGTCGGAGGGAGCGGATCGCAGTGTCCGCGGCGGGACCGTCGCAAGCCGAGGGGAGCAAAAGAAAGTCTCCAGGCAGGGAGGCGTTGCTCGCAGGCGTCGGCGCAGGGGCCAAACCACCAGCAAGACACAGAACGATGAACAAGGGAGGAAGGCAAGAGGAGGAGGAAGGAGGCGGGCGGGGGCTCTTGCACAGCCGTCGCCGATCGGAGCAGCTCCAATAGCACATGCACGAAACGCTGGAGGGCAGAGTAAAGGGTACCACACACAGAGCACAGACTCTTCCGTTAGTTGCAGAGAAGTCTCCAGGACAAAAGGAAAGCAAACCCCTCAAGATGCTCGCTGGCCTTAGCGTCCAGGCAACCAGCCCCGTTGGGGAAGATTAAAAAAAAAAATAGAAATGAAAGCGTCCGTTTGAGGTTTAAATCAGACGGGAAGCTCCTTCGTGCAACAGCACCACTACAGCCTCTTACAGGCGGGCGCGTATCTGGGAGCTGCGCGTCTCACCAGAGCCCCCCGAGCGCGATACATCGCGGCGACATCAGCAGCATCATCCTCATCCTCGCTATCCTCCGCGGTGGCCCGCCGCTCCTCGTCGACCCGGGATATAAAGTTCCCCCTGCTGAAAAATCCGAACCCGAGCGTACGGAACACCACCGGCTTCCTTTGCCCCGACCCCTCCGCGCCAGCCAAGGGCAAGGGGAAGCCGAGGCGGCGGCCTGGCGGGCGGCGCTCGGCGGGACCTGAGCGCGGCTGTGGCCGAGCTGGACACGCCGAGCTCGCCCGCGCCGCTTACATTAGCACGCGGTTTCACACTCCGCCGGCTAACCAGCCGCGCGGCCCCGCCCACGCCGCCGTGCGGGGGGGCGGCCGCCCAATCGCCGGCCTCGCCTCCAACGTGGGCCCGTGACGCACCGCGGCCCCGCGGACCAATGGCGCGCGCCAGAGTCGCGCCGCCTCTCGGCTTTCGCTGGGAAGCGTTTCTGCGGCGGAGCGGCGGGAGCGCTCGGAGCCGGCCAATGGGAGGGCGCGGGGCGCGCGGCGCCGCGGGGGGGCGGGGAAGGTCGGCGGGAAGGAGAGCGGGGAGGCCGAGCTGTCCATCAAAGTAACGTGGGGTCCTGCGCGGGCGGGCGGGGCTGCGGCGGCGGGCGCGCGGCGCCTGCGCGCGGCGCCTCTGCCTCCGCCGGAGCCGCCGGGCGGCCCCGTCCGCCGGGGGCAGCACCCCCACACCGCGCACCGCAGCGCACCGCACCGCACACCGCAGACCTCAGCACACCGCACCGCTCACCGCACACCGCACCGCACACCGCACCGCAACGCTCACTGCCCTCACCGCCCGTACCGCACTGCACCGCGCACCGCACCGCGCGCTGCCCTCACCGCGCCCCGGCCCCACACGGCACGGCGGCGCGCGCTGACGGTGCGGCGGGCTCGGGCCGGGCGCACGGGCCCGCCTCGTTCGCCAGACGACGGCGGCGGGGCCGTGGCACCTGCTGACAATGCGCCGCGGAAAACGCCGAGGGGAGGGATAAGCCCTCCCACGTACTTGCGCGGCTAAGGGGCACGCCAACTGCTGTGTTGGTTGGAATGACCCTCTGAGCCGACGGAAGTTGTCCTTTGGGGAAAACTGGCTTCTTTTTAAGAGGGGCTTGATAGAGGAAAGCTGTCAATAACTTTGGTTTATAGGCCCACTTGAGATAGATGAGGGTCAAACAAATTCCACAGACTGTGTGCTTGCTGAGGAGATGACAAATGGTGACATAGCTTGCAGTGGGAAGTACACTTCAAAACATATCCTCTATTAGCAAGCACCTTATTCCTAGCAGAATTCCACTATGAAGTGTGAAATACCTTTGGACTTAAAACTGTGCCTTAATACACACTTTTGCTGTTGGTATATACTTGTATGCTACCTAAAAAGAGTTCTTAGAATGCTGAACCACATTTAAACATGGTAATGTTTAATGTTACAGTCTGCATTTTCTTATCATTCCCCACTAGCCTTTACTACATACAGATTATTTCCTTAGAATTGTATTGTGCTTCATCTTGTATCCTAAAGAAAGAGCAGTCTCTGTTTTATACTTGATAGGAAATTTAATGTTTTGCAATACCAAAGTAAAGCTTTACTCATTCAGAGTGATAATTTCCCATTATTATTCCCAAAATATTCTGTATTCCCAGTTTTACTTAGAAACATCCAACACAAAAGGGAGGGAAACTGTCTCAGTCTTCTTCAGTGAAAAGTTTGGACTTCATTCCAGGACTGCAGAGTTTTGTCAGTGAGCAGTGATACGTCTGTGTCTCCATGCATGTCTGTATACGTGTATCTTGTCTGCGTGTAATGGGGTCTGTACTTATAGGTGTACATATGTATGTGTGTTTCTGTTTATGTATATGGTGCATATGTACATGCATCCTGGGGAACACTTAAATAAATATATGGGCTTTTAATGGTTTCTAAGAGAGGAGACAAAATACCCTTGATAGTGAGCTTTGATAGATTGTGGTTCCCAGGACGGGTGTGTAAACTTGTCTGGTGCTCTACATGCATAAGCAAACCTTAAAATCTTGCATTCTGTTCCCAGCTCTTCCCTTGTTGTCCTGGACTAGCCAACTTGCTGCTCTGTTCATGGCAATGGAAAGCTTAATTGCTTAATGCTTATTAAAGTACTTAGATCTTCAGATGAAAGGTGCCATAAAAATGCAAACCATGATTATATACTTTGTGTGTGTACCTAGTAGCTATGGAGTCTATAATAATGTAACACTTACCTAACTTCTGTTGTACTTTGCTTAACCTGCTGGCACAAGTTGTTAATGAGATATTGACAGATATGACATTAAAACAACATTGTGTTTTGGAACATAAACAAAAGGGGTTTGGTTTTTTCTTAATTGCTCACCTACATGAAAGTTGAAATGTCTTGTTACCTGTATTTGTCAACATTAAAACATCCAAGGCATGTTTTAACAGAGAGAGAAAAGCTCTGTTTTCCTGGTTCTTATTAGCAAGTGCTTTCAACCTGCTTTGATTCTGGAATCAGACACTTAAGGGCATTTTGAATCTTATTCATTGTATTTGAGATAGAAGAGCTGTACAAGCAGAAGTAGAATCAAATGTGCTGGGTTTTTTTTCAAATGAGAGCTACTGACATTACATAGCAGGAATAGTAACCAACATGATCTGATGTTTAACTAATTTATAATGCATCATCACTGGCTCATTAAAGCATTAAAAAATTATTTTTGTTGGATGGGTATAAATCTGGATGAATTCCAGGAAACGGAACATTCTCATTCCATAGCAATATTCACTATTTACACCATAGAAAGACAGCAAAATATGGCTAAGCATGTTGTATTCAAGTAGGTAGCATTTTATACCAGATCATTCTGCCACAATGCTGTATATACTCTTCATAATTCTCCAACTGGATTAAAAATACTTGTTTGTAAATGTCTGTCTCATGTTTCAAAAATAAAAATATTTCCTTTGGTATTAACCCCCCCAACCATTCTGCCCAGTCATCCATTTTACTCTGTTGCTTGAAATCACTTGTTTTTTACTGTAAAAATTTTAGTGTTGTCTTTCTACCTCATAAAGCAAAGGGCTTAATCCTAAACTGGCTACTGAAAATTCACACTGGAAGCAGCTGGAGCTTTGGGTGAAAAAAAAGCACACTTGGGTTCAAAATGTAGGTTAAATGTACTGAAAGGGTTTCAGATATAGCATCCATTCTTTAGTGAAACTATAATGTTCTGTTTAATGCACTGTTTATTATTTTTTTTTCTTCACTGTTCACAGTACTTTTTATGAGCAATATTTTTTAACTTTGTGCAAACTGGCACATAAAAGAAAGTTGTTGATGATGTTAATCACTAAGTGGTAGCTGCAGGTGGGCAGTAAACAATTTAGTGTGATTTGTCCCACTCTTCTTCTACTGTATATCGTGAGAGCAAGTCAATAGAGGAAGCAATTCTAGAATTCAATAGAGTTTATGCTTTCAAAGTTTTAGATAGATCACTGGATTTTCAACTGAAAGAGAAACAGGCATGTGTTGATGGTCTTGGGGTTTGTTCTATTCGGTTTGTTTGTTTTAGGGTTTGGTTTGTTCATTTTATGGTTTGATTTGTTTGTTTTTAATGCCAGTGTGGTGCAGGTGAAATAGGAAAAAAACCCTGAATCATAAAGTACATGTGGTATAGTAGTGACTGTCTATACAGTTGAAAGAATAGTAATTATTATAAGGACATGAAAAACAATATCACTTTTTAAATATTCATTTATTTGTGAAGTGCAAATGATGTGAACAGGGTAAAGCAATTACATTTCTAATTATTTGCTGTCTTTTGGCTAATAGCCATCGCATACCCTCTTAGTAATTTGATTTCTTTTTAATTAGTAGCTTTTCTTGTAGGCAAGAATGTTCAAAAATTGCACTAGGTCATTTTACCATTATGACTGTATTCACTTCCCCCATTCCTTCACCCTTAAAAAATCCCTGAGCTGAATTTAAAAAAACCCAAGTCAGTAGCAGATCATGCAGCAGTAAAACCTCAAATAGAATCAGATCCAAAGAATCTCCTTTGGCTTCACACAATATGGTAAAATTAGAGATTGCAGGAAACAAAAAAAAAATTAAACTGGGAACATTTGAAAAGAAATGACCGGGCTTTATGAAAATGACACATTGACTGGCCAGTGTGTTTTTTTTATCGACAGTTTCTTTGTTGAGGCATAGATCAAAGAAACCTGCATATGTTTTCATTTTGTTCTAAGTCTAACTAGAAAATTACATCCAGATGTTTAATAGGCATTCTGTTGGTTTTCTGCGTTGATTAGATATGTTGGTACTGTTTGCTTACAAGTGTAGCCGGATCATTAGCTAATGCAAAGAAATGTTTGTAGCAAGTTGCTAATTAGGTCTTTTGGAAACTCTCCATACTAAGGAACAATTTGTACAGTGGCCAGAAAAACTTGCAGTACTTGAGAAGTCGCTTTCCCTTCTGTGTCTGGGAAAAAACAGTCAGTTGCTTTCCCTAATCTTCTTTTGCCTACAGGGATTGCAGCTTGATCCCAGTGGGTTGAAGTGCAAATAAATTAGGAAGAGACCACACACACACACACACACACACGCACATGCACACGCACACACGCAGGCATGCGCGTGCACGCACGCACACACACACACACACACACACACACACACATGCAAACACACACAGACTCCCCACACATGCTCCCCCCTCCACCCCCAATCTGCTCCTTTAGTCAAAAGTCAGTTGTACAATCTTAGAAAAAGCTAGCCAAAATGGAGTGCTTAAAACTAAAATGTGTTAAATTCTCAACATTCATGTTATCAAATACACAGCATTTTTGAGCATACTTTAGAGACAGATGGGGAAGCCCTTTATGATAAATGAGTGTACTTGAATTCATTACTGTGGTACTTATAATTAAAGTAGCTCTTTCTCAACTTCACTACTTCTGCAGGGTACTTCAAGACAAAGCTTGGGGAAAGTGTATACATGAATGACAGAAGGGTGAAAGAGGAGTAGAAGAACTTTAATCATCTGTGTTTTGTTAAGTACAAAAAGAGGTCAGATGTATTACCTGTTTACAATATTGACAGAGAAATTGTTGTAGACTTCATGGCTCTGGCCTGATAACCTTCTAGGTGCAATGTCACCTTTCAAAGGCTGCTTGACAGTGTCAATGACCTTTCTAATAAAGACCACTTGCCAGTGTACCACACTTCAGCCCACAGCAGAATGAGGCCTCCATTGCAGGAGGTGACAACTAAAGGAGTGGTTTGTGTCTATTTTATACGGTAAATGAGAGTGCATGATCGTACCAGCTCCCTGATCCTGTCATCACACACATGACAAAGTTTTACTCCTGGAAATAGTCCCTTTGAACTCCATGACAATACTTGCTTGAAAAAAGATGTCTTTGTGTCAGACTTCACCAGATCAGGGCCATGCATACAGAATAGTAGGTTGTGTGTGACATACATATGCAAAACACATGTGTTTTTACCAATGACGCCATGCAAGCGTAGAAGTTTTATCGTGCTTTTCAGGAGCTACCTAAAAGGGAATGTTGCCATAAAAGTACCGTTAATCCTTGCACTTCAGTGGACTAGTTATGGGATACAATTTTTCCTTGCCTGGCAAAATACTAAAACTTTTCCATCCTGTTTTGGTTCCATATATATAGTA
Source organism: Fringilla coelebs (assembly GCF_963513975.1). NCBI lineage: Eukaryota > Metazoa > Chordata > Aves > Passeriformes > Fringillidae > Fringilla > Fringilla coelebs. The sequence continues at coordinate 36,527,310 of NC_140031.1, forward strand.
TTTTGACAGGATTAGTAGAAGGTTTTTTCCCCTAAGCTGTCAATAGCAATAGAGTCTACAGATCACCAAAGACTCTTAGACATAAAACCACAGGGGAAATAGCATTGAGGCAAATGGTCTTGTGGAAATGATGCTTTCAAAACATTTGTGAATATGGCTGATGGAAGTTTCATTGTACAAAGAAAGGGATTGTCTGAGAGGGTGCACTGGCATTTCAGGATTAGGAACAGCAACCAGCTTGCCACTGCTAAGGTACATGAAGGTACTGTCCTTTACCCTAGTATCTGTTCTCCATGTATGAAAGCAACAGTGTTTAGGAATCTTTAAGGAACAGATAAGGTACAGAAATATTGTGTGGAACCATAGGTCTCTGTCAGCCAATAGGAAGCAGATTCAGCTGAAAGTTGGCTTGAGTTTGGCTGCTGTTTCCCATTATACCTCTGCCTCTCAGTCCTTCAGAAGAGGTTCTTGCCTACTGAGGTTATAAATGCTGTATGAGCTGCTCTTATACCGACCTTCTACTCCAGACCTCAAATTTCAGTCTGGTAGAATGTAGATGAGAGCAGATTGTCCTGTCCTGCTGTCTCTTCATAATGCAGATGCTGTAATGGGCTGGTGTGCTACAGCTGCAACATCTGTAGAGATGCTCCTCCAGTACTGGTGTCAAAAAGGCATTAAGTCTGTTTCCAACTTCCCCCATCCCCCAAAAGCTCTGGGCTCCCATATTCTTGTTGGAATGGAATTTAAAAAATATTTTTTAGGACTCAATGAAAAGTGGAGAAATTATGTGGAAGAAGTATCCTTGCTGCACAAGGGTTGTGATGGTAGTGTTAGGGAGGAGAACTGTGGAGAGGAATTAAATTGGGACAGAACATATCAGTACCAGTGTGATGCTGTTCTTAACAAATGCGGAAATTTCCTTAGTAAAACACCATTGAACTTCAGGCAAAATTGTAGACAGTAACAGTTTTGTATAAAAAAGAAATAATTAGCTGTCTGAGTCATCCAGCACTGTCCACCTCTCTGTTTTTCTACTTACCCTGCCCTCCCACTACATTCAATGCAGAAGTCTCAGTGTATATCCTGAGGGTCTAACATGTAATGACAACTGTGATTATTAATAGAGTGTATCCATTTTCCAAAATGCAAAATAATAAATTCCACCATTTGACATACACATAGATTTGTCACTAAATATGTATCATCTATTCAGTCATCAAGTCAATGTCTACATGAAGCATCCAATCAAAAAGGCATGTCTTGCAAATATCCATCTATTCTGATACACTGGTATGCTCATAATTATTGGCATCAATAAAAACTTTGTATGAAGGTAAGGAAAAATAGATCCATCCCATTCAATTCCACTTACATATTACTGCTTCTAAAATATTGATATGCCTTCTGTTGCAGAAAATCACATCATGATTACACAGACAGTAGAATAATCATGGTTAGCAGTGCAAATATATGAATATTTATCAGTAAGAAAGCATGATGAGGACTTGTTGAGGAGAGAGCAGCCAAAGTCACTTACAGGAAATCTTCTGAAAACAAGAGAGCTAATGAGTACAGTATAGGTGAGGTGTTGAACATTGCTTGGGTGTGGAGGGAATGGTGGGGCAAGAGGGGTTGTGTTTCATTGATTCAGGTCTCTGCTGGTTTTTTTGTTTGTTCGTTTTTATATGTTTGGTTGGTTGGTTGTTGGGGTTTGTGTGTGTGTCTTGAAAAAGAAGGATTTTTCATCTATCTGCCTGAGTTCAAGAGTAATGAAAAGTATGCACATATTCATAATTTACTATTATAAATTCAATAGTTGGTAGTAAGACATTTTCTACCCAGCCTCTCACATTTTCTGCTGTAGTTTTACTGTCTGTTAATGTGCTTCTGCATGCTCAGGTGCTCAGCTGTCCAAGTTAAGTAGCATCCATGAAGAAAATCTCAATGCAACATGACCATAGAGCATAACTCAGGAGAATGTCTGTGCTCTAAAACTGGCAGTAGATTGTACTTTGGGAACAGAATGAATCTCATAAGTGAAACCATTATATCTTCATTAATTTTTCAATAAAATAGTTTGCAAATCTCACCCATGTAAACCCCATAAAGCAGAGAGTAAGCAGCACAAGGAATAGAGGTGTACATGCAGCATTTAACATTATTATACATTGAAGTAAGTATTTTATGTTGTCCAGATTTTGGTTTTGAATAAGGTGTTTCACTTAAAACATTATTAGTCCTCTGAAGGTGGGATGATACAGGAAACTTTTATCAATTCTTTTCACATGTGCAAGTGAAATCTCTCCTCTCCTCTCCTCTCCTCTCCTCTCCTCTCCTCTCCTCTCCTCTCCTCTCCTCTCCTCTCCTCTCCTCTCCTCTCCTCTCCTCTCCTCTCCTCTCCTCTCCTCTCCTCTCCTCTCCTCTCCTCTCCTCTCCTCTCCTCTCCTCTCCTCTCCTCTCCTCTCCTCTCCTCTCCTCTCCTCTCCTCTCCTCTCCTCTCCTCTCCTCTCCTCTCCTCTCCTCTCCTCTCCTCTCCTCTCCTCTCCTCTCCTCTCCTCTCCTCTCCTCTCCTCTCCTCTCCTCTCCTCTCCTCTCCTCTCCTCTCCTCTCCTCTCCTCTCCTCTCCTCTCCTCTCCTCTCCTCTCCTCTCCTCTCCTCTCCTCTCCTCTCCTCTCCTCTCCTCTCCTCTCCTCTCCTCTCCTCTCCTCTCATTTCACTCAGAGGAAAAAGAAAGCAAATAAATGTAGGGAGAAAAAAAAAATCACAGACACAGATTGTTGAACTTTAGGTCAGTCTTAGTCTGAGATGTAATGGGAAATGAAGAGGCTGTATTCTAAAGGATTTTTCCTTAAGTGGTTCACATAGGACTCCTGCTGAACTGGTCAGATGGTGCAGACAAGGTCCCACATGTCTTTAAATAAGTTTTGAGTATTGGTTGTTTCTCTTTGAGCTAGCCAGCCAAACCGCAAGACAACTTCTGAATTCTCAGTTGAGTGAAACTCCCCACAAGCAAATTGCTCAACAAAGTCGAGTGTATTTTGTCCCTGTGTTTGAAAACAATAGGGGCTAGAGAGAAACATGTTTACTTCTGTCCCAATTTACTTCTATCCCAAGGTGTCGGACACTTCACAGAAGGCCTGGGAGTGCAACAGGTCATTTAAGGAGTATTGCACCAGGATGGTTGTCTTCTAATGGTTTCCCTTGAATGTGGGCTGCCAGCTGCAGCACAGCCACAAACCTCATTACCTTAAACCTAACCCTAAGCCTAACCCTAACCTCTGCCTCACACATTATCGTACTTTGTTTAATAGCATAAGTCAAGCCGATGTGTGTCCCCATTCCCTGAGTCATAAAGCATGAAAGACTTTCAATGAAGGAGGTACAGGACTAACTATAGGGGTCTATGCATTCAACAGGTCCTATTCACTTCAGATGAGGTAGGATTTCATCCTGGGTGTCTGACATGTTCAGTAAAATATACTGAATGCCCTAAGATATACTGAGAATTTTCCTTTCTCTCAGAGAAACAAACTGTCCAGAATTACGTATGTTGACATAATTTTCAAGCACAGCTTTCTTCTCAAGGAACCTAAGCAATTGGAGAAACATTGCTGGGGGTAGAATTTTACTGTAGGGAATATTTGTCCCTCTTTGTCCACTCTTTCTTATCTTAAGGTCTTTCATAATTTTGCTGCTCTGCATTAATATCTTCTTCTTTTGTCTATGAAGAACATCTGGGACTGTTTTACTTACTTGCCCAAAGAAGTACTAGAATATGGTTTATCTGGAATACAGTACTAAAAATGTTTATAAGCAGCTCTTGAGTTCACAAAAAACCAATTCTTTCTCAAGGTATCCTTCTGTCACTTGCTTTTGTTTGGGAGGGGTTTTTTTTGTGTTTTGGTTGGTTGTTTTTGGGAGGGTTTTGTGGGGGGGGGTGGTTTGGGTTTTTTGGTTTGGTTTGGTTTCTCAATCATTTGTTTGGATTTTTTATTTACCAGAGCTTTCTAATGGGAATGTAACATAACTTTACAAATAGAAATCTTCAAATCAATCAGCTGATTATATTGATAGTGCCCTGAACTTTTTTATATCATTGCAAGACATCTACAGTAAATCTCCAGCAAAAATGAAAAAAACATTTATTGGTGTAGCAAGTATTTGAAAAGCATGAGAGAGTGGAAAATAAAGTTTCATTTAGGTGCTGCTTTAGGTATTTGCTTTGTTGAATTTTCTTTTCCATTGAAAACATTTGAGAAACCATTTCATGATATCTTGGGCCTAGTTAGATATTTTCTTACTGAGTGATAGATTATTACAGGAAACGGCTACTAGCATCTGGCCTATTCCAGGAAGATTTTTCCTTTATAGAAGGCAGAATGTACTGCCTTAAGCCTCTGATTGAACTCCATCTCCCATCTACTATGTGACTATTAGTTGCCTACATAAGATATATCACTTGAATGAAAAAGTGAATATTAATGGTTTCCCACATTTTTGGAAAAGTTTATTTTATAAATATCCTGAACATATGAAATAATATTAAATGTTTAAATACTATTCCCAGCTTTATCTTGCATTAGCTGAACAAAAAGGTCAACTCACAGGTACTGTTAGAGCACTAAGTGTGATATATACAAAATTATGGCTAAGACATAAAATATTATACAATACAGGGTTTAATGTTGTTTCTTGATTGTTTTGAAAAAACAATTTACTGTTCTTCGGTAAATAAGAAAGTTGTTTAGGCATGTATACACACGCACTCACACACATATATATGTGTATATATATATATATATATATATATATATATATATATATATATATACACACACACACACATGCATGTAATTGCATCAATGTAAACATAGACATGTTCATGAGGTAAGAAATTCTGATCTGTTTAATTCCCAGGCAGGGCATTCAGTGAAGCTGAAGGATTGGGAAGAAAACCTGATCCAGAGGTGTTAAACTTTTAGTTTATGCCATGGTTATGCCATGCTCCATTGAAGTCAAACCAAAGAAACCAAAGTAACCTCACTTTTTTTTTTTTTTTTTTTTTTTTTTTTTTTTTTTTAATTCTTCCTTTTCCCATTCCAAATCATTATTCAAAATGCATGTTAGCAGTCTGGTTAAAACATTCCTTTTAAGAGCATCAGATGCTAGGACATGCTGTTGTCTTCTGTTTTCAGCATTTTAGATCTTCTGTTCCTTAGTATAAACGGCAAACTGAACTGGCACCTGAAAAATAGTGTTAAAATGCACTGAAAGTATTGGCATGACATTGATAAATGCAAACAGCCTGCATGAAGACATATCACCTTCATTTAGATCATCTGTTTGAAAATGTGTGTATCTGGGAAAACAGACATATTAATGTAGCTTTTACCACAAAATAAATACATGGACAGTAATTTAAATTAAATAATAAATATCTGTTGATATCTTGAGAGGAAAAAAGCTCCTGGAGATAGTTCTGTAATTAAGAGGCCTAAAAGTCCAAAAGACATTAACTTGTTATTCATATGATAAGGAAATGGTGGAATATTCTTGCAGATTGATTTCCTCTTTATTTTTTTTTTCCAAAGTTTTATACAAAAATAAGGCAACATATTAAACTTCCTTTTATTAAACAATTTGATTTTATTAAATGCAAAACCAGCAGTAAAAGTGACACTGTATTAACTGATTCAAAGTTGTGCTTAAGGCATTTTGTGGACTTTTTTCTTACAAGTCACTCTCTCCATTTTTGGGGCTATATGATTCAGTCAGGTGGGTTTTAACACCCATGTGTTTAAATATGAGACTGTTCTTCCACCTTTTCTCTTCCTTTGTATACACAAGTCTGCACACTCACATGCATTCACACAAACAAATATATCACAAATCAAAAGATGCTTAATGAGTATGGAGATGCAAAGCCGCTGGGATTTGTGATAAATTTATGCAGAATAGAAGAAATTACAAAAATATTTTGGTTGTGTTTTGGTGAAAAGGATGTTCTAGTTGATATATATACTTGGTCCTTTAGCTTATTAGATGGGAGGCTGACATAATGTTCTACATTTATAGATAGGAAGCAAACCAGCTGTGAACTTGTCTTCATCTTTGAGTCTGGTTAAAGGAGAATATGAGAATAGATTGTACCTTTGTCTAGGTACAAAGGGCAAACTGTGAGACGTGGATATCTTATGTGTGGTTCACACTGGGTCTAGTCACCAAGAAAAAGATGTACCCAGTACCAGACTAAGATTTTTGTGCCGTGAAGATTTTGTATATACCAGACTTAAGATTTTTGTACAAAGTTGGAGCTCATATAGAATTGTGATATGTCTGTATTTTTTATTTTCATTTAAAGCTCTCCATTACTGCTTTTAGAATATATTATATTCTTTTCCATACACCATTCTCTCTTTTCCCATTTGAATTGCCCCTGCTGCCTACTTACTGGTGAGAGGGGGAGAAGATGTGTCATTCAAGGATGCAGAAAAACCTGGCAGGCCATACTCAGAAGTTACATCTTGCTCTTCAGCTGATGCACAGCAAAATGAAAGTCAGTGGTTCACTAGGGGAATCAAAAAACTTCCTCTGTGATGTAGTCCTCAGGTTTTATGAAAAAGCATTGGAGCCAATAAATTCAGACATTCCTACACCGCTTCACGTGTATAGTGGTGTTGGTTTGGTCCCACAGAATAATCACTGGTTGGCTTCTTTTTTTAACATACCAAGTAACACCCTCAGGTTTCAGGGTAGAAACAACCACAAATATGAAACCCTGTTTCATCCAGTCTAGTAATTCCAGACTGGAGGAAAAAAAAAGTCTGGCTTGATGTCTATCCCATTTAATTTAAAGGGAAGTCAGAATGTTTCTGTAAAGCAAAGAATAAATTAGTCAAATAACATTTTTTGTTATATTAAAAATATTCTAATTCAAAATTTTGTTTTAATCAGTCTAGATCAAAGTGTCTGTTGTTTTGTTACCACTTAAAACTATTCTTTTACATAAATCAGCTGAATATTCATGTGTTAGGGGTATTTCAAGAAAAAGGGTTTAGTCAAGTGGAGTTATTATTTTGTTGCAAGTATGTTGGGCTCAGATGTTTCTCTGCTATTTGTAAACCAAACCTTTTATCCATGGGTATCTGAAGGACGAGGTGGAGGGGTTTTGTCACTGAGAATAGGGCTGGTTTTGTGTCTAGTGATTCTTTTCAGTTAAAGATCCAGCTACAGCTTCCTGCTAAAAGACCTCTCCTTTTAGTTAAAAAATAAGTCTGTAGGTTGTAAATTAAGTATCAGGGTTGCATAGGTGTTGAAGATTATTAGAGGGAAGCAGTTACAATAACAAGGTTGGGGTTTATCCCTTTTGCTTTTTCTTTTTCCCATAAAAGGAACGTCATAGAATTTTATTCTAGGGCTGTATCTCTTTTAAGTAGAATACAATAAAAATTTTGGCTAAAAACCCCTGAGTACTTCTTAAAATACTTTTTAAATAATTGCTTTGGAGTAGTTTGCTAAGTGTCTAGATTTTAGCTTCAATTTCCAGATTGTTGTGTGATCTTTGTAGGAATATATTTATATTTTTCTTTCATGTCATCAAAGATGTTCTTTTAAGGGGCAGAAACAAAGATTCATGTGATCAAACTATTCTCCACAATTTAAGACTCTTCTTCAAAATATGTGGGTCTCTGCTCACATATTGGTTGTGGAAAAGATTTAAGATGGGACTGTAAGGATGCCAAAATACAGTAAAGATACATAAACCTGCTTTTCAATTAGTGGTCACAGCTAGGTCACTTCCAGTGTCCATGCTATCTCATCTAGAGCTTGTTATCAACCATGTGCTGGGTATTTTGGTGGAAACTGGTCCTTGAAGCACTTCTGCAAGGAAAAAATATTCTGTAATTGCTTGTAGTTTTGCAGTACACTGGCTTCCCTTCTGGAGTAAGGGTGAAGTAGTTCAACCCATTGCAATGGGGAACTTGCTGTAAAAACCACAAAAAAACTTTGAAGAACTGAAGAAATATAATTGGGTTCTAATGATATGTTAATAAAGCTTTCAAAGACCACACTCAAACCTCCACTGGAAAAAAGCAACTGTCAAAACATTGAATTTTTCACGTAGTCAAATTTTTTATTTGGCATTCACAAGTGCTGAAATACAGGAATAGCAACCATACTTTATTGATCAATGCAAACTGCTGAAATGGCACTAGCACAACAAGATAAAGTGCCAGCATGAGAGAGGACCAACACCAGCCATTGGGAACACTGTCTTAGCTTTCCACAAAATATAGGGATGGGAAATAGGTACACCAAGAGGAGAAGCCTGCTTTTTCAGAAGAGAGTGGTGTTGACATTCCTCATAAAGGAGCACTGCAAATGGTTCCCTTCTCCTTGTGTCAAGGGGGATGCTATTATCAGATACTTTCACACCTGGTAACTGCATAACAGTGCTTTTAACGTGGAACAGTTCTGTGCAGGCTCCTCTGTACTGCCCCAATTTAATCTTCTTCATGAAAAATTTCAGGTATGTAGTCAGATGTAACCACAAAGATACCTTTTGGTTATTTGTTTTTGTCAAATAATAAGATTTTAGTTAGAAATTCATGACAGAAAAGCGGCACAACTGAAAAAAATAGTAAGAGGCATCTGGTGTACCCTTAGCAAGTAAGCCAATATGAGAAGATAGAACTCCAAGCAACATAAGTCATAGCTTAGTGTTCTTAAACATCTAAATTTAACAGAGCTGCAGTAACTCTAAAGGAAGGAGCCACATCCACAGAAAGATGGATTTCATGCTATCCACTACATGCTACATTGATAATGTGTGGTCGTAAGCCATGTCTTCTTTCTGGTGGAGTTTCTCCTAACCTTTGGCCAAAAACAACTTTAAAACAATCTTTTGCTGGAAGTCAGAGCACTTTGGGGAACATAAGCAGACATTTCTATACAGAATGCATGGTTTGGTTTATGTGATACTAAAAAGCTCTGTTTCATCTGTACTTAAGTGATAAAAACTATGGAAAGTATGAAAAAAAAATCAATCAACTTACATTTTAAATCAAATGTATGTTCAACTTTCTCATGTATGTTTGAAATATAAAACTTATTTAATGTGATTCTCTTAATGCTGTAGTTCAGGTTCTACATTACTTACAAAAGTAACTTCTGTAATTTTTTTTTTCAGATTAGCCATTTTATAAATCTTGACTCAGTTTTTTTAGACCTGTGATGTATCTTAGTGAGAATTAATAAGCCTTTCTTAAATAAGAACAAAACCAAGTGAGTTGCTGTTATGTGGTAGAAGCCAAGCTAAATAATCTTTCACTTTTACAATATCTACCACAACACTCTTTTGAACCTCTACCAGGTGTCCATCTTCATCTAGCTTCTAACATCTGAAATGTAGTATACTGAGGAAAAACAAAGACCTAGTCTGCTCCTAAGAAAGTCTGATTCTTTTTGGTGGGCAAAACAAACACCCTTTGTCAATCACATATGATATTTCCTTAGGACTGAGACTTTTTATAGTAGTCTTGACTGGAATTAGTAGATTGGTCAACAAATAGTCACAGCTTTCAGTATTCAACAATCTTGTTTGTGTTTCCTGCTATATTATTGCTGCTACCTTAAATTTATTTCCTTGTCTTTCAGATATCAGCTACTTTCACTATCTTTATTAAAGGAAAGGAAAAAAAACACAAACAAAAAACTGAACGAAACTCCAACCAACCAATCAAACCAAAAAGAAACATAAAACCCCACCAGAACCCAACAGAGAGGCTTGTTAAAGAAGTGTAAGTGCATCCAAATTGAAAAGAGACATTGAAGTTCTGCATCTTTGTAATGTCATTGCTTCTTTATAACCTGCCCCCCATGATACCTACCAGCAGATATGCACATTATGCATATGTGCATATCTGAAGTTGAAAGCGCTTAAAATTGAAAATTTGTTTAAAAAAATATCTCTTTTCCTAAAGGATAATGTTTTTTATATTAAAGTGGTCTGGTAAACTTCTCTGAAATTTTTATATTCCCTTGAGTTATCATTGCATGTGAGAACCATTGATGCACATTGATATGAGGAAATATCTGAGAATTACTTAGTAGCACAGAGAAGTTGCAATGTCTGCTATGCAGTAGCCCAAGAAAGACCTTAACTTTTGAAAGTTAAGCATTTCATGGGCTAAATCTTCTGGAAATAAATATTGTGCTTGGAAACACAGGTTACTTCTATGTCTTCCATACATTCTTGAAGATTTTTATGCCATTATTGAAGGTTTCCAGTTGAAAAGATTCACTTTTTGTCAACTTGGAAAAAAAAGGTCTCTCTCTATTTTTATTTTCTTCTTATTATGAGAGGAAGGAAGTACTGAAAAGCAACAAAAGAGCAAAGTAAGGTATTTCTGAGAAAGCACACCATGCTTCTTTATTAGCAAGCTATATTCTTGCCTAATAAATGAGGGAAAGGCTGTGGGTGTGGTCTACCTGGACTTCTGTAAAGCCTTTGATTCTTTGACCCACAGTATTCTCCTGGAGAACAGGCAGCCCATGTCTTGGAGGAGTGCACTCTTTGCTGGATAAAAACCAACTGGATCCCCACACTGGGCGCAGAGTGCTGGTGAAGGGAGTTATATCCAGCCAGTCACTAGTGGGGCTCCCCAGGGCTCTGGGTTGAAGCCAGTTCTGTTTGATATCTTTATTGATGACCTGAACAAGGGGATCCAGGGCACTCTCAGTCAGTTTGCAGATGACACCAAGTGGGAGGAGGCTGTTGATCTGCCAGAGGGTTAGAAGGCTCTGCGGCGGATCTGCACAGGCTGGAGCGAGGGGCCAAGGCCATCCAACAAGGCGAAGTGCCCAGTTCTTCGCTTTGGTCACAAGCATGCCTCCCAATCCCAGTCCCCTGGGGGACAGATCTCTGAAAATTTTGAAGCAGCAGCTGTCGAGAAAGAAGGTCATAAAAATATGTAAAAATAAAATGTATTCTCAAAATCCACAGATAGTTGGTGGCTGAATAGGCAAGGCGAGGCACGTGCCTGTAGACCTTGCCTGTTAGGTGGAAACACCTCTTAAGAAGACTTAGAAGGGTTTATGCAAAGAGGGCCGGTAAGTCCTAAAGAGAAACTGGAGACTGTAGGCAGGTCTCAAAAAGTAGAAATATAACAGGAAAATGTCAAGTCCATCATATAAATAAAAAAGAATTCATACATTTCTCATAGTGTTGGAGAATATTTAGGAGCAGTGTATACTCAGGTGCATAGCTGGCAGAAAAACAGCCTTGGTTTCTCGTGCTAGATCTGTCAGACTGCAGCTACTGACCAAGGTGAAGAAATGGCCTCCCATTCAGTTTGCAGATGACTCCAAGTCAGGCAGGAGTGTTGATCTGCTGGAGAAAGGAAAGCTCTAGGCCAGAATAGATCTATAGGCTGAGGCCAATGACATGAGGTTCCTAGCTTGCATCCAGCATCGTGCGGCCATCAGGACTAGGTAAGGGTTCATCCCCTACGTGGCACTGGTGAGGCACACCTTGAGTCCTGTGCTCAGTTCTGGGCCCCTCATGACAAGAGACATTGAGGAGATAGAGCACGTCCATGAAAGGGCAATGGAGCTGGTGAAGCGTCTGGAACAAGTCTAATGCCTAGGCAAAAGGGCTTATTTGGAGGTTATGTACCTGAAAATTCTGGCCGAAACTGTTTGTTAGTGCAAGGAAAAATAATTATATTGCAATTAAAAGAGAAATGTCCACAAGTATTTAAACAGGCAGATGATTGCTACTGCAAAACCTGGAGCATGGACTGCATTCCTTTTTAACTAGTAGCGTACCTATAAGAATATGGCTTATTATCTAGATTGTCAACTTTTATTCTTTGTTTGTGAAACGTGTGATTTGATGTTTAAATAGAGTATTTTCTTTCAGATTTTCAGATGGTGATAACAAGGGTATAATTTATCTTATTAATCCTTTCAGGTTGCCTTGTTTACATGACTAATGTTCCTGCATCATGCATATCTGATGTCAACCCATGGCTCTGTTGTCTCTTTGTCTTCTCAACTAAGCTTAAAATCAACAAAGAGCTTTTCTATCTTTTCAATCTTGCATTTCACCTTACATGCCATTCAGATTTTAGAGGGTGTGTGAAACTCTTTTGGAAACAAAGTAGTAATTCATGTTTACCACTGAGAGAAACAATTACCTGTCTCTCATTTCCAGTAATCCACTTCTATGAGTAAACACTGTTTTTTAAAAACCCTGCCTACATACAAAAAGAATTAACTTCCTTGCTGCTCAAAGCTTTTTATTAGTAATAATATCTCTCTGTTTCTACTTGTTGTAAGATCCATCTCAGAGGACAAGAGGGCAGGAGAGGAGAGGAGAGGAGAGGAGAGGAGAGGAGAGGAGAGGAGAGGAGAGGAGAGGAGAGGAGAGGAGAGGAGAGGAGAGGAGAGGAGAGGAGAGGAGAGGAGAGGAGAGGAGAGGAGAGGAGAGGAGAGGAGAGGAGAGGAGAGGAGAGGAGAGGAGAGGAGAGGAGAGGAGAGGAGAGGAGAGGAGAGGAGAGGAATAAAAAAAATTGTAGGGCTCAGGGAAATGAGAAGAGATTATACGTGAGTATAGAAAAGGACTGCCTGGATCACTGAGTCAGTCCCTTGCTTCCGTTTGTGCCATGCAGTGAAAAAACATTACATGAATAGTAAGATTAAATTGTCTGTCTTGAGAATTCTATATTTAATAGTTAAACAAACTGCCCATGTGCACCTTTAAGTTCTGATTATTGCTTTTACAGCTTGGGGCTTCATTATGTTATATTACAGTAGAGTTTTGATTGATACTTAAAGTAAGTTCAATTTACTTAAAGAAAAAGGAAGTCCTTGAGACTGGGAGGTCATTCAATTTGTAACAAAAAATTTAATAGATAAAAGTTTCCTTATGAGCCTTGCATTTACCTAAGATATTTTTCCCAATCATATTTTTAAAAAAACTTTTCTTTTAAATATTACCACTTGGTTTTTGATTCCATTTGGAAATAACTACTAAAGCATTTTTTTTGCCAATTTCATTTGCATGGAACCCATTTTTCATGAGTTTGAGATTGCTTATATTAATTTATATTTTCATATTTAATTAATGAGGTTGTGAAAATTTTACAGGCATTACAACATTCTTCACCACTGGCTTGTTGTTTTCTAAAAATAGAAATCTTTTAATGCTGTAAAAATAATACTCTCTTATATGAATGATTGCCATTTTATACTGCAAAATCTATGCTCACATGATTGTGCTTCTATGTGCCTTTCACAGAAAGTCATTAATGTCTCCTTTTTGTACTGAACTGTGGTGAGGTTTGGGATCCCTTTGTGATAAACACAGCACCACAAAGAAAAACTAAGACTCACAGAGACTCACAATCTGAAATTAGACTTTACATTCATCCTTCCTGGAATATAATTTCTCTTTTAATAAATAAAATCTGATCAGTTTTAAAGATGCAATGTAGAGGAAGAAAAGGGAGCAATAGGCTTGCCCTGAGTTCTTTCCATGCAGTGCACAAACCAAATGCATGCCAAAATTCCACATCCTGCTGTCATGGACAATTCAGCAATGCACATAATGAAGAAATGCTGGGTAAGCTCTACTTGAATTGACAACACTGTTGACATCCAGATCAACCATTATTGTGAAATCCAGTGGCAAAACATAAAGTGTGTCATTACAATGTAATTATAAGGTTATCTTTATTAGACTTTATGGAGGAGTGCAATGAATTTAAAATGGGAAAGAAGTAGGAAAGGAAAAAACATTCTGAGTTATTCTTATGTCTCTTCTGACTTTGTCTTTTGATGGTTTTACATTAGTTGGTCAGCTACTGCATGAAGCCTAAAGCTCTGCAGTTCTAAAGGTCACTGTTTTTTAACACCAACTTTTACTGCAGCAGATACTGTATGGGAAATTAAAGGTCTCTGCAGTCAAACAGCTGATGAATAGTATACTCTCTGATGAATAATCCAATACATTTCTCTTTCTATAATTACTTTTTATCTGCACACGTATGCTTTTGCATTGTTTAGCCTACAAGAACTAGTTTAAGACTGTTAAGGAGATTTTCCTCTTGTGTAATTTTGATTTGTCACACTGCATGGAAGGAAAGCAGTTTCCTAATTTTTGTCCTGTTTAAAACAACTTTTGAAAGTCATTTTATGTTAGGGAAAATGTGAGGATACTCTCACATATAGAGCAAACCTCTTTGTTTCCTTCCCATAGTAAACACCCAGTCTGAGTAGTGTCATTATAAGGGCATTCTGGCAATGAGCGGGAGACTGAACATCATAATTTTCATTTCTGTTTGTATGTCAGCCTATCAGGGTCATGTCAGCAAGAGTGCTTTTCTTACTGTATGACTTGTTCAGAAGAGGAGTGGCAAATGGAAATACTGCTCTGAATCAGAAAGCTGACACCTGGAAATGAATTTCTGGCAGATACTAGAAAATACATAGATTTTAAAATTATTTTCTGCAGGCAAGGAGTCTTTTGAATAGAGGGATAAAATTTACATGCCATTGCACACACCTCTTCAATTTTGTCACCACACACTTTCTCATGGAAAAATGTCTTTGATCCTCCTAGGGAAAATGACAACAATGAAAGTTACTTTTAAATACAGTAATGATATTAGATATGAGACTAGTTGTCCATAGTTAAAATGCACTGTTTCTTTTCTGAGTAGAACACTGTTACACTGTACCAGGACTGCCAGATGGTTATTTTTCACTATGACAAGGCTAATCTTGGCTCTGTGCAATGCAATGCTTGGTGCTAAGATGCAGGCCACGGTTACAGGGATTTTGAAGAATGTAGGAAGGAGGATGATTTAAAGGGCCTTCGGATTTTAAAAATTGTTCCAATATTTTTTCGGTTACATTTCCCACCATTTCAAGTGAAATTGAATCCTTACTCATACTGCTGTGTGATGCCTTGTTGAATTGTTTAGGGATATGGCCAGGCCCTGAGCTGAGGCCACAGTTCATATGGGGGTTTGGGACTTTTGACAACCCTTGGGCTTATACCATAAACTTGGTGAATATGCAGTTTTGTGTTGTGCTTTCCAGCTACTGGTACAACACAAGTGAAGGGTGACTCCTATGGACAGCCCTAGGGAGAAAACAGAGCTGCCTTGGTCATAGGGAAATCTCAGGATAGTTTGATATCTTAATTTGTATCTAAGTCCACTGCTTAGCTTTTGGATTGAGAGGCTGTATTTCTTGCAAGGAGCACGTACATCCACAGCTGAGGACATTAGCCTTTTCTTTAGACAGCTGGGAAAGCCAGAGTCTCTGAAGTGCATTAGAGGAATAGAGGAGAGAGGGAAAGAGTAGAATTTAATTCCCTGTTCTTCCAGCATAGCACTGTTTCAGTTGAGCACCAGTCATCAGAATTTCAAATCTATTCTCATGCGAGGATACTTTTTTTTTTCCTTCTTTGCTTCAGCATATGCAAAAGGTCTGTATGACACTATGTTTGCAGGTTATAGGGCAGCAAGGAACACCTTTTTTTCCTTGTCAGTCATTAAGTTATGAGACTTCACTCAGTGTGTACATTAGGCAATTATAAATAATTAAAACAATCATGTACCTCAGAAGTAATGAGGGACACCATCAGGCTTTCAGTGAGAAGATTGACTTGGAGCTTCTTTACTTTTTTGGACAAACAAAATTTCCACTCTAGTGTTGCTATAATGTTCCTTTCAAGTATAATTCTTATATGTATTTAATTCTACCTTGTCATTCTTGGGGTGGATTTAAAGAGATCCTCGCTACGTTTCAACCTCTATAAGTATTTCTGCATCTTCTGATGAAATACTATTTCATAACCACAGCAGCATTTCTCTGAAGATGCATCTTACCCTTCCACAAAGAAGAATATATTTCACAAGACTTTTCTTATTCACATAGGCTCTGGCCAACAAATAAACTGTTGTATCAGAGCTGGTGAGCTCTACCTGTCTACCATATTATTAGCAAACTTTTGAGAATGCATTTTGTTATAAGCCGACTCATAAAAATTTGATGAGGAATCCTGTGTAATGTCCCCATTTTCTGGGTAGAAACTGGTGCCTCAGATCTTCCAGGATTTCACTAACAGTAAAAGTGGAGGTCCAATAACAAAGGTAATGATGGAAATACTCTCTTCCAAAAAAAACATTGTTCAGCTTTCTTACTGTGCTTGTTTATATTTTTTATGACTGCAGTATGAACCAAGCAGATGTTAAAACAAGGAAGTACATAGTGAAATCAAATTTCTATGGGGTTGTAGTAAGGCTGCATTTACCCTGAGTATGCAAACTTCATACAAATCATGCAGGTACTGAAGGACTGTGGATGGTTTTAAACTAACTCTGTCCTATGAGCTGCCTTTAAGTAATAGCTTTTGAATCAGTCAAAAATAGTTCCTCCTTTTTCCCCTTGAAAGCATATTGCCAGCGTTATAAAACTTGATTTTGTGAGCTTTTACACACTGTAAGTATTTTATAATGTTTTCTTAGAACAAGAAGCTGAAATGCCATCTGGTTCCACCAGCCTTGGTTAAATATCAATGATTAAGAGGTTTTGTGACATTCCTTTATGAATTATATACTGATAAAACACTTCCAACAAAAGTGATCATATGGGACCCATGACTGTCTTTTTCCACACTTTAACTTTAGATGGGCAGAGTATTTGTCATATTACAACAGCCCTGAACTATGCAGTCCCTTGCAACTGATATGTCTTACAGAGGTTTACTAATGCTGTTCCTACATCTCTCTCCCCCTTAATCTTTCTCCCCTTCTCTCTCTCCCCCTCCCCTTTTCCCGTTCTCCCTATGGCATGCCGAAAAGGAGAACTGGTGACAGAAAAGGTAAAGATCATGGCTTGAGATAAGATCAATTTACTGAAAACAGCAATGAGATAAGAAAGGGAGCAGCAACAGCAGCACAATCAATAATGAAATCTACAGGACAGGGGAATGATTTGCAAATGATTGCTTGGAAGTGGGGTCCTCCTGTGGTCCCTTAGCCCCATTTACTTAACCAGAAGGACTCTTCTCCCTGGAAGAGATTCTCTTTTCCCCATCCCTGGCAATAACATGAGGTGGTATAGAATAACCTCCTGGTCCTGACTCCTCCAGGGGAAAAGGAGCTATGAAAGGTGCCTACCAACAAGAGATCTATCATTCTTTACCTGAGGGGTGAGGAAGGGAATGGTGTAGAGTCCCCTCGGTAATATTGGAGATGGAATTGATGCTGAGAACACTAATTCAAAATGAAAATTTTGCCCTGGAAATTTCTATTTGCAAGGCAACATCTCAGGTTTCTCTCAGAAAACCTGTAAACCTGTACAGGTTTCTCTCAGAAACCTGTAAATTCAGTTTGCATGCCACTTTATGCCAAAGGGGTGCCAAGACTGGTGTGGCTCTTTTTTCTATTGTTGGTTTGCAAGTACAGTCCTGAAAACAAGAATTCAAAGAAGTAATAAAAGGAAAGAGCTTTGTTTCTAGCAAAATTCTAGATAATTCCATGAAAGAACAAAGATTTTTATTCAGAGGTGGTTAAACTGCCAGTGAGCTCCTAGCTAAAATCCAGACAGAAAAACTGTCAGCATCGACCCTGGATCAGAAGATTAACTTTAATGGCAAACTATTGTTCTGAATTTGTGTTTTTACTGGCCATCCTGTTAAAAAGCTTTATATTGCAAAGTCCATGTTTGCATAGACCAGCATCTTTTATTATGTGGGATTTTCCTATTTTTCTCTTAGATAAATTTTTGTGGAAAATCTTTTTAGACTATTTTTAATGTCTGTGCTTGTATAGAGTCCATGAGTATACATATCTAATTGTATCCTGCTTTACAATTTACTTAAAGTTAATGCTAAATTTCTGTGTCTTGAAATGGAGATCCTCTTTCTTTGGTTATCACTGTCAAGTCTAGGGCATACATAACTCTGCTAGGATACAAAGAAGGAATTTTAGTAAGTTTTTAAAATAGCAATACTATTGTGCTTTTGCTACCTCTATTGTTTCGCATGCAGGATTTTACTAAAATAATCTAATATTATGACAGTTCCATCCCACCTCCCATCACTTTAGGTCACAACATGCTAAAAGAAGCACTAGGCCCATTTTCAAAGAAATAAGAGTGGTGTGGACATCTGAAAAACATTTTTAGTGTTCCAAGTCTGAATTGAACAAGTATTTTTAAATACTTCATTATAGTTATTCTGACAATTATTCACCAAAATACCATATGTTGCCAATAAATAAGCCTTCACTAGATAGTCATAGTCCCCTACAACAGACATAAGCACTTGTTAATTAAACCTAATTAAGCCAATAGCATACATAGTAGAAACACATGCTGACTAATTTGCTAGCCAAAGTCAGCTTGGGCAAGTCTTCAGCTCTTGGCAGATAGCTGACATCTCAAAGCCGTGTGCATTAAGGAGAAAAAAAGTCAGGCTATTTGGGAAGAAAGATGTGAAAGAGGTTTGTGTACACAGACACAACCCTTATGTCTGTACAGATGTAAGTCCAATTTTTTCCTATGTCCTGAGAGCCAGCAACACATCCAATTGAGAGAATTCAGTCGTAGAAAGTGCCTCAGAGAAAAGAGAAATTCTTCACCACTTTTTTGATTGCTATGGGGAAGAAACACCAATGGGTATATGATCAGAAGTATTGTGCTGTTGCACAACTCACAGACAGTCATGTTGCACCTCCCAGTGAGATATCAAAGGCTGGTTCACTAAAAGTACCTACTCATCAAATACTGTGACCCATTCAGAGAATGCAGAGAGCTTCTACAAAGCCATATGCTCTTAGTTCACAGGTGGGCTTTCAAGATCACTAGCAGGTCTCTTTAGATATTTTGCATAATCTGTATCACCTGTCAACACATTAGCAGGCTACTTTGACATGAGGGAAACATGCATAAAGCTATGCCACAGTTGTCATTTTTCTTTAGAGTTAACATTATTGACAAAAATAGGACTCCACTTTTTACTCATTTCAGTTCCTCCACCCCATTCACCATTTCAGCTGTCTGGTTAATGTCTTATTCACCCAGTTACTTCAGCTAGTACTTTTGCAGAAACTCTGGCTGAGCTCTGTCACCTGGGGCTGTCAGTGTGGAGAAGACACCTGCAGTTACAACTGCCTGTGCACAGTGGTGGAAAGGCTGTCTTAAGCAATAGGACACATTTGTGCTAGGAGTGTTAGTGGCTTTTTCTGCTTATTGGTAAAGCTGCCTGATGGTTCCCACGAAACAGTGTTTCTTCCTAAGCACACTGTTTATAAAGGAGTGCAGTGGATTTACTGTTTCATGAGATTATGTTCCTATTTTTGAATAATTCTTATTTTGACTAGCAAATTTACTGCTCCCATTCCATACCTGCTACCTTTTGGAAGCTGTGAGCAGCAATTTACCATGAGCAAGCTGAGAATATAACCTTGAATGCAAGAGGTAGCCATGAAACAGAGACAAAATTAGAAACATTGACATGAAAAACATGGTTCTGTTTTGCTACCCCCAATCATTGCAGTTTCTTATCCAGAGGCAAATTTTATGGTATAAATTGTTAATAAGACTGAAGAATACCTAAATGATTATGCATCTTCTGATATTATAGTTGCCTTAATCTTTCTGTGTGAATTCCCTCATTTTTCCAATGTCTAGTATGACATTTTAAGCCTAATTCAATAAAATGAAGGCTATTTTTCTTTCATTCAAAGCAAAATTTAATTCAGATGTCTCATATGCAGCCAAATATTTGTATGAAATATCCTGGGTTTATGAATATTATATTAGGAACATTTATTAGTTGGAAATTTCAATTAGCCTATATTTACATATGCAATATTAAGCCACAAAATTGCATAAGTTTCCAATTACTGTAAAAGAACTAAAATTATTTACAATGTTTAAAGTAACAGCAGGGAAGTTATTGTACTGGAATAATGCGACAAAAGGACTTCTGCAATAGCTATGGATTCCTTAGAGGGCTGATTTACACATAATTCCCTTCTCTCAGGAATCAAAAAAAACATTGCAGTCATTTAAAGTTTAGAATATGGTGCCAAGAGATAGTGAAGTAACGATCAGATGATAAATTTGATCACAATACCATCTCATACAGAGTGATGGAAGTTTGCAGAAAAATGTGCAAGCAATTCTTCTACTGAAAGTAATTTGAATTATTTTCCCTTCACATAAAATAGGGAGATTACAACTGATCCAGGAGTTTCCGCTGCAGTTCTACCTGTCTAGCCACTAAATGCACGAATATACTGCAGAAAAAGTTAATTGCTAATATTTCTTGTACCTCTCCTGATTTTTAGAGTTATAGAAAAAATATTAGTACTCATTGTTTTATGATTTTTTTTTTCTCAGAAGGGTAACTGCACGATATATCCTTAGCTCTGTGTTCTGTAGATTATAGCAAATCAGCATTTGACGTGGATGATCTAAAATAGACTCTTGTTTATAGAATTAGTAGCTAGTTACAGAAGATTGTAATTTGTAATGTTTTGGAACCAGGCGTTCAAGAAAGTTGCGCTCCTCAGTTTTTCTAATAAATCTTCCCTGAAAGGGTCTCTCATTTATTCCATCACTTAACTGTACATCGTATGCTTACACAAACTATTATAAAACAAACCTTTTTTGAAATTATTTTTAACGTAGGCTGCATTAGCTTGTGTAAAGGCTCTGTGTATCTTGTGCAAACTATGTGTAGGACTGAGTTCATGAATACAGAAACTCTGCTTGCAAAAGAACAGGTTTTGTTTTGGGGGGTTGCAGGTACAAGATATGCTTAAAACTATAAGAATTTTACTAACCTCTGAAGGATTTAAATAGTATGGGCTCACACAAAATAAATTCTTGCAAGTAGGTGCAGGTTGAATATAGTGGTCTTTATTGTGCCATTAATGTAATGTCCATTGCAAAACCCTGATGGATAAAATTGGATTTGCATTAAAATAGAGGCTTCTTCCTCCTCACTGTGTCATTTTTATTTTTAATCTGAAGATTTTTCAAAGAAACTTGACCACAGATTTCATCAAAAATGTCCTTGTTTCAGGTCAAAATGACCATTCAATAGAAACCATTGTAAAGAAAACACACATAGCATATGGATGGAAAACCAGAGGAATAGAGCCTAATTTTAATATTTTGGCAGATCAGATCATCATAATTTTTTTCCTTCAGATTTTCAGTTCATAAATGTTTATATAATTTCTGGTTTTTATTCCAAGATGAAGGCAAAAAGAAGTCAAAACTTTAAAATTCTTGTGGGAATTGTCTTCCCCACACCACACAGAAATTTTACTGTTCTTCACAAGCATTTTCACTTTTCTTGAAAAATAAGATAGATATTTTAAGATTGGCTATTACAATTTTTCAGGTTTTCATACTCAAGAATGCCATACCAGCCTTCTTCATAATAATCTACCTGAAGATGTAAAAGGATCACTGCTCTATGATTAAATTTAGCTTGAGAAAAACAGCTTGATCTCCCTGCTTGTCAGCAGTTTCATCCTTAAGATAGGGTAGTAGTTTTTATTTAATAGATGCTTGTAAAAGTCTGGTTTGGTCACTAACACTTTGAAGATTTTTAAGAAATGCTAATAGACCTTTGTACCATGGATGTGAGAACTATTCACCTAATAAAGCCCAGTCTTTCAAATTCCTGCCTATGAAAGCTTATTTAGCTCTGTAAGAATGCTCCTTTGAGAAGAAATTTAAAAGGCCTGGTTATAGAATGAAGCACAACAATTTTTAAAGTACAGTTAGTCTTTAATTATTTATTTCCCAAGATGAAAATATAATCACCCACAAAGTCTGTGCTTTCTAAATGATTAAGTCAGTATAGAAAAAGGCAGATTTTGCGTGTTAGGGTTGTGGAGGAAGGCGAGGCTAGAGGCATGAATTATCCAATAAAATTAATTTTGCTTAACAAAACCGTTTTATCATCAGTTTGTTTTTGTACCTGTGATGATGCATGAAATTATACAAGGATAATCAAGAACTTGATTTGACATGACAACCTTGATTACTGGGGCTAGAATAGCAAACAGCTTTCTGAAGAAGATCATCTTAATTGTAGACTTTCTGTAACCAGTCACTTTCAACAAATCTGTTAACCATTTTAAAGTCTTCCTTAGGTAGGAAGGTCAATGTTCTGACTGTCAGGAACAGGAATTTTACAAGGAGGTAAATAGTGAGATCAGTTTCCTTTCCAATGAGGAATATGTTACTGTCTGATTATGCTCCTGAAGCTGACCAAGACAAATACAGTGTTTAATGTAATACAGTCCTTTAATCATTACAGTTGGGGTACTGGCAGCAATCCTTGAACCAAACTGCTAAAAGGCTTATCTATTGCAAAGCAGTATTTTTAAGAAGTTTCTTCCTAGTATCACTGCACTGAAGAAAACCAGAGTCCTTTTGAGTGTGACATATTGTATGACACACAGTAACAATTGCTGATAAAAGTAATGCAACTGGATTATGGAGAGAAATTTGAATGCATTGAACAGTATGCCATGTAACTGCTTCAATTTGTATGGGTCTGGCTGGGATGGAGTCAACTTTCATGTTGGCAAGCATTATGGAGCTGTATTTTGGATTTAGGACTAAGCACTGTTGAAAATACACCATTCTTTATTTATTACAAAGCAGTCCTTGCACAATGTAAAGGCTTTCTCTTTGTTTTTCTTTCTCTAACTCCACAGCGAGTAGGCTGAGGTCAAGCAAGAAATTAGAAATGGTCACAGTCAGACCAGCTGACCCAAAGGGGCCAAAGGGGTATTCCATACCATGTACTGTCCTGCTCAGCAATAAAGGTGGTGCAGCAGAAGAAAGTGTTGTTTGGGGGTCTTATGTTTTCTGGAATACCTGCTACTCAGACACTGGCTGTGCGTCAGTCTGTTTTGGGAGGTGGTGATTGATTACCTTTGCATCACTTGTTTTTTGTCTTTCCTTCATTTATTAAACTGTTTTTTCTTCCTCAACCCATGAGCTGTCTTGATTTTCCCTTGGCCTGCTGGGTAGGGAGCAGTGAGCAAGTGTGAGTGCTTGGCTACTTGCCAGGGTCAGCCCAACACAGTTATACCTGCAAGTAAGTTTTCTTGCACTCTCAGTGACATGTGTTTTCATTGGAGAAATAGCAAATGCTTGTCTTTTGAAAACTTGCAATGTACTTCTGCTATAAATCATGGCACATGAAGATTACCTGCTTCCTTCCTCAAGTGTGAGCCTGGTGCCTTCTCCCTAAACATCACACACACAAATATATGTATGTATCTTCAAACAAATTGTTTAGTCAAGCTGCTTATAATTCCTATATCCCTGCCTCCAAGTTTCATTAGAAAAGAAGGAGATTCTGGGCCTACAACTGTAACCCTTAATCCCGTGAGCACCTTGACTGTTGCAAAAAAAACTTATTTTTACCTACTAAAATCTACAAAGCTGGATAAAGAATTGCCCGGCCTTTTTGGTTTTTGATCTTGAATTTCGACTTACTTTTTTTTTTTAAACTACTAAATTGACACCATAGCACTTGCCCATATCTCTGAAAACTCGTATGTGTTTTCCCTGCAATCAGGAAGCGTTCTAAGCATGAAGAACATTTATTTGATTTAGAGATTTTATTGACCATAACTAGTTTGCTGTGTTTTGTTTGGCACAACAGCCTTGGTGTGGTGGCTTCGTGGCTGAATTTTGCAGGCTTTGTGCAACCAGATCTGCAGTTAATGATTTAGTCTGGCGCTATTTCAAAAACAGACAAAGTGTATCCACTTTTATTTTAAAGTCTTCTTTTCCAATTTGTGGCTTTCATTTGGGAAGCATTTTTTTAATAGCACAGTACGAATAACATATTCATTTTACATATGAATAGCAGCAGCTCGCTAGGAATGAAGGCTTTTTTGCAGTATTTGATGTCAAAAATATGTTTGCATGTTGTTGTAATAAATTTGTAATAAAATGTAATAATTTTTGAACTCTGAGAGTACTCTAACCTGGGACACTGCAGAGTAGAAACAATTTTTACCTGGTATGAGAAGACTCAGAATTTGAGAAAGTGTAAGCACAGTGGGATACATAAACAGCTATTTGTACATTTTCTTTTACATCAAGTGATGCAAGCAATCGCCAAGGCAAGGCACAGTTCACCCTAGATGGCTTTTGGTGCAAATGTTGGAGTCTTATATGGGGACCTCCAAGGGAGTGAAGTTGGAACTTTTAAAAGGTAAGTCATCTAAATTATTGCCAAAAAAAAAAAAAAAGCCTTATAGTGAAAGGAATGACAGCCTTGAAACCTTGAGTTGCCTTTCTGTAGTGTCTATATGGAAAGCATAGGAAGCTAAGTTTGTAGACATGTTGGACAGAGTAATTCCATCACTACCAGATCCTTGTAGGATATGGTTCTATCATATTTTTATGTA
The DNA here is from genome assembly GCF_963513975.1 of Fringilla coelebs. Lineage (NCBI taxonomy): Eukaryota > Metazoa > Chordata > Aves > Passeriformes > Fringillidae > Fringilla > Fringilla coelebs. The sequence goes on from NC_140031.1 coordinate 36,551,789, forward strand.
CGTAGACACCTTTAAAAAGATCTGGCCTACAACTCCCAAAGAATTTGTTTAGATAACTAAACAGGCATTACACTAACACCCAAGTACCAAGATGTCTGTCCTTGTAAAGACTAAAGAAGTTTGGACTTACTGACCAGGTAAATGCCTCAGTTGAGAACATTGGAGCTCATTGCTGTCAGCAGGGGAATAAAGTTAATAAAAATGAAAATATAAACAAACATAACATAGTACTCTGGGTGTCCAAGCCTGGCATAGAGAAAAAGATTTGAAAAGTGGTGGCACAGTTCATAGTTTTCTCAAATGCTCAGTGCTAAGTCCTAAGTCCAATTCACTACCATTTCTTACATGAACAGACTTGCTTCTTTGAATTTAGGTTTTAGGTACTCATTGCATAATTACAATGTGTGCTCTTTGCAAGTGCCTATTTGGTGATCTTGAAAGGAGGAAATATCTTACAAGGCCAATGCTGTATTTTTGAAACTGACAAAGCAATTGACAAAGAAGCCTGGTGTTTTGTTTTGAAGAAAGTCTGATGTTATGGTACTTTGCATTATAAAAAATGAATTTTATTGATGCAGAACATGAAATATTGTTTTTTATGCCCTATTACTTTCAAATGGACAGATAGTAAGCTATGCAAGGAGAACATGTGCCATCAAAGATGCATTGTGCCAACATAATGTGGTATCTTGCAAGATAGCCTGCTTATTGACAAGCTGTGCTGCAAGGAAGTGACATCACTGCAACAATTCAGTTCCAGCTATGATATTGCTGTGTGCCACTGCTTCATGCTTTGCAGTTCAGGATTTGCCCTGTCCATCCCAACATACTGGTGTGCGGCCATAGGCGAGGGTCAGAAAATTTCTGGATAAAGACAGTACGACTGGATAAACACCTAACATTTCTGCACTTATTTCTCCTACATTTCCCAGCCTTAGATGTCTTAATTGCCTTCAACTGATCATTAAACAGCCATGACTGATATCTGCTATCTGTGGTTTTCTCTTAGCCTTATTTTCATATAAAAAATACAGTCATTGGTTTTATTAGGGTTCAGTTTGTTTTTAATATGTCCATATAAAGTTTGTGTTGTTAGTGCAATCAAAGCACTTGGTCTTGGAAGTAGGAACAGATAACAGTAAAAATTGTGAAGACCTTTAGTTTTCTTTTTTACATTACTTTTATTACACTGCTTTGTACATAGAGGATTTCTATAATGACTAATAGGCTTTAAAGTTACTTTGTTTCACAGTACTGGCTGTCAGTCATGGTCTTTATCCTGGCATATTTCTCTTAGGTACAGAGAGACTGTGTAATGAACATGGTAAAGGTCTAAACATTTATCTTTTCTCCATATTCTCTGATAAATCAGCTTTATGAGTAGAGTGTGTGTTTTATCTTTATGTCAGCCTGTGCAGCTAAGTATGCAGATTTACCCACAGACTGATGTCTTTAACCTTGGTATAATTTTGGAGTGTAATGCTCCAAGTAACATTTGGCTCTCATACTAAGGCAAAATTCTGGATCTTCCTTCATCTCATTTGTAGTAAGCCAAGAGGGAAACCAGTACAGGCAAGCATCCATTCCCATTACTGTCCTTCCTGGGAATACCAAACAAGATCTGATCACTATGATTCTGAAAGACATGAAAGTGACATATCCATGGAGTCATGCTGCATCAAACAGCTACAAACACAGTATTGAAAATCAGCATTTCTGTCTCCCTGGAATTTTTGAAAAATAAAAACTAATCCCCAAAACAACTGCACAGAGTTCAATTTCTGGAATGTAAAATAGATGGATTAATTAAAAAAAAAAAAAAAACACAAAAACAGAAACCAAAACATGGATGGGAAAATAACCTGTGAAGTTATACTATTTCTGAATTAGTCAAAATATTTTGTGTAGTAAATGTGAATGCAGAAGAGGTTTGTGGTTCATTTCATCAAGGAAGCATGGAAGTCATGTGAACAACAGTTCAAGCTTTCATTCTTGAGGTCTCCAATTCCTGCAGAGCTGCTGGCCTTTCTTAGGCTCCCAGGCTCTGGTTTCACAGTACTACAAGGTTCACAAACCAAGCTGTCTGCAGAACCACAATCCAGCACCTTAGGGGAAAATGGTACAACAGGTATTCTACCCAATCTTGTTGGGCTTTAGGCTTTAAAGAACCACAACAGCTGTGATGGCAAGTGAAGAAATAGCTTTGCAAAGGCATACTGACTATTACATCAGAAGTTCATTAAAATTAACTTTTGTGCTTTCCATGACACAATAATGCCTCAGTCAAACAATATTTTTTCTGAAAAACTTTTGTTGGAAAATGCTAAGCCAGTGTCAAGAAAGCCTCAAACTGACAACAATATTTTCCAAAATTATTTTCCAAGTTTAGTGGCATTTTGTGGTTATGAGGGACAGTGAAAATAATTTTTCATATGGTCACACATACAAGTCTGGCCTGTTAATTGCTGAATTTTGAGAAATCCAGTTGTCAAATGAAACAACATTTCTGGAAAACTTTTAGGAGTAAATGGTATAAGTCAACATTAAATCCCAGTGAACTTCAAACACAACAGCAACAGAATTAACCTCCCTATTGGACCACTGGCATAGTACATAAATTCTAAAAATATTGCTTAATTGCTAGGAAAATATTCCTATCTAAATTAATTTAAGAAGGTACACTGGATTTCGTTTCTTCCTTAGACTGGTTTCCAGAAATCATCCATGAAAAGCCCACAATGTTTTTGAATTACTGTGGTTGATTTTGAAATGATCAACACATAATAACTCTCACCACAATTGTCCATGACTTTGCCATCATCCCTGCTTAATATGAAAGTTGAGTAAATACAGAGTAAAGGAGTCTCTGGTGGCTGGTGATTACTACTGAGCAAGAAAGAAAAGTTAAAGGCCCCTTACATGGTAGTCCCATGGCATTAACCAGACAAGAAGCATTGTTCATAAGGGGAAAGTGATTCCATATGTATCAAAGAAAGAGGCATCAAAGATTTTTATTATCAAAGATTTTTCCATTTATTGCCATAATTTTAAAGATACAGATAAATTCAGCTAGACATATGTAGCCTTCAAGCCTTCCTTAATGCTTCTTGATTGAACTATAGATAAAAGAATTTGTAATTGACCTTAAATCCTTTATGGAGATACTTTGAGTGTTCTTTATAAGTAAGGTGCTTTATAAAGTAAGAGAATAATTGAATTGTATTTGAAGATCCTAACTATATTTGAATTTAAAAATTGAATTTCAAATATGTTAGCTGAAAATGAACTGCATCTCCAATAATGTTAGAATTTCTAATTGGTCTAAGATCTGAGCAATATGAGATACCCTGGTTAGACATCCATACTCATTTATGGCCATACTGTAGAATACCCTGAAGTGTTAAGAAAACTAGCAAGGAACTTTCTGACAGTAAATGACTGCTTTCCAAAGAAACTATGAAATTAATGGCTGCATTCACAGTTGGTGCTATTTAGAACCTGTATTACTGAGCCAGGTATTGATATAATCCAATAAATATGTTGGCAGAAATAATTGGGTTCAATTATTAAACACCTTCTGTGTCTCCTTAAAACTCTAATAAAACTGTTGAAATCAAGTTTGTATATGTTTCAGGAGAATCTAATTTGATATGTGTGTTTGCATTGTTAATACTTTTTATTTACTGTGGAGGACTCTTCACAACTGTGTAAAAGGACTTAGTGAACTCAATTTTGAAATGTTGGATAAGTGCTAAACTTGCTCAATGGAATCCCAAAGGTATTGGCCACATGAGTAGGCTGTACAGCAATACTGCCAGATTTTTGAAGACCTTCTTCATGGGTCTGAATGGCCTGGTTCTAATCTCTGACTAGTGAACTTTTTCACTGCTTCAGTTGAATCCCTACGCATCTATGGGGCATGATGGAATTCATTCAAGCATCCTCAGAGAGGTAGCTGGTGCCATCAAAAAACCTCTCAACAATTTTTGAACAGTCCTGGGAATCTGGAGAGGATGCAGCTGACTGGAAGCTGGGGAATGTTATCCCAGTTTTCAAGAAGGGCAAGAAGGAGAGCCCCATAAATGACAGGCCAGTCAGTCTCACTTCAGTGCCTGGTAAAGTTTTTCTTTAGATTTTTTTCTTTAGATATCTTCTTCAGATTTCTTTAGTTTTTCTTTGGATTCTTTTTTGGAGAAGATATTTCTTGGAAATACTGAAAATGCTAAAAGACAACACAGTCATCAGTCACAGCCAGCAGAACAGGACTGGAAGAAATACTGAACAGTTTTGTGTGGCCACAGACCATACAAAACTGGGAGGGAGTTTGGGGCAGGGAGAGGCCCTGCAGAGAGACCTCCACAAATCAGGGGTCTGGGCAATCACAACCATATGAAGTTCAACAGAGGAAAGTGCTGGATCCTGCATCTGGGATGGGGCAACCCTGGATGTATGGACAGACTGGGAATGAGATGCTGGAAAGGGACCTGGGGGTCCTGGTAAGTGGAACATGGGTCAGCAGTGCCCTGGCAGCCAGGAGGGCCAACCCTGTCCTGGGGGGCACCAGGCACAGCATGGCCAGCCGGGCAAGGGAGGGGATTTTTTTTTTTTTTTGTCCTGCTCTGCTCTGAGCTGGGGCAGCCTCACCTCCAGGGCTGGTTTGGGCAACTCAATATGAGAAAGACATTAAACTGTTAGAGAACATCCAAATGAGGGCAATAAAGATCATAAAGCATTTGAGGAGAAGCCTCACTTGGTCTGTTCTGCTTGGAGAAAAAGAGATTGAGAGGAAGTCTCATCACGGTTGCATCTTCAAGAGGGAAAGAGGAGGGGCAAGCACTGATTTCACCTCTGTGGTGACCAGTGGCAGGACCCAAGGAGGATCCTGAAGGAGGAACTGAAGGAGGTTAGGCTGGATGTTAGAAAAAGGTTCTTCACTCAGAGCGTGTTTGGGCAAGCAACAACTTCCCAGGGAATTGGTCACAGCATCAGGCTGACAGAGTTCAAATGTGACTCTTGAGGATGGCACTATGCAGGGCAAGGAGCTGTTGCTTGTTGTCAATGATTCTTCTGAGCCCTTTCTTACTCAGCTTATTCTCTGATTGTTTTTAGAGTTAGACAGCCCAAATGTTAATGGCTGTGATTCTCCTTCTGGTACATGGAAAGTATAAATAAAACTATTTGTCTGGAGGACTGTGACATGAAAAGGTATAAGGGCTAAACAAATCTCACACTGGATCCATTTTGGATATGCTACTGCTCTTGAATTTCAAAATAGTAACCTGTCAGCATCTAGAGATCCCATCTGCTCATCTATTCACTGTTAGTAGCCACCTGCAATGGGAAGTTAAAATACCGTGCCAGTCTGTGCTATGTTGCTACCTGCCTAATTTCATGCCAATGGCAAACTCAGGGATTTTTACAGGGACAGAATAATGCAACTGCTGCAGCAACCACATGTTTTCCATCATAGAGTGGAAAAAAATAAGGTCAGTGTGGGCTTGAAGGGTTGTAAAGCTTTAGTCTGCCTGAATGATTTTATGCTTGTGAAAGTTAAGCAGATGAGAAACACATTAAATAAGATGACAGAATTTAGATTATACCTCCTCCCCTCCTCGTGCCCCTTCCAAGTCCTTAGCTCAGTGGATGAATTCCTCCCCCCATTCCTTTTTTCCGATTTTTTTTTTTTTCAATTTGTTAAGATGCTGAAATCTGCTTTGTGTGATTTATGAAGGAACTTGAAGCGATTAGTTTCACAGTGCATGAAAATTCCTCAGGTTCAGAGGGATGTCCAATCTGTTACACCGCAAGCCGTTGACTGGATGAGAACATGAGCAGCTCGGAGCCATAAGGAGATTGTGTTGAGTTATTAAACACTTGTGGTAAAGCTGCTTATTGTTAATTCCCCAATGTCCTGCTGAAGTGATCGGATAAGATCAGATCGGATTAGATCAAAGAGCCTGGGAACCAGCCTTTCGAGCAGATTCATTTAATCAATAAAGAGGGTCTCCAAAGAGAGAGAGAGGCAGTACCAGGATCACGAGAGATTAGAGCAGGGAAAATAAGAAACAACAGATTATTTTCCTCTGATTTTTAAAATGTGATTCTGTAAGCCAAAGCATGCTTTTTTGTGCGTGTGTGTGTGTGTGTGTGTGCAAAAAACAGCCAAAAAGGATGTAAGTGCTTCCTTAAAACTTCATTACCAAGCAGACAGTTTTAAATGAAGTATTTTGCAATACAGTAATACTTAATAAGTCAAGAGACTGTAAAAGTATTATTAAAGCAATCAGTACCATGAAATACCTACTGTGAAAAAAAGAACTATTAACAGCATTTCAGCAGAAGCAATTTTTGTTTTAATGATTCCTTAAGAATAGGAGATTCTGGGTGGGTTAATGTGCACAATTTCTGATCTTGCTTTCATCTAAAAGAAAAAAATGGGAACAAAACCCAATAACACCTCCAACAACAACCCCCACCCACCAGTATCACATCAAGATCAGAATGTATTAAATTAATAACACTGGCAGATGTTGTGGAATGTGCATTGTTATAATACATGTAATTACAGTACAACTGCTGCCGTTAACGCTTGTACGCTGAATAGACTCGTGTATAATTACTTGCAAAACCTTGCTAAATCTGTACTAAAAGCTAGAAGCTGTTAGTAAATGTTTAGAAAGTTAACCCATGGAAAAAGGAAAAAAAAAAGGAAAATATGAAGAACAAAGAATCATTCATTCTAACAAAGCAATGGTTTAACTACTTTCCTTTTCTAGAATAGCAGAATTTGGCCCAAAATAATTTGGAGAGAGGGACACACTTCTTTCAAAGATTATTAGCCCTAATTACTTAATAAAAAAAATTACATCTACTTTTACAGGTTGTAATTTATATTCAGAGTCAGATAAGGCTACATATCTACAAATCCCTTGTATAAAATGTAATTTTCTATCTAGATAGGCTGATGACTTTAGGCCCTGCACACCTTTAGCAATTGTTAATTACTACAGGATGGTTTAACACTATTTTCCAAATCAGCATGCATGCATAAAATGACTGCAATCTAATTTGACATATTGTTAGTGATGATTATTGTCAGAGATAAATTAGATTGAACAGAAAATAACCTTCATCCTTAGCATGTTTTAGCTCTCAGAATTAATGTGATTTGGTGAACACATATAAATAAAAGTCTGATGAGTCCCTGCTGACTGCAGGGCCTGCTGGTACTGAAGTGTATCAATTTCATGCAGATGATGAATTCCTTAAGCATTCAATGATAATCATGCTTGATTTGACAAGACTTTCTCATGCTATTTTAGGGCCTTAATTTTCTGTGAAGTTCTGTCAAGTGTTCATCAAGCACCCACTTATCTCCCTATCTTAACCTGGCAGCCAATCCAAAGTTTGCCTACCAGTGCTGCTACCAGTCCCAGTCCATTAATATTCCTGCCATGTGACTGTCCACGGAGAGAAGCCAATCAATGGCTGATTAACATTCAGGTCACATGATGCCCAAGGAGAGTAAATGAGTTACACAGTAAGACATCAAACAAATTTTCATCTTGAAAGAGTGATTGCTTTTTCTGCTGCTGTGATGTTTGTCAAATTCGCTCTAGCCTTGTCCAATTAAGCTCCATGAGCTGAATGACTAATGAAGAAAAGGGAACACCGTGCCAGCATGACAGCTATGAGATGTATCGCTGAATAAGAGCCGCTGAAGAAATTTTTTTAAATTAAAAAAAAAAAAAAAGCCAAAATGATTGAAAAATCACGTCTGGATAACTGGTGTAATTGCTTTCAAATTTCAGATGCTGTTTAGGAGTCTCTAGTGAAAAATATAAATTGCATCATGCTGTATAGGACATTTGTTTTCTGTCTTACTTTACAATGGAAAATGAGCTTGCATTGCCTAATAAAATTATTTTTGAGATTTTTAACAAATATACATTAACTGGATTATTGCCAGCAAATGTGCTAATGAACTTTCACAGTCTGCTAGAGACATACTGATAACAGAAGATCCCACTTTCAAGCATCAGCCAGTGTGGGTAAAAAAATCCTTATTTTATGAAACTGAAAGGAAAAAAAGGGAAAAAGGAAGATATTTAGCAGATGGAGGAGGGAAGCGAGTGCTCTGGATTTTAGAAGGAAGTAGCAATTCAGGACATTGATTGAAATGCTGCGTGAGATTCTTAAATAATATGGCACAATTCTTTTGTGCATCATTTGAGATGCTGATCCAGTATGGAATATTTTATTTTATTTTATTTTATTTTATTTTATTTTATTTTATTTTATTTTATTTTATTTTATTTTATTTTATTTTATTTTATTTTACTTTATTTTATTTATGTTGCTGCTACTTATTTGTTATTAAATTAAAACTGCTCAAGGAAAAAAATAAATTAATAGAATTATAATCCTGTTTAGCAGAAAGCTTTTAAAGAAAATATCTGAAACTACATTCTGGGACATCACTGAAAGTCTATTTAGTCAGAATGTCAGAAATTGAGTTTTAGTGCTGATACTGCGCTAAATTCCGGTGATGTGTTTGGAGTAGAGACCCTATGACTAATAAAGCTTTCATCCAGTCACTGAAAGAAGTTACAGTCACCTAATGGATTACTGAAGATATGAAAGAGTGTTAGATCCTACTTATTAGGTTCTAGCATGAAATTAGTTATATTCCCAAGGCATTCTGAAGCAATATTTTCGAGTTGGCTTAATAAGGGTGTTAGAACATGCCAATTAACTGGCAGCTGAAATAAACAGTGGTTGGAGGCATAAGACAGTATTTATATCTGCAAAGCTAATAACATTTTAAATGGGACTTCTTGGTACGATGGCTCAAGGTGCTGGAAGGAGGCAAGCTGTGGAGCACACCGTATTCAAAAGACTGTGAGTCAATTCTCAGCACCGCTAGTCAAGGATGGAGACTGCAAATAGAGCAGCAATGAATTTCTGAGAGTCTGTGAGAAGGAAGACAAGGGGCAGGGACTAGCAGTTCAGTGCTGCTGGGAAGGGGGTGTCAAGTGGATACTGCTGAAGCAACCTGTGGTGAGTGATTTGACCAAGTGCCTGCCTTTAAGGCATCACCACAAAGGCACATGATGGAAGAGACTGTGTAAAGGGATCAGGGAGGAAAAGGGAGAAATGCATGGAAATAGCAATATGGCATGCTGCTTTTGTGAGGCACTGTTCCTAGTAAAGTAGCGCTGTAAACTTCGGAGATCAGTACTGCCTCCACATGAAATATTAGCTGTTAGATTACTGTTTTACTTGTTCCTGTTGCAGCCATACCACAGGGAATTCACAGGCTCTGAACCATTAGCTTCTGAAATGCTAACAAAGCAAAAAATGGTGAATATTGTTATAGACAGCACCACTTGCTGAAACATTTAAATCAACAGTGGAGAAGGTGTCTAACTTTCTGTCAGTCACATTAGGTAGTTATGAATAAAAGAGTATTCTGCTTTCTGCATAACTTTGCATAATTAATAGTTTTTCATGCAAACTATTGTTTGCCTTAATTGTTGTTTCAACAGCTGTTTTCATTAAATTGTAAAGCTCTTTGTGTCTAATCCTTTGAGCTGCACTATTGATAACAAGAACACACTGGAGCTAGCTTTAGAGGAAGAGAGTCCCTGCCAAGCTGGAAAGCAGTCATGAAGTTACTTGAGAAATAAGGCCCTACAGTGGGACTGGTTGTGTGGCTAATCCATTAGTCTTTTCAAAAGGACTTTGCTCTACGCCCTTATGGCTAAATTGACCCAACAACCTATCAATGCTTTTATTTGCTGAGTGGTTGTCCATGAAAGGTCTCCGTGCTGGATCCAAGCTGTAATCAAAGCCTCCATCAGTACCAGGGCCCTGATGACACAAATGGCCAAACTTTCAACGAGGCTGGCTGATTTCCAGCCACGCCATTTTAAAGATACAAAGAGGCTGTGTTGTGCTGTGGAATTCATTTTCTTGTTTACTTCCTACAGAAACAAGAGCATAATCAGCACTCAGTGCATCGGATCAGACCGCTGAGTTGTTGACAGAAGCTTGGAGAGGCTTGCCAGCTTTCCACATGAAACACTGGCTTTCTTCTAATACACCCCCCACCGTCTGTGGCCCTGCCAATTGTAGCACATCAGAGCAACCATTGAGATAATGACCGTGAAGTCTCATGATACACTTTGATGAAGTGTAACATTTTTTAAAGGATTTTTGTCTGTGCCAAAATGATAGAGACAGCTGACTAAAAATCACCCCATCAAAATCAAGGCTGATGAACAGCAGGCAAAGACATGTGCTTCCACAGAGAAAAGGGAGGAGAATTTACAGCCAAAGACTCTCAATGACTATGTGCACCACAGATTCCTTTATTTTGCTTTTAAATGATCCTTTGTTTCAAATGAATGTATGTAACTTTGCCAAGAGAGCAATTTCTCCAAATATTTTTTTAATTCCGCATCAGAAAATGATTCAGCATTTAGCATTTATAATGTTGAATAAATACCTTTTCTATACAAGCTGACTTTGTTTCTTAAGATTAATTTTTTGCAACCTTGCAAAGTAATATTTTGAAATAGCTGGGACTTAAAACCTTCTCAACCATTTAAAAATTGTCTAGTGGCAACTCATTGAACCAACTTAGCTTATGGTAAAACAATTGGGGAAGTGTTTTCCAAGCAAACCACAGGGAAAAGAAACAGCAAGACGGTCACTTAGGCTTTTACCACGCTTGCTTCAGCAGTCCAATATTTTTTGTAACAGGAAATTCATTACCAGCAATGGATTCATTGATACACACCAGTGCTAAGTAGCCTGGTTTAGGAGGTTAGAGAAAGTCTGCAGAATTTCTTGAACTGGCCCTTTACTATGGATCTGGACCACCCCACTGTGCTGATGAAAGTGCGGTTAGGAGGTCTTTGAGCTGAATCAATTTGAGTTGGAATTTTCCCAGTGTATCACAGTTACATAAACACCTGTGCAAAATATCTTTGAGCTGAATTAATAGCATAGGGGTGCCAGTGGGGGAGGGGAGGAAAGGAGAGAAATGGAGTGAGAAAGAGAAAGCTGTTTTCAGTAGTTTTCAACATTTTTTGCTCATAAAAAGTGGGTCTGGAGGACTGTTTTTTAAACTGTCTTTAGTGTAACCAATGCAAGAGCTCATGTATGCCTATTTTTTTGTCTCCTCAGCAATGTGAGCCTAAGACAATGCTTTTAAAGTCTCTTTTTCTCTCTTTTCTATACTCAAATTGTATTTTTTTCCAAGCTCAAATATACACAGCACGCTGGAGATATACAGTGGCAAAGAAGGATGCAGTAGTGTTCTGGAATAGATCAAAAGTATTGGCAAGAGAACAAAAGTACAAACTTCACTTTGAACCCAGGTACACAGCATGCTGCAACCAACAGTGTTATAAGTGTGCAGAATTCAGCGCTTTCCACAAGATAGATGTAGAATACATGTAGGTTTTTTTGCTCCATTTTACATCCCATGTCTGGCTTTGAAGAAAGAGGAAAAATTTGGAAGAGAAAAAAAGTGGAGATGGCATCTATTTTGAAGTGGGGATTTGTGGATGTTTCAGCATCTACTTTCTGAGTAGATGAGACACTTTCTGAGTGTCTAATTTCTGAAAAATGCTTAGTTAAAGAGGGAGGCAGTGCAAAACACTTCAGTGCAAAAGGATACTGCTTCCCATTATGACTCAGCCTTTGTAGTAGAGTAAAAAACTATTGGCACCTTGTTTTCTTGGGAGATAGCTCTTTGCTCTGCAGTCTTGATATAAAATAAGATAGACAGTATATGATTGCTTTCTGTATCTTGGGAAAAAATGGATCAAACTTGAGCAGATTTTATGTGGCTTGTATATAACAAAAACAGGTAGAAGTCTCACTTTGTTAGCCTTCCTCCCAACAAATACAGAGCAGTTCAAGGTTGCCAAGTAGTGGCACAGACTCGATTGGCACTCTTGCAGGATTGAGCTTCTCTCCCTTTAAGTTTCAATAAACCAGTTTTCCACACCTCCGCTTCATTTACAAGCAGGGCCCAGGTTGTGCCTCGCAGCAGGGATATGCATTGTCCTTCCATGAACACAGAATCATAGAATAGTTTCGGTTGGGAAGAACCTTTAAACACCACCAAGTCTGACCCTCCTGTAATGAGCAGGGACATCTAAAACTTGGTCAGGTTGCTCAGAGCCCTGCCCAGCCCAGCACTACCTCTCTCCAAAACCTGCGCCAGTTCCACCACCGTCATTGTAAAAAATTTCTTCCTTATATCTAGCTTGAATTTACCCTCTTCTAGTTTAAATGCATTACCCCTAGTCCTATCAAACAGGCCCTGCTAAAAATTCTGTTCCCATCTTTCTTCTAAGTTGCTTTAGAGACAGTGCTCCAGGCGGAGTCTCACTAGGACAGAGCAGAGGGGCAGAATCCTCTCCCTCACCCTGCTGGCCAGGCTGCTTTGGATGCACCTGGGATACAATTGGCTTTGCAGGCTGCAAGTGCACACTGCTGGGGCATGTCCAGCTACCCATCCACCAGTATGACCCAGTCCTTGGCAGGGCTGCTCTCAATACCTTTCTCCCACAGCCTTTATTGATAGCAGGGGCTTGCCCCAACCCTGGTGCAGGACTTTGCACTTTTTATTGTTCAAGGGTCCACTTCTTGAGCTGTTTCGAGTCTCCCTCTAGAACAGTATCCGGTCCTTCATGAGCTTGATGTCATTTGTAAACTGCTGAGGATACACTCAATCCCATTCTTCATATCACTGGTCAAGGTTAAGCAGATATTAAGATATTTCCAGTACAGGCCCCTGTGGGACACCGCTTGATGCTGATCTCCATGTGGATCTGGAGATAGGTGGGAGACTGAGCCATTAAATTCTACTCTCTGGATGTGACAATCTAACCAATTAACATCCAGCAAACAATCAAATGCATCTGTCTCCAATTCAGAGAGAAGGATTTTGTAGGGGGCCATATCAAGAGTTGTGCACCAGTGAATGCTGGAAAGACTGAAACCCTTTCCAGTTATTGAGTGTTTTAGCATGAATAGCTGTTTAAGAAATCCATCTAGTCACATTTGCTGATGACTTGGTGAATGTTCCATACACCCAGTGCAGGTATCCAAGCACAATACGGAGTCATAAACGAGCAGAGTGCAAAGGTAAATCCACCCTCTTGATTTCTCAGAGGCAGAAGTCATGTGCAAGCTTTCACCAGCACATCCCAAATGCCTTACCATCTGCTAATAGCAACAGGTCTTTTGACATTAGTATCACACTTGAAACATTGCATCTGTGGTGTGATGGCCAAATTTTCAATAATGTGGTTTAGTGATGCTAACAGTAGAAGCACTTTCCTATCTTATATAAAAAGCTAGAGGAGGCAAAGAAGCGAATCCATCTCTAGAGAAAGTGCTGGGGTTGCACAGGGTGTGTGGGGGTGTGTGTGTTTGTGTGAAACAAGAACTATTCATACAGTTTGAGAGTGTTATTTCCCATCTCCTTCCTGTTTTTTGAAGGAATGTCCTGAGAGTATAAATTTTGGAAAGCAGTTCAAACAATGAGGTTATTCAAGTTGGCCTTATTTTTGCTGGCTGGTGAATGCCAGCACACATGAAATAGGTAAACTTCCAGCAGCCTGGATGGGGATCAAAATAATTAGAACACTTAAGAGATTTGTACCTTAGAGGCAAAGGTTGTCATCCTCCCACGTCCATTTTCATTCACATATAACAAAACTGTGTAGGAACGGGAGGACTGAGTTAGGCAGTTTTGCATCTCTGAGTGGGCATCTGTCAGTGATAAGCAATTTTGATGGAACTTTGCTGCAGGGAATATTCAACAGTAATATATTCCTAGCTGTACCAGTGAATTTATTCATTATGAATGCCAGAATGAGAAAGCTGAATGAAGTCAAGGGAAATGAAGGAAAGGTTGTGGGGAGAAGATAATGAAAGGAGGAGGCGGAGGGTGGGGGGAAAAACAGTTAGCAGTGTAGGCACATATGTTTCAAAGCTTCTCAGATTTCCTGAAACTGAGCCTAACTGAAATGAGTAATAGTTAGAATTCAAACACAGTATCATGACAATCCAGGCAATTTTAGAAACCACTTCCCCACAGAGTCTTTAAGGACTACTTGATGTTGAGGATTATGGTTGGAGGAACTAACATCTGCTGTATTCACCCAAAGCCATGTATATGACTTCATATTTCCTCCTGTCTTTTAATAATTAAGATTTTACTATTTCTTTTTTCTTTTTTTGTTTCATTTTATTACATTTTGACTTGTGGAATCAGAGTAGATAAAGTAAAAAAACCCAAAAATTTGAATGTATTTGCTTGTTTTTTAATATGGTTTTCTTTGTATGAATAAATTCACAAATTAGAAGAAATTGAAATTCTTGAAAGGAAAATAATTAAGCAAGTAATGCTAAGTGCTTCCTACAGAAAAGACTGTCATCCTAACATAAGATCTAAAATTAGTTGTGAAACCTATTGTATTCTGTGCCTATGAGTAGAGGCCTAAGCCATGAAAATCTTAACATAAAATGAAACGGAAATATTTATGTGAAAATTTTTAATTTTTTTAACATTTATTTTTATTTATATTTTTTATTCATTAATCAATTTTATGCATGGCAGAAAAAAGTAATTGCAAGGAATTAAATGTTAACATCAAGTCAAGCAACAAATTCATTTTTAGTGCATGAAAATAAAAATTATTTTTAAAAATCAGGAAAATCTATGCTACCATATTCAAAAAGGGGAACAAAATGTGTTCTTCTACCTTTCCAATCACACTGCATGAAATTATGTGCTGAACAAAATACTGGGCTATTAAAAATACAGTTTTGTAGAAAACAGTGTGGTTTCAGGGATAAGTTCATTCCATTTACCTTGTAATGTACTCAAAAGCTACGATGTAAAATACAGCCGACATAGAGTAATGAAGAAAAGTTTAATGCTTTTTTTTTCTGCCTTAGAGGCAGAATCTGGTAGATTAAAGTTGTAGTAGCTTGACCTTTTCTCATGCTCTAACTTCTTATAAACTGCACAGAACATTTTAAAGCTAAGTAATAGATGATATTATGTCTTTAATATTGAAACAAAACCAAACAACCCAACATATGGAGGTCTGCAATATCAAATTGTTTTATTCATGGATGATATAGTGATATTTGAAGAAGAATAAGGGGGAAGTATTTAATCATCTTTGGAATTAATTCCATTTACAAATAAAAATTTACATAGAAGGATGTCACTAAAGTCCCAACTGGTCAATCCTTTCTGCATCATCTAAAAGTAAAACATTTGCTGAGATATATGTTAATACCTCTTTCTCCAAACTATCAGCATCTATAATCATGCTAAACAGTCATCACAGGACTTACAAGAAACTGTCAGTGTATTGGATCTTGTGTTTTGTGACAGTGGAACTGATGTATCTTTTAATTTGTTCACTCAGTCTTACCTCACAATTGATAATTTTAATATTTTTCATAGTTCAAATGGAAGAGTTAGCAAAGGCAAAGGCACTTTCACTTAAGGAGAATTAAAACTTCATCTCCCTGATTGAAGGAAGTTTTACTGGTGAGAAGTGGAACTAGCAGCAGCATCAGACTCCAAGACAACATTTATAACAAATCATCCAATTGCATACGTAGGAATAGTGGCTCTTGGCTGAATGCAATGAAGAGATTGTTGTGATCCAAAAAGAGATTACATTTCATATACACTAAAAACTCCCTTGAGGTACAGTGAGAAAGATTATTTGCTCTTGTACTCATTGCCCTGAAAGATTTTTAGCTGCTAGGAAAGAAACGTATTTTTCCTTCTTGTTCTATATTTTTTAAAAAATTATTTTTCTCTGAAGGACTGTTGGCCTCTGGCAAATTCTGAGTTTTAAAATACAGTGTCAGTAAATTAAATTCCGAGCCCACTGAAGGCAGCTGAGTTTTGCCATTGAAATCTGCAGAGGCAGGATTTTGCCTACTGTTTGGAAAACATTGCTTGCAGCAATCAGATAGCAACCGTTGCTGACATCTAGCAGAGAAAACATCAACTACTCAACTATCACTAGCACTCAACTGTTGCTGCCTCTGACTGTGCAGACACCAGGGTTTTGTCACCAAAACCAGGCAAGTGCTCAGAAATAATCTGTGCTCAAATTAGCAGAAATGCTATGAACTCAGCTTTAAGTTCAGAGCCATTACATCCCTATATTTTCTATATTTTCTCCTTCACTGAGATGCATTAAACTGGACAAGGACAGAATCTGTTCAGGAGAGTAGGGCTTAACTCAGGACAGACTTCAAATATCTACTGGTATGGTGAAAAGTATAAACATTCTTGTGCAAAGTGATGTAGACATGGTCCTGGATTTGGGACACATAGCTAGATAGATAAGCTTTAGCCATCTAGGGGATGGCTCAAACATGCGCAAGAAATCGATCTCAGTGAGATTCCTTTATTGCCATTAAAGGAAAAGCACAAAATCCTGATAATTTTGTGTTCCTTTATAGCACCAGAATTGGAAAATACAAGAAGTTGTTCATCAGAGATTCAGACTCAGGAAGGTGTGAGAAAACTGAGGCCTGTTTATGACGCTTTTTTACCTTCTTGCTTTGTACTGTGTCTATTCTTCTTAGGCAAAACATCTAGTCTCTGTTTCTACTGCACTGTGGCCTCTAGGGGCTTATGGCAGTTTTTTTAGAGCATGTTCTGTGTTTTGAAAGCCTTCTGTGAGAGAATGATTGAAAAAGTTTAGAGAGAGGTCTTTTGACCTTAGTGAATATAGGGGCCCGTATCCATAACCCTCAGATTAACAATGGTGCTTGGTGTCCTATATAACCTTGGGCTGCTGTGAGAACTAAAGATGCACAGAAACACCACTGCAAAGACAGAAACCCACTTTTATGAGGCAGGTCTCTGTTTTAGAGGGTACTATGTGTTGTGTGAAGTGATTGTTTAAGGATTCTATGAACCCTGAAGTAAAATGATGGAAACTTGGTTTTCCTTCAAGAAACTTTTTAAAATTCAGATGTGGTTACATCTGAAATTGGGACCATCACTAAAAAACTGGATATGGTTTCAGTAAAAGAAAATAATATTATAAACTTTAAATCAATATTCAAACTTGATTTATGAAAATATGTTTTTCTTCCCCCTCTGGGGCCCTAATCCTATTGTGAAATATTAATTTTTCTTAGTTTTTTCCCCTATTCATTTTTTAATTAAAAACCTTACAGAATTAAGAAAAGTTATATTGGTCCATGCGTACAAATATGTATCTATGTGAGTATGGGGACAGGTAAATCACTCTAAAAATGGGCATGGCTTTAAAACAAAGAAACTTCTGAGGTAATCAAACTTTGGAAGTCCTGAATCTTCAGCTCATAGTTACTTTGACAGTGGAAATATAATTCTTTAATATGGGCTGCCCTGCCTGCATGAACTGTGCAAGAGACATCTGTGTCTGTGAAACTACTCACCTCTTGGATAGATTTTCACTGGATTTAATGTATCTAGCAGAGCTAGACTGATCTGTTCAGCTGTGGATTAACTTCACAGCTGGCCAGTATGCTAAAATTCAGTAAAGGCACCTGTCCTGCTGCCATTCAGTTAATGGCAAAACTGTGACATTTTTTCACAGGAACTGGATAATAATTTTACTCTTTATATTGTGATTAATCTGATGCTAGGTACTCTGCTCAGAGAAAAATCCACTATTTATTTACTCTAGAATTAATTTTCAGTGTTTCATAACCTTTTATTAAACCCCATGCATTTCTCTCATCTTTTGCCTTGTTCTAATCACGTATAAATTGGTACAGTGCAGTGTTTATCTTGCTAAATGCTACTCACTCAACAGAAATTAAGTGATTGCTTTTCTTTGTGATTTGTAAGCTCCTCCAGGCATAATTTTGCGTCCTGCCAACCACCCAAATTCATTTGTTAACATAGCTCCTTTTGCAGAATAACTATTGATTTAGAAATTCCCAATTAGAAAATGTGTATCCCCGCTTTATCTTGAATGTGAATGTAGAGTGACTAATGTACTGAAATCATGGCATCAGGTCATATAATTTATTTACCTGAATGGCACTATTCATCTAGATCAGGAGAGACATAGAGAATATTTCTCTTGACTCAGACTTTCGACCACTGGCAAACAGTATTCCACAGATTGTCCTCTGTCACAGTGTCACATTTAGCAATGTTGCTCAGCATCCTGTGTCTGGAAACCTAATTTTTTTTTTTTTGCCAGAGGATCAACAAATGCTATTCTTTCCTTGAATATGTACTCTACTAATAGATCACAGTTAAGCAGAGAAATCTTGGGGGGCATATATCAATAGTCAATGAATACATGTCAGGCTGGATGGAATGATAGCCAATTGGTTTGATCCATCTAAAGGTCATTAATCTCCACTAAAAAAAAGTTGGCCCATGATACCCACTGTGTGAAGGACTGAGTACAGGGTAAAAAACTGAAAGAACTAAGAGAACTGTACCTGTCATTCTCTCAGTTTCAGGTCTTTTACATATTGGCACAAGAACTTTCCTTTTGTTGATGTTCATTATTCTGTGTCTGCAAAGAATCTTATATTCTCTGGAATTGATTATTTTAATTTCCCATCATCTGGTCTTTGTGCACATTAGATATTATTTTGCTCATATAGCTTGAGGCTAGTTTCAAAATGAGGAATGACCATTAACAAAACACAGGACTCCAATAGCTGCTTTCCTTGAAAAGGAAATCAAACTGAAGGAAAAGAGAATTATGCTAACATGAACAGCTTTACCTCTAGCATCAGCGCTGGCTTGGGAGCTTGGGAGATGAGGTATGAAAGGCCATTTCTTTTGCACCTAATTTTCTAGGAGAGATGTTTAACTAGGAAAAGGAACTTAAGTGGAATCTATTCTTTTGCATCTCCTTTGCAAGGAGAACAGAGGCAATCTGACCAAAGGAGGTTAGTCTTTCTTGGTTATGAGTTCAGTTTTGGTTTTGGGGGTTTTTTTGGTGGTTTTTTTTTTTTTTTTTTTTGTTATTTTGTGCACATGTCTGCTTTTTTATTGCCGTTGCTTTGTTTTTATTTTGGGGGGTTCTTTTGTAGTTTATATCTTTAATTCAGCAGCGATTGTACCATTACAGATATTGAGGGGGGACAAGCACACTAGATGGATGGGACTATTTCTCTGGAAGCATGTTAGGGAGGTTTACTGTCTGGGAAAGTTTTGGAGAAGCACAGGTGAGGGTACTGTGGTAGTATTCATGGAGCTAAGCAACTGGGCATGGTTTTTGTGGTGGCTCCAGAAGTCCTCGCAGAGTACTGTGAGATAACTGGTTATATTTTCCTGGCTATACTGATTGTGAACAAGGACTTAGAAGGGAAAGCCTGGCCACTGGCAACCCTCCATCTTTCTTCCCTGAGATAGGATGAAAACTGACTGCATGAAGGTTTTCTCTAAATGGCACAAAATGCAGAGATTTGAGGCACTTGAAATTAATCTGGTAACACCGGCATATGACACAACACCTTAGTTCCCATAAATTCCCAATTTTGGTAGACCTTTTTCATCTTTCTCCTTTTTAAATGTTAGTTTGCCATTATAGGAAAACCTATTCAAGTAGGCTGATATGAAGTATTTCATTACTTTTTGCTGCACAACAGAATTTTGTTATTTCATAAAATACCTTTTGCTGTTATTCTGAATAATAAATTTAGGAAGGGGAACACTCACTTCAGGTTTTCCTCCTATACTTACATGCAAGCTTCTTATTTAGGAAATCCAATCTGAGTTTGAATGTTTCAACAGAACTGTGTTATCATATTTAGGCCAGTTATTTGTCTAATAGTTACTAACTTAGTGAAATCATTATCAGCTCAGCAAACAAAGTTCAAACAAAGGGAACTGCTCCATCTAGAGTTCCGTCTTGCACATAAGCTGATTAAATATTTTAATCAATGATTTTACTGGCTGTCATGGCCTGTACCATTAGCTTTCTCTTTCTTTAATTTTTTCAATAACTTATAAGTATTACATCTACCAACAATCTTAAAAAATAGTGGTTTATGTGATTTGATGATCTCAAACTATTTATAAATATCTAAGGGAAAGGCATACATATAACAAAAGGGAACTAATTTGGCAGTAGTTTACCACATGAAAAAGTGTTTTCCAGAGGTGAAGAGCTCAGATTCTATTTTAAAACATGAAGATGATATTCCCATGATTATTATTCCTGTGATGGTTATTCCAGTAATTTTATCAAAGCTAGTCTAAATTCAGTGCAAATTTCTTCAAATAATTATTTCACAAGTAAATTCCAGTGGGAATGAGCTCCTCAGCATACAAAGGTATTACCAAAAACTATACTGAAATATACATATATAACTTGCTTTTAATTTATTCAAAGTCCTTTTGGTTTTTATATTCAAATATCATCCCTGTATTGGCCTTCTCCTGATTTGCTTTCTTCTGCTCAGCATGTCTGAATATGCTGAAAATCTTTCACACTAATTTATTTAATTTTTCCAAATTGAGACAACAACAAACAATTCTTTCTAGATTTCTGCTCTCACTTACCTCTCCTCTATATGTTTTTCTCTTCCCTTTCCTTTTCTTCCAGTACATTTTTCTAATTAGACAGTCAAAACTGAATGCACTCACTAAAGTGAGAAAATTGGTAGTTGTATTTGAATTAGTCAAATCTTGTGCAATGCTGCGCCACGGCAATAATTGTAGAAGGTGCTTTCATACAAATCAAAAAAGCTGGTAGATAAAAAGATCTTGCTAGAGAAAAATCACGTAAAAATATATCAGTGTTTAGTACACGTTTAGAAGTGAAGGGTGGGAAAATGTGAGGTTTCTGCCAGCCAAGCCGTGACAGCCACCTTTCTGCCTGCTGTCAGCCCATGCAAACAAGATGCGGTCTAAGCTGATTTAGCCCAGTCAAGCTGAACTGAATTACTCTGCAGCTGCAAAGAGCTATCTGTGTGTGAGCAGTAACCACAGAGCAGCTACAAATGAGAGCTTGTTTGCATTTGTCAATCACAGCGCCAAGCGCAGCAAAGGCGACTTCTTTGCTGAGTCAGCTCGCCCGTGGTGCGCTGCTCTGCTCTCGCCGCTCCGCTGCTGCTGTCCCTGCTGCAGAGCTCCCTTCCATCGTCAGCAGTCCCCCAAATCCTGCCTCTCCTGCCCCACAACCTCACTTTAGTTGGTCTTATCACAGGGTGACTGGGGTTAAAGACAGAGCTTAGAGTCCATTCTGGAGGTAGGAAATAGTCTTAGTAGGGTCCAGAAATAAAGCTGAAAAAGACTACGTGAACTCTCCTCAGTGGGATATTAGAAGATTAATAATAAATACACCTACTGGAATAAATCTCCTAAATTTTAAGGCCTAGATGTTCAAGCAGAGAAATATCAAAGTGTCTGTTAATTTTTCTAAATGCCCTGATGCAAGTCAAAGTGTTTATTCTAAAACACTGGACACAATGTTATTCATAGTGAAGGCATCTCATCTTGGATTTGTAAACTCTTGAAAAGATATACATGAGATATACAATTACAAGTGTCACAGCACTTCTTATGCTATTTAATCTTGTTCTTAATTGAACTCAATGCATTGGATATGGATGTGTGGCTTTAACACCAGCAGGAAATCAAAAAAGCCATTCCCCTTCCCCTGCCTCTTCTGGTAATGGAAGGACAAAAAAAGCAGAGACTATGGGCTGAGATAAAAAATTACCAAAAGCAACGCACACAATTACACAATATAAATAGAAAAAAAAGTGTATATAAATATATATGTACATATACATACACACATGTATTTTTATTTTTATTTTTTGGAACAAAAGGTGCTTTACCCTCAAAAAGGTATTTACCATGGATGACTGACACCTCCTTCAGGTCCATGTGGTTTGCCCAGACAGAGGTACAATGGTGACCACACAGTGCCAAACTCTGCCTCTGTTGTGTAATCAGGATAATGCCTCTTCCATACACACTGAATAAATATGGGATGCCACATCCCTTGAAGTGTTCAAGGCTGGGTTGAATAGGTCTCTGAGAAACCTGATCTAGTGAAATGTGTTCCTGCCCACAGCAAGCCTGTTGGAGCTAAACAATCTTTAAGGTGCTTTCTAACCCAAACAATTCTATGATTATATGATTCCATGAATTATACCTCAGGCAAGAAATTAGCTGACCAATCTTTCCAAAAACAAAACTGAAAATGCCTTAAGTTTTGCTTCTCTCTCTCAGGGTCATTGGCTAGTAAAACAGCATGCAGACAAATCAAGATAGAATGGCAAAGATTGAACCAAAGACTGAAATATGCAGATTGTTCTTCAATGTTTCCATGGAATATCTATCTGGAAATGATAGCCTGTCTATTTTATATGCTGTGTAAAAATCAAGCATTAATTTTATTTCATTACACATTTTTTAATGCAAGAGTAGGTATGTGGGAAATTCAGAGAAATTAAGAGAAAAAGAAAATCCCTACTCCTGCTTAATTCTATGTAAAAAAATTCAAGTGGCATGTTCATGTTTTTCTTCTTTCCATTTGATTATGGATATGCCTTAACATTTTCACAAAGGAACATGCACAAATCAGTAACCAGGAGAAAGTAGGAAAAATTTATATGACACTTATAAAAAGACTGACAGAACAGGGCAAGTCATGCTTAGATGCCCAGGCAAATAGCAGCAGCTTTTTTTTTTTTTTCTTCCTTTAAATTTAGCTTACTCTACACTAGATGAAAATAATGTCGGGGAAAATGCCAGCCTGTGGTCTTTTACAGATAATGTCATTGATGTTTTAAAGAACTTTTGCAATAAAAAGAAAAAATTATCTGCAGTTGAGACTACTTGCATTATATTTGCTTTATGAAGTAGTGCCACAAGTGAAGGAAAGCACACACACACTGGTCACAATATATTGCCAAAACTGTTCTGAGAAAGCCAGCTGGCAGACTGAGTTTCTTTAGAGAACAAAACAGAAAGGTTTGTGTAAGAAAGAATCACATAGGGACAAGAAGAATCTCTGTGAAGTTGCTTGCAGTTGTAAAATATGCCTGGTTTCCTGGCTCAGAGACAAGGTCCAGGTGAGCCTCAGGTTGAATTGTCTCTTTGAGAGAGTACTGCTTCCCCTGAAAATGGGTTGTAAGACTTTTGAGCATATGTTCAGATAGGTTAGAAGCTGCTTCACCAGTTTAAATGTCTAGTTTATAAAGAATACTTAAGGCTCACTTCAACCATCCTGTCATTCCATAAAACATCTGCTTCAACTTGACACTGAGATAGATACAGGGCACATTTTAAAGTGACACTTTTCAGTAATTTAGTTCTAAATAAAGTCATTATTATGGGTAGTGAACCCAGAAGGGAAGTTCAATGTAATATGATCCTTCTCTATTAACTGAATTATTTTTTTTAACTGTTCATTTAATCTTTGATACTTATTTTGACATTACCATTGGATAGGGAGTGGAACCCTCTCCCTGCTCAGGGACAAATAAGCCTTTCAAATATATTTTACAGTCACTAGCACATTCTCTAGTAATAGCCAATAAATATACATAAAAAGAAGTGGCAATGAGCCTGAGGAAATACAGACATGGGCCGTATTCAATCTCTGGGTCACACCACACCGCCCTTGTGGTTCATGGCAGAGAAAGAATTATTGATGATTGCTACTGATTGGGCTACTAAACCTACAAATTAATCCCACTTTGAAATCCGCTTGGTGTTCCGTAGGTAGTCAGGCTTAAGA
This sequence comes from Fringilla coelebs, assembly GCF_963513975.1. Lineage (NCBI taxonomy): Eukaryota > Metazoa > Chordata > Aves > Passeriformes > Fringillidae > Fringilla > Fringilla coelebs. The sequence goes on from NC_140031.1 coordinate 36,575,578, forward strand.
AAACAGGATTTATAGACACAATGAAGGAAATGTACAGTAGGTGAATGCATCCACAGTGGCAGCTGCAGTGCAATTATCAGCTGAGGTACAGGGCTCGTTGGCAGAAAGGTGGGAGGGGTGTGCAGAGGAGCCTGGAGGGGCCAGGTGGATGGGGCAGCACCAACAGGATGAGGTTCAACAAGGGGAAGTGCCACCTCCTGCCTCAGATCACAACAGCCCCGTGCCTGACAAAGGCTGGGGGCAGAGAGGCTGGAAAGCTTCCTGGAGGAGGAGGAGGACCTGGGGCTGCTGGTTGACAGCAGCTGAACATGAGCCAGTGTGCGCCCAGGTGCCCAAGAAGGCCAAGGGCATCCTGGCTCATGTCAGCAGCAGTTATGGCCACGAAGACCAGGGCAGGGATTATCCCTCTGTACTCAGCACTGGTGAGGCAGCACCCTCAATTCCTGTGTTCTGGGCCCCTCGGTTCAAGAAAGACATTGAGGTGCTGGAGTGTGTCCAGAGAAGGTCAACAGAGCTGTTTGAGAGTCTGGAGCACAAGTCACACCAAGAATGGCTGACGGAGCTGGTGGTGCTTAAAGAGAAGACTGGACTGAGACCTTCTGGCTTTTTCCAGGTTGCTGACAGGAGGGTGTGGCAAGATAGGGATCAGCCTCTTCTCCCAGGCAACCAGTGACAGGACAAGAGGAAATGGCCTCTTTCTGTGCCAGGGAGGTTTAGATTAGGGAGGACACGAGGAAAAATATCTTCACTGGAAAAAAATGATTAAGGATTAGGAGAAGGTTAAAGATTGCAATGGGCTTCCCCAGGAAGTGGTAGAGTCACTGTCCCTAGAAGTATTCAAGAAATGATCACAGTTTGGTCAGTTTGGTTGACATGGTGGTGTTTGGTTAAGGGTTGGATTCAATGATCATGAAGGTCTTTTCCAACCTTAATGGTTCTGTGAGTCTATAATAATATTCCCTCTACATACCATGAACAGGATGAAAATATTTACTGCATGTGTGACCAGATACTGTTGTGAAAAAAAGTGAATAGCAATAAAGAAAACAAGTTTTCAGCAAAAGGAGTGTGGATTTGATTCAGATGATACCAAGACTGCAATGAGCATTCACGCCAGAGGCAGAGGTTTAGAGGTGGGGCACTGTCACTGGGGATGTGCTCACAGGTCGGGAGGACCCTCAGCACTTTGTGGGTGGCAGTAACCCATTGCCATATTAGCTCTGGTGAGCTGCCATGGTGACCAAACCTGTGGTTTTGTCCACATGGCTTCACAGGCTTGTCCCAGGGCTGCAGGTCATGCATGCATGGCCAACTCGCTGTTAACATATTGTCAGTTCATCATGTTCATCACTTGTGCTCTAATACACCAGGGTTCTTTTAAACACCAGATTCATATGTAATACTAGAAATATCTGTTGTATTAGAACCATAGCTTAAAAATATAACAGGTTACTAGCCTTCTATGTTTATGAATAAAAGTTCAAAAAGCTAGTGTTAGAAATTACCGGTCAAAAAATAATGAAAGATATCCAATTAGTTATCTATAAACCTAAGAATTTTAAAGTACAATTTATTTTGGGGTATCCTAAGAGAAGGGTAAGCAATATAAAATGAAGTAATATTTAATTCATTGCAATTCTGGATTAATTACCCTGCATAATGGCTGATGTCTTTCTTCTTTATGTTCATGAATTTCTGGGATTTTCAAGGCAATTCAATCTGGTATGGATTGAACAGGAAATGAATGTCAGTCTCACCCTCTGAGCAAGCACAACAAATAATCTACTACCAACATTTTGCACACCATGTAACATTTTTAGAACTTGTTCCATGGTGGTACATAGTTGCATTCATTCATCCTAACTTAGAGCACCTAGCACCTGTTGCATATACCAAGTTTTACATTTACGTGTTCACAGAGCAAGACTGGCAGTCTTTGAACAGCCTCTCTACTGTAAAAGAAGACTGATGAAAATGCCTGCAAGCAATTAGCAGGACTCTCTATTTATAGTGTCAGCAACATCAATTTTCTCATTGCTAGTAGACAAACTGAGTTTGATGTAAACTGAACAGGAACTGTGACTGCTCAGCCTTGCACTAAATGGACCTTAAGAGTATTATTATTATAACCTTGGCATATGCATCAAAGTCCCTGTGCAAGGCAACTGTGAACGCAGTTCTAGATTTAAATAAATGTCATACTTCCCAATGTCAGTTAATCATTTTGCAGTTCCTTGCTGTTCTGCTTACTGTAATGTGTTTCAGCAACATCTAAAATTATAAATTCATGCCTCCCACCTTTTATTTGAAATATGTCAGACATATTGTAGACCTTCTTGAGTTTGAAACTCTGTTGTAATTATCTCACATAAACTAGTCTGAGTCATTTGCACTGTTCAGGAAAAACAAACACATGTATTGATGCAGCATGTTTGAAACATTTAAACTTGTCATCTTCAAGCAAATTATAGCAATTGGTTTCCAAGAAATAATGAAAAATTATTTTAGAAAACCTAAACAGCAAATCAAATGCAAAAGAGGTTTGTTGGACAAGTAGAACACTGTAGAATTTGATTTCATAAAAATGACATACCAGCGATCCCAGGAGGCCAGATGACATAAATTCAAAAGTATCAAGCCTGTAATACCAGATTTTTTAAACATTTGTAAAATTCCACCAAGAATACCTGCATGACCAAATATCTCACTCTTGGTATCCAAATCAATAAGCTGAAAATTGAGGGTAAGCTTGGGTCTCTGTATTGGCATTGCATGGCTAAGCTTTGATAATGATGGGACTGCAGGGGTGGCTTCTGTGAAGAGATGACAAAAGCTTCTTCCCAGTCTTCCTCTGTCCCTGACAGCTCCAAAGTTGGATATTCCTCTGGCAAAGGCTTGGCCAAATCAGAAATGGTGATAATGCCTCTGTGGTAACATATTTAAGAAAGATAACAAAACCCCCAAATTTATTGCTCAGATATAATTGTGGCCAGAGAAGAATGGGGTGAGAACATGTGAGAAGAACAACCCTGAATACACTGAGTGAAGAAGGAGCTGAGTACAAGGAAGATTGTGTAATACTTTTTATACCTTCCCTCCAACATCCTTTGGTTATTTTAAACTAGGAGCAACTGTAGACTTTAATCCAAAGGGCAGCATCATCTCTATGAATGTCCAAAGGCACAGCTTTTTACCTTGGAACTATTAGAAGACATGAAATATTAAACTCAGAGAATGATAGCCAGAAAAAATCAGGAAGAAATAAAAATTAAAGAAACAGTATTAGCAGTCTACAGAGCATGAACACGAAAGGAAAAAAATTAATCCCAAAATCAGTAGTGGAAGAGAAGCAGGGAGAAGGAAAATCAATTAGAACTATGATGTCCTTGGTTATTTCCTTTCCAGTTATTCCTTAAGTAACCCAGATTCTGGCCAACATATGAAACCATTTAAGGTAGAACTTGGAAATTGGACTTCTGTTCTCATACAAATCCCTTACTCACTGCATTGAGAATTTTGTCAGAAGAATATAAGCATAATAAAAGCATGCTTCTGCCCAGCAGCTGGAACTTTTAGCTCTTGACCCACTTACTTGAATGATATGATACGAGAAAGAGTTAGACTTTCCCAATCACTTTGAAGAAAACATATACTTCTAGGGAGTTCAGTGACCTAGCAGTGTTTCTCTTTGAAAATTGACAACCCTAAACCACAATCAGATGTAAACCACACTCATTGCATATAGAAATTCACCCCCCTGTTCTCAAACTTTTAAAGTTTTCCTTTTCCAATTACCTGTTCAATATGGAACATTTATTCTTCCTTCACTGTAATGGCAGGACATAAATGTGACTTACAAGGAGTTTCACACTTTGTCTGAAAGCTAAACAAAATCTATTGCTTTTTAAAAACTACTAATGTCTGGGACAGCTGCTATTACCCTTTGAAACTAGAGGATGTATCCAGGTTAAGTGTTTGTTCTCAGTGTTCAGATGGGAAGTGGAAAATATTAATGTGATCTGTGTGACAAAGGAGTGCCTCTGAAATATTCAAAGCAATATTACATAATCAGTAGAGGAAGATTTGGAAAAGATTTGGTTCAGAGTGCATGCATAAGACAAATGTGGTAATTTTCATATGGATGATAATTTTTAAAACACATTGCAGAAGAAATATGTAATATCTATATTCACCTCAACAGAAAATTTAGACAAAGAAATTCCTAGAGAAACTTTAATCAGAATGCTTTAAAGAAGTAGGCTGCTGTGGGTTGTCACAGATACTATGTCAGAATTCTATTTCAAGGTAAAACATAAGAACAAATAACTTATTTGCCTGAAAAATGTCTTGATTTAACACTCTGAATTTGTAATTTCCATTTTAATTTTGCAATGACCTATTTTTTAAATGTAAAATACCTGAACTCCAAGAAATCTGCATCAAAACACAGTATTTTCAAAAACTTGAAACAAAACAAAGTTTTTTTTAATTTCAAGAATAGAAGGGAACTTTTTTTCTGAAGTAGGAAATTTTAGATGTCTTATTGTCAAAAGAATCCTGTTTTTAAATTCTAAAGTTGTTTACCAAACAAATCTTCCAAGCTCTCAGCAATAGTATTACCAATTAGAGAAATATGAGGGATGTTAAATTGTTGCAGGTGTTGGTTTGCTATATACTGTTTTGATTTGCATGTATGTGTTTTTATGGATAACAATGAGAGAGGTGGAGGGAGCCTGGGAAGAACTGCACCAAAAATTCTCTACTGAAGCTTACCCCCAGACTCCACCTATGTGGAACACAGTGTGAAACATGGGAGAAGGCAAAAAAAAAAAGTGGAAGCTTTTAGCTTTCCCACTGCTTTTAAAAATGACTCCCCAGAATTCAGATCACAGATGATACATATTTTGTGTACCTTGGCTTTTAGGACAAAAGTAAAGTACCTCTCAGTTACCAGCTTGGTAAGAGAGTGTGAGGATAGCAGTCATGGGGTATGCAAACCCAAGTGTGCCAGCTCCACAGACCAAGAATGGTGTCACTGACACCAGCTGGCTGCCATGCCCTGCTCTGAGTGTGAGGAGGGGATGTTCTCATTGCACACCTCATACCTCACCTGTCACACTCTGCAGAGCTCAGGAGAACCGCAGGAGAGCGACGAGCCCTCCCTTATGCATACACAGTTTTACCTCCAGTAGGAACTGGTGCGAAAATTTTGAACGTTCATGTTCAATGACAGCCTCTGTAAGACATTTGGTAGCACTCTGACATTCTCCAGCACTCTGTACACTTTCTAAACACCAACACTGTATGTGAATATGGGCTGGCAGCAGGAACATCTCCTCCCATCCAATAAAAACACATTTTCTGCTGTTTTGGTGTATGGGGAGGATCTGTAGTGAAATTCTCTCAGATCCAACTGGATGAACCTATTGGTCTCAGTAAAGTTTTCATGGCTTTATGCCTACAAACAAAATACAAACTGCTAAATTTCTACCTTCACTTATTTATTTAAGAAACTAAGAGACTTGAGTGAACTCCAATTCTCTTATCTGCAATTACATTCTGTTCATCTGACAGTAGGCCTGTTTCGAACTCAGCTAGCATTGTTTCACAGGATAGCAAGGTTCTGCCAAACTGAACTTGTTATCAAAAACCATTTTAATGTCAGCGTTCCCAAAAGCATGCCCTCAAAAATAAGGCTTGTTCAAAATTTCCTTTTGTTCTGTGGTGTTCTTCAGTCTTATTTCATTTAGCAAGTATAAACAATGAGCTGGAGTATACTTGCAAGATATCGTTCAGTATTCGGTCTTGAGAAAAAAAGTCTTATGTTGCTGGAGCATGTCTGGAGAAGGGCAACAACAAAGCTGGTGTGGGATCTAGAAAGTAAACCCTAGGAGGAGAAGCTGAGGGAGCTGGGGATGTTTAGCATGGAGATGGGAAGGCACAAAGGAAACCTTACAGCTCTCTACAACCACTTGAAAGGAAAGCAAGACAGGTGTTTGCTTCCTCTCCAGGGCAACTGGTGACGGAACAAGTAGAAATGGTCTCAACCCACACCACGGGAGATTCAGAATGAGATCAGGAAAAAGTTTTTCACTGAAAGGATGGTTAAGCATGGGAATGGGCTTTCCAGGGAGCTGGTGGGGTCACCACGCTGGAAATGTTTGAGAAATTACTGGATGAGGCATTTGGTTCTCAGGTTGTATTGGTGTGCTGGATCAAAGGTTAGACTTGGAGATCTTGAAGGCTTTTCCCAACCTTAATAATGCTACGATTTCGACTTTTCTGTATAAGGCTGTTTTGACATTTTTCTGTTTAAGACTCTAACTGACATTATTAAAGAACACTGGGTATCTGACGCTTCAGAAATTGAAGTGCATGTAAAATTCTAAGCAGTTGTTTAGTTCCCTTAAAGTTAGTAACACTCTTATAAGAAAATAGCATTAACACATATCAAGAACATTATTACAGAAATTTAGGCAGAAATACACCTCCATATGCTATAAAAAATCATACAGAAAATGTCTGAAAAATCTCCAGGTTTTTTCTCCTGGGACAAAAGAGAACCAAGACAATACCACTCTCAAAGTCAAACCTAGTCTGTAAGTGCAAGTCCCAAAATTTACACAGTTCAAATGGTGTTTTAACAGGAATTGGACAATGTACCTTAAAATAGAATGGTCTGTGACCTGAGATCAAATCTTCTTCTGCTGTGGTAATATCACTTCTGCTCTCTGTGTTTCACTTAATACAAGCCACTTATGGTCAGTGACTCCCTTGAAATCAATTGATATAAACACACATTTTAGACTGGTACTGTGTAAGGGTAGCACCATTCCACTGCTGAAATCTGTTCAAAAGGAATAGCCATGATATATAGTAAATTGAAAGAGCTTGAGAAACTACCTATGAACATAAAACTGACAGAAAAATAGAATTTAAAAAATCAATTAAAATAAAGTTCTGACAGAATTCTTTATTCTTTAATTATTTAAAGTAGTAAATTCTATTTATTATCAAATAAAGAAATCCTTTACTGAAGAAGAAATAAACCATTAAATTTTAATCTTCATAATTTTCAAATGAGAGTTTTCTGTACCCTTCCAATTTATCAGATATCAATATTATTATCTGGATAAAGGACACAAAGAAATAGTGAAAAAAAAAAAAAGACTTTAAAGAAAAAAGAATAAGAAAGGCAAAGATAAAAGTAGGAAGGGTCTTTGCAAGTAGCATCTTTTTTTTGGAAGAGTAACTGCCTAAGCATATGATATTGCCCATGCACAGATGTTCACAAACTAATATAGATCATGTGTACATATGAAGTTTGAAAATTCTTATACAATGTGCGTTTATAGTATGCTAAATACAGCACACTGTTTAGAAGTTCATTAGGTCCTTTGAAACACCAAGAGTCAAAATTCTCATCACAAATTTACCAGTAAAAGTTGTTTTGCTAAAACACTGACTGAATATATTGTGAGAACTTCATAATAAGAAAATGTTTTGTACCATTAAAACCATGAAATTTATGGTCTAATTGAAACTATATGAATAGATTGTTTTCTTCATTTTTTTTTTTAACAAAAGTACACAATATCTTTTTAATCTAGTGTTTTTGAAAGAGGATAACATGCAAAAAAGGAACATAGAAAATCTGTCACCTTTGCTTGAAACATCTTTGAAATTCAAGAATCACTGATTGCTCTCTATAATGATATTTTTCTATTGATGTCAAATGTGTCCATAAAAAGTTAATTACACATTTAAATATGTTTAAAGTTGCCCAAATAAAAACCTGTTCTACACCATTAAAAAGCTCTTCTGTCAACAATGTTGGTACTGATAAGGAATGGAAAATTTTATCTGTTTCTCATATTCTTACATGCTAAGTAATCTTGATACATATTCACAAGGGATTAAAAATGCAATAAGTTTCAATCAATAAAGATAGGACTGCTATATTCTTATTTTATGAACTATCTTCTTATTGCTGCATAATAATTTGTATTTATTTTTGAAATTTGTGTTTGTAGTAAAGAAAGAGGTAATGTTTCATAAGGTCCCAAATGACTATGAAATGAACAGATGATTTTTACACATTACTGAAAAAGGACTGATTTGGGGAAAAATTGTATCTTGAATATCTGTAAGCAGATACGCACTCAATATTTCCCGAAAGTCTAGCTTTTCCTGGAGACCCAGCTGTACATTATAGGAACTGCTAATAGAACTGTTGAACACAACCCCATTTTCCATGTATTTAATAAACCCCAGGAATTGTAGAGGTTAAAAAAATCATTAAGACTGGGAAGTCAAACACACAGCGATGCTGTCCCAGAATTGGACTGGACATGCAATCCTTACCTTTCCTGCTTAAAACTCCTACTATAAGTTTCCCTTTTTCATGATTTAGCAAACTTTTTTGAAACCCAGGTTCAAGTAACAAGAGTGCACAATGGAGCTTCTCAAAGAGTAGGTTAACCATTCTTTTAAGGCAAAAAGATAATATCTCTCCTCTGAAATAATGCAAACGTCTGAAGTTCTTGCAGAAAAATGATGAGGAACAAATCATTGAGAGCAGTCTGCAATGGGCATTCAGTTTGAAAAATTTCATCCCACATGGCTGGGTTTTAGCCAGTGCATAAGCACATGAGAAGAGCTCAGTAATGAGAATTTATGGACAATTTTGTCTATAAAGCATTGTATTTTCAATTCCATAAGTAAAATCAAGCTTCTGGAATAAATGCACACGGGATCAAGAATTTATTTTAAGTCATTGTAAACAAAAAATTCTCCTTCAACTCATTCTTTGGGGCAACAGGACTTTAATGAAATTTATTTATAAGATATGCATTATCTAAATCTAAGAGTGTAATTATAACCAAAAATTTCTCTAAGCTTAAAATCCAATTAATCTGTGATAAACCTGACTTCAGCAATATTTTTTCCTTCTGTAAAGTATCAGCTCACCAAGGCCAGCTAAATTCTCAAGTTCCATGGTTTCCATCCAATAAACCAAAAGAATGCTGTGTTTCCTTCACTTTGAGTTGGATGTCTAGCTGAAGATACAATTTAATTGCTATTTAGCTCTGAGTGCAAACTGCAGATCAATTAATTTGAGTAAAGAAAAATAAATCCTATATAAAAGAAAAACTGATGTTGAATTAACATAAGTTAATTCTATGAAGAATAGCTGAGCTTTCCCTGTTCTGAGTATTAAATGTCACTTCCTTCAATCCCTGCCTGAGAACACTAAAGGTATTACCCATGCTATCATGATGTGGGCCACTGTACTTTTGTTTGCTGACTCTTTCTGTTCTGCCATTCCCTGCCATATTTTGCAGACTTTGTGAGAGTATGAAGTGCATTTTTAAATATCTGTAGAAAGAGAACTGGCCCATCCACAAACTTGCTATTTCCACATCCACAAATTCAATGCTAAACCACATAAATGTTTTCTACAGTCCTGAGAGGAAAGCTCAAGTGAAAAGCTTTTTTTCTCATTTTACGTACTGGGTGTAAATGTTTTGTTGCCCCACTTTCAAATGACCAATTCCTCCAAACAGGACTGCAGTAATCCTAATTATCTCAGCAGTGAATATCTGATTTGGGCTATTTGTCTTCTTGTTATCTTATTAATTTCTCTTTTTAAGTTTAAAGAATAAAATGTAAACTACAGAGGGAATTAATACATCTGGGGGAACAATCCAAGAGAGACAGGATGAATCTCCTTATGGAGAGGTCTGTTTCTTTTCCCTGACCACAGAGGAGTCTAAAAGACTGAAGGCACAGAACTTAAGGTGCTGGTTCAAGGTACAGAATACAACCAGTCTTCTGGGAGAATCTTTTATTGGTATAATTTCAAAAAGTCCAGAGCTGCACTCAAGTATATGTTAGGCCTTCTCAATCAGACGTCTATATTCCATGCATTTTATTGATGAAAGCTTATTTCCAGTGGTTTTGGGGTTTTTTGGTTTGTTTGGTTGGTTTGTTGTTTGTTTGTTTGTTTTAATTGTCCGATGCTGTGGCCTTAATAGTGTATGATGTCTAAATAAGCATCCTACAGTACCTGATTGCAAGGCAATTCTTTGTATAGATTTCCAAGGCAATTAACTATACTCCAGTTACCATCTTTGAGCAGGATTTTTGCAGAAATTGCTTTATGTTAGAAGTTGCAGCATTACCTGGGCTTATTTTCCCTCAGCCCGACAAACCACCAAAGATGCCTGACAATCTTTCTGTCAGTTCTTTCTTTTGTGATTTCTGCTTTTCTTCAGACAGACCTAGAGTGGTGTATTCTTCAGCACTTTTGGAAATTATGTGTCCGTCTGAGACAGTGGGCTATCAACCACTATAAGTAGAAATAAATGTGGAATTGACCACCTACAGAAGTTGTTCATAACTTGCCTCTCAAAGGAAATCATTGCTTAGTTTAGGTGAGAGATGAGCAGAATGGTTTTGCAGAATGCAGTAGTTTGTTGCCTAAAAATGTAGTCTTAGTGAAGTCAAAATATTCTGACAGAGAATAGTTTCAGTTTGTAAAAAAAATTACTTGTTTTCAGTCGTTCCATTTTCATAATGCCAGAAATGTGGTTTTCTCACTGTAAATGAGTTGACTTAGATTTTATAATCTTGTTTCCTTATGCTTTTACTCTTATACTAAATTTTTTAATATATTTAGATAGTTTAATACTAGATATGTATGCCCACCAAGAAAAATTTTAACATATTTTTTGTTCCAGTTCAGATCTTTAATAAACATATGCTTAAATCACACAGAAAGAAATTCTAAGTAAAGAATTAGAAAATATAAGATAAAGGAGAAATGCTCCTATAATCTGAGTTTGTAATGCATCCAACCAATAAAACAGAATCAAGATTATATTCTTATCTTCAGATATTCAGTCTCTTCCTATAGTACTGTCTTATGGTGCATTATCATATTCTTTTGAGGGAGTTTTACACTTCAGTTTGCAGCTATATTTATTTTTATTTGGATAAAAGATACCCACCAAAAGATACATTAAAGATACCCACCCAAAGATACATTAAAGATGTATCTTTTAAACTAAGTCCATCACTATCAAAATTCCTATGTGTATTAAGTGATATTAAGTCCTACTGCTACAATCAGCTCAATAATATATATGCGAAAAGAAGGGCAGTAGTAGTTTTAGAACTAAACATACATGCCTATTCCCACAGGTATCTTTTTATACATAAAATATATATAAATATTTTAGTACAAAAAAAGTTTAAGGAACAAAAGAAACTGTGAACAGACAATGAAATTGAATAACTTTTGGGTTAAACTCATAAAGAGGTCAATATTGAGGAGAGATTATTTTAACTGATATGAATATTTCATGGAGTGTTTTTGAGAAAATATCACAATATCACTATAAAGCAGCATAATGAACAAGTGAAGTGCAACTGTTTTTGACAGTAATCTATAGGATTTTTGCAAAAATCATAACAATTTGCCTTTCTATGGCAAATTTCACTAGTGGTTTTTTTAGTAAACTGTAAATATATATGATAACGCTATTACATTTCAATTACCTGAATTTTCATCAATGGTATTAAAGGACTGTATAAAACGCTGAACTCTGATTTTTTTTTAATTATATAGGATAAACTAAAATGCAGCAGATGTCTAAATTAAAGGTGTTTTCATTTCATATTGAAATTTTCTTGCAGGCCATTTGTCTTTCCTTCATTATTCCTGCCTGTGTGCACATGGAAATAGCTGGAAAAGATTTGAAAAAATACACATTGTGGTTTGTAAATGCATCTTGCCAGCCTTGAGCTTGTCTGTTTGTCCCAAACCTCTCTATGCCAGTTCAACAATCATCTCCTGCCAGATTTGGCTTTCAAAATTAACATATTTTGTATGTGACATATGTTTGAAATTAGCACAAAATGCAGCCAAGAACTGGAAATTAACAAGGAAAAAGTTATTTTAGCTAACATTTGGGAGCCAGGAAATACTTTGTTGGCTTAAACATTAGGACAGGCTATTGTCTATTAAATTAAATAAATTCAATATGTAGCCTACAAATTGTCATCACCACACCGTCTGTTTTGTTATACATGCATCATTTCTCCCCTTTTTTCACATGTACATTTGATGTCTGTGTGTACTTTTGTAGCTATAGATGAAGAAAAACATCACATATGCCTCTCATGTTAAAAGGGGCTGTAAAGACTTGAAAATCTTGCAGTATTGTCAGAGCCAAAAATTTCTGCTTCTCGTTAAGAACTGGCATATTGTTCTTGTCACACATATGCATTAAGCACGCCACTATGGTCACTGGGTTCTAATCTTTGTTGCTGCTGCTCATTTGGAAACAGAACAGCATTTTCTTTTGTTTGTGCAAGACCCCTGGGCATAAAACCTGGGATCTTTCTCCTCCATCTTGGCTGAAAATAATATTATATGCCAAGGTTATTGTCATCTCCTGAATGGCCCCAGGCATTGGGACCTCCTTGGGACCGCAGCTAGAGGAGAAATAGGGTGTGTAACAGGATATTGCCTCTGCATCCTGGGTGCCATGGATGGGGTACAGGAGGATCCTGAATGGTGGCAAACCCAGAGCATCCAAGCCCGCACTGATGGGCTGGCTGCAGCCTCTAAACAGCTTGACCAAAAGCTCTGATCTTTGCAGAGGAGGGCTTATTTTAATTTGAGGAATATGAATAAAAGGTTAGCCTACTGTCATGAAAAGGCTGCTTAAAGAATTACTATCAAGGGTAATGGCAAAAAGCAGATTTTAATATAAGTTTATGGAATTGAAACTTTAACAGAGCTTGATGGAAAAGTTCACTCTATTGCCTATGACCTAGATGAAGCATACATAGGAAAATCTGATTAGAATCAACTAAGAATGATTTACATAGAGACAGAGGTTGCAAAAGATTGAAGGTGCAAAAGATATAGATGCAAAAATATAAGGTTATAAAAGGTTTTAAAAGCACTTAACAGTTACAAAGTGATTCAACAGGACTTACTATGATTATGACAACAACTTGATTACAGATCCACAGTGACAACATTCAGACCATAATCAATTCACACACACAGAGGCACAGAAATTTATTCATCTACATGAGTAACCTGTCAAAAAATTCCCTGAGGTTCAGTGAAATACTCAAATCTCTTGATTTTTCCCTGCAGGCATGGGTTGTGCCTGAAAGAGTCAGCCTGCCTCTCACTGTCAGCAATGGTCTTCCAAGTATCACAAACAGGAATGATGGTGAGCTCCAAGAATCATCCCACTTGGAGTGGGATGGTCTTCCAAGTATCACAAACAGGAATGATGGTGAGCTCCAAGAATCATCCCACTGGTCAGCAATGGTCTTCCAAGTATCACAAACAGGAATGATGGTGAGCTCCAAGAATCATCCCACTTGGAGTTACTGTGCAGCCAGTGGCAGCCTACAAAAACTCAAAGGGCCTCACTTAAGACTGCTCTTCACAGGGTAACAAAGTGATTTGCTTTAGGCACCCATAAGTGTCTATCCTTCCTGTATCTCAAGTTGGTAACTACTGGAGGGTTGGGTTTTTTATAAAAAAATCAGGTTACAATGGTGCCATTTCACTTGGACTACAATTCAGGTAAATGACTGACCAAGGATAAGAAAGTCACCGGCTTATCCTTTGTTCCACACCTTGCTCAGGCAGCTGCTGCAATCAGAATTGGTCTCATCTTTGTCATGCAAAAGGTCCTGGTAGGGAAAGGAGTGCTCAACTTGTTCAGTCAAAGCTTTTCAGGAGCTACTGAGGCTGCAGAGCAGGCCCAGTGAGAAGGGGAAGAGGAGGCACCACCACAATGCACCCTATGACTGGAGATGATCCATTGCATTCTAAGGAGCGATGGTGTGGTTGCCTCTTCCTTCTGTGATAATAAACACATTAATGCCATTTTACAATTGTAATTCTAGGGGAATGTTTGGTTGGGATGCCTGATTTTATGGATTTTGGTCAACATGACTGTCTGGTATTACATGTGCAGTAGTGTGAGAACCATCCAGCTGCCTAACACTTCTCCACACTCTAACATAGAGAATAATATTAAATAGCAAGCGTGCTCCACTGGTCCCTTCCAAACTTAGATAATCTGTGATTCTGTGAAAACTCTAAGACTATAGTACTAGGCACTTAAAATTTGGTGACACAACTAAATGAAATGGATTTGTACTGCTTTACATCACAAGTTATGCCCTGCATATTCTGACTTAAACAAAATTCAAATCTTTACTAATGTGCTCTAATGAATCCTCTCTTTCAGTGTCATCCCTTGTTAATAATGGTTTGGAGTATAAAATCTACAAGTTTACAAAAAAGTGACCACAAAAGATCCCAAAAGCCTATAGAAGAGCACGAAATATTCTTTGTTTATATTTGCTTGTTTTGCCCAATGCCAAGTTTATAGTTTAAGACACCAAACAAATACATAACCAGAACATGATCCTACTGGCTTTGTAGGGGATGAAGAACAATGTAAATTTTGAATTATGCATCTCAACAATTAAGTGATTCCAGTACAATTAAACTATTTTTATTAAAATTAGATCAGCTGATGGTGTGAGAATAAACTCTACATAAAAAAAGGAAAAAGTCCCAGAGTCCATGAATTACATCACTTCAGAAGAAATATTAAGACCTGGAGGCACTGACAAGGTAAATCCAGCTCCATTTGCCTACACAACTGACTGCAAAATGCATGACTATCCTCATCTTTTCTATTACATATTTATTAGCTATTATATATATCAGCTACAAAGTGCTGACACAGTATTAGATATACCTGTAACAGATAATAGGAAAAATAGCTGTATCAATTAGTGTGTGCTGTGAGTATTAAACATTTGGTCAAAAACCTTTTCCAAATTTTTTTGCCTAGCAGCTTGCCTTGGGTATGAAGATGTACTAGCTTTGTTCTTGCTTTTCAATGTATGTAGATAAAGCATTGTGGAAATTCTGTTTGTTGAATATATTTTAATTAAGGGCTTATGCTTACCTACTTTGTAAGAAAATGATTTTTGGTTAAATCCTTTACTCACACAGGATTAACCCATCTATGAACTTCAGTCAGTAATAGCAGGGTTTCACACTTTGTCAGAAAGAACAAGTCAGCTCATACTAAAGCCAGTTTTGAAACTTCATTCTCTACCATGGCCCCACAGTAATGCGTTTTCTAGATATGGAGGACAGAAATTTTGTCAGAAACACAACCCAGGCCATACAAAGGAACAAAAAGGTCTTAATTAATTTTGGGGATACTAAGACCACAGTCTGAACAAATATGATTTTGATTTTTTAAAATTTAAACAGCAAGTTTAGCTGCTGCTTTATCTTATTTTCAGAGAGTATGTAGACATTGTGAATTTTCCTGATGCAATACAGTGGTTTCTAATACATTATGCAAAATCATGTTTACTTCACTTCCTGAACTCAAATGGCATGCTGAATTTTTGGCTTCAATTCATTGAACTCCTATTTCTACTTAGAAAGATTTATTTTTTCATATGGAGTCTTAATCAAGACAAATTCTACCACAGCAGTTGCCACACAATTTTCGCCATGTGCTATGTATTTAGTTCACCCAGAGCCTACTTCAAAGAACTATAATTTGAGCATTACATCACTTCTGTCATTCTGGAATTATCTGAGGCCTGTTTTATTTTCCATTTCTTTTTCACCCACCCCCACTAACTTATTAATAAGTAGGAGAGTGCATGTGTCTGTTTTATGCTCTGATTACCATCTTGCTTGCACTGCTGGTTTTGCATATACAGTAAATTCTAAGAAGATGGGCTTAGCAAAATGTGAAATAGCACAATGACAGTGCAGGAGATGTTTGGATAGATTCATAAGAAATAGTCAGATTTATTGGCTCCCCAATATTTCTTATTTTGAATTTATTTAAATCCGTGGCTCATATATCACTTATGAAATAGTGACAAGCAGCTTATGAATCAGCCTGTCTGCTATCAACAAACTGTTATGAGCTCATTATCAAGCTGATTTGGGGGCACACCAAACAGATTCCAGCTGGATTGCACAGTGAGTGAATTAAACGTCATCCAAAGGTTCTGTTGAAATGTTATTCAAGGAGCCGTCTGCCCTCTTTGATTCATAGTTGAATATTGGGCAGAGCTTTTATGTTGTTTATTGTTTGCATGTTATTCCCTAGGAATGGAAATCTCAGGGGGAAAAAAAAAAGGTTGGAATTCTATTTCTGGCTGAAGCGTTCACTGTATGGAGAATATTTGCACCGTGTGAAATAGCTGTGCTACCCTGCCCACACAGATGCAAGTGTCTGGGACAGAACTACTGCAATCCATGTAGTAAGGACTGCATACAGCACATAGGTGCTCCTGATGGCCCAGCATATTCCAGTATGTACAGTCTATCTGCATTCCTGTTTTTCTCAAACAGCCATGGCTCTCCCTGATGGGATTCAAGAGCAGAAGAGATCAAACCCTTACAATTACACAAAGCATATTTTAGCAAAAGAGGATCTCAGGAAGAGGATTCAATGGATTTGAGTACATGACAATGGCAGTACTCAAGGGCTTCACAAGGGCAGGTTGGTAAGGTATAGAGCAGCTGAAAACAGGGCTTGTGGGCAGCTGCTTTTTTCATGGTCTGTAACAAATGAAGTCCCTAGTCAGCAGTATTGTATGAGTGGCGACTTCAATCCAGTGAACATTCTAGAAGGGCATGTTTTGAGACTTTTTTAACATCAAATGCCTCAAGAATTTCTTGGCATTAATATGTGGTGTAAGTTATCATGTGGGTGCTGCCCAAGGGTAGCTGTGCTGAGTTAATTGAAGTTATACTTTCTGTGTCACAATTCAAAGCAGTATCAGGCTTGGAAAAGGTACAGCTTATCTCTAGGCATGCTAGGGAACATTATCAGTGCAGGTGCTCTGAGACACACTTACCCCAGTCCAACTACCTCTGATGTGGCACATGACTTGGCAAGACACAGGAAGTCAGATTTTCAAAAATATCTAAGTACCTATGGTACCAAATGGGACTTTTCAAAGTTTTCTTAGACCATCAAAGGCATTAAAAGTATTTAGGCACTTGTCCAGTAAGCTCCCAGTAAGAGACAACCTGTGTTTTAGGTCTTAGGTCTGCTTGTACCTTTGAAAGTCAAGCCCTTCTTTTTGTCTCAGCTAATCCTTTCACACGGGAACAGAATATCTAAATATCACAAACACATATAGTCAGAATTAATTAATGTTTATAACAAGCATTTTAAAGATTAAGTAGTCTCTGCTAACAGACATAATGTTGCTGTTCCTAGTCTTCAACTAATTGGACTGATGTCTGACCTCAGGCAATGATGGTTAACTGCAATGTTTCTTGTTATATGCACCAGTAACACACTAATTTTATAAAATTCTTACTGAATTTTGAAAATTCCTTTTCCAAGGCTACAGCTATGATGAAAAGGTTTAAATGTCTTGAGCTGTACCATGTGCTGTGAAAGTTCCATCAAAGAAGGTGTCTGAAACACAAACACTGCCATTGTAGGAGAATTGTTCCTGTTGTGCTCAAATTTTTTTTTGATAATCTGTTGTGTCCCTTCAAATATATTCTCTTTTCTGTCCCTATGAACCTGCCAACATTAGAGATCTTTGGGAGCTTTCTGTAGTTCTGACAAAAGGGAGCAAGAGCTCAACCCATAATAAAAAAGCCCAACTAACACCTTTATATTTTGGAAGTGTGCTCTGAAATGAATGCTTAACACTTAATTGATACAATTTCAAACACAAATCCATATTCACTTCCTCCCTGTCCAGTGCTCTGCTTCCTCAGTTGTGGCAGAATGGAAGATACATCTGCAATTTCTCTTCTTACAGACCTCTTTCAAGTGACAGACCAGCACATTTCCCTGGAATCCCACTACCCATCTAGCTTTTTTTGGGTAAGTAGGAAAAAAGGCACTTGAATTTTGGGGACAGCCTGTATAATAGTTGGAAGAAGGGAATAAAGAACATCTCTGGGAGACAGTTTAAATTGTTTTATATAAAGTAAATAAACAGGAAGAAAAGCATTGATCCATTCAATGCATCTCAATATTGAGGGGGCAAATTTAATTCTTTTTTGAGATTATGGTGAACTTCAGACTTCGTCTGCCTCATAAATACTAAAATTCTAGCCCTCAGAGCAAACAAATGATGGGTTGAACTGTCCTCTGAATTTCTTCCTCAGCATATTTTTTCCTGATCCTTATACTGGCTTGTTGCACAGCAGACATTTTTGATCATCTAGCCCTGAAAACCTCTGTGAGGGAGCATTAAGTGGTAATCAGCTGCCTGAAGGCTTCAGCATCAGGTAAAAAGGGAGAACGCCTCACATCTTTGCTACTTTGTTGTTCTCGTTTTTAGTTCTGCTATCTGCTCCCCATCCAAATACATTCCTTGGATTTATGTCCCTTCATCTCACTGAAATTCCTCAGATCCTGGATTCCTCAGGTTCTGCTTCTATTATTCTCAAGGGGTACAGTACATTTTGTAGGCTTAGGCAATGGCTATCACATCAGAGCTAAATGTGCTCCATCAGAAGATAATGGTCTGTGATGGGGAAGAGAAAAGAACAACAACTGAAGAACTGCCTCAGGGTAATTTCCAGGAAAAGCATTGAAAACAAACAAACCGACAACAAAGAATCAAACAACCAACAAAGAATGCCTTCTTAAAAAGTTGAATGTATTGAAATAGTGGTATGAAGGAATCAAGGGTAAGGAACTTATTCCCTAATAAACGAAATGTGAAGAGAAAGCATTTTATTAATCAAAATCTTTACATCTTGAAATGGAAAATCCTGATAGAAGTGAAATAAATTGTGCTTATGTGAAGGTATAGGCTCTTTCTTTTATATACTACCTAAATTAACACCGGCTAGACTGGCAGCTTTCCAAGATCAAAGGCTGCTAATAGCATACTCTATTCCTTTAACCAATGAGGTTTTTTTATTTTTAAATTATCCGCTGATAATTTAAAATTTAACTGCGCACTGATGTGCAAAAGAAATACATAAATTCCTAATAAAAAATGCCTGGTATTATCTAATGAGTGGAAGCTAGAGGTCATCCTGAGAATGCAATATTTAATAGAAGTCTTAAAGCAGTGAACTAAATAAATATCCTTCATTGTGGTAACCTCATGACCATATATATTTTTAATTGCTGGAATAAATGATTTCTGCTTAGCTGGTTTAAAAAGATATGTTAAGACTTTTCTAGGTTTATTACTTAGTGCAAGTGCTGATGTGCAAACTGCAAGACTCTGAAGCGCATGCATAATCAATAATGCATCTAGCTGCTCTCTGACTGAGTTCAATTGTAGTATCTATTAGATCTAGCCTTCCAATACCTTGCCTTGAAACAATTATTCAGGCATACCAGGGCAGGCTGCGTTACATTAACTTCTTTCTGGTAGTAAGGAAGGAAATACTGCTTGCACTGTAAATACTGTGCAGTACTTTGTCCCCTTCAACGAAGTGACCCACCAAATTATTGTTATTCACCAGTAACAATATTTCTATATTCTTCTTAGAGTTCATACAACATCTACATTAGCCAAATTATTTAAAATACTTATTGTGCCTCCCATAATTTTTTTTAAGAGGCATGTGCAAAATAGAGAATATTCTGTACCCAGAAACTCACTACATGCTTTGTGTGGCTTGGACATTTCTTCTTTGTTTTCAGGACTTTATTCAATTTGTGTTCACATTTAAGAGGATGATCAAACTCATGTTTGTTGGCATTCCAGAGATGTATTGAAGAGACAGGACAGCTTTTTGAAATCAATAGAAAAATTCCTTCCCTTTGGGTCTAGCATTAAGAACAAAGAAGATTCACAAAGCAGTTGTTAACTTTTGGCAACTGTATAACAAATGTGGACCTTCGGGCTGCTATTCACCTTTCACGGGTGGAAAAATATTCTGAAAATGACGAAGGGAAGTAAATGGGTATGATAAATTACAACAATAAATACTAGAGTAATTCAAGAATTATGAGACTATCTGCATATTCCCAGAGATTTACAAATATAGCTAAGGGCAGAATAAGGCTAATGACTTTTTAAAATGTTGCACTACTGTATCTTCTTCTCAGTCAATGAACAGTCAATTGACAATCACTCTGGACTGGTTTCTTTTATTTAAGGACTTTCAATGACCTCCCATTCACACCAATCACTCACCAGTTATCCAGCCTGAAAAGTCAATACAGTTCTCAAAAGATGACAGATCCACATTCCGCTCTTTCTCCATTACAGAAAAGTCATTTAGTGTACTGGGAGTATCCTGCACCATCACATGTGCAGTAGGTAAAGTGAAGGCTGAAGGTCAATTTGCCAAGTACCTTACATCTAGGTCAGTGTGACTCCTGACAGGTCACAGTGCTCATTGTCATAGCGTCGTTTGTAATAAAAGAAACCTATCTGTTGATTCTTTCATTCTATTCCTATCTTTAGGATGGAGTCTGCAAAACCTAATTTCAGGCTGGGTTAATTCTTAATCTAGCAATGAGTAGAGGCATAAAAGAGTACTGAAACATGCATAAATTATCCTACAATAAATTGTAATGATCTGGGCATAACTATTAAGATAATGATGCATAAAACAACTACTGTAAATTATACAGTGATATATAAGACTTTTAGGTGGTAAGCCTCTGACTGCAATACACTGAATTTAAGCATAATGTCACTGTTCTACAGCAGTGTATTTCAAATCCATTTAAAATCTGTTTTTTTCTATTTTTTCCCCAGTGAATTTCTATAATGACTTTTTCCTAATCAAACCAAATTTACAATAAAAATTCATACCTGCACTAAGAAATTGTTTGTATCTGAATCTAGTGTCTGTATTTTTTTAATTGTTTCTTCAGCACTCCCTCCAAGGAATGCTTCTCATCCCTTCTACAGTGGGCTTTGAATAGTATACAATTCTTTGTCTCTGTCTTTTCTTTCTTCTGCTCTTCGGGTACACACAGGCACAGATTCACCAAAATTCTCTATGCCAGTATCTCAGATATCCATTTCTCCTCCAGTATGGGTACTGGTAAGTTTTCATGGTCAGCTATTGCCTTAAGGCTGTGCATGTTTCAATCATCTCCCTTCCCTGACCATGCTTTCCCTCATTTCTGATCATCCCCAACCACTTTTCAGCCTGCTGGGGATTTTTAAAATTACAATGATTCTCATAATCAAATCATATTTCAGTTTTGTTACTTTCTTCTGGGGAACATCAAAAAACCCTCATGTTTTTATTCCACAGTGCTATTTTCATCATTCAAACTCTTCTTGATCTCAGAAACAACCGGTCTGTGTTCTTCACAAATGCAGTATTTTCATTTCTGTGGATATTTGATAAGTTGTTCTGCAGTTCATTTTCTCATCATAGCAAACACTCTTCCCCTCTTTACCTGTGCTTCCAGTAATTTTTATTGTAGTTTCACTTTTAAGACCTGTAGGTTCTCCCTTATGTATTTTCTTTCATTTAATATGAAGCAATTGATTTGTCTTTTTTCATCTGTCTGTAGCATCAGCCTTGCTGTCATTCTTGTTAGATTTTCATAATAAAAAAGAAGATTATAGTTTCTTCAGTTCTGGGTCTAACAAAACACATTAGACTCATGTCCTCTGGAAATGTAATCAATATATTAATATATATATAGATATATTTTAATGAACACTATCAGATATTTTTTCACTTCTTCATGGAGAAAAAAGCAACATTTAATTTACATGCTGTAGAGCTCCAAGAATTTTGCAAGTTAAATATTTACTGCCTTTTATTGGCTAATGGAAATTATTATCACAATGTCTGCCAGATAATATTAGTAGTAATTCCTAAGAGAAAGTGCTAAAAAGAGCAAGCAATAATCTCCTAACTGAAGAGGAGTTCTCCGAAGAAGGTTTGAAAATCTATTCTATGTCCAACTTCTCTTCTATTTGACTCTAAAAACCGGTAACCAGGTAGAAAAAAATATATTTTAAAAATGAAACTATTTTTCTTGCTTCTTTATGGCTAAAATTTAATAGAAGGTTGCTACTGAAATTTAAAAAAAAAAAATCAACATGAAAAAAAGCTCAACAGGAAAGCAAAACTACTGTCCCCTACATGATGTCAACATTTTCTTTGTTTTGTTTTTTGGGTTGAACCAAACAAAGGAAGTTCTATTGGTGCAAGTAGACATAAATCTCTTGATGTAAATATAAGTATACCCATTTTCAGGTTTGGTTTTGGTTTTTTTTGGACTCTATTAAAAATGACAAAAATCTATGAGGTACAACAAGCTGTGAGTAGCATGAATAATTGCCTCCCATCATCTGGATTAGGCAGCTCTGTTTCTTAAGCCCAAATACTCAGAAATGTTCTTCCAGTTATAAGCTGTAATGAGCCTAATCATTGTGGGAAGTCGAACAGCTTTTTCTAGTGACTTGGTGTTGTAATAGGTGCTTCAGAATACTTTATGGATTCATTCTATTCCAATGAAAAAGAATTATAATCTTGCAGCAACTAAAGTTAATAACCAATTTTGGCGAATATTACCAAATGGGTTCTCAAATAAGTACTAGTTGAACACTGGTGTTGATAAAGTGAAACATTCCCACATAATATAGCACATGTTGCACATATTTCAGTAGAAACTGCCGGCACCTGCTTCCATGAGTCATAGAATGGTGCTCTTTCTTTCCTAACTCATATTTTTGAGATACTGGACTGCATTTAATTTGACCTAGAAATGATGCAGATTTAGTATTTAATCAAATAGCATGCTACTTTGTTGTTGTTGGACTTTGGTTTTTTCTATCACAGGGAGACAGAAATTGCATCTAATAGCACTTGCTGACTCAGCTAGCTGGTACATCTTGCATAGCAGCATTCTGGGATGAGCATAGGTTTGAGTGTCATTTTGACTCTAGGCCCTTGGTAATGTGGTGGCTTTCAAAAATTCCGATGATTCTATAATTCCTGCAAAAACATAAGTCAAGCCCAAATACTTTTTTTGAGGAGGCGACAAAAAGATTAATTATTTGAATTGGGACTATATGATATTCTGCTAACAGCATTGCACCAGCTGTACTTTTGTGCGGATTTGAGCTTTTATTGTGCAAGTTGGGCTAAGCAAGCACAGTAAAAATCAAATATAAAAATAACTTGTAGCCAAGCCTGTTAAAATTAGCTAACTAAATTATATTAAATCATCCATCTGTTTGTTACATTATCCTGGCAATAATAGTAGTAAACCAAATTTACTGGCTATGTTTTATAAGGTTTGCTGTCTATAATTTTAGTTTTTAATTTCCAGGCTCTAACTTATAGTTATTTGTACTGTGTTATTTTATTCACACAAATACTTTTTCTTCACCTTTACATATTTAATAATCAAGTTATTAGTTTTAAGATTATTTGTAAACAGCCAGAATAATGTGGTAATTATCTTTTATTCAGGATATTAATTTCGGTATTATTTTATGGTAAACAGCTTTCAACTGTAAGTCCTCTTTAGTTTCTTTTGGCCCTGTCAAAATGAGAAATATAACCTTCTTGTCTGGGGTACATACACTGCCTTGAAACATGAAGATTCACAAAAGACTTGTCAGTGAAATATATGCCGCTCCATTCTTCCCCTTTAATTGCTCATAAGAAGTCATAACATCAAGCCATCTACACACCCCATACAACATTTGGGAAAAGACAGATCCCTAGATTACAGTCTGTTAACATGATTGTTCATACATGGAAATACATGAAGCACAGATCACAAGGAAGTTACTCAACGTTTATCTTATTCCCCTATTCCAAAGAGGCTGCACAACTCCTATATTCACTGGCTAAAGCTTCTCATTCCATTCATTCTGGAAACAGGATGAAAACAGGAATGGCTGCAAATGGAAGTGTTCCGCTTTTTGCATTGAAAAGATGTCAGGAGCAGTGGTAGTGGTTGAGGTACTAGGAAATTAAAATGTGGCTTCCAAGTCTTCCTTCATCCTGAAGCCTTTCAAAATACTTTTCTGCCTCTAGCATAATAATGCTAGAACAATGCCTAGCATTATTATGTGGCCTACATGAACGGAAGGTATCTTCCATCTCTTCTGAGGAAGTTAAAAAATAGTGGCAATCCAGTTTTCAGGGAATCATAAAGGCTGAGAATGTAGGGAGACGTGTTTCTCTGAGGAGATTTTTCTATAAGACATGAGCACCCTAGGTTTCTAGTCCTGGCTATAAAGATTGCTAACTCATCCTGCATTAAAGAGTCATACAGCAGGGTAAGAAAAAATGTTTGTGAAAAAGAGATAAAAGCCAACCAGACTCAAAGAAGCCTATATCCTCATAGGCATCTAAGTGCTTGGGTGAAGCTTTAGAGGTAACTCACGAGGACTTGGAAATTTTCTCTGGTTGCACTTAAGGCACTTACATATTTTAGTTTTGTATTCAGGACCTAATGGACATAATTGAGCAATTTATGAAAACACTTACATAAATAGCCTGTAGAACAGGGTTTATATAACAGAGATTAATGTCAAATCCCAAATGATGCTTCTTTAAACAGAGGGGAAAAAATCTTTCAAAAGAGAAAAGAAGAAAGGTTGGGTTTTATTTCAAGCTTCTTCTATCAAACCTCAAATCTTTAATATGGTTGACAGCAGATTCCACTGGAAAAAAATATCCTGGAGCTCTGCAAGGTATTGTTCCCATATGCTGAAAGACAAGATGGTAGGGAAGATGACCAACCTGACTGAACAGAGAGTTTTGGCTTGAACCCAAAGAAAAACACAGAGAGATGATGACCTTCGGAAGAAGGGGCAGGCAGCTTGGGAGTACCACAAGGAAAAAGAGGGTTAAGGAGAATCTCCATCCTTTGTTGGATTCACAGCGGCAAAAGATAAGGAAACGGCTGGTGGGCTTAATGTCTTCTTTTCCTCAGTCTTTAAGGGAAGGGTACATTATCCTCAGGGTACTAAGTGCCCTGAGCTGGAAAACCAGGATGGGGAGCGGAAGGAAATCCCCACAATCCAAGAGGAAATGGTCAATGGCCTGCTACACCCCTTAAACATACTCAAGTCTAAAAGGCTGAACAAGATCCATCCAGTGGTACTGAGGGAGCTGGTGAAAATGTTTAACAAGACACTTTTTGTCATTTGTCAGCAGTCCTGGGTAACTGGGATATTCCAGCTGACTGTAATTCGGTAAATGTGACCCCTATCTGCAAGAGAGATTGTAGGAAGGATCCAATCTGACCTGAGTACCAGGAAAGGCCATCAAGCAGATCACAATCAGGCCCTTGTATAGCATATGCAGGACAGCCTGAGGATCAGACCCAGCCAGCAGGGGTTTGGGAAAGCCAGGTCCTGCTTGACCAACCTGATCTCCTTCTGTGACAAACTGACTTGCCTACTGGATGAAGAGAAAGCTGTGGATGTCTGCCTGGATTGAACTAAAGCCTTTGACTATGTCCCCCAAATATTTTCCTGGAGACACTGCCTTCCCACAGCTGGGACAGGAGTGTTCCCAGCTGGATTTGAAGCTGTCTGTAGTGCAGGGGCTGGAGGGTGTTGGTGAATGGAGCTACATCCAACTGGTGGGCAGTCAACAGTGGGGTTCCCCAGGGCTCAGTGTTGGGGCCAGTCCCATTTAGATCCTTCAACCACTTGGATGATGGGTTGACTGAGTTTCCCCTCAAGAAATTTACAGACAACACCAAGTCAGCTGGGAGAGTTGATCTGCTGGAGGGCAGGAAGGCTCTGGGAGGGCAGAGGGATAGGGGCAGGCTGGATTGATGAGCTGAGGGCAACAGTAGGAGGTTCTTGAGGCAAAGTGCTATGTCCTGCCTTTGGGTCACAACAACCCCATTCACTGCTACGGGCTTGGGGCACTCAGGCTGGAAAGGTGTACAAAATAGGAAAGGGCCTTGGGGTGCTGGTCAACAGTAAGTGAACATGAGCCACCCCATGCCCAGGTGGCCAAGAAGACCAATGGCATCCTGGCCTGTATCAGCAGTAGTGTGGCCAGCAGGACCAGGGCAGGGATTGTCCCTCCATACTGGTGAGACCACACTCCAAATCCTGTTTTCAGTTCTGAGCCCCTCATGGCAAAAAGGCATTGAGGTGCTGGAGCATGTCCAGAGAAGGGCAATGGAGCTGGTGAGGGGTCTGGAGAATAAGTCTGATAAGGATTGCCTGAGGGAGCTGGGGTTGTTTAGCCTGGAGACAAGGATGCTCAGGTCTCAAGTTGCACTAAGGGAGGTTTAGATTAGGTATTAGGAGGAATTTTTTTGCAGAAAGGATGGCCAGGCTGACCATTTAAAGGATTGGAACAAGCTGCCCAGTAAGTGGTGCATTCACCATCCTTGGAAATGTTCAAAATTCCTGTGAATTTGGGAGGCACGGTTTAGTAGTGAACATCATGGTGTTAGGTAACAATTGAACAGAGTGTTTTCCAACTTTCACTATTCCAGACTGCTATGATTCAGACCCCTATTTAGCTGTACGTCAAGGAGTGGAAGAAAATTAGCTTGGCTGAACAGGTAATTCCTCTTGGGACTCAACAGGAAAAGGAAAATTTACCATTTATGGAAGAATTTAGTCATTGCAGAAATATTACAGAGATGCAGTTTGCATATCCAAGCAGAAGACAAAAAAAGGCCAAAGCTCAGCTCCAGTTGAAACAGGCCAGTGTTTTGTCAGACAAGAAAAAAGGCTTTTTTAGCTGTGTTAATAGCAAGAGGCACTCTTTGTCTGGTTTGGAGAGAAGGAAGCTCAGGGGGGACCTCATTGCTCTGCGCAGCTCCCTGAGGAGGGGACCTGGAGAGGGAGGAGCTAATCTCTTCTCCCTGTGATTCAACAACAGGATAATTGGGAATTGTATAAAACTGGGAAAAAGTTAGTCTGGACATTAGGAACTGTTTTTTTACCAAGAGGGTGATAGGACAATGGAACAGGCTTTCTGGAGAGGTGGCTGACTTAAAGCCTGTCAATGTTTAAGAGATATTTGGACAATACCTTTAATATTGTTCTTTAACTTTTGTTCATCCCTGGAGCAGCCAGGCAGTTGGACTAGATGGTCCTTTCCAAATGAACTCTTCTGTTCCATTCAGAGAATACTTCTCATTTAGTGTGCGATAGTTGTAAAATATGAACATCAGAGAAGTAACCAAATTAGTCTGTTAAAAATATTTACATCTCCAAAGCGTCAATATTTTTAAGGACTCTGTATGCAAATGTAGTAAAGTGAAAAGGAATGGATGAGTGTCAGCCTTTCTGAGCATGCATTCCATTTCTCTCCATCAGCCATTTCGTAACTCCTGTATTCTGTGCACATTGGGAAGCCACAGTAGTTCAGGGCTGTTGCATCAGAATGTGAGACTGGCTCCAAAATTGAAGAAAAACCTCCATAGCATAATACTTCAAGTAGTGAAAAATATTTAAAGGCCTAAGTGGAGAATTACAGAAAGCTGATTTTCTAACAAAATTTTCTATTCAGTAAGTTGCTCAACATCCCTGTAACTTGTGTTTAATCACAAAATATTTCAGAAAGGTGGTAATTTGTTATCAGAATTTCAGGTGAGAAAAAACTGAACAAGTTGCTCAAACCGTGAATTACTAATAAAACAAAAATAAGTGCATTTTAAAAATCATAGTTGAATTTTAAAGATTTGCCCACTACTTATTTCCCGTTTTTTTAATCCAATAATTAGTACTCCGTGTCTTGTGATAAAATGCAAGGGCATTCATTGTAAGAAAACTCATATGCATGTACACACATTGATGATAATGAAGACTCTTCTCAAATTTCATAGACAAATGTAGCACATGGAGTGTCTTAACTGTCTTTCAATAGAAAAAATTCCTGTTGAAAGTTTTCTATGGCTTCTTCTAAAATCCTTTCTGATGTCTTAATGTCTTCTTTTCAAGCAGAGCTGTCAATATTATTCTCTATTCACGGGGAAGACCTAATACCATGGCCCTATTCTATATGGTAGTTTTCTATACATCAAGGAAGACTCTTTCGTGGATGTATGGCCTGAAAAGCTCATGATTATTTGATTATTTGTGGTAAGCCATTCCAGTGTAATGCACTATACGATACAATCTCTCATCTAGTAATCACAATCTACATTTTTTCTTTGTACATTGCGTGACCTTGCATTTGGCACTGTTCAGCCTCATGTTGATCAAATGAGCCAACCTCACTATATGAATCAGATCAGCCTGGTTTATAACTGACCTATGACCATTGTAACTTCTCTCTCCACCAGTTTTTGTATTATCTGCACATTTTACAAGCAATGCTTCCATATTTTATTCCAGTTCATTTACAAAGGTATTGAAGATCAATGGGGCGAAGACAGATTCCTGAATATCTGAACTAGAAGCAACCTCAACAGGAAGATGAGTCTTCATTTATGGGTTACATTTTGTGGTCTATTGGTTAGCCAAATTTTAATCCTTTTAATACAGGGATTATTGTATTTTGTGATTGCATTGATTTTGTGAGTGCTTTTTTCCCCCTCCCCCATTACACTGAGGAGCCAATTCAAACATCACACAGAAGTCTATTTCTCAGGATATTACCAGTATTGACTGTTAGGTTTTTAACAGGACTATTTTTAAAAAGTGTCATATCAGATAATTAGAAAGGTAGTAGGAAAACTTATACCATGTTTTTCATACTTACTTAGATATCTGCTTGTGGATTTTTTTTTATTAGTTTTCTTCCAGCTCTTTGGTGGTTGCTCTTTTTGTTTTTGATCCAGTGACCACTGAAACAAAATATATGGCTGACAGGCCTCTTTCTGAAACACTACAGCCATTCTTATTAATTATGCAAAAGTTCTTTACTCTTTGCATTCTGTATCAATACGCCCACACATTTACTCTGAATCAATATCAGTAATAAACAAATAAAACCCTGAATTATTAAGCTGCTGGTGCACAAGTGGGAAGAAAACATTTTCTACAATTTTGAGAAACCTATCTTTGATTTTTAATGTGTAGGTTTTATAGAACACGAAGTAATTCTTGTTACTGCAAGCTGCAAAGAGGGTCATGTTCTTAGGTGGCAGACAACATACCTAATACCTTCAGTAATCCTGAACAGCTTTTTCTCCATCAGTCTTCCCTAACTACAAATTCTAAATGTTTTCCACTACACTATGATTTCTATAAAAATAAATACAACATATATGAGATCCTGTCCAATTCCATAATTCAGAGATATTGTTAGAGCGCTTAACTTTTTAAATGTTACAATAGTCGAACTATTTAAACTTCTTAGGATTTTTCAAGTTTTCAAATAAATGTTATTCAGAAACTGAAAACTCTAACATACACCAAAATAATTTTTGTATGATACATCAATCTGCTTTTTTTTCTGAATGTGGAAAAAAAATATTTACTGAACATTTGCTCCTTCTAATCCTCATGAGCAATCTTCTCTTGCATTTTTCTTGTATTATGCTTCTTCCAGTCTATGCATTTCACTGGGTTTTTATGAATTACTTGGTATCTTCTCTGTTACTGGTCATACATTTCCAGTAGATGCATTGGTTTTCTATGCCAATTGTTTGCTTTTGTCAGTTTGCTGGCTTGTCTTTAGTATTTTTGAGATCCCAGTGAATATCTGCAAAAAGGAGTTAAAGAAATGATTCAGAGTATTTAAAGTTAAGAAAAACCACATGTTTTTACAAGAAGAGGGCCTTAATCTTGATTCAGTCTTTTTGTGCAGTCAGCTAAGAATATTAGCAAGTATTGAAAATAAGGTATTTACATCAAGAACAGCAATATAATTCTACTTTGGCTTTCTTCATTGTTGTCTCAAGATGCAAAATTCATATATATTTACAAAAAAGGGAAGACAAACAAGTGTTTTTATTTTTATTATGACCAGATAATAGTGACATAGCTATTATTTTCTACCACTCTCTAGAGCAAACTATTTCATTAAATATATCAAGCAGGTTACAGACAGATAGAAACACTTCCATGTGAATACAAAAATTGGAGCAGCTTAACATAATAATTGCTTTATTTCAAAAAATATTAAATATTTTAGGCATAATGGCCTGCATATATGTTCTATTTTTTGTGTACAAAGAGGAAGAAATGAGAGTTTGTTATATTTTATATGTCTATGTTGAAATACTTATAAGTAGTACTGTAGGGGCTTGGAGGGTTTAAAGCAGTGGATTTTCATTTTTCTTTATAATGCTGGTTCTTATCAAGTTCATTACATGTGAGATAACTCCACATGCTGGGCAGAAATCCACTTTTTCATTTTTGTTTATGAACAGTGAGTTATGATTTCGAAGGGAAATTTAATGTTTTTGCTAAAAACAGATAAATAACTAATTTGAATCTGTGGAAAACAACAGGAATATTCCTTGCAAGACCTTTGCATTTATGGTAATGCCATAATATGAAGTTACAGCATTAGATTTACATTGGAGAAATGGAATATAACTCTGTCTGTGTAACAGCTCTGAATTACATCAGTTCTGAACTATGTTTTCCAATGTACCTAAGTGCATTTTATCTGGTGAATGAGTTATTTGTCAAAAAGGTGGCTTGAAATTTTTCAGAAATCTAATGAAAAATTGTGACTAAAAATGTCAAAATGCTTAATTTAAGGTAAGAAGATTTGGTTCTTTTAAAAGTTAGGCTCATGAGAAAGGTAGGCACAAGTTTTACCCTGGTTCTTGGTGACCTATTCCTCTGTTGGCCTATTAAGTGAGTGGCAAGGACGGTTTTCTGGAAATCAGAAAATGTTTGAAACCTATCTCAGCCTGTACCAGAGCATGGCTTTCAATCAAAGTTTTTTCTGTCCCAGGAGGCTATTGCATACCTGGGTGCTTGACATTTGATGCAGGTTTATTACAATATGTTCATTGCAGGTGTTCCAGTTTAAGGGGAAGAAAATGAACTTTAAGTGTAGTCAGCTGAGGACCTGGAACTGAGGCGGTACAGTGATGCAGCTTCCAGGTCTATTTTGATACTGTTGAGATTTAAATTATTCTGTGATGGGATTCTCCCAGCATGTCCTCTTGAGGCTGTATCCAGACCTACTGATGCCTACAGCTAAGTCACAAAACTCTTTCCAATGTTCCTCTCTGCTGTTGTAATGAACAATCTCTCAGTTGGAGGCCTCATAAACACAGGGGAATGATGTTACTGTAATGTTCTACAAACATTTTTCAAGTTGCTGCAAAATGGAGTAGCATTGAAAATTCAGTAATGATTTTTCTATTCTCTCTAGCCTTGGTAGAAAAGGTATGCTGTGAACACAGTAGCTTCTAAAGTCTCCACCTCTCTTTCCAACAAATTTCTATTCCATACACATCAAATTTCAAGTACAAGCAAACATGAATTTGAAAAAAGACCAGAAATAACACCTCAAGTTTATATTAGTAAATACACTTTTATCAGTTTAGGTATATATACCCAGTGTTAATGAATCAGAAAAACAAAGTGAAAACACTTATTTCACACTTTATCTCTGAAGTCCTCTTTTTTTTTTCCACTCAGATTACCAAAATCCAATGAAAGTTCAGTTCTCATGTTGTCCATGAGCCAAATTAATGAGTCCTTACTTTACTTATTCCTTGCCTATCTTATTATCCAGCTGGTTTTTGACAGGTTAAAGTAGTCATTATTCTCTACATAGAGATCCCAGCTGCAGCCAGATTACAATGGCTTTAACTTCTAGACACAATGTACAATATTCACAAATAAATATAAACAAAGGATTAAACCACTATTCTGCCAGCCACTATTCTTTAGAATTGCTCAAAGAAAGGAGAGGTGGAAATAGGTAGAAATCCTAAACTAAATAAGTAACTGAAGCCTTTGAAATGTGATACATACTGGGAGTACTGGCTGCCCAGGGTTTTGCAAGCTATTCTAAAAGGAAGTCACCTATTCAATATTTTTGTCACAGGCTGACAATCACTGGAGTTGTTAAATGTCTGCTTTGGTGAGCAACTTGCCACTTTGCCTGCTAATTATTTTAATAATATATTAGTGTTTTAAATATTTTAGATTGTTTCTAATTTAGAAAGCAAGAACAATTAAATAATAATGAAGTATTTTAGGTAATAAAACCAAGAGATATTGAAATAGTATTCCACTGCCCAAACAGTAAGTTTTCTTATTGAAGAGGATGTTTTCAGGTTTGAATGTTAACACCATGTCACCAGTTTTGTTTTTCTTTCAAATACTTTAGTATATTCAAACCAAAAGGAAGAAAATAATTGAAGTCATTACATAGGGTTACAGAAGAGGAGCCTAGAAAGTATTTGAAAGTATGCTGGAAATTTCCAAGAAATGTTATCTTTTAGTTTTGAAATAATATTAATTATGAAAACATGATAGCGAATCCAGAATAACATATTTGAGTTAGGAGAGTGAATAAGAAACAATCCATTATTATCTGAAATGCCTATTAGTCCTTCCTTTTGAATTTGGCTGGGAATACTTCTGTCAGAAATAGCAGAATTAGTTACTGGAGGTCAGAACTGAAATGCATCTGTGTATGATATTATAGTAGAAGAAACTCTTTCTGAAAGATGAACAGTATGCCAGTGACACAACAGCCATAGACAATTTCAAATTATTTAATGATTGAGATACTGGTTCTAGATTCAAGATTAAATCAGTTTGAAATTGGAATACATTTTTCACCAGAATCAAAGCTAGGGCAGGCTATTGAATACTGGCAAACTTCCAGAAAATCTTCCCATTTCCTTATATTAGCTCTCTGTAGATAATTTTATTAAATGATAAGTCAGATGATCTTTTTTATCTTGTTTCCATTGATTAATGTTGCAAGCACTACTGTGTATCCTCCAGAAGCCTTGATTATGAAGATTTAAGTATGAAAATTACAGGAGTTCTACTTTTAGTTAGATAACATTAATGCAAAGATGAATTTCTGACTGTATGGCTATCAAAATATATATATTAATTATGTAGCTTTGTGAGTACCTTATTGAAAAGAATTAGCCTTTGGGAGAGAATATGATTCTAGTCCATGAATCTTAATACCTCAAAATACAATAGTAAGTTAAAGAGGTCGGGTTAAAGTGATGTGAAAAACTGTAACATTTCTATTTCTACTTGCTCAATCAGTGTGGAAAGAAGTTCTCATTCTTATTTTGAAAATCTTATATTGTGACTACACTTGCACAGAAGGAGTTTCATGGCACTTAGTAATACATTTGTGTTTCTGTACATGAGAGTATAATTAGGGCTATGACAACACACAATGCTTCAGGGACTATCTTAATAATTTCAATTACAGAATAATTTTCTTGAAACTTTGAATGAAAAAAATGTATGCTACTGAGTAAGAAATGTTCAACATAAAAAAGAACATCAAAATATGTCTGACACTGATTTTGAGGGAACCTGTCCTAGTCTCAAATTTTAGCAGCTTTTACATACCAGAGTATATATTGGCTTCATCACAGCAAGAAGAAGTTTTTTATCTCTGGTAAATTATCGTAGTAATTTTGGTCTCATTGGAACAATGACAGTTTCAAATAACCAGGAATCTATCCTGAACTTCCAAGCTAAAAGCCAGCATTCCAGAAACTAGTGACATGTTAAAAAGTCACCCACAGAACCCAAATATCAGAGAGAAATTATTATTTTGTTCAATCCTTAATGGACTCCATCAGGAGTACTGCATCCAAATATATAAGAAATATTGAAAAACTGGAAAGTCTAAAGGAGGGCAACTAAGATGGTTAGGAAGCTGAAGCACAGAACATAAAAGAAGAGGCTTAGGGAGTTGAGTATGTGTAGATCCAAGAGGAGAAAGCTAAGGGTATTCATTCCCCATCATCAACTAAAATAAGAAGTTATGGTGAAAACAGAGCCAGGTCTCCAGCAGAAGGTCAAAAGACCATGGTAACAACTTCCAGCAAGAGAAATTCCAGCCAATCATACAGGAAATATCCTCACAATGAGGGTGGTAACACAGTGGTACAGGCTGCCAAAAAGAACTTGTAAAATATCTATCTTTGCAGAGATTCTCAACTCTCCTCGGCAAGGTCTTGAGTAAATTCATCTAAATTTACGGTGACTGCTGTGAGAACGGAATGAAACTAGAAAATTACTAGAAGTCCTTTCAAATCAAAGTTATTCTGTGATGCTATGATTCTGTTAATTTTGATCTTCAGTTAGAACTTGTAAAGTACTTTTGCTGTATTAATGGAACATCAGCTATAGAAGCTAATTTCTGCAAGCTTAATTTTACATTTTGAAAAAAACCCAGAAGACAGTATACTGAAATATGCAGCAAAATGTTTCTACTGGTAGATAAAATGGAAATTTACCAAAAGAAGATGAAAAATAAAAGAAAAACAATGCTGAATTTGATTTTTTTTTTGTTTTCTAAATTTTGATTGAGCAACACTGTGGTAGGTGTTGGATTATTGTCAAGAATCAGCAGACAAAGATAGAACAGAATGAAGGCAAGAAGAAAATAATTCAATTTTTTTTTGCAAAAGTAATCCCAGTGCTCTCTTTGTTAAATTGCAATATTAGAAAAATATTCTTAAAAAAAAAGTGGAAACTGATTTTCACTTGGAACACACAAACCAGAAACACTCTTGGTTTTAATCATTCAAAGATTAACTATTTTTACTATCATGGTAGGTGCCTTAAAGGAGAAGAATTTCTAAAGAATGAGATGAAGACAGGGTTCTTGCATCTGGGAGACGCCCAAATTAGCTGAACTAGCTTCAGGCAATTTACACCGGATTTGTAAGGGTGTAATTAAGGACAGAATTTGGTTCTTTGTGTTTCATATTAGTCAATGAATCTACATTTCTGGTTTTAGTCTGGAAGTGAGAAAAACTTTTCAAAATAATGTCAAACCAGTCCACAGCACCTAACACCAAACCACTGCCTTAACCTCAAAGATCTTTCTCACAGGTGAAATATTACTTCTCCTTTACAGCTCATATATAAGACATGCAGCACGGTAAAACTGGAGCAACAGAAATCAAACCATGTTTACTCAGAAGTCAGATAAGATTTTAAAGGGAAAGGAGCACATATATGGACATATGCAAAATCTTGACAAGATTTGAACAAGAAATGTTCTTTCAAGAATACAGTAACATTTTAGCTAGAGTATAACATTAGAACTCTCTGGTCTGGTTTCCCCAGCTGCTCTGTGGAAACAGTTTAATGGTGTTATTAAAGATTGAGGGATGTAGACCATTGCTAAATGAAATATAATCCTGTTTGTCTGAAAATGTTATTCAAAAATGGTTAATAGTTCATACCAAAAAAGTCAGTTTCTGGAGTGAACATCTTGTCCATATTATGTCCCATTCCCTGAGGAATGGAGAACCTTTCTTCTGTTAAGTCTCTTTGCATCTACTTCTGGGTTGTTCCTCAAATATTTTATGGAGAAAGCTGAAAAAAAAAAGGTGAAAAAAAAAGATGTATCTTTTCCCCACTTGAGAATATGACTGTGTTACTTTAGAGCCAAATTCTGGGGCTAGTGCGGAAGGCTTTCTTCACAGAAAGGAACATCTCTTTTTTCTATTGGGTACCCAGGATAGAAGACCTAAAAGACAATGTCTCCTAATATTTCCTTACCTTTCTAATTGGACTACTTTCTTCCTGAAGGAACACCAGAGAAGTCTGTGATCTCCAAAGAGTAACAGGACAGCTCATATATGGCCCACAAAGAGAAAGAATTGCAAAAGATGAAACCTCTCAAAGTTGAGAAGCCTTACAACAAAGCTTTGCAACTCATTTTCTGAAGTTCTTAAGCACTATTGATGCCAGACATGAAGAAAAAAACGGGGGATATTTTATCCCTTTCTAACTCAGAATTTTTGAGTGGAAGTTAGCCACGAAGACCACTAAGTGATAAAACTATCACTTTTAATCCTGATACGGCCCCCATTTCACCATAATCTCACCTCAGGAAAGAACAGGTCTCTGGCTTATTTCCAGGAAGACCTACACTCTTGAGATACGAATAAATTTCAGCTGGCAAGGAGTCTGATCCAGACCACAAAACTGCAGCCAAGCTCCTTGTTCACTGAGTTCTAAACTCAGTACTTGGCCAGGGATATTGGAATGAAAACCTGCAGAGCAAAGTGTTTTACAAAGTTACACAGACCCACACCACTGAAGCCCAGCCACCACTCTATGGTCCAGTGTTCAGGACAGGAAGTGGCACTACAGGCTGAAGCCAAACTCAAACTGGCAGCCAGAAGGACATGGATCTAGGAAAATAATGCCTTTTTCAACTCTAAGAGAAGAAAAATATTGAACCTTTAAAATAACTTCTTGAAGTTAAAGGTGTTAAATACCTCCAATACCATGAAGATAGAAAGTGAAAAAAAAGAAATAGGAAACGCTCTAGATTAATTTCCTTCAGGAAATGTACCAGGAAAAAACACAGATTCTTTAGGGGACAGAAAAAATAATTTATTTACAAAGGAAACTATTTTTTGAAGAGCGTGAGGAACATCAACATGAAGTGAGAAACCTATCAAAGTTGAGTGGAATTAGTCTGAAAAGTATATCAAATTGGATATGCAGAAATACATCCCTTCTTTTTGGTTTTCCTGACTCTTCGTAGCCCAAAATGAAATTAATATTTTAATTTCATTTTCTGTAAAAAAATGCAGCACTGAATCAGCTTCAAACACAAATCACAAAGCTTGGGGAATAGGTGGTCAGGACCAAGAGACCATGCATATGTCTGTTGTCTGAAATAAATCCAAGGTTTTTGTTCACTCTGAATATCTAGCTGCCTCTCCACAGGTGCATAGGCTGATGATCCAGCCCTCAAGCACACTCTAATAGTTAGTGTTCATTCATGAAAGAGAAACTAATTTTAAGAGGTTTCTTTTATACCCTAAACACTTTGTAGACAATTCAGATTCAAATTTGCCAATACTCAGAGGCTTTCTTAATGATCCCAAATCAAAAGGCAATTTAGACACTTCTTGATTTCTAATGATTGGCTGCCCCCACCTTCTCTCAAAATGCTAACAGCAGGCAGCTGTCATCACCTGTGTACGTCGCAATCAATGCCTCCTGGCAGCTACTCTTGAGCACAGTTAAATCATGACCAAATCTTAACCTAAGAAATAATTTTTTGGTCAATATGGCAGCAGGCTTGAATTCCTGAAGATTTCCTGATGTTTTTTCAGCACAATGAAGCTTTTACTTCATATTTAATACTCATATTTAATATGGTAACAAAACTGAGACGTGCAAGTAGATCATTTTTCAACAGACCAAAACAATGAATCTCTTGATAATATCAGTAATACTGGGACTTGTTAATACCATTAAAACTATCTGGGTCCAGCCATCCAGTTTTTAACACGGCAAAGAGAACATCTGTCTAAACCATGGGCTGTCAGCTTTCCCAGGAGAATTCTGAGGCAAACTCTATTGAAGGCTTCACTGAAGCCCAGGTAGACAAAAATCACAGCCTTTCCCTCTTCCAAACTGGCCATAAAATTAGATTACGTTGGTAAGGCAGGACCTGGCCCTCCTAAACCCCTGCTGGCTGGGCCTGATCCCCTGGTTTTGCAGTATGTGCCATGTCATCACACTTAAGAAAATATGTTCCATAACCTTCCCCAGCACCAAGGTCAGGCTGTGGTGTTCTGGATCCTCCTTCTGACACTTCTCGTATGTGAGCATCACAGTGGTGAACCTCCACTCATCAGAGACCTCTCCAGCTAACCAAGACTGATGGCAAATGATGGAGAGTGCCTTGGTGAGCCCCTCTGCCAGCCACGTCAGCACCCTCGCGTGTATCTCACCCAGCCCTATATGTGTGACTGTCAAAGTGGCAGGTCACTATCTACTTCCTCCTGGATTCTGCTCCCTGTCCCTGTTACCCTGGTCAAGGAGCTGAGCATGACCAGTCTTTCTGCTAAAGACTGAGACAAAAGCATTAAGTACCTCACCCTCTTCCTCATCCTTGGTAACAATATTCCATTCCCAGTAGAGAATGGAGATGTTCCTTGGCCCTTCTTTTGTTGTTAATGTACTTATGAAAACACCTTTTTAAGATTTATATTTATAAAAATACATTTTGTTATCTTTTACAGTGATTGCCGCCCAGAGTTCTAGCTGAACTTCTGCATTTCCAATTTTGTCTCTATATGATCTACCAACATCACTATACTCTTCTTGATGTGTCTGCCTCTTCTTCCAGAGGTCATAAACTCTCTTTTTGCCCGGAGTTGCAACAAAAACTCACTATTCAGCCAGATGGCTCTCCATCCATGCAGGCTTATTTGTAAGCACATAAGGGACAGCCCACTCCTGCACCTTTAATATCTCCTTCTTAAAGTGTGTCCAGTCTTCCTGGCCCTCTTTGTTTTTGAGGACTGTTTCCCTAGGGTCTCTCTGAACCACTAAATTTAGCAGGTCAAAGTCTGCCCTCCAGAAGTCCAAGGTATGGTTTTTTTTGACCCTCTTCTTTATTTCACCAAGAACTGAAAAGCCAGTTCATGCTCACTGTGTCCAAGACAGCCTCTGACCACCACATCTCCCAAAAGCCCTTCTCTGTTCATAAACAGCAGATCTAGGGGGGAACAGCCCTGGTGGCTCCATCACCAACTGTGTCAGGAAGTTATCTTCCACACACTCTGTTAGGTCTGGGGGAGACACAAGCACATCACCAACTTGTCTCCTTTGTCTAGCAACTGCTTTTTTAGTGACCTTTGTGAAAAGCAAACCTTTTTTTAAGGATATGAAATTACTGAGTTGAAAGCATGTAGCAGACTCCTTCAATTAAATGGAATAAAAGAAAAATTTGCATATATAGGGACACCATCGCCACGACCAAATCTTCCAGCACTTCCTAGGGATAAAAGTAAGAGTAGGATCATATTTCTTTTCATAGTGAACTAGTCACCAAGGATCCTTTCAACAATCACAGGAAAAGAAGTACCTAGGTTTTCCCTTGTCACCATTCTCAACAATGCCACATACTTACAAATCCCCAAAATCTATATTAAAGGCAATTTTTGGTAGATGACTGCAATTAAAAGAATTTCTTAGCTCCCTTTGTATTTATGTTGGAAAAGATCCCTGAGTCCAACCATGGGAGCTAGACCATAGCATCAAGAACCTTGTCAAGATTTTTTTTTTTTGCACACCTCTAGCCACTGTGATTCCACCGCCCTGCTGAGCAATTCATTAAAATGTTCACCAACTGTTTCCAAGGAGAAATTACTCCTGAGGCCCAACCTGAATCTCCCCATGGCTCATCTTGTGATTTCTTGTCCTGTTGCTAGCTGCCTGAATGTGGTAATTTTGAAATGTGGCTCTGGATTTTCATTTGTTCTAATTTGAAACAAAATGCATTTTGTTTCAAATGAGAAAAAAAAAACCACAAAATGAGATATGTTCTCATTTGAAACAAAAATATCTGAAAGAGAAAGTATGTCATCCTGCTAGTGATCCTGCTATCCTTTGTCTTATCTTTATTTTAGGTACTTGTAACTACTAAGAAATTGCCTTAATTTTGAAGAATTCTATATCTACATTCTATAGATTCTCAGCTCATGCAAGTTGATGTGCAAACTTTTCAACCAAGAGTAAAGTATCAAAACTGCATCCCTGTATAAGAAAACCAGGCAATTTTGTATTTTTAATTCCTTCCAAGTACTTTCGAGAGGATTGGATGAAGAAAGACTTTGGAGAAGAACATGGGGGACTGAATTTTAATAATAGGAAAATAGGGGAAAAAAAAAGAAAAAAAAACTCCAAAAGAGATTTTATGGCTTTTGGCACTGCTAATAATTTGTGTAGAAAGATTATATTTTCATGTGTGTTTAATCCTATGCCAAGGCAGCTGCTGGTGCAGTAGCTATCTGAAACAAATTAGAGGGCAGTTAAAGTGAGATTTTCCACAATCAAGAACAAAGCAGGACCAGTTAGTATGAGGACAGCTTGTTCTTGTTGCTAATGTGTTTAAAATCTTGCTGCACATAATTTAAAACAGCTTTTGAGTGTGGATGCCGGCTCTGGTTTCCAAGGTCTAGTGCTAAATCAAAACCAAATGGAAAGAGCTGAATTAGAAAATGACAAATTATACATTGACATCTCCTGCTCTGGCTAAAAAAAAGGGCCTTTTTTTTTCCATCTTTGATATTAATTTAAAAGCTAATTTCCCTCAATATTAAAATATTTGATGGATGACAGCTGCTTGAAATCTAAAGTTTGCAGCCAGCTATCTGCTAATAGAAAGCTGTCAATAATTATGGTGGCAGATATAACACACTTACAAATTATTTAAAGATGCATTACCTTTACTATTAAAAAAGTAGATGTTGAGAAGATTCAGTGCCTTTTTATTAGCTGACCTGTATTCAAAAGCTTTATTCAATGTAACTTTTCGTTGCACCACAAGCTGAAATACATGGGCTGATGTCCTAGGAATCCAAACAATGGTCAGGCATCAAACAAAACCTGTCATTTGAAAATTAAATTTTATTTTGAAAATTATACCCAGAGACAAGAATACAAACAATCATGTTTTTCTTGCTTTTTTCTTGGTATCTCATAGTAGCATGTAGTATGTGATATGTCTTATTAGAGAGGTGAGAAATTTAAATTTTTCAAGGTCAAAGGAAAAATATTTCTGATTTCAGCTAGACCTGGAGCTCTTTGAATTTCAATGGAAATAATAGCTAGATAATGTAAATATAAATAAAAGTCAGTGACATTAAAATAATTACAATACTGGTTTTGGAACCAAAATATGTTGAAAAAAATTCATGAATCTTTAGCCTCAGCAAGGAAGTAGTATTTGTATGATAATTGTTTTTCTATGGTACTTATGTGGTGTGTTTGATAGATTTGGTAGGCAAATATTAGTGTTTAATACTATCTCTCCTTGTGCTTTCTGAAAAAAAACAAAAGTGCTAATATGAGCCTCATTTTTATTAAAAGAAAATTGACCTTTCCTGAGATTCTCTTTAATTTGGTTCAAATTTTAGAGAATTATACAGAAAAAGTGCAGAATTTTTTAAAGGTTATAAAAACCCAACTCAGACATGCTTTGTCATCAAGAGCTCAACTAAAAATATTAGAGACCAATGCTAATCTCATCAGACCTTGCTATTCCCCAAATTAGCATTGGGGTCACTCTGGTTTTATAAACACAAGACATAATAATTGTCAGCCTGTCCTCAGATGCATGAATGAAGCCCTGATCAATTTTTCTTCACGACTTGGATTCAAATATGGTCTCCCAACTGCATTGTGCAGCAAACCTAAGATTGTAACAAAACCAGAAAGAAACTACTCACCCAATCTAACATTATTCTGCAGTACTTCTGTCTCCTTGAATCAGAACTGAGCATCTGGGCATGACAGAATATGGAATCAAAAAATTGAGCCTTAGAGAAAGAGGAAGCAGGTGAGTAAAAAGAGACAAAGGAACAATGACTTACCCAATAAAAAGTTATAGGGGAGAAATACACAAGAAAATAAGAGGTACAGACAGACATTTCATAGGATTAAAAAAAGAAGATCTGGACATGAAAAAAGCATGTGAGGCTAAAAACTAAACCACAATGTATAAATCAAATCTGTCATGATTATAGTGAGTAAAATGAAATACTGAATGCAGAATCCAATAGGGTAACTAAGGTTTACCAAACTCTTTGCAAGTCAAATCCAAATTTCAAGTCAAAGACAGATTGAAAACTTTGGATACAGGAAGATATGTAAAGAAGATATAGTAGACCACATACTAGATTACTCACACAAGCACTGATGTTATTTATAACAACTGAGATTGCAACAATTTTGAAATTGGCAAGAGAATTTAAGCTCCTGAACTCATAAGAAAGAATTTTC
Source organism: Fringilla coelebs (assembly GCF_963513975.1). Lineage (NCBI taxonomy): Eukaryota > Metazoa > Chordata > Aves > Passeriformes > Fringillidae > Fringilla > Fringilla coelebs. Next base: position 36,617,482 of record NC_140031.1, read on the forward strand.
AGTGTAAACCTAACAATTTCTATTTTGTTGCCATCATCTCTATTTGCAGGCTTACCTTTGAGAATACACTTTTGACATCTCTTTTGATATCTCTTTCTATTCAAATCTTCATTTCTGGTGCTAAGTTTAGCATGTGTTTAAAGGACAAACATAGTTTTGCACATATTTAAAGGACAGTCATAGTTCTGCACATTCAACGGTATGCCCTCTAAGGAATTAATTCTTCAAGCATGCTACTTCTATTTTGTGTACTATGGTCATGCATCCATTTGGTACAGACTGTATCATATTTTTATGATTAAGGACATATGGACACTTCCCCTGCTTCTCACCTACTTCTAAAGCTTTACAGTCAAATTCCCTAATCCAAGATCATGATTCCTACCTGACTGTGGTCATGCACATGTAATATATTGTTCCATTATCACTAAAAGTGATTTGTAAAAGCAAAGAAAAGAAACAGAAGAAAATAAAGGAAACAAATATCTTGTTGCAATACTTGTGTAAGAAGTATAAATGATCATAAATGATCATAAATTATCATAATTTATGGCCTTTTTATTAGTATTTTTATTAGTTGAAAGTTGTCTATACTTCAAAAGACATGGGACAGTGCAAAGAGGAAACACTATATTAAAATTTACTCCTTAATATCGCAGGACATGAAAAAAACCCACTTGTTAGGATTGTCATATTTACATTCTGGTTAGAAAAAACCCAGTACATTCAATATAAAAATTGGTTTTAATATTGACATTCAGTTCTATGGCTGTTGATATAGAACAAGTCTTCCTGACAGTATATTCTCTACAAAATCTGGTATAATGCAGACTTGTATGAAAGCTGAACACATGAACAGGGCTGTGTTAGTTCATGGGCCTAACAAATTAATAAATAATCATGAAGCAAGTGATATTACAGTGGCAGGCAGTCTTTGTCTTTTAACAATATAAATTTGCTCTTGCAGAGTTTTGAAGAAATGGACCAAAGCATCAGTTGATATAAATTGGGAGAATTACAATGAGAATTTAGGTCTAGTGTACCCATGAGACAATGGAAACAGCCCTCTTACTCAGAATTATTTAGAAACTGCCAAAATATTTTAACTGTCCTGCTAGAGACAAATATTTTAACTGTCCTGCTAGCTTACTTACTCCTAGGTAGCAGGCCTACACTATTCTAAAAGAAAAAGGAATTGGGGGGCGGGGGGGGGGGGGGGGCTAGTTAGGCTATACTTCAATACTTCTACAAATATTTAACCTAGACATTAAGATCACAGGCAGAGTGTAATTCCAGTTTATTTGAATTACTGAGAGGACCATTTCAGTTAGCAGGGATTTTTCTTATGCTTCCCTTCCGTCTTTTGCTGTTGAAGTTCATAACAGTAAATAAGGAAAAGCTCAAACTCTGAAATAAGACAAATACCATAAAACACATTATGAGGTACTTTGCCAAATATATACTCGATCCTTTTTCTTTGAAGTTGATATAATTTCACAGTGGATAAAACTGTCCTATTTTAGTTTAGACTTTATTTTCTAGACTATCTTCTAGACTAGTCTTTTCTAGACTATCTCTAAAAGATTGAAACTTACTACTTAAGTAAAATAGAGATTAATTATTTGCATATTTATTTCATTTCTAGGTAAAGCTTGTTTTCATTTTTAATGCCAATTGCAGAGCTAGATGCAGGCATGAACAGTTTTTATTCTACATATTATTTGCATAAATGATTCAATAGAAAAGCCTAAAGATACGCAAAATCTTTTTCTTTTGTTATTCCAACACCAACATCTTCATCAACAACATCAAATTACTGCCAAAATAATGTTCAGTCTCTTGAAAATGCAGATAGATAGTCCCTTCCCAGAGTAATTTAGAGGGTCTGCATCAGCAGATACACAAAAAATATTTCCGTTTTGATTACTAAAATTTACAATGTTTTTGATGATATGCCTCACAAGCTGTTCACAAATCTGTTTCTGTATGGTTTTTGTTACATTGATTAATGGAGTAGGCTGAGTTCCCTCATATATAGCAAAGTATTTCTACCATAGGAATAATATCACCTCACTCTGGACTACTTAGAATCCCTAGGAAAAAATCACAAAGTAAGCTCTATTTCCAAATGTTTTGTGGCCAGACTGAGAAAGAAAGATGTAAAGTCTTGAAACTCTCCTTTACAAAGATGAAAAGAAGACAGTGCTTCAAGTGAAGATGCAGCTCCAAAGAAACCTACAGGATATTCAAGTGCTGAACCTAGGCCTGGTTATATTGCTGAATGGAGACTTGAATACTGTTAGGAGATCTACCCCAGAAGAATAGGATTAGATTGAAAACTCTACCATACCCATGCCTGTTAACATTTTACTGCTTATTAACTTCTAAGCATATGAAGGAGCTTCCCTCTGTAGCTACAGTCCTGCTTGTCTTGTCTCTGGTATTTGAGAAGCTTCCGTTTTCTCTTTCGGTTCAAAACCAAATTTTTCATGGATTTAAAAATATTCCTCTTGAGAGTAACCTCATGGACAGCTTATGAAAAGCAGAATGAAGAAAGAGACATGAAGGAGTTTAATTACAGATTTAAAGCATAGTAATTAACTGATGAAAAAAATACAGGCTAGGTGATCTCTAAAGGGACTATTTTTTGAAATTAAGACTGCAGTTGTCACTGTTAAACTTTTGCTATAATGGAAGGGCAGAGGTTTATGAAAGTTTCAGAAGATGAATGCCAGGGCACTACTTCAGCATAGTAGATACTGCTACTCTCAGTACTTTCAGATAAGAAAGTCAAAACAAGTTCCTTTGTCTAAAACTTCTTACTACACTTTAGGTTAAAAATTATTGCTACTCTCAGTATTTTCAGAGAAGAAAGTCAAAACAAGTTCCTTTGTCTAAAACTTCTTACTACTCTTTAGGTTAAAAATGTCACCTGATCAGCTGAGGATATTCACTTTATAGGTCTATACCATGAGAGTAGTATACCATGAGTATAGTATTCTACATTTCTTGGAAAAACCGTAAGTCAAATGGATGCAGCTCCTCAGGTGCCTCTAAAATATTACATGCTCTCTTCTAAAAATAATACAAATATAGTGAATATAGTGACTTTTTTTGTTGCCTGGGCATCTCCAGAGAGATGTACATATGACTGAAAAGTGACCCTATTGGAACACTGCTAAGTATGTCATACTTAAAATACAGATACTAGAAATTGGTGTTTACTTTTTTAGGTGCAACATTTTTCAAGTTTAATAATGAGGAAGAATAAGTGTAGTATTTCTGATGGCAAGAAATTGTTTCTCTCCTACATCATCCCTACCCCCACCTCCAGCTCACCTGGAATCTTTTGAGGGTGGAGAAAGAAAAAGACTCCTAAAATAACAGCTTTTTAAACTTTTGACATGTCTAACAAAAAGGAAACGTAAAGATTCCATTTAATGCTACTGCCTGCTGCTTGACTAGAGTCAGAAGGTCACTCTGTAACACACTTCTTTTGTGCACATCTATGTAGTGGTGAAAAAGGGAAAGCTGCCAATTCTCTAACTGGGAATTAAGTTTTCTTTCCTCTTCTGCCCCCCCCATTTGCTTCCTACCTCCCAACTCTAAACCCACAGCCCAGATTTTCAGCATCATTGTTTTAAAACCTGAAAAGTCTGCTTAGAAACATTCTTGACCGTATGGTAGATTTTTCTCTATTGTACCATATGTTCTTTACCTAAACATAATATTGCTGCATTTTAAGACAGATTGTGTAAAATACTGAGGACTAAAATGTCACCGTAAAACACCTGGTAGAATAGTGTTTTTTAAATATGATAACATTTTTTGTTCTTATAACACTGATTTGCATGGTATGTGCAACTTGCATACGCTCAATATTTGGGCTATTATCAAAATAATTATACATGTCTTCATTTTCTTTCTGTCCTCAAATACAAAATACGTTGAACAAGAAATCTGATCTATGATGTACAATTTTGAAAAGATTTCAAATTTATTTACACTTTTGTAATTTTGATTATCTCATTAATTTAAGATGCTTATGCAAGCATTTTGATTAAATTCAATGATTCAGTGTGAATGGGCATTGTGTAAGTGGAGTCTCAGTTACAAAACCCTACTATATGATGAATATGTTGGACTACCTCTCCTTCCTTGGGAAAAAAACCCCTCCAAACATCCTATGCCATCTCTTTTGCATTCTTTCCCCAGATACACCTATGAGAGTTTAAACTAAAGAGGCAAATAACTTGTTGATAAAATCAGTAAAAACACGTTTTGCTGTGTTTTATGCAAAACCACTTAAAAAAAAGATCTACATTATTTTAGGAAACAAAGTATTGCCTCCATATCATGAGCAATCCAACCTCTCTTATAGTTTCTGTGAACAGTATTTTATACTAATGAACATTTGAATTGTGGTATACCACAATCCTGCCCAAGTGATATCTTTTTCCAAAAAGGTATAATTCGACACGTTTTGTCTGAACATAAAAAAACCAGATTTTTGATTGGTCATTTTGCAGGTAGGATTTTGTATATGGCTGATGGGATATCATTATATGAAAGACACAATAAAAATTCTGTATTAAGAACTGTTACAATCCACAAAATTAGACTTTATAACAGCTGCTTTCTCTTATGTACAGTTGTATTCTTTAGCTGAGAATGATATAGATCACAAATATGTAGTTAATCATTTCCTCAAAAGAAGGGTCTGCCACACCAGCTGAGGTCACAGAGTTTGAATGGGGTCTTAGAGGCAAAAAACCCCAAGTTTTTGCATCAAACCTTAGATATGCAAGATTAACAAGGAAAATATGTACATAACAGTCAGAGCCAAATGCACCTTCTTCATGAAGAAAATATGAATGACACCTTTCAATCATTAAGATAACTCTAGCATGACCTTAAATGCATTTCCCCTGTGTATTGTCCTGCTGCTGGAGCTTTTCTTGCACCTCCTCTTGATGAAAACCATCTGGATGTTTTTCAAAGAAGAAAATGAAGAAAGAACCATTTCAGTGCAGAGTAAAGATGTTGTTCAGACATCAGAATGAGACTCAGTCAGTGCATTCTACTGCATGTTACTCACACAGTAAATTGTCTGTTTCTATGATGATGTTCTCACCTTACAGAAAATCACATGCTTTCAATTAAGTCCCTACGAGATGACAGCAACAGTAAACATGAATATGGCTCAATTCAGCCCATAAATAGAAATTCTTTTTTTTTTTTTTAAAGAAGAAGACACCATGCCATCTGCTAAAGTAAAATAATGTTTTGCAACAAGATTTTTAGAGCACTTAAAAAGACATCACAGGTGCCTGTCATTTTCTACAATGTAAATCTTCACTGAAGTACCCTTGTGGTGTAATGCCAAACCATCTATCTTATTCCTTACATAACTTTAATGTTTAAAATATAGTTCCAGTCCTCAATGAATGCTTTTTTTTATGTCAAGTGCTAGCAAAATTGTACAACATACACTGAGACTTTACAAAAGACGCAACAAGAGATACAGCTATTGCACAAGAAAAATTAATTGGTAAACGTATTACAAATTAACAAATTATTTTTCCCATAAGAAATATTTAGACCCACTCTGTCTTCATGTCTCCTTTTATTCTAGCTACTAAACTTTGAAAGAAGACATTAACCTAATTAGAAATCTCCAAATCCTTTTATTAAAAACAGCTTGCCTGTAAAACCAAGATTTGCTTGACATTTGCTTTATCCAAGCTCTTTCATTCAGTATAATAAAGGTTTTCTGATGCCATTCAGCAGCATCCTGAATTGACTTCTACATTTTTGTTTTAAATTAACATTACAGTGCTGTTCAGCAACACCAGGGTTTGAAGTTGCAACACCATCTGCGGCAGTTGCAATTCTCATGGATGACGATAAGGAATCACAATATATTCTCAGCATTCATATTTGTTTCCCAGTCACTTAAAAAGATTGCAGCTGCACTGAAAATTAATTCTTCACAACACACTAGGAAGGCAACAGAACTACTTGTAAAATTAGTCAAAGTGTGGTGAAAACTTCCTGATATTAGTGGGTGTGGGAGCCTATACATATGGCTAGAGCTAAGTCCGATGTTTAATGAGGCCAACTCACAGACAAAGATCTAGCCCTACTAGTCTGGTAATTTACTAGAATTTAGTGATGAAAACAATTACACAATAAGGGCATCCTAGACTAATTAAGTGAACACTGAAGAAACACAGTAGCTTGGCTGAAAGAGATGGAACCAGAACTGTAAGTTGTACCTAATGTCCTGATTACAAATCTAAGAGCTGGATCATGGCAATGTCCCTACTGATTTTCATGCATTAGGAGGAGGCCTCATTTTTCCAAGGTACCAGATTGGCACACTGGAAGCATTTTACAGGGAATTTTGTCCTATGGAGGTGTTGCTCTAAAGCCAGAAGAGAAGACTACAACCTGATGCTGATTGTGTGCATACAATACACTGGAATGAGGATTTTTTTTTGACCTACCAGTCCTGGTAGGCGCCATCATCTCTGACAGAACACTCTACAAAGAGTGTTCTTGAAAAGAACTGGTTCTGTATTCTCTCCATGTACTCTACCAGCCTCTCTTCCCACACTCACAGAAATAAATGTGTAGTCTCATGGTTTACAGAGTGCTTGCAAGGGACATTTTTTAAGTATCGTTTCAGTGTGAGAAGAGAACTGATTTCCATTGAGTAGATACTATGTTCTTAAGGCAGTACAGTCTAGCAAAAATGTACTATTTGTACATTTCTGTTGCTTATAGCTTCTGCAATGGGCTTTCTTAATTTTTTTATCATGTGACCTGGAATACTTTGTCTGTACACACACTTTTCAGATTTTTCAAAGAGTGAGAACTGGAAGGTCAAGCTGACACTTGGTAAAGGCTATATAGATATGTGTTTATTGCCGTGTTCTAACAGATATCAAATGGAGATTTTACGCAGCATGTTTAAAATGTGTACAACTACCCAAAGCTGCACATAAAAACATTTAATACTCTTGAAAGAAAATTTCTTCCCACCAGGATTATAATGAGTATAAATTCACATACTCATCCTGGGAATAGTCCATCTCAGATAGTTCTTGCAACACGGGCTTCATTGTCACTGTAATTAAGACTACAGAAGAGGATTCAGGGAGATAAGCACCATGTTGATTTTTTATTAATAGCTTGATAAAATGTTGGTCATTTTGTGGTCTTTGACTAAGTCAGAGACGGAAAATTACACCTTGTTTTAAAATAATCACTGCTAGTGGATGAGACCGAAGCATTTTGGAAAGAGACCAATTAACAATGGTCCAGGAGCTTTCAGTTGCTCAGGTTTTTCTTATTTATCTACATGACTGTTACCTGTGTGACTATGAATATTCATTCACAAGGGGTCCTTGATTGAACTCCTTGTAATATCTTCCAGAGAGGCAGTAATAGATGACATGTAAACTGTAGTGCCCATAAGTTGTTTGAACCCCCCACTGTGCACCAGAGTGCGGCATGAGCATAACCATAAAACCACACTGTAGTTACAGCACCCGCTGTGATAATCTTTTGAGAGGTGGAGTGATTGTGCTGCTATTCACTCCAAAGTCTCCCTCAACGATAATGGTTTGATTTTGCTTGGTTTGGCTGGTATGACTGTTAGACTCATGCTGGTAAAGTCAATTTGACTCTGTGAGACATCCAATTCCTAAATCTCTGATCTCCCATGGTCCTAGTAACACTACCATCATTCAGTATTTATTCATATCATATATTCACAGCTAACAAGCAACAAACGTACAGAAACACCTTGATAGTTTTTAACTCATTGTCTAATTAATCTGTTCTCCTAGAGGAACAGGAAAATAATTAAAATACTTTTAGCAAAATTTCCTCCAAAAAACATCCAAATAAATAAAATGTCAGCTTGTCTTAAAACTAACTAACAAGGCATTTATATTAAACAGGATATAGAGCAATAATCAAGTAACTTATTCAAATAGATTTATGGAGCATTATCACATATGCACACATATCTCTCAAAAACATTACTTCTCCTTACAAAACACACTAAAAATATATCACTTAGAGATATCTTCACAATTTTCTGTTCAACAATCTTCTCAGGAAGGTAGAAGCAGACAAAAATATCTTATTTTTCTAGGTCACTATTTAATGTGGCTTTACAGAGAAAGAAATGAACTCTGTGTTCTCCCCTACTTGGCTTCCATGGTATACTTGCCTTTACTTGTCTTTCACTTGCCTCTTCATTTCCTCATCTAAAAATAGAGGACAGGATATTTTTTTTGGTGTAATAATCTGAGATGCAAAGATAACAAAATGCTAAATAATAATTAAAAATTATTATTTGTACAACATATGCAGGAGAAAGGGCATCACAGTGCCAACAATACCAAGTGCCATCAGCACTATTGTGTTCAGTGTCATTCTCATTTTACACCTAGGCCTACAGTCTAAAGACAATATTCAGGGCAAGATCCACCTCATACCTTGCAGAAAGCCCCCCAGAACAGCAACCACCATTTTCTCCTAATGCATGTAGAAGTCTGGTAGCACCTTTGGTCATGGTCTGTCAGCTCTCATGATTAGGCCAGTTGCCACAGAGGCTAACAGCCTCTCCTTTGAGTCTCAGGGGACATATCTACCTTTTACAGTCTAGAAAGCTGCAATCTGACTCAACGGTGGTGACTACCCTGCCACCTGAAACTATCCCATTTTATGGAAACTCCAAACTTACTGAAGATGTGTTCTCATTCCAAGTCAGCTGAGAGAGGATGTGGCACACAGAATGGAAAGGGGAAACCTGGAGTTATGGCAGGTTCCCTCAGGGCTCTAGAAAATGCATTGTGTTTTGATTATTGTAAAGTGGAAAGCATTTATATGTAGTTCATGAGATGGTGACACATTAATCAGTGTCATTTGAAATCAGAACAAATGAAGATAGTTTGCATGCCATTACTGATCTCTAAAGCCAGGCTATGCCTAATGTTTCTAAAAGTAGAACATAACTCTTTAAAAATGTTCATAAGAATTTCGTACTTAATTACTTAATTAAATAGCTGTACCTTCTGTTTTCACCTTCTTTTCCTTTCAGACTTGTCTTATATCTACAGAATCAAAACAAAACTATCAATTTCAAGTCTTTTGGTTTTCTCCAAATGGAACAATCTGAAGCAAGGGAGTTTCCTAGACTACCAACTAGACCTGCAAGTGGTATAAGTAAATCGATCACATTTCCAAAAGCTTCAATTTGAAATGACTTCTTTTTAAGTCCTCTCATTATCCCTTCCAGTCATCAGAAAAGAGTGCTGCATATTTGATGGCTATTTCCTGCATAGAGGCAGGGGAAAGGCAAACCTGCATTAAAACATATCAAATATTTTGCTGTCATTCTGTCAGCTCTTCTCTATGCTTGCCATCCTCTTGAGATTACATCTGTAGGCCCTATACAAATGTCATTTAAAAAAATACATTACTTTCCAGTATCATCTGTTATTTCAGCTGTTTTCACAATGATCTGTTTAATTTCTTATGTAATATTTCCTGTCAATTTTCCATCTCCATAGAGAAGTCAGTGGTTAGATATTTCTTGCCTTTTCTTAGGTTTTCTTAGGTTTTAATGTCTTTAGTTGAAAAAGATTTATATCCATTATAAGAAATAAAGTACATAAAATGACCCACAGAAACTGCAGGTTGAGTCTACCATGAGAACACTCAAAACGAAAACAAGTGATTTTCTTCAGGGAAATATTAATAAAATAACTCAGAGATATAAAGATGTTTGGGTTTTATCTTCCCCAAACGCAGTGCAGAAGGCACTGTCAACTCCTCTGAGCCGCCCCATTACCAGAGATCCCAGAGTTTTACCTGGGGACACAGCAAGTAGCATTTACCAGGGCACAAGAGAGATCCCTCCTTTCTCTACACAGCTCTTCTCTGTTCCTAGTGGAGAAGGCATCTTGCCACCTGGATGTGGATAAGGTAAGGTACATCACTGTCTGACAGTTCTGTGAGATACAGGGCTTCCAGGGTAATTGAGTCCTGGTGCCTGAGTAGCTTGAGAGTGTTGTCTTAGGTCTGTGATAAAATAAAATGGGTGAATAACTGGCTGAAAGAATTTTAATAAATGAGATAATACCTGATAACACAAGAGTGCCAACCCAGGGCTCAGTTTTAGGGTCAGTTCTGTTCAGCATTTCTATCAGTGACCGCGACACAGGGGTTGAGGGCACAGTTTATGGATGATAATATATTATGGGGAGTCATTGATTCCAAAGAGGGCTTACAGAGACATCTTGATTAGAACACTGGGAAATCAACAACTGTGTGAAATTTAACAAGGACAAATGTTGGATTCTGCACCTGGGGAGGTGTATGTATAGACTGGAGACAAGAGGTTGGAGGACAGGAATTGCAGTAAAGGACCTGAAGGCTTTGGGCACTAAACAAAGTACAAATAACTCATCAAAATAAGTGATTATCCCACTTATATGCAGCACTGGTGCAGCCTGCCCTTGTGTGTAGTTTCGGGTTCAACAGTACACGTGTACTGGAAAAGAGTTGGAATGCGTCCAAAGGAGGGCAACAACAATAAAGATAATGAAAGGGCTAGTGGGCAGGACTTATGAGGAGTAGGTGGGATACTGGGTGTGTTCAGCAGAGGGAAGAGGAGAGAGGAGTGACCTCACTGCTGTCTGCAACTTCCTTATTGAAGGAGTGGAGTGGTATGTGGGGTTGTCCTCCCTGTTGTCTGGCGATAGGATGCGGGACAAGGTGGGAGTGGGCCGAGCACCTGCCTGACCTGGGAAATGGTGAATGAATTCCTTGATTTGCTTTGATACGAACAGGAGAAACTGACAACAGGATATGAACTGAGGTTCCACAAGAATCTTTCCCTGTTAGTGCAATTAAATTGGAGAAATATTCACCTAAAATATTTAATACTGATAAAACCACAAATTTCTTGGGACTGCAATCCATTGGAATTTACCCAGTAACACGACAAACTGCATTTACTTTCAGTCTTCCACTCCAGTGCCTCCAGGTATAAGTAGTTTTTTTCTAGAAGCATCCTCACAGGAAAATAGACATACATAAAAACATGTGTGTATGTCTTAATTATACTAAACTGTATTTATTATCTCTACAGCAGTATCAGCTTATTCATATCCCCCTGTGGGAAAAGGCATGCAGGAATAAAATACCCCTGTGTAGTAGTTAGGGGTGAAGGGTTAGCATGGCTTTGTGCTTTGCAGTTGCTCTGAAATAAGAGATTTTAGATGCTAAAATATTTTATTTTCACTTCTGGTATAGCTGCTCTGTTTATCTGCACATTACAGAGTTTTTTCTTTCAACTTTTTTTTTTTTTAGTCTTGTTTGTAGCCCGTATCATTGAACTCCTTTACTGACACAGGTTTCAAGTTGTGTCTCTGAGCTGTATGAGTCCCAACAGTAAATAAAAACATAGTTCATTTGTTTTCTGTGAGGTTCACTGAAACTGATGGGACTCTTTACAGAGAATTCAGTGGGAGCTGGAAAAGCCCTCACTTGTACTGAGTTAGTTTTCCCTGTAGTCCAGTTTCTAAGTAATATTTGTGGAAAAAATACTTCATGGAAAGTGATGGTATAATAATGCAATTTGCCACACATTTATTATATCCAGCAGAACTACCATGTAGTTGGAACATTATTACTGTGAAATGCTTTTATTTCACAGTAACTGTAAAGTGACACCATGTCCCCTGTACAACCCCTTTCTCTCTTATACACATGAGATACGTGAGATAGCATAACTGAAATCTTATTTTCAGGCCTGTGTTTTCACTTCTTTATAGACAGGAACTGCAGAATGCCTAGAAAAGGATCTCCTTTTCTTTTTTTTCCTTTTCTTTTTTTCTTTCTTTTTTTTTTTTTTTAATGTGAAAGAGGTCATATTTTACATCACAATCTCTCTCTGACCAAACTACCCAGACAATTGTCAGGAGTCCATTAAAACTCTTTTCTTTCTGCAGATGCATTAAGGGTCCTGTATTTCCTTGTACATGTCCCTTTTACAACTGCAAAAGGATGAAAATTCTTAAGGAAAATTATGTTGTTAATCTCATAGCTTCCTATAGAATATAATAGCAATAGAGTCAAATGGACTAATAATGCAGTATTAGTAATGCTCTATACATCTTGAAGAGTGTACAATTTCAGAAAGGATATCTTCCCTTTGGAAGTTTAGCTTAGGTAGAAGCTGTTTTATAACTACTTATATCCATACATTTTTCTTAGACTATGTCGGGATCAGGTAATTCCAATTGCATATAATATTTTGTGTTGTGATAATGCTAAGTTTCCTAGCTTATGTTTTATATATTATAAACATATTTCTCATGTGTATTAATGTCTATGTTGAAATTTACTTCTTTTGTATTATTTCACCCTTTTACCTTTTTAAAATTTTATTTTAAGTAATTATTCTATTCTGTTCTCAGGAGCATGGTTTTTCGTTAAATTTTGCTACTATGAAATGAGCTAGGCCAAAATCAGTTACTAAGAGAGTCTTTAAAAATAAGTTCTCAGATCATAAGTAAAATGGAAGAAAGGATATAAATTTCCAAATTCCCTTTACAGCTCAAACTTTTTATTATACACAAACAAACTTCTTTAGAAAGAACTTTGCCAAGGCACAATGCATTAAAGTTTCCCAGACCTCATTCAAACCCTTTCATTTCTTTGCCTTGATCTAGACTGACAGCAGCTGGTTACTTTGCAAAAGCTGAAGTTTTGATGTTTCATTCTCCTCTGTGGTGAATCTCTTCAGGTGCCCTGTGAAATTGAAGGCAGTGTCACCACCTATCTGCATTAGCAGAACCCACAGAAGGACATGAACTGGAAGGGAGAGAGGAAGGTATCAATCACCCCATTACTATTCCAAAGGAGATAACAGCACAATAATGGAGTCAGAGATGCATGAGCATTTGGACAACTTTTGTTGAGAAAGCCATTGATCCAAAGGAGCAGCTAAGGCCACAAAATTGTGCTCAAGGCAACAAAACCAAACCAAACCAACCCCCAAAAAATAAAGAAAAAACAACACATGATGATTTGGAGCCTAATCATCTATTTTAGCACTGAAAAATATATGCTTGTAACTTGATGTTAGGAGGTGACAGTGGAGTACAATGTAATGTTCTAATATTTACCCTAAATCAACATTTCAAAGTCGGTGTGTATCTGCTGGCATTTATCACTGAGTAAATGATCCATTATTCACAAAGCTGTAACCTCACTGAAGGCTTGACTTGTGAAAACCATCCAGGAAACAAAATGCTGTGACATTTTTAAAGAAGAAGTGAGAAGGTAATAAAAAGTTAAAGTTTTGAAACAACATGTTGAAAACCAAATTATTTTGCATGCAGATTGGTAGAATAACCTCTGCAAGAGACACTTCTACAGGTCACAAAACCAAAGAAGATGCAAGACAGGTTCTAGGGGCAGGTTGGGAGCTAGGACTCACACAGGTACTTTACAGGCAGATTTTCTGTTTTCTCACATTTACTGTTGCATCATACAGGTTTTTCTGATTTGTTTTTCAAATACTCTTCAGAAGAATGTATGCAGCTGATAACAACAGCACTTTCAGAGGATATTACACCAGTGTAAAATCAAATGAAAGAAAAACAAATTACTGAGTTCAACTAAATATTTCAAATTATGTTTTAATAAATATTTTTACCAAGATGAAGCACAGACCTTAACTCCCATTTTCATGAAATGCCTTTGTCTTCCTGAAATGTGTGATTGCTAAATCAAAGTATTAAAAGACATGCCTCCTAGTTTTGATATTTACTTACAACTGAATAAACTAAATAAGTAACATGTTTGTTATGTCTGCAAGCAAAATTAACAAAATGAAACAAGGCAGGCTGAATGGACATGCTGATGTCTCTGTTTTCAAGAAAGCCTCATTCTGGAAATAGTAATATACTACAATACATAACAGAAGTTTCATGTTATGGGAATTTTTTACTTGCTGAGCAATGATTTTAGATATAGGACTTTTCATAACAAATGATGCCCAAGCAGCTGTACTCTGATTAACAAACTTCCTGTGTCATACACACACCATCTCCAACCAATGCCCTAGAGAAGAAAATGAAATTATATTTATTAGGTGATGGAGAAAAATTCAAACTAGTTATGTTATTTGTATACGCTCACTAGACATTGTTCATTCTTCTTATCTGAGTAAGCTTTTGCAGTTGCACACCTTTTAAAAGGACACTTCCAACCACCTATTATCAGTATAATTAAGCCAGGACCATACTGCTGCCTTTTGCATCCTAAAAAGCTGCTCACAGCAAGGCACTCAGATAGTTCAGCCACCCACAATCACACCACAACTATTTGTTTATTGAGAAGGAAAATATGGTCAGATTTACAAAACTGGGTATGTATTATTAACATCAGCTTGGAAAGTGTTGTTGTCAAGCTATGGTAAAGATCAGCTATGGTAAATATGGTAGTAGAGTATTGAGAGTTTGGGAAGTCATCAACCAGGGCTTTCAATGTGAAACACATGACATAACCACAAGCTGCACTTTATTAAATTTGAAACTGTAATGTGAGGAGTGACCTAATCTAATTCATGTGGCTTCACGTGTTTGAAGTTGGTAGACTCCTTCTTACTGGGGGGCAACAAGGCCTTTAACAAAATACCAGCCCTACCATGCCAAGTTGTTTGTCTTTTCATATTATGATTGATAATTCATGGATTCCACAGGGATTTCCTGTAACTTTAACACATTCTATTTGAGGGGGTAATTAACTGCAAGTTTCAACAGTTTTCTTATCTGCAGGTGTAATGGGGGGGTGGGGTCAGACTGCTCACGTATGGGGTACCAGGTCTTCAGCCAGCTGCAAAATGAGGATATTCTGGAGCTGCAGGCGTTGCATCGTGTTCTAATGTTTACAGGTAAAATTCATCTGACATTGGTCAAGACCTTGATTTTACAGAAGCATTTTATAAATTCTTTTTAATTTATTGGCATCTTACGGATTTTTTTCCTGTTCTATATTTCCTGCCCCGAGAGTCAAATGCCTCAAAAATACAACCAGATTACCACCTTCAATTTTTGAACAATTCTTCAGGTTTCCTGGCCTGATATTATGGCCTTTTATGCATCCAACAACAAAAATTAATATCAGTTGTGCCTCCTAGTTCCTTTACAGTTGTTGTTTTCTGTCCTTCAGCCCTTCTCTGATGCCGGGTAATTTCTCTTGCTCTCAATAAAAATACTTGGCTTTGTTTTGAATCATAACGAAAATTCAAACTACCCACATTTCTTTTCAGCATTTGAGATCAAGACAGAATATTTTGACATTCTAAATTCAAAATATTTAACTGTAATCTCCTTTGGGACATCACAGGACTTTTTTTATTTTATTTTCATTTGGATTCAGCTTCCCTGCAGACTAGGCAGATCATGTTACATATTATACATTTTGGGGAAAAAAAATCATGATGATTTCCCACATAAAAAAAAAATTTACTGTTAAAATAGAAACTGTTCCATAAAGAATTTTGATTTGGGGAACAATTCTTTTCCATTCAAAAAGCCCTTTCATAGGAAATGTTTTATTTGCTACTGAGCAGTGCTTCCATTGCATAAGGCCTTTTCTGCTGCTCAGATTGCCATCACAGTGAACAGGCTGGGACTGCACCATCAGTGGGAAGGAGGCACAGCTGGCACAGCTGATTTCAACATACCAAAGGGATACATCATAAATAATGGCATCCTACTTAGCCATAAGAACTGTGCGAACAAAGAGGAAGAAGTGATGCTTGGAGTTATGGCATTTTTCTTCCCAAGTCAATACTACATGTGAGGGAACCCTGCTTTGCTGGGGATGGCTGAATAACTGCCTGCCTGTGGGAAATGGTGAACTAATTCCTTGTTTTGTGTTGCTTGCATTCACAGCTTTTGTTTTACCTACCTAAACCACCATAATCTCAACCCCCAAAATATGTTCCCTTTTACCTTTCCAGTGGATTTCCCCATCCCACTAGGGAGGAGAGAGGAAGTGGCTGTAGTGTTTAGTTTTAGTCTGGGTTTAAACCAAAATCTTGTTTCAAAATACTTGAATTACTCTTTAGATTTTTTTTAAAAATTTTTTTTTCATTAAAATAATATGAATATAAATCATAGTTTTCCAGATCTTGACAAAATATGGCTTCCTAGAACTATGAAAATGTCAAGATATCTGACCAAAAGTCTTTATACTTTATGCCCTGTTTAGGTCACTAGAAGATACTTACACACAAGTTAATTTTATTCCTGAAACATCTGAAAGACTTAACAGTGAAAACACAACTAGAATGAAAAAAAGAAAAATCCAAACAGAAAACATAGAAGAAAGGAGGCAAAGCAATCACCTCTGGGTTAAGGTTGTCTTCTAGTTTAGGATGTTGTAAGGTAGAAAATAAGATTATATTCTCCAGCAGTTCAAACACAGTCTCTGTGTAGGAGCTGTATCATATTACATGCTGTGCTGGCTCTGGAATTGATGAGAAATCAAATCCTGATTGTGGGAGGAAGTGAGTCACACATTGCAGGGATGATATGAAAGGATTGTCCAGGGATATGGAGGCTCTAGCTCCTGCCAACAGGACACTTTGAGAACTCCTATCATCTTGTACTGCTCTTATCTATTCTTGACACTTCTATTTTTATTTTTTTTGTCCATATCCATATCTGTAGAAAGTTGCCAAACCATTTCTCCTCCCTTCCTCCCCAGTTATCACCCATTCAATGAAAATATTTTCATTTTACATGATGATGTAATGCCTAACTGAATAAGAAAACAGAACCTTCAAACGCCAGCCTGTTGTAGTGAGGAAGGGAACATAACCTACAAGAGGCTTATTCCTGAAAGGGTTTTAAGATGAATTTTTTGAATCAAAATTACATTGCAATTTCTGAGGAAGTTATGACCTTAAAACACCACAAATCTTCACAACATTTCAATACAGGTCAGCCTGAGGAATACCTTGTCACAGAACTCTCACCAGCAGTTTTATTTAATTATTTTCTCATTATGTGTAAAGGGAAGTTCAGGAGTTTTACAGGTTACAGGTTCCATATATCACTCTTTGAAATGAAGTACATTTGAATAACTTTCAATAATTTAGCATGGGATCAGTCTTTTGGTAAGGAGATAAAATTCTTGATAGTCCTTGTTAACTATTTCCAACAAATGACTGATATGTTACCTACTGTAAACATAACTTCTGCCATCTTTCCTTTACTTCCCAGCATAAAAAGATATTTTATTGGCCTTTTTCTTTCTCTTCAGCACTACAAATCCAGTTCTTCACCCCATCTCTTGGTATTCTTTAATGTGGATTCAATACCTGTACATAATCTTCTTACCCAAAGGAACCCACAAAAATTTATCAGTATTTCCGGATGATTTACTGCTTACACCTCATAATTCAAAGTGGGCAGTGGAAACCTGATACTCTTGGTGTGTGTGTGTGTGTGTGTGTATGCCAAGCAGGTGTAGATTCAGTACCATTGTGGGGCAGAAGAGCCCCTCTCTGAACTGTTGAGGAGAAAACAGGGCCTTCTTCACTGTGTTCTACATCTGGGAGTATGCAATTTCTGGAGACCTAAATCCCCTAACAGAGTGAGTTTTCTTCACACCCAAATCAGAGGACACAGAAAAAGCCTTATATTAAAAGATTAATGCTTCTCACAAGTAAGAATAGAAAATAATTTCCCTTGAACAACAGATGGGTTCTTTGATTAGTATAATTCTCAAACCATTAAGACACACTTTCCCTTTTTGCACTTTGCACAGGTAGCAACTTTATGGTTTCTCTGCTGAAAGTAGCAACCAGTCAAGATGGAGTTTCATCAGTCTGACTTTTTTTCCCCCAAGGGGAACATTTCAATTAAGCTTTATATGTGCATAAGTCAAAATGAATAATTACATTTGGTTTTGAGAAAATAAATTGTTTTGGTTTGTCTTTTTTATTTTGGGGGTACAATAAAAGACAGGACCAGAAATATCTAATCTCTTAACCATGTTCAGTTGCATCAATGCCTCTTTCTAAAATGCCACACTTAGAACTGACTCCTTCCTTTCAACTGTGAACAATGGTAAATTCTCTCTGAATAAGTTATTTCCCATATTTGAGCCATTTTACTGATATATTATCAGAACGGTACTTCCCAATTTAGCTAATCAGTTGATCACATATTTCCATATCAAATTATTGTTGCCTTTATTATTGATTACCTCAGTATTTTATTATTACCTTTCTGATACCAAAATCCTGTTACCATTTTATAAGAAGGCTTTGACTAAATTTATTCCTCATGAATGTATGAACTGTCTGAGTCTTTTATTAATCTCCAAGTTATTTTCTGAGATGCTTATGAACAGTTTGATAATTTCTTTCAAGTTACACTGATCTGGCTCTTGTCTAGGTCTTCATTTTATGGAAAATCTTTCTTTATTCAATATTCTTTGGTCTTCTATGGAGGGGAGGGGAAGGGAAATTTTTAATAATTTCTACTTTAAAATGAGGTTTTACTCTTTGTCTTTCAAATTTTTTTCTTATCCTTTGAACAGCTCAGGGTAGAGAGTTCTTTTGAAAATTAGTAAGAATCAGCCAACCCACCTTGAATTATTTTCTTTTTTATGTCAGATTTTGGTCAATTAATAATGAAAACAGAGAGAAGAAATAGAGAATAGTAAGAAGAATTTATGGTGGTTTTTTCTGTGTTTAAGAAAGTATTTGAAAATAGAAATCAGAGCATAATTTATATATATAATTAATATATAATTTATTTTCCTGCTAATTGGCTATTGTCTAATTTCCATATCAATAAATACACTTTGTTTTTCTGCACAGGTTTCCAGCCTTTTACTCCAGATCATGTTTCTGTCACATTGAATGGGGAACATTTTCTATTATCTTGTACATAAGAGAACTATGTTTGGGTTAAATATATACAAAGACATAGCCATAGAAATAAACTATAGAAGAAGTAAATATATTGAGTTAGATGTGAAAGACCCCAGTATCACTGTTTATTTTTAATCACCCAGATATTATCCTTGGAAATGTGTCCCAGACATAAAAGGCCATTCTTCCCAACAAAGACTTGGGAAAGCATCTCTGATGAAGTTCAAATTGCAGAATAATGACTGCAAGATCAACTCTATGTATTGTACACTAATTTTGGCAGTGTTATTAGAAAAAAAAAATAACAAGAGACACCTATTAATGACAAGCTCAGAGGGTCTCATGTTCAAAGCGTTGAAGCAAAAGGCCACTTGCAAGAATATATACCCAATTGCATGCTTAATCTGCACCCACAACTGCTGTGACTTCATGTGATTCTCAGGTACTGAAACTCAACTGACCATTTCCATGCACTCAACCTTATTTGCATTTGGAATCACAGTAAATGTGCGTTCAGATTAAATGTGTAATTATGCATTATCCATTTTACATGTGGCCCTGAACTTCTAATATTTGGAAAAATCAAACCCTGGAGGCTGCACTCCTCTCTTGAATATACAGAACTCTTACTGTCCCATTAAAAGGGTAATCAAAAGCAGAATGTTTTCACAGCATCCATCTTTTATAAACAATTTTTTCTTGTACTGAAAATCTAGCCCAAACCCAGAAGCCACTTAAAAATCAAATCCTTTGATTACATAGTTTATACAGCGTTCTGTCTGCTTTCTAGAAGCAGTCCTTACCTATCATGTAAAAATGCCTTGCATGAAGAACATGGCCATGCCACGTGCAGAGAAGTGGTATTTGAATATTCATATTCTTTCATGCTCTATAATCTTTACAAGAGCAACATCATCACTTCCCCAGCACCTTTGGCTGCAGGAACCCTTGCCAAGACAGAAATTCTTAAGGTAACAAAAGAAACTCGTGTTTTCTCTGAGCCTCATTATGACAGAAGATGAGAAAGCAGAGAGACTTCTAGAGCAGGGCACCTCTAGGATACAGCTGCAGCTTCCTTCAGAGTCCACTGAACAACTAGCTGAATTCATTCTCTGTATTCAGTAACATCTCCAGCTCATTATTTGGTCAGTGATTTGCAGGGATGTTCTTGAGCCCTCTGTAGAATACCTGTCTTAAAACACTACTCCTGCTAACCAGTAACAACAGCAGAACTTGCAACCAGGAGTGGTCCAGCACCAGTAGGGGCAGAAAGAAAGTTTTTAAACCCCTTGCTTCAGTGAGGGGAGGCCCATGGACACAGGCTTTCCATATCCTTTGCTCCAAGTATCCTGATACTAGGTCCCAAAACCCTTTTACAAGCCATTATGGGGACAGGGGAGATGTGTACAGTATCAAACTAATACATAAATACATTTCTGAAGGCAAGGGTCAGCCCTACACAGCCAGGTGTATTTAATAACAACCGGAGTTCCTACAATACAGATCCATTGCTGAAAGTAACTGTCAGCTTTTCAGTAGTCTTCATAGGTATTTTTAACAATCTAAAAAGGTATCTTCTGGCGAGTGGGGGAACTTGCATTACTTCTGCAGTTTTGACCCTCCAGCAGAATGTGAAAACTGTCACAGCTCTCAGATTAGAATGCTGGTCCAGTCCAAATGTCAAGTTCTTATTCACCAAAATTTTCATGCACTTCTTTTTGTGGCCTTATTTGGAGGTATGACAGCAAACACCTGCAGGTAGCCATGTCCACAGAAACACCAGAATCAGCTCTCTTTGTTGCTAATACACTGTATCTGGATAGTAATGCCCTCAACAGTGCGAGTATGAGGTCATATAACTGATTTCATCTTTCTCTGATCCTGCTTCCACTGAACATGTTACTTCCAGAAGATGCCATGAGAAAAAAGCACTCCCTCATGTTAACAGTCCTGTTGTTCAGCACTGTCAGAGATGGATATATTTCAGAATGGCAACTTGTGAATTAACGTCTATAGCAGTGATGAGACATGATGAGATCTATTAATGAAAAAGTTCCTTCCCATGTTCTGTTGCATTGGATACCACACACACACAAAAGTATAGAATAAGTATAAAATATGCATGAAAATGTACTCACTTTACATTGGCTCATATTTTTTAGAGTGATGAACAAACTTACCCATTGCACGGAAAAAAATGTACCTAGGAACAAGAAGGGTTTTCACAGTGAAATTAAATGATCTACAGCATTTTTGAAAACCTTTGTTAAAAGGCTCTTTTTGTTCCTGGTGTGAATTTTCTTAACCCTTGCTTTTGTGGGAGTAAGTCAGGCTGTGAATAGCATTTAAATATAATTTTTCACATAATGCCTAGCCTACTTTCAAAACTCAAGTAGCAATTTAGTTACCTGGATTTTATTATATATTTCTATTTCAAATCTCACCTGTGGTTTGAACATATTTTGTCTTTCATTTCAATCCAGTTGCTATGACTCAAAAGCCCATGCTAGACTAGAATATGGTAATAGAGGCAATTATATAATTGAGTATGCAGCACTACTCTCAGGTTAAGGTTTCACACCTGGGTGTCATTATTCTCTCCCATATCAATTTATTATTTAAGGACTTACCATTTGAAAGCTCTTAGTGTGCTCTGGCAATTAGAGATGCAGAGTTTCTGTCTGCAGTAGCTGCATTTATTTTGCTCTCCTAGCTTTTTGTGATAGAATAATTAGATCTGCTTATAATTCAGTAATGACAGACTCCTCTGAAACTGCTGATATTGCCCAGTCCCTCTTTAATCATCTGCATGAGAAAAAAGATAGGTGGAGTCCATATGACACATATACACACACACACACAGAGAACTAGGAAACAGAATTGTGGTAAAAATGCATCCAAATATTTAAATTTTATTCATATTGGTAGACCAGATTGATTTCTGCACTGGAACTGAGAACATTGAATAGTACCTTACCAAGGAAGCCAAATTCCCCAATTTAAAAACATGAATATAATAAATTTTGCTATGGTAATATTAAATTAACACGTTATTTATGTTATGGCATTTAAATTACATTGTTATTCAAACTAGGCCTGTGCATCACAACTCATTGGAAAGTTTTGGAGACAACCAACTGTGGAAGTTTATTCATTCAATGTAATGGGCATTAATAACATTATTTGCCTTCTTAAGGCCACAAAAAGCAGAGTAAGTTTCCTGTTTTACCAATATTACTTTTATACTTGTTAGAATAAACCAAGCCTCTCCTTTTTGATTGAAGGGATGGGCTCTTAATAAAGACAGCAAGAAAAAGGGAAAAAACTCAGAGTTGTACAAACTTACATGCATGTTTATATATGCACAAAATCAGCAGAACACCTTTATAAGTACTTGCATCAAAAATTTTGCTAGATAGTTGATATTTAGGTGAACACAGGACACCTTCAGAGAAATGTGTCCAAGCTTTCTGTAAAGTAATGTAAATTAGTATCTGAGAAGGAGTTTACATTCTCCAGTCTATACAGGGAATCACAAGACTTGCTGAATTGTAACAAGTAAAGAACCATGGATATTTTCTCTATCCTAACATTCATTGTCAGATGCATC
Organism: Fringilla coelebs; assembly: GCF_963513975.1. NCBI lineage: Eukaryota > Metazoa > Chordata > Aves > Passeriformes > Fringillidae > Fringilla > Fringilla coelebs. The sequence goes on from NC_140031.1 coordinate 36,640,080, forward strand.
ACTCGTTCCTTCTCTTAAGAGTTTGCCTCACCACAACATAAGCCCACTTATTCATGTGTGATTTTCATTACTTTACATATTGAGCTTCAAAAACAAAAGCTCAGTAAATTTATTTCAACCTCGCTAATGTTGCTTGGCTAGGGTCATATCTACTTAACTGCAAACATGCTTGTCCTCTTCCTTTGCTACTTTGGATTTTATGTGCTTGTATCACAAAAGTCAATGTAAATAGCATATAAACATCATAAGAAAAAAGGATAAAGTCAAAGGCAGAGCAGGTGTCAGACATCCTGTTAGACTCTCTTCACCCAGAGAAGTAAAGACAGAAATTTGAAAATATTTGATAATTACCCTTGCAGGTATTCTCTTACCCTTGAATATTCCCAAATCCTCTTCTCCCTGATCTTGAACTCCCAAAGTAGGAGAGACAGAAAGAAAGAAGACACAGCCAAATCCATAACTTCTACCACCAACAAGTTTTCTTAGATAGTAGTCCAAGAAACCACAAATATAAAAATGAGTTCTTGCAGAAAATTCACAAAAGGTAGGGAAGAACCACTAGGCTGTATAATTCATAATACAAGATAATTTAAATACTGAGCAGAATAAATAATATTTAGATTGGAACTTTAAAAGTATATTGTTATGTATTTTATGTATCTATAAATTATAAAATATAACCTGATTAATATAACTACATAGCAAAGTATCATGCAATTCTAGGAAAGGGTAAAATGATTTTGTGAAGTGTCTAAACTTGGTGCAGTGTCTAAACTTGGAAATGGTAAGTATAACATTAGAAGACCTTAAACCCCGTAAGTTTTAGTACACCAAGTCCTTCTGTTACAGGTCACACCCACCACGTATTTAATTGTACCATTCACCTTAACAGCAGCACTTCTTCACTGGTGCTGCTGGCCAAGGCCAGGGTGATTTATTACACGTGTATTCTGGCTCTGTCATGCCTGAATGACATCTGTCTATTTCCATTTCAGGGCACCTGCCACTATGGTATGAGAAAAAGCATGGCACACACTAATGTGCACAGATCAGTTACGTGATAATTTGCTTTAAGCATTACAGCCATTTTGAGTCTTTTTTTACACTCTTCAGAAAGGGCAGCACTGAAACTAATAGCCTTAAATTTTGTTCTGGGTATTATGTAGCTAACTGACATTTAGAAACAGTCTCAACAGTTTTATTTGAATAAACAAGACCACAACAGCATAAAGTGATCGACATCTGTGAAAGTGAGTGCTGGAATGAAGCAACAGGTGACTCAAACCTTCAAAGAAAATTAGAGAAAAATCTTATTGAAGGTCAAGATTTGGAATTCCATGCTCATGTATTGATTTTTGCCAAAAGAAATGTTAAATTAAAAGTGTCTCCAGCCTAAGAAAAGTCTTCTATCTGGGAGACATTGATGGTAAAGGAAAGACAGTTTATCACCAAACCTTCACAGGATAAGATCTGGACTTTTTATTTCTATTTGACTCCTCTTTCTTGAATACTTGCATGACTGTAGAGTGTCACATTAAAATATCTATCCAGAAAAGACAAGGGCAGATTGGATATTTCCTCAAGTTACTGGCAATCAGAAGACTTTGAGTTTCCTAATTTTATCCGTTTATTAAAGTGGTTTTGTAATCACTAGGGATATAAAGACACATCAATGAGTAATCTATTCACCAAAGCAAAAGTTTAAATAGAAAGGTGGAAATATCCAGTACTTTTCTAGACATTCCTCAAGTAATGCTGGGGGTTAGAAGGCAAAGGAATGCATTTCATGACTGGAACAGGACCTACCCTTATGTAGAATTTTGTCAAATCACTTCTATATCATATTAACATGGGGACACATGATGAGCCTTTATATGTTTCAAATTTCAGCCTTTATATGTTTCAAATGTTGCTTTGCTTTGTTTTTTATATATTTCAAAAATATATATCTTCCCACAGTGGTGGTGACAAGACTTATACTGAGAGCAAACAACAGCTAAAAGATGAATAAAAAATTACTGCATTTCTGTGTGAAGTTAGAGAAACAGAAATTTGTGGAATTGGCAGCATAAGAGAAATGTCTTGTCCCTAAGGAAATCCAGCCTGTGAGGCAGAGTCAGAGAAAGAGTTTTACCATAGTAGGTCATGAACAAAAACTGTAAAAGCACTATCCCAAAATTCAAAGGGGAAACCATAAACTAATCTGCAAAAGTTCTTTGTAGATTTTCTGCTTTATAAAATGACAATTTGAAAGATTATTGCTTGTCAAGCTGTCTACTCCATGTAATCATTCCTTACACTATCAGCCATAATTGAACAGAATATTGGAAAGAAGATAAGTCATTTCTAAATAGAAGTTGGTAAAAATTGTTCTCTAGTTTATACACCTACTGAAAATGTAGGATAAATAAGGTATACCCAAAAATCTGTAGAACTTTGTTCCTCTGTATGTGGTTACAACTAAGCAGTTACCATAAAAGGTATTTTTAAGCCTGCATGCCTGGAATTAATGCAGAGTTAGGGCTCTTCTTGCATGCGGATATTTCTAAGGTTGTACACCAGGAGGTAGTCAGCTTATAAAACAAAGACTAAAGTCACATCAGACATTCAAAAACCCTTTTATTTCTGAAAAAACTTTGGGCAGATTAAAATTAAGCAGTTGAATATAGTCAGTGGCAAGCACATATCTTTTCATGAGAACACAGGAAATTATCTTTAGTCCTTGATAAATGTAATAAAGATTTAGTATCCTTGTTAAGAATGCCTCGCATTTAATTATTTTTGAAGTGTTTATGTTACGGCAATTGCTCTTGAACACCTGGCTCATTTTTGCTATGAGTAAATACTTAGCCCAAAATTTCTTAAACTTTGAATTAATTAATTTCCAAGAGAACTATGGTTTTATATCCAAAGCAATCAGTAGAGTAGTATAACTGCTCTACAGTTTACAGCCACTCAAATCTACTAAATATAAAGATCTTGTGTCTTTTCCCATTGCTGCCCCTGGAAGAAGCTTCAGTGGCTCCTGGATTTCCTACAGCACTGATTTGCCCATCAAGGTGGTAAGATGTAAGAAAAGTAGTTTAGAACCAGGTTGTTAGAACAATTCATATGTATCATTCCTCCTCAATTTAGTGATGAATGGATCAGCTTTAGAGGAATTATGATTTTTTTTGACTGTTGCATATCCAGACACTTATAGAAAGAGACAAATGTTGATAGATTTTCAAGAGTCAAGCACATTTATTTAGGGAGTCAGCCATTTGCATTTGCATTGCTCTTTTTAGCACAAAAGGCCCAGGAACAGTCATATTGTTTGTATAAAATGGCAATGTTATGGGTAGAACAGTTCTGGCTACATCAGAATAAGAAAATAGCTCCCTGGTTACTCAAATCATCTTGTTCAAATTCTTTTCAGTACAATCACAGAATTAAAAAACTTTTGTTTCCACATACTTGAACTAATTCAATTTCTCCTTTAAATCAAACTGTCATATACACTTCACAGTTCCATGTATACTCCAACTTGGTATAAACATCGTACCAAGAGATTTAAGTCAGTAATGAAAATAAAAAAACTTTAATAAAACTGGAAAAAGTATTTCCTGTGTGCAGCAAAATCCACAGATTATATAAAGAATCTCAGTTTTCATTTTAGAATACATCCTTATGTATAGCAAAGAGAAAGAGTTTTGTGGGTTGGTATTCTCTAAGTAACTTCTACACTTTGAGGCCCTCTCATGCACATGGAGATTGAATTATACACTCTGCTATGCCATTCAGCTAAACAAGTTTCATGACCTTAAGTTTCCTGTCAGTTCTCATACATCTTCAACCTCAAAGTCAATCTTAATGTGCTTTTAATATTTTTTTCCCAGAAAAATGTCTTTCAAAAACCCTACTCTGACATATAAGAAACAGTGTTGCTTATAGAAGTTATTAACATCTAAAGAGATTAAATTAATATTTCTATAGATTATTATAATATTTATATAGAATTTACACATTTTTCCAAACATCATAAACATGTTTCTCTGGGTTTGTGGGGGTTTTTTGGTTGGTTAGTATTTTTTGGTTTTTGTTTTGGGGTTTATTTGTGTGTGCATGAGTATGGTTTTATTTTGGCTGTTCCTGTTTAAATTACCACTGCCAGACAGTGTACTTGAATATTTAATTTTCTGGATGTGTAATTTCTAAGCAATATCTGTATCTAAACTGTCTGGACTTTTGTCCTAAAGGCCAAATAGAGGAAACAGTACCACAAAGCTGAGCATATCTTAAACTATTACCACATTTATTTCTATTTATCCACAAGTGCATTCTTGTACTATGTTATTGGTGATCAAAAAGTCCTGATTTATCATTCATTATGTCTTTCCTCTTCCTAATACACTCCTGATATTTTTTTCCTCTTTACAGGCTAAGTCTTTTTATGGCACTAATTACTTAACACTGATACTGGTTATTTCAAATCTCTTTATTTCAAATAGAAAACTACTACAGTGACTGAAATTTCTTTATGAAAAAACAAGAAAAAGTTCAGAGTTGATGAGAAAAAATCAGTATGTTCAAGAAAGAATCATTAAAACTCCTTCTTAGAATATGGCAGCAAAAGTATCCATGGTCCAGCATTAAAATATTTTCTAAGCTCATATTCATCCCCATGAAAAATTTCAGGAAAAATAATAATGTCAGAAAATAATATTTTTTTCACCTGAAGGTGGGGACAGCATAAAAATTAGGTAGATAGGCAGAGGAAATACACATTTTTAAACCATCTCTTTCCTCTCTTTGATCCACCTTATACCTTTTTCTTCATTTATAACCCAAGTTGAGTGATGGACAAAGAAATTAAGGATACAAACAGTAGGGATCAAAACTAGTGAAGATCATGCCAAGAACATCATTACAGAAAGATGGAATTGTTCTTGAAAGCTTCAAGTTCTCCACTAAAGAAGAACTAAGATCAAATACTTTAATGCTGCAGGTATGGAAAAATATTCTGTATGGGTTGCATGAAAAAAAGCGACGGCAGATGGAATGGAGAAGTTCTCAGATGTCTCTCCAAACTGAAGTCCTGATCAGTAAGAGGCAGGAATAGGGCCTTTTCCTGACTAATTCCCCTCTGTGTGCCTGTATCATAGAAGCAGAGTGTCATTGGCCATTTGCTCCATTTTCCTCAGTAAATGTTACTGCTGATGTTCAGTGAGGGCCATTTCCAATTCCATAGCTTTTCCTCTAGGATTATATAGTAGTGGTATTTTATAGGAATAGACTATTCCAGTAACCATTCTGCTGTCACTGTAAAGGACAAAAGAAAGCATCACAAAGTCTTGCAATGCGCTGTGATGGTCTTCTCTTTTCAGTGTGCTGAAATTACATTTAGAACATGCCAGTGGCAAAGGCAGAAGAAGGGTCCTGCACTGGGGAGGAATAACCCCAGGAACCAGCACAGGCTGGGGGTGGATCTGCTGGAAAGCAGCTCTGTAGGGAAGGACCTGGGGTTGCTGGTGGACAACAAGCCATGAGCCAGCAGTGTGTCCTGGGGGCCAAGAAAGTTGTCCTAGAGTGCATTAGGAAGAGCAGTGCCAGCAGGGTGTGGGGAGTGATCCTGCCTTTCTACCCAGCTCTGGTGAGGCACATCTGGAGTGCTGTGTCCAGTTCTGGGCTCCTCAGGACAAGAGAGACATGGAGCTCCTGAAGTGTGTAAAGCAAAGGGCTACAAAGATGAGGAGGGGACTGGAGCATGTCACTTATGAGGAGGAGCTGCGGGAACTGAACTGTTTAGTCTGAGGAAGAGGGAACCTCATCAATGACTGCCTATGTGAAGGGAGAGCGTCAAGAGGGTGGATCAAGGTGGTGCTGAGAAATGGGACAAGAGAGAATGAGCAGAAACTGGTGCACAGGAAGTTGCACCTGAACATCAGGAAGAACTTCTTTACTGTGTGGGTGACTGTGCACTGGAAAATCTTGACCAGAGAGATTATGGATCTCCCTCACTGGATGTCAAAAGAGCAGTCCAGGCACAATTCTATGCAATGAGCTCTAGGATGACCCTTCTGGAGCAGGGAGGCTGGACCAGATGTCACCTTGTTGTTACTTCCAAACTTACCCCTTGTGAGACTCTGTCAAAATATCAGACCCTGTAGCAGCATGCTTCTTCTGAGCTTCTCCCACTGGAAAAAGGCCAGTGTATTGATGTTGATGTTAGGATGCTTGTTGATGTCATTTTTATTGGCCCATAGCAGCTTTGTAAGGGTATAAAAATCCTAGAAAATTTTCCTGTGACATTGAGAACATCTCATAATTAAAATGCTTTTTCTTAACCTAGTCCCAAATGTCATTGACTTTTTCAGAATTTTCCAATTTTTATACTGAGTCTATGGGAAGAAGGCTACTGATATTTTAAATTTCTTATTTCTATTAAATTTCTATTATAAATTTCTATTTATATTTCTATTGAAATATCTATTGAAAGGCCAGAATCTGACTCTCAGGTATAGAAGAGACAGATTCTGTTAATTTCAGTTATCAGCAGAAAAAGCAATATGCTTTCAGGTATGAAATTGAGATTAAAAATACCAATACCTTTTTAACCTCAATGTGTTCTGAGTTTTCTCTGAAACCTACAAGAAAAAGCCCAAGGGAGTTCACTTGGGAGATGCTTACTTTATATATATTTTATACAAAGGACAGAAATATTTTATACAAAGATCAGTGTTTATTTCAGTTTTTAAAAGGAAAGGTAAGGAAAGCATTAGCCCAGCTTAATGTACTATAAATAACTTCTCTGCCTTGAGATAAACAAACAAGCAGGGTAACAGCATATCACAGGAGTGTAGGCCATTTTGGTATGTAAACATGAAGTTTAAGACCACATGCAGCTTCTTGATGATTTCTATTAACTCATTTCTGAAAAGGTCTTACATAATGAGAATAAGTAAATATTTCTCTATGGAAAAAAACCTGTTGAAGAGAAAATTGAGTCTACAATGCAAATTGAATAATTAATTCAAGCTATTGGACCTTGTGTAATTTAATTTTTTCTTAAAAACCTAGTGACACAGACAACTAGTTTTTAGGCAGTGATATTATCCATGGTCATAATGGTCCATATGACCATATCCATGGTCATATCTTGGTCATGGACCAAGAATAAATTACTCAAGTTCTTTTCAAGAAAGAGCTCTTCTTTTGATTTTAATAAAGCCTTACAACAGAGATGGAAACTCTCAGCTGGATATTAGGCTTCATAAAACAAATACTTTAACTTACTGAAGCAGTGCTCACATTCTATATATCTTTCTGTCCTTTTTCTATGCATAATCCTAAACCTTCTTCTTGCCAGTTCTTCACATCTTTTTGCTAAAATTCCATGTCCCGCCTCAACCATTTCGACCCTATTCTAGTTTTGCTCACTTGGGTTTGTTTCTTACTCCCATTCTCTCTCTTGTTCCCTCTTTCTATCCCTGACTCTCCCTCTCTAATAAAGAAGAGAGACAGAGCTTTCTTCCTATTAATTTCTTCTTTCCCTTCAACTACCTCTCATCCAAACACTCTTTCCAAGTCATGGAAGAGTCATTCCTTTCTTTCACGCTACCTGAACACCAGTACAGGAGCAATGAAGTTTAAGAAAAATAACCCCTCGGATCAGCTTTTGTCCCTGGCAATGGAACAGCCCAGAGCAGTAACGGCAGAGAAAATCTCATTTTGAATCTTAAGCCCCAACCAGATGCCATCACTGGTGCCTTGTGGAAGAGCCCTGAGAAGCAGAGCTCTGAGGAGCGAGAGCAAGGTATTTTTGTAGCCAAAGTCTCTAGAAAATTTAGCTGGCAAATATTAACATGAGTCTATAAAGCACATGAAACTACATATTTTATCTCAATGTAGGCAGCTTTCCATAAGAACAGCTGAAGGACATACTTGAAAGAAAACACTTCCACAAATAATCATGTGCTACATGTACAGAGTACTGCAAGTATCGACAGAGTGTCCTGACCAAAGTGGTTGATGAAAATACTGTAAAGATGTATTTAAATTTAACTTTGGCTGATTCTCAGAAATAACTGGAAGATGTTAGAAGAAGGAGTGTTTATTCTTTTGTTTAAATCTGCTTATGGAAGACATTGGTGAAGCGGCTAAGCTGGAGGAGGATTGCCCCTCTCGGACGTCTGGCTAGTGACCAGCACCGCTAGCAGTCGGGGGCACTATCCTGGATTTGGCGATCTGAGACAGTGCCTATGGCAACTGCCCTGTGCTAGGACAGCGACAGTTCCTTGTAGAAGGACGTGGCCTGTGGCAAGGACCAGCAGAAGGAAAAGAGAGTGGACTTCAGCTGAGGTGCACTCAGATTTATTACATCCCAGGGGAACCAACTGCCAAACACAAAGGTTTGAGGGTACAGAAGCTTATAAAGGGAAAAGGAAACAGGGATGGAGTCAGCCTCTGGGCGAATAGGAGCCTAAAGGGGAGCGGGATTTAAAAGGATGACATTAGGAATATACCAATAGGGATACATTAAGGGAGGGGCCCCGGCCCCTGAGCCAATCACTCGACGCTCTAGATAGAAGTTTTTAGAGGGAAGGGTGGGAGTGCCGAGTGATGGACAGGGTACCAGGGAGGGATCAGATACATTGGTTGCTATGGTGATTGGGGAGGAGTAGGGATAACTGGCAGCACAGAGGAGGGTGGAGAGAACCAAGGCAAAACCATTATAAACGGAGTGGGAAACAGAACTGTTCAACATATAACTTTACACAACACAGCAATTTGGAATTAAACATTTTGGACCTGGCAAAATTGACATGCAATTGAAAGAAGAACATACAATGAAAAATCAGTGTGGAATCCCAGGTGCAGCCATGTCTGCTTACATTGCCTGTAATCTTAATTACTATTTAGAATCAGCATGTTGTTTTCACTTTCTCTAAGATCACCTCCCACCATTTAATGCCAATGCCTTAGTTTATGTGACCTATTTGTCAGTAGTACAAATGAGTCATGTAACAAACCATTCAAATAGCACCAAATAAAGTTACTGTGAAAGCTTAAGGGTGTTTTTTGGCTTCATCTTATTCAAATACTGGACTGTCTTGCAAGACACCTTATTAAGAGGTTACCTTATGTAAAATCCCATAGTTACAATGAATTTTAAAAGACTGATCATGTTTAAATTTATTTGCCTCAATGGGGCTTCAGTTCCTGGCATAATTAAGATCTAACTAACAGCTCTCCAGACTTGCATGACAAACACCAGTGGACAGCAACAGATTGCTGCCTTAAAGGCAGGCTTTTAACTTCCTGTCTCCAGCAAGCATGGGAAAAAAATATGTGACCCCTAGAGAAGAAATCCTTTTTGCAGAATCGGAGGTGGGAGGATGCAAGTGTAGTGATCATAAGTAAATGATAGTAAGTAAATAATATTAAGAAAAGCCAAGAGTGAATTTATACATTAGTTAAGGAAAAAAACCAAACCAAAGACCATTCCATCCCATATGCCTGTTACTAAGCATGATGAGTGTAATAAAGCTTTAGATGGTAATAAGAAATAAAAAGAGCCAAGACCTTAAACATCAGCATCAGAGCAGAAGATCTTCAGCAAGAGAGTGGAGAAAAGAACAGAATGTCTTTTATTGTCTATTTAGTGGGTTAGCTCCCCAAAAAATGTTTATGAGAGAAAGGATTATGGAAAACAAAACGCATATCCTAACAGATCATATGGTGGGTTGTGCTAGACGGACTCATTTATCTCCATTGAAGGAGGACAAGACCTTTATAATTCACTTGTGGCTTCATTGCTTGTGAATTATGAGCCTTGCCCCCTTACTAGTGGGCACCAATCTGTTATCCCAGGAGACTGCTGTTGCTGTTATGCACATTTTTTCTGCTTTATTGATAGGTGCCAAAATATCTTCTTTTTCCCTTATCTGTACCTCACAAATACAATGAAATGTACTTTCTTCTGACATAAAACAAGGCTAGATGATTATACAAGATATATCCAGCTGAAGTCCTTTGAGTATCCTCTGTTTCTCTTTATATTCTTTATAAATAAAGTACTAAATAATTTCTTAGAGCTGCAAAATCTCTCAATCCTAAAAAGTGATCATTTAATCTATGAAAAAGGACAAAAACATATATTACTGAGTATGAAATCAAAGACTTACTGTACCTGCTAACCAAGAATTTATAGGTTTAGAAAGGTATAGGCTTAGAAATAATCCCACAAAGAAGAATATACAAATATTTATTGACAAAAAGGGGCTAATAAGTGTGCCAGATGACTGGCAGTCTTGCAGAAGCAGAGGGCTTCTATACTGCCTTCATGCCATAGCTATTAGTGTCACCTAGTGCATGAAATTATCATTCCCAACAGGAGATATATACTTAGATGCTGGCTCTGTCGAAAGTCTGGAAGTCATTTAAAGTTGATTATGAAGTACACACGATAAATCCTGATGCATAAAAGTTGTTATTAAAAATAGTAACTAGGCTGATACATTTAAACTTAAAAGTTCTGCGTTTTAATTTCATGTCTTTTTGGTGAAATTTAATCTGCTAGTGGAACTGCTGTAGAAATTTTAAAAGCCTTCACATAATCCATCATAATCATAATCCATTATTTGTAATGAACATGTGAAAACCAATGTTTTCCCTTAGCATATTATTTGTGGAAGAGATGAATTTGTGGCAGATATGTTCATGCAACTGTAGTTTCAGACACATCCGATTTTAATTCTATCTGTTATTTAAAAACATGGATTTTTTGTTGTCAGAAAGAAGTGAAAAACTCCCCAAACATACAATTTAGTTTGCTTTCCATGTCAGAGTTGTTTCCTGCTGCAATGCTTAGTATAAGAAAAGAAAAAGCATCTAAAGTAGATGTGATATGTTAACAACAAAGATAAAGTGAAATCGCTTTGAAACTGAATTTTCCTTTCTGGTAAATGATGTCCTCTAACATGTCAGTGAATAAAGTTCAGTATGGCTTGTTCAGTTTTTTGCTAATCACTTAGTAATAGTTCAGGGCAAATTCCTTGGAAAGATTCTTAGTTCAGTACAACTGAGAAATTGAGCACTAAGCTAGTAAAAGAGAGAGAGACAAAGGAAAAGTGCAGGCTCCTATTATTGTTACATTGGACAGGGACAGTAAATAATTGAGAGTTGTCACCTAGAAGTTTCTTCATTATTCATGGGCTTATATTTAGTCCTGTATATCAGCGCCATCTAATTTTGTTACGTCACTTGCACTTCTCAACTCAAACATTAATATGTCTGCCACTGACATGTGATACACACTGGCTTTTCAGAGATATCACAGGCTGCTGATCTGCACCAGTCAAGAGCAATGTAATTGACACTGGCAGACAGAAATATTACTGCCAGATTGAAGAATATAAATAATAAATAAAAAAAATTCTTCCAGTACTGCACAAAGAAATGTCCGTAATAAGAAAAAGATCTCTTCAATCACACTCACTGAGAATCAGCCCCAAATTAAAATAGCAATAGATTAAAGGCAAGGGTCCCATTCAGTTATGCTGAGTGTCTGTACTCTTTTGATAATACATTGTACAGCTGCAGAGCAGCTGTGTAGGTTACTGTGAAGAGAAAGGGAAGATTGCAAGTAGTTCAGATATTTAAACACCTGAAGAGGAGTCTTGACCATTTAGCTGAAGATACATATATTTAGAAATAAGGCAAAGCTAAATGTTCCTAAATGGCTGCCTCATATTATCATGGCAATAACATGAAAATACAGTGACTGGCCTGCAAAACTCATGAAGAGGGAAATAAAAGTGAGGTTAAAAATTTAATATATTGTGTGTCTTAGGAGTTTTCAGGAAGTTTAATTTTAATAAATGTGAATTATAAAAGCCAAAGTCAATTTAGTGCCACACCAACTGTACGCCTACACCACCAGTGGGTATGTATCAGTGTGTAGAGAGCTTAAACCTAAACTGTGACCAATCAAATGTGTCAGGTTTGCTTCTAATAGTGCTGGTGCACATTAATATGAAGAAAGGACAAGGCAGGAAAATGAAGAGGCACTTATGTATTCATCACTGATGGGGAAAACCAGACTATTAAACAACCTATCAGCCCAGGGGGATGCTCATCCCAATCCACATCTCAGGTAAACTAGAAGCATAGCTGGATAGAGTGAGATGAAGATGAGCTAGTCCAATGGATTGTGAGGATAGTGAAAAAAAACCAAAAATGTGGAGAAAATGAAATGGAAGATGGGAGAAAAATAAAACAACTTCTTAGGAAAGGAAGTAACATACTACATCTTTCCTGGATTGCTCTAAACTGAAGGAGTGTTTCTGTTCTTCTCCCTCTCAGCTGGCACTGAATAAATAATCTCTGAATAATCCCTAAATCAGAAAACAGTTGCATCAAAAATTGTCCATATTTACTTGGAGTTCAATACAATTGTTTGTTACCATGTTCTGTGTTACCAAGGTCAGTGAACAGACAGACAGATACAGTTCAGTGGGAGATGGAGCAGATACAGCTGTGTTACGTCGTAGGGGAGCTCTATGCTTCTGCTACAATAGGCAAAATGAGGGAAAGAAACCTAGGTTTGTCTTACTGTAAAATTGACACCTTTGCCAAAGGTAGTACAAAAACAATTGTGTACAAAGATTAATTACATAGTTTTATAATAATTGGTTGCTCTTATGTATCAGTTATGAAGCCAAGATATGAACATTTAACAAAGACAATCACATAGACTGAATCCCTAAACCATTTTAGGAAAGTAAGTATTAATATTCTTTTGTGTTTACCTGGTCTTTTTCCTATTTCTTTGGTTCTCTGATTAAATAACAGTTTAGATTTGCAGAGGTTTTTAGTGGCTTTTTTTTCTTTATTTTAAATTTATTTATTTATTTATTTTAAATTTTAGCAACTCAACACCCAAACCTAATTTCAGGATTCTAGGGTTTCTTTTGTGATGGTATGTTGTACTGGAAGAGCCCATGATAATATCACATCTAGCTGCCTGTATTCTATGATCTGTAAAAATACCTGGAATGTAAAGTAATTATGACAAAGGCAGTTACCAAATTAGAATAAAAGGTGGGATTCATGTTTAATAATTGAAAAACAGGAGACTCTGAACGTACATTCCGCTAATAGCTGTAGTCATTTCCCGTATTACTAAAAGCTTCTCTTTTCACTGCGTGAGACAATACTGCTTTGAGTTCTGCTGTCTCTCCACATTGGTATTGGACATGAAAATCAGGAAAACTTTGTAAGATCCATCTATAGACATGATCACATAATAAACAAAGTATGACAGCCTTCAGTTTCCAATGACATCCTGAGGTAAATGCAAATTTAGATATGCATTATTTTATGAAGATTGGGAGTACATAAACTTGAAGTGGTTTCCTTTTGTTCCACAATCAGAAAAACTGAATAAAATAGACCAGGATGCACAAAAGCAAATCCCTCATATACTGTCAAATTCAAATTAATTCCTGTCAGTCACAGTCTTTTTATATTTTATGGCCAACAGTAACACATTGTGGGGTGTTGCTTTGCTCATTTTCTCTAAGAATGGTAGCAATTTGTGAGTAACATCAGAAAGCAGAGATCATTCTGGCATCAAATATTTTTCCCTAAATCATATGATCATTCTGTTTCTCTTCATCCAGAACTCAGCTTTTCTGAAGGGCAGAAAGTTTTTCCTAACCAGAGGTTTCTTCAAAAGAAACAAATCAAAAAGAAATAATGAAAGCATGGCTTGCAACAGACAATATTAAATAACTTTTGTCCTGCATGTTTATCTTTCTGGATTCATTCTATAGCTCTTAAAACAACCACTATAGCTCTTAAAACAACTTCTATCTTTATAGAAGAATCTTAATAACTTATATTACTAGTCCTATTGTTCACATCCCTAATGGTGATGGGTGAATGCAACAGCTTTAAAAACATCCTATGAAAACAAAACTCAAGCATAAAAATCTGGTGGCTTTCTAAAAATTCTAGTTATTTAGACTAATTGTCAAACAAGGCAGTTGCAGTCATCGTACCTTATATCTTGTTGAGTTTACACATGACATTTGACACTCACAGGCACCTCTGCTATGATATTAATTTTCCAGATTTGGCAGTTTTGTATATTCCTATATAATCCTTACATTTAATTAATGTATTTAAATAAATAACTAAACAAAAAAAAAAACCACCAAGTGAAAAAGCCAAAACACAATTGTGACAATTCCAGACATGCCCAATCAGAAGCTGATTTGGATTTAGATTTATAGGGCCAGAGGGGGGACAAGGGAAGCAGTAGCTCTTTCATGTCTGCACACCTGTGCAGCATCGGATGAGCTGACTATAGGTAACAGAGGCCTTCAAGACTACCAGTGGGAATCACATTCAGCAAATATTTTAAATTGCTCTATGTAATTCAGGGAGATACTGTTGTTTCCTAGATGTGTCTTTCAGAATGCTTCAGGAACTTGAAAGTAGCCTCTATTCTGTTAAAGTGAATCCCTGATATGATTTACCATCATCTTCTTTAAAATACCACCACAAAGCTGAGACTTGCTTTGTGATAAAGATGAATGCTACTCTTTAGTGCATGTTTCAAAATAAATGGATTATATTAACTGATGTACAATTCCCCTCTCTCTATGATTACTTCTAATTTGTACATTCATAAAGACGTGGATTACTAATAACAGCTATCACTCATTTTCTCTGAAACAGTTTGACACTAAGTACTAGAGAGCACAGTGAGTTACAATGAAGACTGCACTTGCAGATAATGTACAGATACAATTGTACTTCCTCCTCAAGGATTTAATAAAGAACACTGCTAGCTTATACACTATCTCAGTTCCCTAAAATGATGTGAAACAGCCTTTGAGCGCAGACAGGAGTGTCCACTGGTGTCCCCTAATGAATCCCTAAAAGCTGTATGCATAACTGCCTAGCATCAGTCTGCTTCTGTCCCTACGCTTGTCTGGCATCCCATGTCACACATGAGCAAAGAAAGTAAGTCTAAGGGCCAATAAACATGTTTCTTTAATTCCAACAGAAAGCTCACTGATGTTTGGTATTCTTAATTGCAATACAGCTCAAAGAAAGACTGTCAGATGCTATGGCTCTGCACACAACCTTATTCCAAAGGAACAAGTTTCTGTGAGATCTTCAATACCAAGGCATACCAGGCTACAGGTATAGAACTCTGGGGGAGCTCCCAGCAAAAATCTTTTAAATGGAAAACTCCTAAGGGCAATGTGACAATTGTCACAAAAGAAAACTGCACAGGGTAATGTGAGAAGCTCTGAGCATCGGCCAGAGGAGAATCATGAAAATTTTAACACCTGTAACAGCAAGAATCACACTCGTGGTATTTTTTAAGGGTTCAATTGTGCTAAAATTGCTTGCTTCCTTCTTTCTTCTACTGTTTTTCCCTTCCTTTAGCTAACACTTCCCTTTTGCAAAGATTGCAGCTATCATTACCTCTTCAGGTGTGTAGATCCCACTAAAAAGCAAAACCTACATAAAGTATGATATGACTGAAGTTTGATTCCTAACTTGAATTTCAGAGGATGCATCCAGTTCAGTTCTCTTTCTCCAGACACAAGTCTGGGCAATTCTTATTTTCATGGCTATATTTTCTTTAAAAAGCTGAAAGGAAAGACAGACAGGAAGGAAAGACAGGACAGATTCTGCCACTACTTCCCCCTGTATACTCCCTTCAGCACACTAGCCTTGATGAAATGAGGATACCCTTCCTCAAGGAAAACACTGGAAAAGCAGCAGTAAAGTAGAATGCCCCAGTTCCTTATCTCACTCAAAAAACCCAACAAAGCAAACTTAAAGTTCATTAGTTAGCAATTATGTGTTTTCAGTGGTGGAGTAACGAAGCAAGTGAGCTAACAAGCTACAGCACAGTTTAAAACTAATAACAGCTGGAATATTTATTGGTTACTTAGGTCAAAGCAGTCCGCCACCCAGAACTTCATTAAATGTCATCTTTGCCATTAAAAACAAATCCTAATTTGACTGCAGGGAGTGAGGGGATGTCTCCAGCACAGGTAGAAACACCAAACTATGTGCGATGAATTTCTATGTGTGAGATATATAGTCAGCATTTCTAATGAATCTGCTTGGAGTGGCTGGAATATTATGATTTATAGCATCTTCCCACTCTCCATCATAGCATTTTATTAGATGGATGGGAAGCCAGTAGTAATGAGGTTAGGAATGAGAAAACATCCATCAAGCTTGGCTACATCTTCTCAGTAAAGACAACACACTATCTTGTATGTCACAGGCAGTGATTTGGTCACGATGGTATAAAATGTGTGATTAAAACCAAGCACTTGACACTAGATAATAGGCATCTAGTTAAAAAATAGCTCTAGTGTTCCTGACTTTTAATTAAACCCAACTCATAAATATGCACTGTGGTAAATATACTGCAGAATTGGTCTTTTTTATATTCCACCACATAACAATTACCTCCAGAATGAACACTTTATTTCACTACATGCTGTTATTAGGCCAGAGTGAGTCTAAGAGACAGTCTAAAATACAGATGTTGAGCCAGTGATGTCAGGCAGGTACACAATGATCCCATCCACTTCAATTTCTTTCTCTCCTTCTCACACTTCCTACTGCAGTTATCAATCTAAAATAAAGCATCCTTGATCATTTTTAGCAATCTTTCAAGACAACTTTGACTGCTTCAGTAATAACAGAGAGAGGGGGCCTCTTAAATGTAGAATGCTAGTGCACTGTAAATCTGTCTCTTTAACAGGTTTATTCTTTTGTGTGTGGCTCATTTACAGAAGATTTTTTTACGTGGCTTTGAATAATGTAAAGCTGACAAATTTGTGTACAGACCACAGACAGTATGCAGGCACTTGCTCAGCAAGCTATTTAACTGTGCCTGACTTAAGTGCTTGAGTCCTCTCGTGGAGGTTAACAGTCAATTACCCACTGATTGCTAACTCAACAATTGATCAATAAAGGAGTAATCCAGTTCCCTCATGGCTTCAAGAGACAACATCCTTGCGCTGAAACCAGAGGCATTGGGGTCAAGTTCTACATGTCAGGGGGAATTCTTGCTGCTGTAAAGGCTTTCAGTGCCGCAGATCACAGAGGCCAGCTGTAGTATAGCTGCTCAGGGTTTCATTCAGTGGGACACATGGTAACTGAAGACCTTCTGTTCTAACAGCAAAAAGTAAGCATTTCTGGTTTTAAGGAAAACATTCTTATCTACTAAATGAAGTACATTGATACCTGCTTACTTGGGAGAAGGGAACAACCACGAGCCTAATGGACGTTGGTATGTACTCTACATGGTACATTTGGTAGGACTGAATCTCTTCACTATTTTCCATTGTAAATGAAATATTATTTATCATATCTGATCAGAGTTATTAAAAGTTATTTGGATGTTGAGACAAACGGGTGTCAAACACATTAAATATAATGTCTTTCTTTTCTTTCTGTGGTTTTTCGGCAATACAGTGAACATATTATTTTTAAATTGTCACAGGCAGAAAATTGATATTTGGTAATGGTGACACATCTTGCTAAGAATGATGAGTTTTCCACTGCAGCTGAATCACTGAACTTTATAATTTGCCTAAAAGATTTGCAAATTAGTGATTTCTGCTGTAAACCACTATTTTTCCCCTCTAGGGAGACCTTTGGAACATTTGCTAGTGGCCTCCAGGGAGGTAAATATTCATGTGATGCTTCTTCTGTTTCCACCTGCTACCCCAAAAAATACCTAGATATATACATAAGATATGTTTCAAGATAACTTTTGCATATTGTCAAAGTCTGCATTGCTGGGGTTTTTTATAGGCAGAGGAAGAGAAAATGGCATTTCTTATTTTCAGCGTAAAGACAGCTGGATCCAAAAGTATCTTTCAAAAATGAACCTGTTAAGTTGCTTCAGAATGTTAAGGATCATTTTTTAAAGCTGTTTTATCAATAAAAAGTACAATTTTTATTATACAATAAAATTTTTATTATACAATAAAAATTGTACTTTTTATTGATAAAAATTGTACATCCTCAACACAATTTTTATTGTGTTGAGGATGGGTCCAAAGCCTGGATCCATCCTCAACACCTTCCCTTCAGATACTCAGAGACAGTGATAAGGTCTCTTGTGTCTCAGCTGACTCTTCTCGAAGCTAAACAGCTCCCTCAGCCTTTCTTAAGAGGGGTGCTCCAGTCCCACAGCCATCTTTGTCATTCTCTGCTGCACCCACTCCAGGAGCTCCATCTCTCTCCTCTCCTGAGG
The DNA here is from genome assembly GCF_963513975.1 of Fringilla coelebs. NCBI lineage: Eukaryota > Metazoa > Chordata > Aves > Passeriformes > Fringillidae > Fringilla > Fringilla coelebs. The sequence continues at coordinate 36,658,372 of NC_140031.1, forward strand.
AGCCAGAACTGGACACAGCACTCCAGATGTGCCTCACCCGGGCACCAGGGTAGAGGGCCAGGATCACCCTGCTTACCCCGCTGGCACTGCTCTTCCCAATGGACCCCAGGACACCATTGCCCTTCTTGGCCACCAGGACACACTGCTGGCTCATGGACAGCTTGTTGTCCACCAGGAACCCCAGGTCCTTCTCCTCAGAGCTGCTTTCCAGAGCCCAGCCTGTGCTGGTGCCCGGGGTGATTCCTTGCCAGCACAGGACCCATTGGCCTTGGTTGAATTTCTTACAGTTCTTTTCCCATCTCTCCATCCTGTCAAGGTCCTTCTAAAGGACTGCACAACACTCTAGACATTGATGTTTGGTAAAAGAGTTACATGACAGATTTCATTCTAAATAATACTCCTAAAAATACACAAAAAACTAGTAACCTAATTCCTTACATTATTAGTGTTCTGCCAGTGTATCGTTCTAATATAGCCCTTTCAAGTGTCACGCATTTCAGTGATTTGTCTTTTCTTTCATGCCATCATACTAATTTTAAAGTAGTTTCAGGAAATTATTGAAGTTTCATTGGATGGAAATGGTGGCTTTACCAATCAAGTTCACTCTGTCATATAGTGAGATGAAATATATCTTGGTGCAATATTAACAGCTTACTATTTACAATGAATTTTAATAACAGGATTAATTTGCCTCAACAAAAAAAGATAAACTTGAATGTTAATAAAAGGTAGGCTATGATGCCATCTAAATACACCACTAAGACTTTCATACAAAACCAAAATTGTTTATTGGATGAAGGAAGCACTATGATCTCTCTACTTGCAGTCATCATAATCCTTGCAGAAAGAGATTTCTTATGCTGGCTTTTATTATGCACTCATTTTTCAGAGGAATAAATTACATGCTCCTTTTGCTGCATTAATATTGCAGGCAACCATGGGTGCTGTTGTACATTCCCTTGTAAACACATTTTATACAGTGCCAGTTAAGCAGGAGGTGGGAATATTGGCCAGAGGATTCCAGTATCTCAGCTAAAGGTCAATATGGCTACCAACCAGCAAAAAATTACTTAGTAATGGCTTGTATAGCCAGCACTGGGTTCAAGCCCAGCTTCTACTAAAAGGGTTGAACATACAGGCTTCTCCAAGAGAGCAGGTGGTACCAAAGGAACCATCCTTTATTGAGAAGGCAACTTAAAATAAAAATAAATCATGTCCATGACCTCCCCTGACCAAGCTAGCTTTTGCATTTTTTCATCTTTAATAGTCTTAATGTTTCAACACAGAACATAGTAAAATTTCTATATGGGCACTTAGCCACTAAATCCACACATAGACTCAGTAATGTTGACTGCTCCCTCTCCTTTTCACAGATAGCAAGAGACTCTAACCCTGACCAAAAAGTACATCAGGTTAGATAGCTTGGATACTTTCTAGCATCCAAGGAAAAAAGCATTTCTTCTTTTAAGGGTTAATCAGAAAATAACGGCCAATCTATTTTTTTTTCCGCTATTTTTAAGGCTTCTTAGTGTTCAAGTGAGATTTTCACTTAGCTTTCTTCACATAAGAACTACTGAGACTTTATTGGTGCCTTTAAAAATGCCCAGAGAGGTCTGAATTAGCAAGGTGAGGTCTAGTATGGTTTTTAATTGAAGACTAAAAACTGACCTTGAATTGAATTGAATTGAATTGAATTGAATTGAATTGAATTGAATTGAATTGAATGACAATTTAGGTTTAGCACAAACAGGTAAGGAGATACTAACGTGTGTTCTTATATTCCAATAGAAATGCCCGCACTCTGTGTTCACTGCAAATATGGTGGCCACTTGTTAAAACAATACCAAGACTTTACTGCAAACAAATTTCAGTATAAAAGGTCTCGCCAACATTGTGCACAATGACAGCAGAGAAACACCTGTACCTTTGGAGGATGAGATGCAAGCTGGGCTATCTCCTCCTTCATCACTCTCACTTTTTCTTTGACTCTGTGTTTCTGAACTCTGCACATTTAGACAGCTCATCAAACAGATTCCCTTGTCATATAGGACTTGCACCATTAACAGCAGTCTCATCTTGCACTATCATTCTCAAATTCTTCACAGCCTGCAGGAAGAAATTTGAAGTCTGTAAGTTTGTCCCCACATGCTTAGATGAGGAGAATTCATTCTTTGAATTCTTCTGTTCCGAAAGTCACCATCCCTCATTAATGTATTTTAATCCACAAAAATTCAGTCAGGTTTTCAAAGGAAAACTTTATTTTCTCTATAATTTTATTATTAACTGGGCTGAAAGAAAAAGTTCCAACTTTTCCCAGCCAGGAAGAAAGAATCATTTCATATTCACTTATTTCCTTGTATTTGTTCTATGTCAATAATATTTCTTCTCATTTTATTATTGCTAGTAGAAGAGCCTCATTTTTCAGCAGCTGACACTTTGAGGGCAGGTCTCTCATGTGACATGCCTGGACAGGAGCTGCAGGTGACCCTGTTTCATTAGACCACAGGGCTCCCCAGGGCACCAAAAATTCTGCTTTATTAGAAAATTTCCAAGCGGCTCTGAAGATTATCCTTTTGTTATCTATTTTATAAGATGTGGCTTTTATCCTAGATTTCTGGAAATCGATTCTTTAAAGAAAGAGATAGTTTCTGTGAAATATTTGGCTCAAGCCTAACTCTTATCCCAGTAAATAATTTAAAGGCTGTCTGTCACCACCCACATAGTCTTTACTAATCCCTTCCAATTTGGAAGCATAAAGCAATGAAGCAGCAAAGAAAATGAAATTTTCTACTTATTAATGTCTGTAAACTTTATGCCTCTCTGGAATGACAGAGTGAGGCAGGTATAAAAGGACATTTGAAATACTTAGTCTGTACTTGGTCTGATCATAAACCATCAACCACTCCCAGTAATGAGCAGACAGTATTTTGATTTCCTAAATTTTCAGAAGCCAAGTCTTTCTTTGATTAGGGAGTTAGGATGAAGGAGTTAGCTGACAGCTTTTCCACCCTGAGACTACAACAAACTCTTCTGGAGATCTCCTGTGAGTGCACTAATACTGAAAGTACATTGCTGTGATGTACAAACTTTTAGAGTCCTAAAAACTAGATTAAACATCCTTGATTTTTTCCTGACTGCAAAGGGTTGCTATCTTGATGGTGCTATAAGATCAATGTGAGGAGGAATCTATTTGTGCAGATGAGAGTATTAAATGAAAAGAAGCTGAGCTGAGGTACATTTCTATCTGCAAGCCCTGAATATCTAAAGGATAACACCTCTATTACAACACCAACAGCAAACCGCATTAGGATTTTTTTTTTTTCATTACAATCTATTGGGAAAAGACAAGAAGTACAAGTAGACAGAGCAGCATCTTCCTTGAAAGAAAACTAGTCTTTTCTATGTGTCACTTCTCTAACAAGAGTCCCACAGTGCCATTGTGTTTACTTTCTTTGCATAGGAAAGCTGAACAGTGAGAACACTGGTGCATAAGCTCTTCAACTATTGAGATATTGAATTCTGATCTTTAATAAACCAACACTGATTTACTTCACTGCTTCTGTTTGCTTAGTTAAGCTCCACTGGCATAGGAAAAGGCACACATAATTTAATCAGATTGCTTTTTTCATTTGATTTTTATTAATGCAGCAAGCAGGCATTGAGCTCGATGAATTCTCTCAGTTCTCACCACTATAATATACCACTTCCTTCTTTACTGAGTGTTTCAAACAACAGCAAAAAATCCCAAAGAAGTATCAGAGTTTATGTGGAGTTGACATGAGGGCCATTTCAATGGTACAAGCTTTCAGTATCGTATTAAAAGTATACTTTGTGACAGTCATTAAAGAGAGTGTTAAATGCTCTCATTTCTGTGGGGTTTGACATGCCATTGTGTTTTCTCCTAGAAAGATCCCACTATCTTGGGACTCCAGGATATCTGTGCAGCTGCTTTATGCCATCCAGCATCCAGCACAACCTGCTGCTCTTAGCATTAGATATTCTAGATAAATATAGTACTGTTGAGCTGTCACAACTGGAGACACATAGATTTTCATGTTTTGCAGTTCACAGCAGCTTCAGACAAATCTTTCCCATTTATTTCAGGGTCATACCTCATTTCTCTGTACAGAATTGTCACAGTGATTTTAAAAACAAGTTTGAAATAAAGCTGAGCACATGTAAAGATGATTCCATGCTATGCTTTTCATAAGCTCTGAAGACTCTTGCCCTTTGTCTAGAGGAGAACTGATGAAAGTCTTGGAGCCTTCATTGTTCAGCTGCCATTTAACTTGTTTCCCTCAAGCCAACATTGTTTATTCTGTTGTGTTATTCTACCTCTATCATATTTGATTTTGCTCCATTTTTTATTGTGAAGACTGAAGTGAAAAATATATAATATTATGAATATATGTGTCTATATCTATATATTCTTACATATATGTTTAAAAAAATAATGGTTTTAAAAGTTGCAGCCTCTTGGAAGCATCTGTGTTATTCTATTTTTAATTACATTGTTGTGATGTCTGCCTTCATTGAGGAGTAGGCAGCCCATTGCCAAAATACTACTTCCTCTGTGACAGCAGAATCTCACAATAAAGACAAAATCTCCTAGGATAAAGAAGGACGAAAAGAAGAAATTATACTTCTTTCTTGGTCACGATATTTCTTTATAAAAAATTGTTTGGAAAGTGGCATTGTTATTGTTGTTGTTGTTGTTATTAGTATTATTAATTTACTACTACTACTACTACTACTACTACAACACAGATTATTTTTCAAGTAAGATATGAACCATCCATGAACCATCCTTCCATCCTCCCAGGGTAGCTTCCATTCCGAAGCTGCTAACTATGCTCAGAAACAAATACATCTTCTGTACATTCTTTATCATATTTATATCAATCCAAGTGAAAAGTGATTTCTTTTTTGCGAGAATTGCAGGAAAACACATCTCCATGTCTCTCAAAACTTTTTAACACTGGTCATATTTTGTTCTTAAGTCTGTAGCTGTGTTGTTGGCCTCTTATGACAGACCTCTGCTTACTTTTCAAACTCTAATCTATATTCTACTTCAAAGTCCATGTGGGCATGGCATACAGATTGCTGGTTTTTTTTTTATTTCTGGGTTTTTTTTTATTTCTCCTTCACTGAAGCCAGCAAGAGTTTTATTACCTATTTCCCTGAGTATTATAAAGAGTATTTAAAGAATTTAAAGAGTATTTAAAGAAACTCTTTACTTCATTCTATCTCCATGTTCATATTCCCAAGCACTGAATGACAAGTAGATAAGAAAAAAAAAAAGAAAAAATAAAAGTGTGCAGCAGCAAAAGTTTGTAGCCACAATTTTTAAACTTAGAGGCAAAATAAAACTATAGGTAATTAATAGTCCTGACTAAAAAACTTTAAGCACCTAGAAGCTTACAAGATCCTTTAGATTATTCTGGGTTTTTTGAGAAGCTTTTATGAATTTCAAATCAAAATGTTTAATGTTTTCTGAAGCATGAAAACACATTTTAGTTTTTCTAAATTACCACATAACTAACCAAAGTAATACTTTTTTAAATCCACAATGTTATTAATTCCTTACTATTATATATCCATTACCAAGACCAAAATTTCAGCCTTTCAACACATTAGTCTGGAGATTGTTCCATATATTTTTACCACAAATCATCTTGAAGATGCTTTTGTGCTCTAAACTGATAGTTTCAGGGACAGAGCTACCAACCTCTCCATTATTTCAAATGAACAGTAAAAAAGCCCTCTCATTACATTCAGGAATGTAAGAACATTGACCAACACTAAATTCATTATCCTCAGTTCATTGATTATGCATCACTTATCAAACGCCTTCTGCCACAAAGCTTCTGAAATACCTAGTTGTGTGGAGATGTCTGCATTGATAATATGATATTAGGCTGACTTTTGTGTCAAGGCATAAGTTCCCTGAGTTTTTACACGTGGAAGAAGCAGCTCTGTTCTGTTAAATCTCTACGTTTTATAATTTAATTTCGTACAAAGCTTAAAACAAAAGATAGTTTCTGAAGCAACTTTTCTGGAAGATGGTAGAATGGAGAGCTCTCCAGGAATACTCAGCTAATGTTATAATTTTTGCTCAAATGAAAAAAAGCCAATTTAAAGCACCCTCAATTAATTTTTAACTTTTTTTTTTGTTTGTTTGTCTTGCCACCAAGCCATACACAAAACAGAAAATAGTTCTATTGAAACATTTGCAGAAACTTGTTCCTGTCATTAAATTAAAATGTCATCTATCATAACAAACTATTGGCAAACGGCTTAGTTTTTGGTCTGCTTGTCTGCCCACCTCATGGGATAGCAGAATATTGCTACAATGATGAGCCATTTGTTCAAAATCTTGCCTCCAAGGATACTCCTCCAATTTATACTCAAAACATTCACTGTTTTGTTTTCTGGATGCTGTTCTGAACAGTGTAATGTGAAATCTTTTGGCACTCGCCTTTTAAGTGCTTACAGACAGACTTTCATTTAAAGTCTGTCTGTACATATTATTTGCCTAAATGCATAATATTAAAGGGGAGTGAAACATGATGTGTTAAGTGTTTGTAGGAAGGTCTGAACTATAGTAATTGTTTAAAAACAGTGCCCACAGCATTTTCAAAACAAACAGTAGTTCCCACTAAATCTTCTCAAGCAGACATGCAGATATTCCCATAAAGGATTCCACCTTTGGGACCAAATTGGGTGTTGGAGCAAATACATGTAATTTCTGTTTCTTATGACTATGTTAAAAGAAATTGTAATAAAAGAATTTCTAATTCTTTGGGGTTTGGGTTTGTTTTCATATATTTTTTTAAATACAGTTCTAAAATTATCTATTAAATGCAATGTTTTAATAATAAGAATCACAGACTTAGATTCTCAGCCTTTAATTTTCCATTCCCTGTGAAGTATCCATGTGCAGTCCCTCAATCTCCAATTCTGAGGCATAATCCCATGCAAGTACAGTATTAAGTTCCATGGTAAACCTGCCAGAGGAGGGCAAAAAGGATTAGACTGCTGCAGTTTAACAAAGATTCAGTGAATGTGTCACTTTAAAGCATGCCAGGTTTTGACATGAATAGGTACTTGCAATCTAAATGTGTTACTTATCTAAGTATTAATTACCTACTGAGGAAAAAAAAAGACAGTTATCCCACAGGAGTAGCCCGAATTTTACAGTATGGTCATTTGTAAGTAAATTTGCAAAGCTGTGCACAGGGAGCTAAGGATAAACCCTATTAGTGAATAAATGGATTTACACATTTTGTAATTGTATGCAGCTTGGAAAATGTACCTTTTCATGTCTTAGCCTGAGAATCCAATAGCTTTAGAGCTGCTGCCTGCTAGTACCTGGAAAAGATGCTAAATATCTACATTGCCTCTAAAACATGGCCTAATGTAAAAAGTCCAAAACTAAGAATATGTCAAATTGGGTTTTTTAGCTAAAGGTGTAGAAGATACCTTGGAGGTACATAATAACACTAAAGGAGAATGAAGATAAGGGTGGCCTCAAATCCTAGTGGAAAAAACATTACTAGAGGTGGGGGGAAAAGGTTCCTGTTATTTCAGTGTCCTGGTTTAGGTCAAATTTGGAAGGAAACCTCCAAATGGGGACCCTCCAGAAAGCAAATTCAAATGGCCCCTCCCCCCAGCTGGGGGAGGAAAGGATTTCTTTCATGAAAAGATTACCTTGGAGAAAAATGGAAGAAATTGTTTCCTTAACAAGCAAAGTATTCACAAGCATAAAAAATTAATGATATTAAATGATAAAACTTCTTGCTGTTCTGAAGAGATGTCAATTTCAGAAAGTCCTTGTAGTGGGGTGTAGTTTAGCTTGCTGAGTCTCTTATCAGTCCCTCTTGCCCTGGAAAATGCTGTGTCACAGGCCCTGGTTGGCCACATGTGCCACCTCCCGATGTTTTTCTGGGTGTTCAGTCCACAGCAGGTTTGAATAGTTCCAAGAAAAAGGAAAACCGCACTCCAGGGAACTTCTCTCTCTCAGCTAGCTAAAACTATCTAAAACCAAAGGAGAGCTCTGTCCCACTGTCCGTGCTGCAAACAAATGCAGTCCAGGAGAAGGGGGGGAGCAAGTGCAGTTTCTGAAAACAAACTGCACGCTTCTTCTCTTCCCCACCTCCTTCTCAGAACCAGTCTTGAAGGTGCAAAACTTAATATCCAGCATTAACAGAACAGATGACTGGGGATACAAGTATCATTATGTAGATATATTATATATCTTAGTCATCCTAAGACATTCAGATACTCCATATTTTTGAAATACATTTTATCACCAAAAATTGATAAAAAGTCATTTCTATTCCTCCAATTTAATTCAGTTTTTGCATTTATAATTTAAAGGTTATTATCTGTTCCATTGTCTCCTATCATTTCTATTTCTTTCCTTTATGAATGTATATTTTGATGTCCTATAGCTTCTGTCTGAAGTCTCAAGACTGTTTAAAGTCTCATTGAAGTTTACACAGTCAGTTGTTTATCTTTCTTCTAGCAACTTTTTCCTCAGTTATTATTTTCCAAAAATTTGCTCTGCCAGCTTTCTTCATTTTTTCTCCCTCTGCAAGCCACCTATGAGTACTTTTAAACTCTATCAACATTCTTCCAAGATCTATTTTTCTACATACTCCAACAAAAAGCACCCTATACATTTGCATGAGCTCTGTCTTTCTCAGATCGCTTTCATGATTTTTCTTAACAAATCCAACTTCTGCTGCAGTCAATATCATCAACTCACTGGATGTATTGTAATGGCCTTTTACATCAGTGCTCCTATTTTCAAACTAGTAGAGTTCCTTTAATTTTGCTCTCTTATGTCACTGCAAGTTCCCTCTTTAATCCTCAGCCTCTCTTCAGTACTACTGTCCATACTCCAGTCCTTTCTCCCACTAGCCTCTCCTCTGTCTCAAGCTTCTACCATCTATTCCCTTTCATCAGTGATATTTCTTCAGCCTCATTGTTTTTTCTTCTCTCACTCTCCTTCAATCCTCTACAAGCTAGTTTTTAGTTCTCCTCACCAGTGAAACGACTCTCACTAATGACATTTTACAAGCTACAGTAAATAATTTAGGGGCAATGTTAATAATGCACAGGAAAGAAGGAAAGGAATGAAGAGATACAGGAAAAGAAAAGTTTCAGCAGAATACCACAACATGACTGAGAGATAAAAAATACATTTTTCCCTATTACCTCTTCTCTAGAGAAAAGTGCCTCATATTCCAAAACCGATATATAAAGGGAGGCAAGATGAAGCCTGAAGCTCAATAAATGAAGGACTGAGAAGTGGGAAGAGGTTAATGGATCAGGATAAAGTTAGAGAGGAAGATCTTGCACAAATCCAAATGGTGTTTTCTTTACTAGAGCTTGAACAGAATTAAGTATGACTAGCAGCCTTGAGAAGGATTCATGGTTTCATAGTATTTAGAATTAGACAGGCAGCCAAACATCATTAGGCTCTTTGAGTGCTTCCTGTTTTTTGAGTCAATACATTTCTCAGATACCACACACATTTTAACTGACAGCAAAAGTACTTTGTTGTTTCATCAATAAAAATTGAAGCAGCTTGAATTAAAATGCAGTGTTTCCAGCAGTAGCTCAAGTATTCAAAATCTGTGTGTGATTTAGCCTAGGTAGTGCTTCTCAAAGGGGCTAATGAAATATAAATGGGGTAGAGACTGTTTTCTTCTACAGCATATGGATCAAAAAGTAGAACTGACCAAATAATCCCTAAAGTGTGAAAAGTGTGAGCAAACCAAATATTTCCTTTGGAAAAACTTGCTTCATTGGGACAATAATAATGCCTTTTTCCATGAGGCAAAGTGTTTTAAAACAGCTATAAAACAATCTTGATTATTTCAAAAGCTTCTGTGCATAACATTTTTAGGCACTCTTCATTTTAGGGAGTCAGTTAAGAGAACTCAAAATAATAAACAGGACTTTCTCAAGTTTGCAAACATTTTCAACTTCCACTGTTTCACGAGATGTTTGAAACCATCTGCTGCTTTTTTGCTGGTGTGTGCATCACTCCCTATGACAGGGACTGAGATGGGATATCTTACAGCTGGTTTGTCTGACAAATGTCCACAAGGCAGCTCTTTGAGCTGAGAAGTTTATCCTTCCAGCACTATAAAAAAATTAGCTTATCCTTGTTTTGTGATGAGTGTCGCTAGCATCTCCTAGCCTCTGAGAATATTTCACCAAAACCAAGTCTGAATTTTGAAATGCCTGAATTTGACTTAACCTCCATATAAAAGCACATGCTATAGAAAACATTTCTGAAATCTACTTGAGTCCCTAGCACAGCAACTCAGTTAAGTCTTGCCTCCAACCATGCTCATCTTCAATGAAGTGTCTCTCTTGTAAAAATATTCAATGAGTGCACTAAACTGAACCGCTATGGGACATCATATGTTTTGTACGGAGAAGTAATAAGCAGAACTAGAGGGTCACAAAGGTCAGAAGGACCTTTGCTGCGTTAATAACAGGATAGACACAGGCCACACTTCTCTAGAGCTCATGGGGCACCTGAACATGTGCTATGGCCAGTTCCACCATTCTCCTAAGCTGCAGACTTGAACATACTAATGAAAGAAATAACACTTATAAAAAAAGTCAAAGACCCATGGCCTGAAGAAGAATCCAAAGGCAGATCATGCTGCAGTCACGGGTTTCTAAGAGCATGACTGCTGTGGCTCTCCAGGAAGCACGTAGTTTTCTTCCCTATGTGTCTGGAGAGCGGGGGCAATGGGAGAATTTGAGGCAGCAACTATGACCAGCTGCCCCCAGGCTGATTCAGCACCCATTGAACTGCACCAAGGCAAAAATCGTCCTATAAAGCACAGACATTTTGGCAATCTAACTAGATAATATACAAAGTACTCAAGAGTTTTCATGTTTGTTTTCTATGGTTTCGGTGTGAATTCATTAATTAACACAGTAAATTTGCTAATGAATATTTTAATAGCGTTAATATGCTGCATATGCAAATTGAGTCTACATAGTATCACCTGGAGAAGAACTACTTCAACACTGGATTGATTTGTGATGCAAGTTTTGTTTTACCACTCTTTCCCTTCCTTTAGGTCAACCAGGTGACATTTCAGTAATAGCAGTGTCCTTGGCATAAGTCATCATAGAGGATGATTTCACATGGGTAGTGAAGGTTAAATATTTTTAAATGCAAACAAAATGAATTTTTAAAAGCTTAAAAATAGCTTCAGATTCAGAAAGCCCTTTACAATTCATGGGCAGTTCTCTTTAAGAAGAATGCTCTTAACTTATGTGTAATTTTCATTTGTCTGTTCAGAGATTTCTCTGTCTCTTCTACCACACAGTCTGTATAATTTAAGGTGACTCACTGTACAGGAAAGTTCACCTTCCATTAAAATGTTTTCTTTAGTAAGCACTCTTCTGGAAGTGCTGTAGTGTAAACATGAGTGGCTACGAATACGAACATTTATTAAATAGTGCTGATGAATTTTTCAATACCTAAGGGAGAGCAATTCACAGCTCAATCATTCGGGCCATTTTAAGTGCTGCACAGGACAATTCCACTACATCTTCCATTAATATTTAATTGCCCATTTTATTCTGTTTACCTTTTTGGTTAATATATAATTTAAAGCACTTCTACTAAAAAGGAGTGGGGAGGGAGGGAAGAGAACAACTGTTAGCCTGCTTTTAACAACTCTCTGGTGAGAAGTTTTCCTTCATTTAAAATTCATTGCAAAGAATTTTTATTTAATATTAGTAACACAAACCCCAGGTATTAAAGCAAAACTTGGAAGCAACTGTTGCATAACAGTCCTGACATTGACTTAAATTTGACTGACGCCAATTTCTGACTGGCAGCCTTTCACAAAGCACCCTAGAAGACTGGGAGGATGCCACACAGCCTGAGCACTAGAAGGTACAATAAGTGTGTGAAAGTATTACAATCCCTGTCGCACAAAGGGTATTCCACAGGAAATAATATTCTTCAAGATTTTGGGGGAGAAGGAGAAGGGATTGGAAAATGTATCAAAAACATTTGGCTCATGATTACAAAACCAGGGACTGCTTACAGAGGGATATATTACATTGTGGTGATTAGGAAATAAACTGCCAGATTAATGGGCCTGAAAGTACTTGGATACTGTGAAGTGGATAAAAAAGCAACCATCAGATAAGAGGGTTACACATGATCTTCGTTGCCAGTTATTGGGACATTACAGCTCATCACAGTCATAAGTCTCATAGAAATTTATTTATTAAAAACAATAAAGAGCTGATTTTTGAATTTAGGACAAAATTACTAGCAACCGTGCTTAGGCTTTGGTCACTATTTGGAGAATCATAAGACTCACGGCTGCTTAAATATTGACATAAATGTTGTTTTGAACTTAGCTTTTCTGACTCATGCTTTTTATTTTTTTTAACAATCATTCAGAGTATTATTCTAGTATACATAACATAATATCATGCCATGGAAGTAGATCTAGATATGGTATTAGAAATCTGGTGCATTAACCAATCATTTTTTCCAGGTCAAATATATCTTATTTTTCAGAATTACCCACAATATTAAAAACTAGCACATATATAATCACAAGATCAGTGCCCAACCTTCCTAACAAAAGTGAAAAAATGTAAACATATTATTCAAAGTTATCATGACTTCAGGAAATATATATATATTTTATATTTATGAAAGGAGAAACAAAAAGCATTAATAAAATTAATCTGCTTATCTACAGTGTTTAAGACCTATCCAACACAATGCATAAAACTGGAAAATGGCTAAAATTATTCTAGGAGGTATTGAAAAAGATCTGAAAGACAACACAGTCATTGGTCACAGCCAGCATGTCTTCCAGAGAGGAAAATCCTGCTTATAAAAGCCTGATTTCCTTTTATGACAAGGTAACCCACCCAGCTGACCAAGGGAAGCCAGTTGATCTCTTTGGAGTTTAGTAAAGCCTTCAACACTGTCTCTCATGGATCCTTCTGGACCAAATGTGCAGCCCACAGCTGGATAAACACATCATGGGATGGGTGAGCAACAGGTCAGACACAGAGGGTTACAGTGAGTGGGGTGACATCAGACTGGGGACCTGTCATTAGTGGGGTTCCATGGGGTTCCACAGGGCCCCATCCTCAGCCCTCTGCTCTTCAACACCTTCATAAATGACCTGGACACAGAACTGGAAGGGATACTGAGCAAGTTCACAGACGATACAAAACTGGGAGGAGCTGTTGACTCCCTCCAGGGCAGGGAGAGGCCCTGCAGAGAGACCTCCACAAATCAGGGGTCTGGGCAATCACAATGAAGTTCAACAGGGGAAAGTGCTGGATCCTGCATGTGGGATGGGGTGACCCTGGATGTATGGACAGACTGGGAATGAGATGCTGTAAGCAGTGCCAGGGAAAGGGACCTGGGGGTTCTGGCAAGTGGAACATGGGTCAGCAGTGCCCTGGCAGCCAGGAGGGCCAGCCCTGTCCTGGGGGGCACCAGGCACAGCATTGCCAGCCGGGCAAGGGAGGGGATTGTCCTGCTCTGCTCTGAGCTGGGGCAGCCTCACCTCCAGGGCTGGGGACTGGTTTGGAGTGCCAAAATGTAAGAAAGACATTAAAGCGTTGGAGAACATCCAAAGGAGGGCAACAAAGGTGGTGAAGGGCCTTGAGAGGAAGCTGTACAAGGAATGGCTGAGGCCACTTGATCTGTTCAGCCTGGAGAAAAGGATACTGAGGACAGACCTCATTGCAGTCTACAATTTTATAGTGAGGGGAGGAAGAGGGGCAAGTGCTGATCTCTTTCCTGTGGTGACCAGGGACAGGACCTGAGGGAAAGGCCTGAAATTGTGTTAGAGGAGGTTCAAGAGGCATTTGGACAATGCTCTCAGGAACATGGTGTGACTGTTTGGCATGGTCCTGTGCAGTGCCAGGAGTTGAACTCGATGATCTTTTTGGGTCCCTCCCAACTGAGCATATTCTATGATTCTCTGAAAATGTTTTTATTTTCTAATACTACATGTTCATCAACCTTGGGAACAGATTAGGCCTATACAATGGAATTATCTGTGGCTTTGCTTCTTAGTGTTAAATTCTCAAGGTAAGAAGGCATGCCTCTTCACCAAGGAACTAGCTGAGAGCAATTAGCATTTGTGTTTCCAGTAAGAGCAGGCAAGGACAGCATGAGCAGGAGGTCTCCATGTTTAGTTACCAGATCATGAACAAGCACTCCATATGATCATGTGAAAGGTCACTCTGTATTGGAATCCCTCAGGCTTCATCATTATCTATAAAACTAACCCAAGTCTGGCTGAAGTTTAAGGGAAAGCTGTGTCTATTAAGAGCAAAGCAAGACAGCAAGCAACACAGTCCTACCGCAGCCCCACCCGCCCCTTTCACTGATCTTAACAGACAATATTTCAAATCTTCAGGACTTCCAAACAGCAAGGTTTCAAGAAAGCCAAGGTCAGGAAACAGTAATTTCCTCATTAACAATGCCAGCCATGAGGATGCTTTTCCTCCTCTGCATGATCAGTGTGCCGTGACTTGCTTGCTACGGGCCTCCCTTCACTGCTGCTATTTCCCACAACCTCAGTGTGTGGTGCCCACTTCTACAGCTCTTTGGTCTCCTCTGCATTCGTACACAGAGTGAGTGTCAGCCACTCAGAGCCTCATTTTCCCTGGCAGCTAACCTAAAGTGCAAATATTCTGCAACATGACGGGCACGCATTTTGAGATGTAAGCCTATCCTTCCTGAACTCATGAAAGTGATAATTAGGCTAATAATTTTTAAAATAAAATATTTTATTACTGACTTTATACAGCCTGAAAATATGCAAGAATTTTTGATCTATTGAATTGTGGGTTTTATGCCATATATAGTTCTCGCTCCATACAACAAATAACTAGATCCTATTATTTTATTTATGTTTAGCCAGATGGTAAAATGGATTTACCAGTTACAAATTACTTGCAGAAATCAGAGTAACCTATATTATTTGAGAAAGGCTAGTAATCTTTATCCAATAATCAGAGATGGTGTTTGCTTGTTAAAATCCATTTGAATCCCTGAACTGATGAATACATAGATGCTGTTCTACTTTTTCATCTCAGAAATAGAGTCTTTCTAGTTTGGTTTATGTATGATTTTCTAAGTTTGTCTGAACAACACACAGGCACCACATGCTATCAGTCTTCCTGCTGTCTAAGACTGTCTGCAAACTGAACCAAGGAGAAGCCAGGGAAAACTAATTCTTCTAGTTTGATGTCCACTTGTGTTCTATTAAAGTATCTAAACCCATAGTCTATTAAACTATCAGTCTATTAGCATCAAAATTATATTTGGCTATTTTTTTCTGATTTATTTTTGTTTGTTTCCTTTATTGCACTCTAAATTGCTAAACAGAGATTTATAGAAGCTGTTTCCCATCTAAATTTCACCCTCCTTCACACTTCCTTCCTAGACGTAACATGTCAGTAGTTAAATATAGCCTGTTCATTGCATCCTCCTATTAGATGCATTCAAATTCTACTCTCTTGCTCCTAAAAAGTTAATTCCAAATGGGGTTAAAAGCATCATTGCTTCTAAAAATATCTTTAAAATCAGATTAATTTTTTTTTATTGTGCCCTTTGTTTTCAGTCTGTTGTCATTTGATTATCAAACCTTATAGTTTTACTGGTCAACATTCTGAACCAGTAAAATATTTTACTTTTGTAATTAATAGTTTATTTCGTTTAGTACTGATTACACAGCAGAGCCTCTTAATTCTCATTACATGCTTGTAGTTTTTTAGATTTTCTCTAGTCTGTTCTATGGATTAGATGAAAATTTCAAGCACACAAGAAGATAACTTGGATCACTTCTGCCTTTTTGTACTACCTCAGTTAAAAGTAAATTGTTAAAATAATCTTCGAAAATTGCTTGTTTTCCCAAGCATATCACATGCAGACTTGCTTTCTGTTTTCCTCTCACAAAAGAGTGACTACTTTGGCTGCATTCCATCCTTCAGAAAATCAACTCACTTTAAGATGTTTAGTTGACCTTGTTCTGTGCTGCCCTAAGATGACGAAATGAAAGGAAGGTAGACAGGGTTGGACTTCTCTTAGGAGATGGTACCTTTTAATTTCCTTTTTGGGGTACACAATATATACAAAATGCAGACAACAGTGTAAGTTAGAAAGTAATGACACCACACTCGGGAGGAATCCTGCCAATGCTCTTGGAAATCAATGCATTGGTCCTACTGCAGTAAAATCTGTTTTCTCCTTGTTAGACCCAGACAGCAATCCTGACACTGTCAGGCTGGGTGTTCAGAGAGTTCTGTCTGCTGATGCTGCACCTTCTGTTCCATTTCACCCTAAGGCTAAGTAAGACATTATACTCAGTCCGCACACATAATAATAACCACAGTATGATTCAGTACATTCCAACATTTGAAACAGTTCAGTCACAAATGTCAGCAGAAAGCTGGATCTGCAAACTTGTTGTAGCACACACTTGTGACAACATCGTTTAAATACAAATGAAAAATGTTACTGACAAATGTCACTAGAAATGGGTTCTGTTCTTCAACTGTTGACTCATCTTATGCAAATATGCCGCCTCCTTGAACCACATATGCCTGTATCTATCCTTCTGCCTTTCTGATAGGATCACACTGGTAGGTTGACTGTAAGCAGCAATTAACAGGGGGGTTTCAAAGTCCCTTCATATGCATAGAAAGCTCTGCAACAGTCTGCAATAAAGATTCATAATCATCGTTCCTATAGATGTGCTAGGGAACATCTCTGTAGCAATTCCTACATGTAAGCATCATAGTTTGAACAAGCAACAGTTTTGAACAAATTTGTGCAAGAGGGTTGATCAAAATCACTTTTCAGGTAGATCTTTTGGAGAGTTGAAAATGCTTAGATAAAACTTAATTTCCAAGCCAGACTCAGAGGGAAATAAAGGAGAAAGAGTTAAAGAAAAACTAAAGGGAAAAGCATTTCCTTTAGTGAGCTACAGGTGGAAAATTAAAAAAAAAAAACCCAAAAACGGTTCATTGTGTAAACAAAAATAAAGTGTAGTTGATGCCCTCAATAAAGTTCATGTTTGGCCTGACTTCATTTGAGGGTGGTTTTGTTATTTAAAGTTGGATTTTCCTATTGTGAAAAATGTTTTCTTTCAAGGAGGATTCTTCTACATTTTTGAATATTACTGAATAGCTTAGGAAGCTTTCTTTGCCACAGCAAATGTTCAACACTTGTAGGCAAAATGGGAAGAGAATGAGTTTTAGTTTTAAATTATGTTAATCTAAAATATTGGATTGTCCAGATTGATAATCATCAGAACAGTTTCTTCCCAACTGCTGTTACAATTAATGTTGAGAGGAGGAATTAATAAATTTATCCTTACGGCAGGACTTATAAGAAGTATAACTATAAAAGTATCTTCATATGAAGATTGCACACACCTGCTATTTATCACTTTCTATGCAAATACTGCAATTACTCTCATTTGTTATATGAGTTTATATATAGTCTTTTAAAAATACCAGAACACAAAGTATATGACCCTGGGATTGTGTTTTAATTTTGTAAGCACACTTTTTTAATATATGTATCTCTCATGCTCTACTGTGTCTATGACCAGTGGCATTACATTACATTACAGTGCTCTCACATGCATTTCCAAGAAGTGGAAAAGTATTTAAAATTCAGAGAATTTAACTTACTGATTTTTCCTCATCTATCTTAGATTTATCCAATTATATTAAACCACTCACTCAACACATAAGTATATACATCCATGTCACAATATTCACTTATGGCATTCTTTATTTCCAACAGACAGAAAACCTCTTTCTTTGCATAATCTTGAAATTATTGGAAAGAAAATCTGTCTTTGTACTAAATAATCTTTTGAACTGAATTAGAAATGACGTGATGCATCTCTTCCCACCAATTAGGAACAAAGATGCATTTTTGTAGATAATTCTAAAGAGTGCACTTGGCTCAGATGTAAGTACTGAGCTGCAGAAAGCACTACACAGTGCTTGTGACATTTGACATAAAATGTGTAGTAGCAACACATAAAATGTCTACTAGTAGGATAAAATACAATTAACAGCATGGGTACTCTTCTTCTTCATGAGAGCAGCTTAGAGCAGTGAAATACACCGTGTATGTCTCATCCAAATTAAGTTGTGGAGAAAATAGGATGCAATTAAAACATTTTTATAATTTCCAATTGAGTTTATAAGAAAAAGAAATTACCTCTCTTACTTTTAAATACACGTGCTCTTTCTAACTAACTTTTTAACTAAATCTTCATTTTTGGCAATATACATGGTTTCACACTCTAAGACTCATGTTCCATAGTGTCTCTGTGATATAGAGAAGAAGCCAAAGTATATTTTCCTGTACTTAAAAAGCATGCACAATAAGCATGTCAGCAAAACTTGCAGGATTGTGGAACAATGCTTTCTTTTAACCATCTGTCTCTTCACATCACTTTCTTTAATTGTTACAATCCAGTGTCAGTGATTCATAAGAAACAATATTAGGTAACATTAACAACAGTGTTTAATTAAATGTTTTAACATACAGTATGGCGTTGTACTGAAATTAGTTTAAAGCAGTTGGAGGTGTGCATGTGTCAGAGGAGGTTATTTCTTTTGCTTTGCTTGATTGGTTCTAACGGAGAGGATGATGTGCCTCCCCAGCCCTGTTATTTACAATCTTTGCTTTTTTTTCCAACTTTTCTTTTTCCCAACACCCCTCCCTGACTCTTACAGCCAATGGTAATTTAGATAACATCTAAAGCCTTGCCTGACAAAGTAAATTCAAATTATGAAGCAACCCTTCCACATAGAAAGGCCTTGTTTGTTAGATTAGTTGTGAATTGGCTCTGTATGACAGCTTGTTTGCAAAAGGTGAGCTATCTGCATTTCCAACGCAGGCAAGCATCATTTAAGAAAGAAAGAGAGATGTCATTTCTCTTATTTGTCAGAGTTCATGTAATATTCCTTCTCAGTTTTCTTCATTGTTTACTTCTTAGGAAAATAGTAGCAACTGCGTACCTTCAGATGAGACACCTAATTTTGTTATGGATGAACATAATGTTGTGACAAAACAGTGGCACAGCTGTCATAACAGCTGTCACACATTAATCATGACAGTGACAAATAGCATAATTACTTTATCTGGAATGTCTAGCATGCAACTCAGTATGCACCACTGCAGCATAAACATATCAAGCATGGTTTAATTAAAAGACATCAATATAGGTTAGTCAGACATGGTCTTGGAGACACTGATACAAAATGAAAATAAAATTATTTATCAGTCCCTTTTTAGGAACACTCAAAGACCAATTACTTAGTCGACAAGGTAATTTGAATCTCTTTTCCTAATCAGTCCCTTTGATGCCAACTCTGCATGGTGAATTGAGCTACTGGCACATTTGTTTTTCTGACCCAAAACCTCAGCTATGTATCATGTTCAACGGTTATCCATTCTTCCAAGATGGCTTAAATGCTCACATCTGTCCCACATCCTTTGATTGAACAAAATGTAGCAAAATAACAAGCTTCATTGTATGCTGCTGTGTAAAACTTCTTTCCCACAGACTTCACAATAGAGATAGAAAGTGAAGCTTGTGTCACAATGTGTGCATTGGGTTCTGCAGTATACCTGCCAAGGCTGAAGTATTATGTAGCAAAGCCCATTATAAAGACAGCTACCACTGAAAAACACAAATTCAGCTCCAGCTTAAATTTCAAACAAGTAAAACCATTAAGAGGTAATTTTAAATTTTTTTCCCTATCAGAGCCCTATCCAGTTCAACATTCTTTAGTATCACTCTTTGGGTCGACATATGTACAGATGTTTGCAGCTGTTTTGTTTAGGCTTTTGTGAAGATAAAATACACACATAAAATGCTTTTGCCAAGGTTCACTTCACACAGCAAATTCCACTGGTAATTACCAACTCATAGTATTTTTACTTTGTGCTCCAGATTTGTTAAGCTCTGCATCTCATTGAATTCCCTTATTGAATTTCTAGGGGCAGTTCATGAATTGTACTGAAGCTGACTCAATGAAATATTAATTAATCAATTTTCATAGACATGGATTCATTATCTTGCTGGATGGCATCAGAAAACAGTACTGGAGGCAGTATCCTTCCACCTGTCTGCCAGAGGATTTCATTTTATTATTCAATTTTTAAAGCCCACACTCATTCTAGGTCAGTTTACACTGGGAGCTTTTCAAGGTCTTGCTCTAAGACAAAATTAAGGGAGAAACGTTATTTAGATGAACCTCAGTAATCCCTCAAATGTGATTTCCTATTAACTAGCAAAGCAAGCCTTTCAGTGATTTGTTCTGGATCACAGGAAGCAAAGATTTTTAAACACAATCAATTCCTTAAAAATATGTAAGCTTCATTTTTCCTTCCTTCAATAAGAAGTAAAAGGGAAAAATAGTAAAATAATTTAGTAATTGGTTTCTGAGATTAAAAAATTTACATCAATAAATCTAAGTTTTACTATCTGAATTTAAGATTTATATGTTTCTGCAGGGAAGCTATATAGAGCTATAGTCTCCAGAAATGCATCTTGAAATTATTTCAGCCATATAGGTTTTAAGACACCCCACAGGCAGCCTGCAATGGCTTCCATAATTATTAATCTGTTCATTAATAATCATTTATCTACTAAAATGAACTGCTTGCCTGTGAATCTCTCACATGCTTCAGGTTTGTAACCAAGATCATTGTACTGACTTCCTCTAGGTTAACCATGGAGGAAAGTCAAATGGCTTATCCCCTTTGGTATCCCGAATTTGGTGGACTAGCACATGAGGTTCTACCAGCCTCATAAAGCAGAAACCATACTGTCAAGGTAAACAGCTTTCTTTAAGTTTGTTTTCAGTGGCATTAAACTTTGAACTTCAATCTGAATTTCCTGCACAGCCCTGTTTTTATGGCATTCTTTGGCATAACCAACTGCAAACTAGAAGATTAAATTTCAAAATCCTTCCTCACTTACCTGAGACATTTAACAGTGAGGTCTTCCCTCTTCCTCTATTTGTGCTCTTCAGATACCTAACAAAAGTACTCTCTTTCCCTAACAACAGGAACCAGCAGGCTTTTGGTGTGAAAATTAGCAGCTGCCAATTGTATTTATCTCTTTGACTAAGAGGTTTATTATTTATCTTCCCTGTTACAGTGTCCATGTGGCAGCACTGATATTGAGCAGCTGGACAGATTGCACCCTGGAGCCACATCTGTAGCTATATAGATCAACACCACTTTCATCGCCTCAATGCTGGAGAAGTTTATCTTCTGTCAGTTAGATTTACTACCTACTTCATGAATTGTTAAGGGTTTTCCCTTCCTCTCCTCCAATTTGATTTTAAAAGTATGCTAGTGTAATCTGGTACAGTTGATTGGTTGAGTATTTGCTTTTTTTTTTTTTTTTTTCCCCTAATTAATAGGGATTTTCAGTTGGGTTTTGCAAAGATGGATCTGGAATGGTGAAGAGAATAAATAGTGATTGCTCAATGAAACTGGAAAATGTTTGTAAAGGACTGCAAAATACAAACCAGTAAAAATTACACAAATAAGTGAGTGCATCATGGACCATATCTGTTTCAGTCATTTCTTAGTATTTGAACTGATTAATCAGTAATTACTCATATTAGGCTTTCTTCCCTGAGAAAGTTGAGTGCTAAATTGTTTGCTTTCCATAAAGAATAACAAAAAATGCATTCTGATGGCAACAACACTCATATCCTAGTGATATTCTCTATGTTTTTCTAATAGTTTATTAGAGGAACTAGATCTTTTTAATGCACCCATGAACCTACCCAGCAATATCAAGTTTTTATCCAGATAGCTGTCACAGTAGCAAGGCAGATTCAAGAAACAATTTGGGCTAGTTTTTGGGGCTAGTAATGTTTGAAAGATACTAGTTCTTATTCTCCTCCAAGTATTGTAGTACCTGCCAACTCAGATCCAGCAATATTCAAGAGACGGGACATTGAACTATCTTACCCCACCATGGATCCACTCAACTTGTCAATGGAACATTCCTTTCTCCATTGTTCTCTTTGTATCAACAGTCTTCAATTTTATAAAAGCAGAACTCTTCTTGTTTTTTCCATTTCACTCTTTCCAAGATAAAAAAAAAAAAATGATACCACTTTCCCACTTTGGAGGACAATAAAATAAAATATTTGAAGATCAAATATACTCAAGTTATTTGAGTTCAACTCAAGAGATAAAACTAGTGTTTCTACATATGCCAGATCAGTTTTCATGTCTGTTGACAGACCAGAGATGTTTTGTGTAATTCCTGTGTTTTTTACATAAACCTCCAAAATAATTTTCTGTCAAGTGGTGTCTCATCAATTGTTGATTATGTTTGTATCAAATTAACAGCACACATATTGGATTCCTGCAGCTTCCTTCTCCAGTTAATAGCTTTGTCAACCTAAAACTGGAAGTCATGGGTCCTATGTCCTTCCATTTAAGATAGCTAGGTAGTGACAGAGTTCATTGATGCTCTTTGCATTTCCATGAGATCAGATCTCCACTGCAGCGTGACATGTGTTAGTCCAAAGGAGAACTCCAGGCAAAACCTGACTACCTGTACACACTACAAAAGATTGCTGCAATGGATTCAGAAAACAGAAGCATTTTCAAACTGAATGAAAGGGATCAGAATATAATTTGATGTGCAGTGAACAAAACTTTTTTGGTATAGGCTAATATGAAAGGCTCTGGGCAGAAGTCCACCAGTAATAGTGTTTCCAAAACAGGGCTGAGAAGGATGATGAGTAGAAGAAAGTCAAACACTGCATATATAAGTTATAAACTAATGATACAGGAAATTCCTTCTTTCCTTCTCCATAATTTCTAAAAAAATAACATTTTATCAGTTCTTTGAAAAAGATGCACATATTTCAAATGACCATTTGCAGTAGGTTAAGACTTGAGGGTTTGCTCTTCATGTTTGTAATGGCAGTTCTGACTGAATTTTTTTCTAAAGTCCACAACTGAATCGCTAAAGCAAAATTCAGCAATATTTTAAATAGACAATCCTTGTTTAAACATTTTTGTGCTTAGTGATATCTTATTTTTCATTATGGCTAGTTAAGGTTTCATTCTGGCTGTGTTTAAGTTGCAATGTTTAAGTTGAGCCCTGTGAATTCCCAGATTAAAAGAGCACTGTGTTTTTATGTCTTGTGCACAAAATATATAGCATAAAATAACTGAGAATAGACTCGTTCATTTAAATAAATTCAATGTTGCTAATGAAATAGATATCAGGTTACCTAGACGCCTTAGGAAAAGGTTAGCACTTTCTTTTAAGTATCCCATCAATCTTTATGAATTACAGTTGTGTTCTGTGTAAAACCAATTTTAATGACTGATTTTAAACCATATGATATTCATGAATATGTCAAAGGTATACCCAGAGAGAGATCTTTATAAGGAGAAAACCCTACTAAGACCTATTCTCATTCCTTCCATGGAGATGATATTTTTAACACCATGGCGTACATGTATGCTTTTGTTACGCTTCACACTGCACAGAAGGGCTGGGCAACAACAGGCTGCTGAAACAGTCACCTTTTTAACAAGCTTTAACAACTGTTATATTTGGCAGATTGTGGCCATATGGATCTGCAGACACAATTTCCTGTTCAGCCTTCATATCATCATGCACATTGTAGGGTGACGTGACAGATCTAAGCCGTGTGCAGGACTCCATATTCCTCACTAAGATTTCTACCACCTGGTCTGGTCTCCAAGAACTACAGCAAAATTCTTCAACATTTTAGAGCAACAGTATACTTATGCTTTCTTTGGACATGAAATGTTCTAAGAAATTGAGAAGCTACCTTTAAGAGTTAACTTTGAGCAGGTACCTGTAACTTGTCCTCATTTCTAGCTATGTTTCCTCTCTGATCATATTTTAGTGGTCACTCTACATGAACTTGCAATCTTCTCTAAATATGTCAATGAAGATGAACATGAAAATACTGTGTTTTGCTGTGTATGCAGATCTACAATAGAAATACTAAAAATTTCCATCTGTGACAGGGTATGGTTTTGTTAGAGTTATGAGTTATCATTTGGAAATGAGGGTGGAAGTAAAGAAAAGGACAGCAACAACCATGATGTTGTGACATGGTAGAAAAAATTTTCTAAAGAGAATATTAATGTGGGTAGGCCTAAATAGTCTCCATTTATTGAGTAGCTAGATTTTTACAGAGCAAACAGAATGAGTTGTCTTTAAAAGTGCGGGGCTGTTTATTTTGCCTCAGAGGAGTATGGATCATAATTTGAAAGTTTCAGGGGAAAGGAAAATAAACTCTTGAGAGATGTGATGTACTCTTTTTCACATTTTTCACATCTTTTCTGATATCATTAGAGCTATCAAATACAAGCCTAATTAAAATATTGGGTTTTAGAAAACTTTTTCAAAGCTGTGTTAAATGTGCGCTTATATTTTTAACATTAATTCTGCAGAAGTTCTACTGAAAGCACAAACTCAGTTTTGGAAATGTTCACATATGTCTAATGAATATCTCACAGACAGTTAAATGAGGGTTCAGTATGTACAGCCTAGAGACTTCTGACACGGCTTATTTTTGGGTGAATCTTTTGTTTTCTGGAGTTGTTTATTTGTGGGCTTAGTTTTGTTTTATAAATTATTGCCTAGGCATAGGGCAACATAAACATCCTTATGCTTCCAGACCTAAGTAAGTGAGATTTCCTCAACAATATAGATCACTCAGTCTGTCACTTTTAGTTTTGCTAGCTCAAAGATTTCTGCTTTTTTGGGTGCTGCAATCATGTTCTTGGAGTCATCATCAAAAGCAGCAACAAGCACTCTGAGTATGGAGTTGCATTCAAAACACAGGCCTGAGGCTTTTAGGTCTTGTGAAAAATTAGACTATTATACTCTATTTTGTCATCTCAGCTTGATGCACACATGAATGCGTCACTAATGCACCATGAATAAAAAGCAAAATTATGCTACAATTAGTCATTATTGTAGAGGAAAATGAGATATTAGGGAATAAGTTTTAAACTTTGGGAAGTTTTCAAACCACCACATCCTATTCATATTTCTATACCACGCAAAATGCAGGTGTCACAACCAGACTCTGAATGTTCTATTTTTTATATGATGAGAGACATAAGCACACTTAATATTTGAGGATAACAACCAAACATTCTCTGGTTTAATGCCTACGTACCTGATTTGAATGGATACATTCCTATGACATTTTAATGTGATCTTTCTCATACTGCTACGTAATTGTTACTTTAACCCATATTTAATAATAACAAAATCATAATAATAATCCAATTATTTAGTAACAGTAGTGTCCTTAGCATAATAATTACTTTACAGTTCAGTACTAAGTCTCCTAGCAGAATGACATAAAACTTCAGCAAAACAGAGTAAGAACTTTTCAGCTGACCTCTTTCAGATCACTGACCTCTTTATTATCTCCCAACAGGAAAAAGAAATATTAAGTAAAATTTACTTTGATTAAGTAAAATTTACTTTAGTTTAGGAAAGAAAAATGTTGTTTGACTTTGTAGAATAAGATTATGCCAAGAAGTTAAGCTGTCCGTGACTATCCTGGGAAGCAGTTTGCTGAGCTTAGACTTTATAAGATCAATCCCACAGAAAAGACATTATTTTTTTTCTAGTGAATTATTTGGCCTCCAAACATCTTAACTAGTCTACATATTATGTAGAGCTCAGTAGAGATCAGATCCCATCTGCACACATAATATGTAGATCCACACAAACCTGTTATATTATGTTGTTTTGCAATTTATGCTGAGCAGCTATTTTGCTGCTCTTTTTTCCTCTTTAAAACTACAAGCATCATTAGTACTCTTAAAGTAATTACTATAGTAAAAAAAGTTCCCTTAAGCTAGTCTAATTAAAACTATGTTAATGTTTACCTGATGCTTAGGCTATGCTGAGAAGGCACTATGCTACAGAAGTGATTATTCATTCAAGAGAAGCAGAAGATTTAAATTGGAGAAACTGAGCTAAAATTTCTAAGCACCACACAGCCCTGAAACAAATCCCTAAATTGTGGATGTAATGACAAAAGCCAGTTAGATACCTGCATCCACATCAGAAAAAGAAGAAGATGATGAATGAAACAAAATGGAGAACACCTCTGGAAGATCTGATAAATTGGAAGCATGTGGCTTGGCATTATTGGTATGTAAAGTAAAAAGTCAGCCAAGGTCCAGAGCCAACTGAGAGGCAAACATGCATTCCGCTTAGCGTTACAAGGGAGTTTTGGAAAGCCAAACACATAGAGAGGGAAGTTTGTTTATAGCTAAAATAACCATAACAGATGTCTATAAAAGAACTGCTCATATGAGCCATCACTGCTAGAATACAGCTTGCCTTGCTTGGAAAAAACATTTAAGTGGCATTTCCCACAGGGTTAAGAAATTTAATAATTTCTCCAAAGGTGGAATATAAGATCTACATCTGAGAAACTCTAACTATACCAGCCATGGTGACACCATTGCATGGACTGATCTCTTCCCTAAGAAGACAGTTCTCAGTCCATGTCTGAGTGGCTTGAAAAGTTGACCACTGCCCCAGATGAAAACAAGGCTAGAACATGCATTTTATGAACTTTTCATATTAACTACCTCAACTTCTTTTCCTTCATTTCTCTCCACAACCCTGAGGCAATTAAACTATACCCTATAAAAATACCAAGCTATTTATATCAATACTTACTCACTATGAATCTGGTAAGTTATTGAAGAGGTTTAGCTTGTATGAACACTAAGTGAAACTTTAGAAACAACCAGAACTTGGATGGACTAACTTCTTTGAATTTGATCTCCAGGAGTTTCAAAGTATCTGAGATAGAAAGCAACCATTACAACTGTAAGAATGACTCAGGAGTTTTTAGAGAAATACCCCATACTGACTTTAGTCTGGCAAAGAAACTCTGAAGGATGAAATAGGTCCATTTCATCGGAGATCTACTTTGAGCTACCTGTTAATAAAATTGTGCAACTTCTGCCTCTACTATCTGAAAAGGATAAGGAATCCACATCTTTTGTATGCTCTGCACAAGATAACTGAACAAGAAGAAACAACTAGGACATCTATTACATATATCTCTAAATGAATGAATGAAAAGTTTGTGCTGGGCAGCACTTAATATCCATTAGTGATGATGCATAATTTTTCAGGAGGAATATCTGGTACATTAAAGAAAGAAATTGAAAATGATATGATGGAACCATGACTTTAAGAAAGCCCTACCAACCCTTGGAACAAAAGAACCTCTTAAAAATATATTGAAAAGAAAAAATAACTGGGAAAAGAAATTGAAAAGGAAAGGAAATTACTACATGTTACTATAACTGGGACAGATTGTATCAGAGGATTATTAGAATTTGGAGGAAAACATTATTATTTTCTAAATTGAATTGGATTATTTATTACAGTTCTAAGAAGTATTGAACACAAGGAAGATTCCAAGCAAATATTAGATTAGACTGGGAAATAATATAAGTGAAAGAAGTGGCTCTGAGATAAATCTCTATACAAACATTACAAATATTAAATTCTCCTTCATGTAGCTCTGATCTGATAAGAATAGCTTTACATTTTCTAAATACCTAGTCCTGTAGTTCTAGTCACTACCCATGTAGAAAAACTATTAGCCACTTTCTGATTGCAGGAAATTCCAAGTTGAGTAGAAGTACTACAGAGAAGGGATATTTTTCAGTCCTAATCAGGTCCTATCTCATACTTCATTCATACTTCACAGGCCTTCTGTTCATCTGTATGAACAGATTCTTTATATTCAGTAGATGAGAAAATGGCATGCAATTGTTCTCCATTCTGACATTATTCATTTTTCCAGTATAGACATCACTTTTACTAACATGGGAAACTGAAAATGTGGGAATCCTGAGTTTGTTGTCTGCTGTTGAGGCCAAATCATATTTCTTTAGACATTTTCTTTTGTTAATGCTTTCTTAACAAGAACTCAGAGGAAATTTATAATAAATGTTGGAACTACAAACTCATGGTAATCATTAAATGCATGTCTGCAGATGAAAGATCACAGTCATGTGTGAATGTGATTTCAAAGACATAAAATGTACAGTTTGTGTCCAGCTTTGGTTACTATTATTTGTCTCAAGAGCAGTCCAGGCTTATCCTATTTATGTTTGCTGAATGCTTGCCATAAATATTAGGAATCAGGGAATTTGAAGTTTGAATAAGTCCTCTGAACTGATGATAATAATTAGTAGGTGAATCCTTTCCTTTTCTGGATTTTGTATCACATATCAACTCATTATTCAAATAATTTATGAGTATTTGGAGTTTGTAAATATTATCCTGCTCATCTGATGACAGCATTTTTTTCTCATATACTGTATTTGTGACTTTGTTATCACTCTTTTACCACAAAAGTGTTTTGCTATTCAAGCAGGCTTTTGAATCAACTATTAGGTTAAAATTATCATAACCAGAGAAAACATATTGCCAAGAATGACATCTTAAAAATGTGTCACTTAAAAAATAAAGAGTCCATGCTACGTCGGGTTACATTTTGGGACATGACCCCAGGAGTGTGAACTGATGACACAAGTAAAACAGCAAAGCCAGAATGGTACGCAATGAAACCAGACAGAGCTGCATTCACTATTTACCCTTCTTTACAAACCCTACCCCCACTCCCTCTTTATCATGCTGATAGGAAAGAACTGGTCACTTGGAAGAAAGAGAGGGAATTTAATTCTGATCTAAACTACTTCATGCAAGTCTTCATGTCATAGTAAATAAAGAGCCTCAGGATCTGGGTGTTGTAGTGCTGTGGGGGCACGGAGGGTGGTGGTAGAGTTGTGGTTTTTTGATTTTGTTTTGTAGAAATACTAAAAGTGTTTACATCCCACTTTGGAACTATTCCCAGGGCTTTTGACAGGAAAAAAAAAACCAACAAACAAAAAACAAACCAAAAAAGCCCCAAAACTAAAACCAACTAACCAAACAAACCCAACCAACAATAGTGAACACACACTTACTTTTAATTTATTATTTTTAAGAGCTTTCCCCTCAAATTAAAATGCGTCGTAACAAGGCAATGAAATAAATCAAACCTCTTTAACTCATAATATTGTATGAAACTTCAAATCATTGGGTAGATGAACCCAACTCCTTTCTCCCTGGGAAAGGCCGCTGAAATACAAGGAGAGAGCAGACTAGCTTCCTTAGCCAGGGCAGACTAGCTTCAAGGGCTGTGCTCAAGGAGAACTGCCCTAGGTAATCCACAAACCCTGAGACCTACTGGTGAGGGAGCAGGCACAGTGTCACTGCACAAGCCCTTCAGATGCCACCACTAATTACCAAAAAGATATGGTGTGAGGGCCCTGCAGGTGTGCTACATCAGCACTGACAGCCTGCTCTGCTTTGCAACCTGCCTCTGTCCTCATCAGCACTGTCAGAATTTGAGCATCTCATTAACATCTGTGAATTAATTTAATCTCTGAGCTTAAGAAAAAAAATCTTCCCCACTGTGCAGACAAGACTGCTGCTACTCAGGGCGTAAGGATCAATTTCCTACACACACCCAATGTTTTAGTTAAGGCAGACTCTAAATTTCAGAGGAAAACTGTGTCTACTAAACAAGCTGAATGCTTGCTGGAACCTGCATCCTTAGTCACCTCCCTGGGGGCCATCTCTTTGTGTGCTTGTAAGGCTAGAAAGAAGCCTCAGGAACTCTCTGTGTGCTACAATTTGACTGTACACTTCGGTCCTGTCCTAATTAAAATGTTAATGGTCATTACTTCACTTAGAGAGCATGTAGGTTGGTTACTTAACATCCATAAAGTATGTCAGATCCTCAGAAGGATGTAGGGAATAGTAACCTGACTGTAGACCAAATTTTGTAGTTTTCTCCTTCTGAGGTCAATCATTAGATAAACATATGGAGGTACTTGTTTGGCAAGTACTTGGGGCATGTACTGATGATCCAATGCTTCCACTAGGAAAGTTCCTTGTCCTGATACAGGAATGACCTGAGCTACTGGTATTTTATCTGATGAACCCCGTGGCAGTTAAAATGTGAATAAAGGTTAAAAAAATAGACTAAAGGATAGGGGGTTGTGACAGAAGAAATATCTTTATTACTATTTGTAAATATGTGATACTGATTTACATTTCTCTTTCACATGAGAAAGGCTTATTTCATCTGTCTGGGATACCTATCCACCCATTTAATGAACTTTTAATTACTTCATGCTTCATCCTCACATCCTCCACCTTCATCCTCCACCTTTTCCCTGTATGTACCACATTGTCCTTTATTGCCACATCTGAATGGAAAAGAGAAATCTCCAAGAACATAAATGACTAAATTCACACAGAATTCCCAGAAGCTTTTAACTCATAAGTGCTTCTAAAAATTGTATTGAAGCTCTGTGGCACAAATATCAATCTTACTACATCTTATATAAATATTTTGATGTTGTAATTGCAAATTGTAACCATTTTTGAAAATGCAGTTATTGCTGACATATTCAAAATCCTGTATCCCCAGTAATCTACAGCTGTTCAGCACCAACCAGGATCTTGTCCATTGAGAAAAAAAAAATATCACATTGTCATTTTTACTGTGATGAATATTAGACAAAGACTTCCTCACTGATCATGAGCCTCAACTTTCAAAGCTGTCATTTAATTTATTGAGAAGAAACAAGGAAAAAAAATTACTACTGCCGAATTACTTCTATTATGCAGTTGTTTCAGTCAACCAAATACCAACTGCCACCTAGGAGTGTTATTTCCAATGGTAAATGCAGGGGCTTCTGACAGGCAGAAATTGACAGAAGTATTTGTAGAAGATGGGAAAAAATTATGGAGAAGATGATGATCAGGTTTTTTTTAGTTCTGGGTAAGGTACATCTTGTTCCAGACTACATGTGGGGCTGGACCATAGCATAGAAAACCTCAAAGAGGCTGCAAGTGTACAAAATTAGCCTAAAGATGGTTAAAAATGAGAAGACCTACTGTTCTTTAATGGAGTGCAGCATATTTGCTTAATGAAGAAAAGCATTGGTACTGCTCAGCCAGGAGAAGAGAAGGCTCTGGGAAGACTCTCTGAATTAGGGCCTATGAACATTTTAGCATGGCTTGTTGCTATAGGATAAGGGATGAATTTAAACTGAAAGAAGGTAGATTCAGGTATAGGTAAGAAACTTTTTATGAAGTAGGTGGTGACACACTGTCTCAGGTTGCCCAGAGAAGTTGTAGATATCCCATCACTGGGAACATTCAGGGCTCTGAGCAAGCTCTTCTAGTTGAAGGAGACCCCTCTCACATCAGAGGGATCAGACCAGATGATCTCAAAGTGTTGCTTCCAACCCTAACTATTCTATAAATCCATGAAACTTTCCCCTGGATAACACTGGCAGTAACTCTAATTTCTTATCTCTGCAGAGGTACTAATTACATTTCAATTTGTTCTTGACGGTCAGACAAAAAGAAGATGCTTTTGATGCCTTTTCCAAAACACGCAAAAAAAGCCAGAGAAAATGTAGTTTGCAGATTGTCAAACCTGAAAAATTCTGCTCATTTTGAAACTGTTACCAAGACTACATTTCCCAAACATAAGATCTTATTCACACAGAGTGCTACAGTTTTAAGGGTGCTTCTTGTGGGGTGCAATTTATTGTAGGAAATTTATAAGAAAAACCAAGAAATAATGAAGCACAGAAATAATGTAGCAGACTGAATGACTGTTCTCTGCCAGTAAAGAGGACTCCAAAATATGAAACATGCTGGCTAGTTAAATGCCTTTCTCTTAACTCACATTTTTCTCAGACACAAAAGGTTCTGCTTCAGTCTTAAGTTGACACTTTCTAGAAAGGAAAAGCCTCAGACCAGAAAAAGGGATGTGGTCAGTATTCTACTACCAGTAATCTAAACCTTATGGGAAACTGCACCTTTCCAGTTCACTGTGCACTTCTGCAAAACACTTGTGCAAGCCTTTAGAGGTTACTATAAATCAATTTACTTAGATCAGTGGCCTCAGCCAGAGTCAATAAAAATAACGGTAGTAACATCAATGTAAATGTACCCTGATTTACTCAAGCTGAGAATACAGCGTGCAAAAAATTATCAGCATGGTAAAGGGTCAGGTGTAAGTCAGGTTGATACTTGATTTAAGAATGGGAAAAAATCAGTTCCTTAAAGTAGCAGAAAAATTGGAGTGCACTAAACTTCTATAGTTTTCTACCAAGAAACTTCTTATACTAATCTCATAGCCATTTCTGATTGAATATTTTCAGACAAGAGAGACAAGATCTTTCAAAGTCTTATTGAAGTTCTATGTGAAACACCCTCTCAATTAGAAAGGTTTTCTTTGATTAATAATCCTGAGACTACTTTTGAGAGTAATCCTGTTGTGACACATCTCTTTTTTTCTATAACACAGTACTTATACATTAGAAAAATGTGTTTTCATTTTATTCCAGCTATACTCACAGGTCTATTTATATATTCAATTATATATATTTACATTTAAAATTTTATGTGTATACAAATATGCATATCTCTGTTTATCTTTATCTTCTACCTATGGACCATGCTTATATTTATTCTATACTCTGAAGGCTGAAACAACATACTGCCTGGAAACTGTCAAGTTGAATGTAGTTGACTAAAAAGTCACTAAACACCTAATATTTTATTCTTGATTCATTTCCAAAAATATCTTGTTCCTGTAGTAAACAATTACACAGACTCACCATCCAGCACAAAAGATGGTCTGCTTTTACAAAAGTGAAATTTTGTGCTTAAAAATAATCAAGCAAACAAATAAAATCTAATAACAATCTAATAAAAACTGACAACTATATCACAGCCCTCCGTGAAAATAAATATGTATATGAAATAACTTTATCATAGGTAAAAAATATATATTTAGATAAACACTATTTTTTCTATAACACAGCTTCATGTTGTTTTCTTAGGAAATGGAGGCTATGAACAGGCCTTCAACAGGGGTGGGAGGCTGACCCGTGTAGCTCCAAGCCTTTAAATGCACGGTCACCTTCTCAACAATTCTCCCTCCTTTTTCCTATAATTATGTGACTTTATTTGTAGATGGGACCCACATCCCCACTCTCTGCTATTATATAGGAAATACCTAACATGACACAATATTTTCATGAGCTACTCCTTCTTCTGCTTAATGAATAAATTAGAACATTTAAAATTCATAAAAAAACTACATTCATGTGTCCCATAACAGAATCATTGCAGATTAAAACAGTATAGATGATTAACATATTTTCTGCAAAGCCTAAACATAGGCTAACATTTAAACAAAAAAATATGGTATTCTCTTATCATTTTCCATACTGTTTTCATTAGATAAGATTTCAAATTCCAGTTCCACCCTGCACAGAAACTAGAGAATTTAAGTCACAACAAGTACGCATAACATTAATTCAAGACTTATGATATTTGGCAATAATGTAAAAAACAAGAACATCACATTGTTTGAGAAAGACAAGGTAAAAAGATTTCTGAAGCATAGTTTAAAAAAAATTAAAGGGGTTAAGAATCAGCAGGGTGGTCCATTTCAGGTTTTCTGCTCTGAAGCAGTCTTCTGACTTGATGCAGAAAGGTTGCTTCAACTTTTTTTTGAGCACTTCTACAATGATATAAGATATAAATCTATTTACAGCTATAGATTATAGAAAAAAATTAGGTTCTGTTCTCATGGGATTCAGACATTTTTGCTATTATTTACGAACCACTAATGTGTATCTTAATCCTGAGGAAGGAGGAAATAATATGCTGCTTTTGCAACATAATAATAATCTCATGGGGCTTTACAAATATTAAATAATTAATCTTCCTAATTTTTTAGAAAACAGTTACTTTTAATGTAAAGTAAATGTAAAGAAAAGGTAAATGTAAAGTAGTGTAAAGAAAACTGAGAGCAAACAGCTAGATGAAGGCCAAAATTTTACAATGGGCTAAGAGAAATGAGGGAAATTTCCCTTGGTCTTTTTAAAATATGTGCCAAAGACCTTGCAAGAACATTTCTAACCATGTGATACAGAACATTGTCATCTTTATGACACATGATTGATGAAGCTAGTCTCCCCTACTGGCAGAAGAAATCTAAAAATTGAAACAAGTTATTAACAAGTTATTTCACAATTTCAAATAATTTTGTGAGCATTTTCAAGGAATTTGCCAAATATAATTATCTCCTGGAGGCATAATAATGTACAAACCAGAATTCTCTCACTTCTTCTACTAAAAGGTACTTGTTTCTTTGTGGCTTTGTTCCCCCACAATATAATAAGTAATTTTTGTTATTAAGCAAAACATATATAATTTTTTATTGCAATAAGAGGCACTAGTGTAGAATTGAGCTGTGAAAATTAAAGTATTTAAAAATTTTTCAACAGTAAGTGGTTTATTTTACCCATTTATTAGTACATTTTTCAGAAATTTGGCCACTTAATGCCTTTATTCTGGCAATTTACTCTATAAAAACGGACTGCGTTCAGAAAGCTTGGAAAATTCACTGCCATTCCTTTGCTGTTCTGCAGAAGAAAATTAAGACAAAATGCTGCTGTGAAACATACCAGCCTCTGCAGATCTATCTATCAGTAGCATAGAAACTAACATACTAAATCTCTTCATCATCGAAATGAGGTAACACAGCATTTGAATCCAGATCACTGTGTCAGAATTTCATTCTATGCATGATTTCCTCGATGTGTTCACCAGAATGCAGCTACAACAACAGTTCTGATTCAAATTGCTTTCCTATTATTAAAACATTAAAACATATTCTACTATTTCTTTAGGTCCAAAATTAAGAAGTAAATAACAAAATAGCCAAAAAAGGGGAATATTAGCATTTTATTCCATCTCTCTCTCTCAATACCAATATCTCATAACAGAACTAAAGTCATGGAATTGGAGGGGAAGATGGATTTAAGAGTTGGGTAAGGAAGAAACAATCAAGCATAGACCTTCTGATTTTAACTCAAACTAGAAAGAAGGAAAGTGTATCTTAGTACAGACCAATCAGCGTAAAGGAGTAGCTCTGGGATCTCACAGAGTGTTTCAATGTGTTTAAACACTTAATTTTTTCCTGAATCATAACTATTTTCCCTCATATCCCAATGGTTATGTCTCTCTCAGCATATAACTTTTTTTTTTGTCTCTCTGGAGCATTGCCAGAATTCATCCTTTCCTTGATCCTGCCTATGCTGACACTGTATTAGTTCCTTAAATGTTTTAAATATTTACTTTTTCCTACCAGACCTTTATTCTGTGAAATTCACTATGAGTAAATTTTTTTTTCCTTTTGGAAAAAAAAAAGAATGAAGGAAAAAGCCAAATAAGTAAGGAGAGTGGGAGGGTGAGGATTGTGTGTTTGCTCAACCACCTCGCAAAAGAGCTGTGGAGTATCTGTGTAAGCAAAAGAGGTACCCACAACTTCCCTTAATTCAATCTTCTTTTCTTATCTGTTCCATTATCCAACTTACGCTGCTGCCGAATTGCCAATTCCATTTTTCTACATGAAAATGAAAAAAAAAAAATTAAGGGCCTTTTTCATTTCAGCTTGAGTACAGATACCTACATTGTTCTGCTTTTAATGGTTTCCATGACTGATGATGAACAGATGGCAAGATTTGGTTAATTCTTAGAGAACCAGAATGTTGATTAATAATAGGACAAATCTGGCACAGACCTAACATCCAATTTCTCTTTGATTTTTTTTTACTCCATTGATTTATCTTATTTTAAATCTACCTTCTGAATCTCCTTTTAGTTTGCCCTTTTCTGCTTCCAAGCAATCAATTCTGTTCTGTGCTGCAATGTCCGGGAGCAGGAGTTGGACTCAATGATCCTGATGGGTTCCTTCCAGTTCAGTATATTCTGTGGTTCTGTGGTCGATGGAAGGTAAAAAGAAAAGAGAAAACAAAACCAAAACACACTAAAAGTTACAATGAATCAACCAAATAAAACCCCACCAAAAAAACCCCTTTTCAGTCGATGTAACAACATGGACACAAATAGTTACACACTCTTGCAAGCACCTCAGAGGGTAGGACTCCCCTGATCTTCCTGTATCATCCAACTCTCACGTTACTGACCTTAGCCAACAGACACCCAAAATAACCCTAATCCCATACGTGATCCTTTCACATGCTGGATATTCACATTTATTTCCTTATTCATCTCATGATATCCCCCTCCTATTTCATCTTCCTTTTATGTTGATATTACCAAGTTTTGCCTGAGACTGAGCCTAAAAATATATTTTTCTTCTAAAAATTAGTTTAAAAATGCTAATACTAAAGGGCAATGAATAGGAACATATTTCAATACTTTGGTTCCTTGTATACCACACATATTTCTGGTCTTTCAAAGTCACAGTATACTAACTGTAATTGCTAATTGTTACTGGTTGTGCTCTTTTCGGAAGAAGAACAGAGGTGTGGGGAGTAAGCAGAAAGATTGGAGATGTGCCAACCTCCTTTGAAAAACTTTGATGTAAACCAAACACCTAAGAGAATGGCACCCATTTAAATTACTTTTCAGACTTCAGGAAGTCCTGTCCTCCTTTCCTCAGGCACAAAGAATTCCCAAAGTTGTATAACAGGAAGCATAAAATTAATTTATAGATGAATAATGGTAGAATGGCAAATATTTCAAGATTTTTTTAAATCAAACATATTATTAGAATATAAATATGCATTATTGCACATTTTAACAGTGAAAATATATGGTCAAATAGGGCTTTAAATCAGAGATCAAATCTGAAATGTATGCTTCCAGCTGTTTCCCAGAACTAGTGGTAGGTTTCCTAGGACTGGTAGGTTGCTTACTCAACCCTGCAAGAAACTGTACAAGTCCACATCAAAATGTTTGGAGCCTGAAATAATTACCTCAACATGAGTCACAGAAATTAGAACAAGCATTGTCTCTCTAAAATTTAGTAAAACTGCCAGAAAATAGGGGAGTAAATTAAGGAAATATTGGAACAAAAGGAATAAAAGGAAAGATGTAGAAAGAAGAATGAAAATACTTAAGGTTATTTAAGGGTATTGCTTTTCTTTTTCATTACTTTCTTCTTTTTTTCCTTCTTTTGTATTCTCAGTAATCTCTGAAATATTGGTCTGAAAATATAGACTTTTCAACATATCAAGAAAGGCACTACATGGTTCTCTCAATTTTCTAGCTCTTTGGGAAAAAAACATGTCTTCAGGAGAGATTATAATTTTTTAAAATATTAAAAAAAACACAAAACCATGGTCTCATAACCTCTATTTCCTCTTTATCCAGACTTCATTGGTCTGTTGGGTATAAATTACATAACTAAGCCCATATTGAATGGCACATGTTCCAAAACAAGACACTAAAATCAGAACTATATTGACAACTAACAGAAGTTGGTTTTGTTTCTGAATTTGATTCAGATTGTGATTATCCTAATTCATATTCATATCTAATTCATAATGTAGAGTGAATGCAAACACAGTTCTAGGAACCCCCCAACTTGGCTTCCTTTTCCCATTTTTCCCAACATTTGCCTGTGAAAGATGAAAAGCGCTGAAAACTTAACCTGATAGCATTGGGGACATGAAGACATTTTGAAAACATTTATTATGCTGGATCAGATTACTGCAGAAGTGCCTTTGAAAAGGTCTGGATAATTTTAACAAATTTTAACTCCCATTAAAAGTTACTTTAAAGTAACATCAGGGAAGTAATAACCAAGATATTTCTACCAGAGCATGTGAAGAGAGTCATTAGGTGTCTGAGCATAGGTGTACTCCTCACCATCTGACCAGGAACTTCACAGACCAGTTTCGTACCTCAAGTGGAGACTTCCCAAGAACAGAGACCTTTATGTTCATCTCCACAGACTCAATCTGAATTTTCCAGTTCTATTTGCCAAACTGAACTTCTAAAATACTATAAAGAACTCTGTGCATATATCCTCTTCTCATTGATGCTGCTTGTACTATCACATATTTTTCCTCCCTCATAATACAATTATTATCATTATACAAAAAGTATATCTATTACAGACACTGCTTTTATCATATGTAAAAGGAACTCTACGTCAAGAATTATTTTATATATCGGTATTATATCACGCTTGGGTAAGGGGATCTAAAGAAAAACAAGCTAGTATGAGCAATAAGTATTTATTAGCGTGAAATTATCTACAGAGTTATGATCAAATCCTCACTCCATATTACATTAATTGTCTTGCTTTCTCTTTTTCCATACACATACAAACACAATTTCCCACACTCCAGCATTTTTCTTTTACTTATCAGTTTCTGGTCCTCTGTATTTGTACAGACTTTGAACATGACTACCCACAGGTGTATGAAATAGCCCAATGTTCCTCTTCTCTCATCACATCAGAACTGGTTGAACAAAATGCTGGCACCACTAGTGAGAATTAATGGCCTGGTAGTCATTTTTCTGTCCTTTGATTTGGGCTCTAATCCAGGATTTGGTAGTTCTGGAGTCAGCTGGCATCAGTGAGGCTGTCTGATGGACACACATTAAAATAACCCCGAGGGTGACTGGAAAACCTAACAGGGCCTCTGGTATTTACTGTGCAGCAGTATTTTTAAAGAGCATTAATAGGGAGATCTCAGGGTAGCTATTTAAGATAAGAATTACTGAAATGTGAAGTACCATGTTGATCCACTAGTCAGCAAAACATGTCAAATATTAAATAGAATTACTGAGAGGAAGACAGCTGTTTGTTTGGGGGGTTTGTTAGTTTTTTCCTTCTTCCTATGAAGAAACCATTTCATAAAAAGTAGCAGAAGCAATGGATTCAACTTAAAAAATAAAAGTGTGATGATCTGGCTCTGCCACTGCTTGGTAAAGACACAATATCAGAATTTATGCTACAGAGAACAGTCCATGCAATAATCCAAACCATCATCATTAATTAAGACCTGGAAAACAAATTTTAGGAAAACAGCTCTATCATGCCAAGATTTATAACTTCTTCTCCATTTTATCCTTGTAATGATTTTCTTATACTTTTTTTTCCTGTCTCTTTACATGATAACTCTGTTTTCTGCACAGAATATCATAAATTATTTCAGATAATTTCAGTATATGCCTAGGATGAATGACAGTTTTTTCTGCTGTGGAAGGCCATTCACTTTTAGTCAAGCTCCATTTCCTGTTCTTACAGATTATGCCATCCTCCATCCTTCCATACAAAATTGTCTCAAAGGCATCCCACAAATAAAAGTCTGCAACTGAGTATATTACAAATTCTTTCTCACAAGCTGAGGATTAGACACATCAAGATGGGGTTTGAGTCAGGGCTTGTCCCCATTTCCACTCCAGAGATGTCCTAGAACACAAGCAGTTAAATAAAATGTAAAGTATGCAGCATGACTATGGAGTGATTTTCTGAATTTTTTTTCATAATTGCCTGTATTTGAATTAAAGGTACAACTAGAGGTTATGTTATAGATGTGCAAAAAAGAATTCTCCCAGCTGTAAGCAATTATTCTCTCCCTGAAATAAAACTGGCTCATAAGATACTATCTATTAACATGGAAGAAGAGGAAATATAGCCAGTTCCCTTTCTCCTTTTTCCCAGAAGCAGTTGTTCAGTAGAATTTTGTCCAAAACATTTGTCTGACTAGAGATTCCATCTCTCAACACTATTTCTTAACATGTAGTCCTCAAAATAAAAAAAAAAAAAATTGGGGAATTTAATTGCCCTAGGTGTTCTTCTCTTGTCAGCTCAAATTCAATTCCATCTTTCTAATCGGAAAACTATGCAAAGGCATAGGTTCCTGAAGAGATCAGCTTTGGCATGAGAGACTTACCACATAAGGTTTTCTCAGAACAACTGGGTGGATAAACTTATAATGCAATGCTTCTTAGAAAGTGTAAAGATGTTTTCACTCCTCTTCACATTGTCTTGAAAGATCACATACGATTCTAGTAGTTCATTTTCCTTAGTGTATCTGCATTATAAACGCTGGGCCATGCTGTTAGCAGAAACTCTTGAAGGGGCTCCAGCACACTTTCCCAGAAATGTTTCTGCCAGAGTATCAACCTTGTCACTCTTTGCCATGGCAGAGAATGTACTTTTCCAAGAAGACAGATATTTTGGCCAATAAAGAGCTGTGAATGGAATGCCTTGGTTTTTATTTCATCAGTCCCTCTGCAGAAGCTTTTCACAGCCTGATACTGTCAGCTGTGCTAGCCAAGAGTGATCTCCACACACTCAGGTGGACTGCTGCCAGATGCCCAAAGAGGAAAATAAGGTAGGATTTCTCTTCTATTTCCATGCAGCTCCATAAAATTAGAAATTTTGGTCTCAGTGCTCAGGCTTGATACAAATCCCATTGGATATATGAAAATTATGAGTTTTAGCTGAACTGTCCATCCAGCTTTAACAGACAAAGTATTTTAAATTATCATTACTCCAATTAAAATCTATATTTAACTTGAAATAAATTAAAAACAAAGGTAAACATGCAGAAGAGCAGCATTCTTTTCTGTGGGTATTGGCTGTGACAGAGCAATTTTGAAGCTCATCATGCCTGCAAGGACTGGATGTATGGAATTGTCCTGTATGTGCCTCCCAGGATTAAACCCAGGAAATGTTTCCATTTTAAAAAAAACAGTGTTTATGAAAATCCTTGGGTGATTCTGCTACTGCTTATGCTTCAACTTTGCAACAGAACTTCGACATTGCAAGAGTGAGCATTACTACCCTGAAGCTTTTCCTGTCATCTAACAGAATTCTGAATTACATTTTCAGGCTCCTTCTGAAGGACACAGCAATTGACTGATATCTACCAGGATATCAGTAAATATCACTCCCAACAGCCATTTATCTGGCATGGAGCCATCTACTCTAACCAGCTCTGTGCCAATGCCAGAGTCTTCAATTTCTACAGCAGATCTGGATATCAACTCAGTTGTAGGGAATATCAGCTCTTAGCTGCAAGGAAGTAGTTGTCTTCCTTGCCACCCACAGGTGGTAAATTCACTCTGTAATTCCCATCTCTAGGAAAAAATAAGGTGGAGATAGTAGCAACAACTCTATGTCCACTAAAGCAATTTACTAAATGATTAAAAAAACAAAACCTAG
This sequence comes from Fringilla coelebs, assembly GCF_963513975.1. NCBI lineage: Eukaryota > Metazoa > Chordata > Aves > Passeriformes > Fringillidae > Fringilla > Fringilla coelebs. The sequence continues at coordinate 36,699,607 of NC_140031.1, forward strand.
CTTCAAATTTCTCACTTGCTGGTTTCAGGATATGAACCAACAGAGAAGTCATTCCAGATAACATTTTGTGTCTTTTGTATCTTTTGCACAGTAGGACAGTAATAGCCCCTGTAGGGTTATACACTGTAGGACTCTCTAATAACACCTCAAACCAGACCTCAGCAATCTGTACCCAAGAATCCCCTTCAAATGCTGACAAGCACAAAGATCATCAGAAATTAAACTGAATGAGGTTTTGGATAGCTTTGACAGTTTTCATCTCCTTCTGAAGATGAGACAGCTGACTATCTCTATCCCTCCTAGTGATGGACTCAATGCTCAAGTTACCCTCCTTCAGTTAAGAGGGTAATTTTTACCCTGCATGAAACTATAAAAAGTTGGGGTAGACAGCAGTCTCAATGTTTTTAAAACTATTACATGAAGTTAAACTAATATTTTAATGAGTTTGATGCAATTTTTTTGTAGTCACATTAATTTACTTCAACCAGATTCTTGCTGAGGCAAACTTAACACTGGTGGTTTGAATTTCTCTGTCACACCCTTCAGATTTATTTTAGACATATAAATACATGTGTATAGAAGCAATGCTTTGACAGACTTGACACAGATGTTTTCTAATATTGTAGTCTTCCAAGTCATCAGTTATGAAATGCATATTTAGAGAACAGAAAACTTCTGTGAAATGTTTCAGAAAACAACCTTGGGTCCTTTATGCATGTATACTTTTTCATTCAGTCATATGCATGTATACTTTTTCATTCAGTCATATGATTTTTGTTTAAAATATTGCTGATCATTCCCAGTTTCTTTTTCAAAATTTAATCTGTCATTTTATTGGAGCAATAACTCCAGTCTGAAGTTAAACAGGGAAACTAGATGAGCTCTGATAAAAGTAAGATTGAAAACCGCTCTCTGGCAAAAATAAAAGGAGATTCTAGCCTCTTGCACTTAATGAACTTTGTCTCACAGAGCTGCACTAGGAGAAAGCCATCCATTTGTAAAATAGCCCTTATTCAGATAGCTTTGTCCAGTTAGAGATTGGATGTGCTTATTTTATTTGCTCAACACCAGATATTGAGCAAATTGGGTTAATATAGCTTTCCTTCTGAATCTACTGACTTTAAAAAAATGGATAGCAATGACACTTCTTGGCCACTTTTGCCCTATCAGCTGTGGAGTACACAATGAGCAGTTGCTGAACAGTACTATTTTCTACCCATCACGGTGCAAAAAGCTCTGATAAATTACAACAATAAAGGCTTCAAGCATTACAATCAATACTTAATGGAGTCATGTAAATCCAGCTTGTGTATGACTTGGGGATTGTGCTCTTTTGCAAAGAGCAAAAGATTAATGCACAGCAGCAGAACTGCATCTTTTTTTTCCCCTGCAGTCTGAGCTATGAGAGACAAAATAAAGTGCTAAAGTTGCTTTGCTTGTATTGTGGAGTTATTACTTTTTTTTTTGCCTAGTTTAAAAAGAGGCAGAAAGACATTGTGTCTCCCAGAGCTCTGTAAAACCAAGTTAATGGTATTCTGAGTCTTTAGACACATTTACACATCCTCCATCTGGCTGGGAAGAAAAAAGCCCAGATTTCAGTAACAAAAATTGTACAGATCTGCCTTCAGGCAACAGAAAATGCATGTGATAAGGGAATAGCCATGAAGTGTAAAGGAGTATTTAGGTCTTAACGCTTATTGACTGGAGACTGTAAAGGAGATGTGAAGGATGTGTGAAAATCCTAAATAAAAGAGCTGGCATAACATATAATGTGGGTAAGAAAATGTGCTTGGAAGGGATGCAACTGTCTTTAAAGAACTTGGTAAGAGGAGAAGGTGGGATGGAAAAAATGAATGACAAGAGTGAAGATAAACAGCATTCTGCATCCAGGGCTTGTTTCAGGAAATAAACCACATTTTGCAATTCACCAGAGTACATTACTATTACTAATAGCAACAATCAGAATGCACAAATTAGGCTCTTCTCTTTCTCTCTGTCTCTATCAGGTTGTATTTTTACTTCAGGTAAGGAGTGTTCAGACTCAAGGGGCAGTCAAGATATCAGAAATAGCAAACAGAAATCATATTTTTATTAACCATTACATGAATCCACAGGACATTACTCATTGGAAAACACATTTGACAAATTTGGCATCAGTCAAGTGTACAGTGTTTGTTTTCTAAGACAAACAATGAAGAAGGAAGAATGAATAAAGGTTCAGTTATAACTTGTATTTTTTGACACACTTAGGGTTACTGGAAGTGTTATGTTTGGTCGTGTATGTTCCAATACCAGGCCTAAAGCCTCTTGAAATATTTGGGCAAAGTTTCTGGGTTTTGGGGTCTTTTTTCTTCTCCTTTTGCTGTTGAAATGATGACAGATGTCATCTTTCCACTTATGTGAGTAGAAGACAAGGCTGAGATTGCTATGTAAGGCCTGGTTTCCTGCTTCTTCAAGAAGTATATAGAGTAACACCTTTCTTCCAGTTCTAAAGCACTCAATGAAAATGGGATTTTTCCTTTTTTTCTCACTATTACCACTGGTAACCCAGTAGCAATAAAGTTAGCAGTCATCTAAATCCTAGTTCAAAATCTATTCATGGATGGCTGACACAATTTGGGTTTGTGCTGACACTGACCTTTATCTGATCTTTAGCTTGGCAGGAGTTCCCTCCTAGGTGTTTGACCTCAAAATGTTCTTGTGGAGAGCAATCCTGCCTCTTTTAGGCTAAACAAGCCAGAGTATTCCAGTCTTCTAAGAGGCTCTATCTTTATTTCAGAGCCTTTCTGCACACCCATTTCTGTACAAGTCATCTTTCTGGAGGAGAAGCAGCTAAAACTGTCCCTTTTATATTTCAGACAATAGGATCAGAAAATCCACACTGAGATATTAAAGAATGAAAAAAAGAGGTGAACACTACGGAAAATTCTGTTCATTGCTGATTCATAGAATCAAGTCTTAACTGTGCATTGAAGAATAAATTAAATTTCATAACTTAAACCTGACAAGCCCTAAAGTCTGATTTGAGCTGACTGCTACTACTCAGAAATTGGATCTATGAGAAAAATCAATACTTCCATGAAAATTTTAGTTGAGTCTTTGGTAGCACACACACACACACACACACAAAAAAAGTAAATACAATGTTAAAAATTACAAAAAAGTGGTAAAGAAATAATGAAAGGAAGCAAAAACCAGAGAAAATAAGCCACTGTATCAATCTGTGGCATGTCTGCCTCTTGACACCATAGGGTATGAAACTTTACATCTCAAAAAATGAATAGAATACCTAGAAAATATTCAAAGGCAGCAAGAAAGCTAATCAAAGCCTGCAGCATGGAAGAACAATTAAATAGGCTTATATTCATCAGCCTGAAAAGAATGCAAATGAAAGTGGCTGTAGTAAAGTTTTATAAAATCATGGGTGTCAGAAAGGCAGTGGAAATGGAAATGCTGGTAAGGAAATTGGAGTAAAATTTCTTTCTGTTTAGAGTGCTAGAGGAAGATCACATCCTACAGATATACCCTGCATACACCAATCTGCGCTATGCTAGGTTTTCTCCCCTCAGAGAAATGTGATGCTATGTGCAAAGTGAAATGGGATACAGCAAAGCTATCCGGAGTCTGTTAAAACAAATTTAGGCAACAGCATTCTTCTACAACCAATATAATATTCATTAACTGAGGCATTAACTGAGTATGAGTATGAGTATGAGTATGAGTATGAGTATGAGTATGAGTATGAGTATGGAGTATGAGTAGCATATATATCACTATGGAGCTTCATAGAGACTAATTTAATGCTGCCCACAGACATCTAAGTAGCATTCTTTAAATGTCTGAAAACAACAGGGTAATAAATCAAGTAATAACAAAAAATTTAAAATATATCATGAATATCTGAAGAGAAGTCAGAGATGTCTATGATCAGAGTAAGATCTCTTGTTAGATTTCCAAATTAAAACAGTTCAAGAGAAGATAATTTTCAAGTGTTAACACTGCTGTATTTCTCAGCAGAGGACTTGACACATGTCCTCCTTCAGTTGCTGACCTAATTTAACAAAAAGTCATCTCATGGGACAGACTTTTAGTGATTCTGAGGACAGAGCATAAGAAAGAGATGAGGAATGAAATCCCGCCATATGCTATAACATATGTACAATAACATTGATTGCTTGCACTGCAATGAATTAATGTCAACATCAGGCTCTCCAATTTAAGCATACCATGATAAATTGTAAACTGAGTTTTACCCAGAAAACAGTCACATTTAAATAAGATAGAACAAAACCAAGAGAGTTGTTCAGTACCATCACTCTTCTTAAAATGCAACAACACCTAAGTATTATATTTTACTTTTAAATTCTGACTATTTTCTGTTACAAATAACATTAATGTTACAGCAGCTAGTGGTATAAACGACACTAGGTAAAATGCCCCATATCTGTTTGGATGACTTTTGAACAGGAAGGCCTAAATGAATTATTACTATTTGCCACTTGTACCCAAAGGCTTCTTCTAGCCTGGATATATATTGCTTTCTTTCTGTTATAAATAGTAGGCCAATTCTGGTACTACACAAAAGGATTTACAATCATTCACTCTTCAAAGACTTTACATACGCTTAAAAAACAGTTCAAGAGGTTAAACTGACTTCACAAAAATTACAGACCTTTCCAATATTAAGCTATAGGAAGATCTTGTGGGACTAGGGTGTAAAATCAGTCTGAACAGATCTTCTGGGTTTGTTAATTTAGATCATCAATCTACAAAATCGTGTTACAAACAGCATGAAGTGGGAATTGATTTAAACCTCTCTGGAAGTGAAAAGAAATAGCATCTTATTTATGCTTTATAGAAAGATGGTAGAAGAACATTTCTGAAACAGCTCCTTGTAGCTGAGTTTTTGTTAGGATTTAAGAACTTAGAAATCAACTTTCTTGCTTTGAAACAAAATAAAATAAACTTTAAAAAGAATGCCCAATATGCTGCTTTTTAAAAAAATAGCATTGTCAATTTTATATGTTCAATGATCAGGATAAAGATAAACAAAACAGCTAAGAATTCAAAAGAAAATGGCTCCAGAAGGCTGGGTTTTATTTCTATAGCCATGACTGTAAGTATCATAGGAAGTCAGCTAGAAGTACTATATGAAGTCACACTGAAACCATAGTAGGCTAGCCTCTAGAAAAAATTATGTTTCCATAATAAGGTGTTTCTTGGAGATGATTTGAAATAAAGTAACTTTCAGGATCAAGGAACAGGGTAAAGGGATATAGACAATTACAAATTTGGAGAGGAATATGTGGGGTGGAAAGGGATAAGAGGAGCAAGAAGCTGACTGCTTTTTTATGCTCCCATTTTTGATTATTTTTCCTGCCATGCCTCTTAATTTCACTCCTCAAATACAGAACCAGCACAGTTATATCAATGTAAATGTGCTTTCACCAATGCAACATCAGGCAGCAAGCTGTAGAAATAAGAGTAAAAACTGTCCTTCATCTGACTTACAGTAGCTCACACTGAATTGTATCTCTGTGAGTCATATCTCATAGTATGAAATATGTATTTCTCTATCTTTCTCTGCATTTTAGAAACTGGTGACACTTTTATTTCTTTGTCACTACCAATGTGAGCAAAGATAATTTTGTTCAAAATGTACAAAGAGAGATGTACACATTTCAAAGCCTGCTACATATATCACAAATTGATAGGTAGTAGCATTTGCTGCAAAACAGAGAGAAGAGCAGGGGCTCCAACGTCTTAATTACCAAGACTAGTACAGCTCTACACTCACTTGGTGCCTCACTGTCACTGATTTTAGGCTGGATTTTCTGTGTTATTACTTACAAAATCTCTGGCTTGGTGAAGGTTAGTTAATTCTTTTGCAATATTATGAGTGCTAAGTATGCTTACTAAGGGTTCAAGATAGGAAAATGCAATACTTTTGTTCATGAGAGTCCTGTCCTACAAATGGATTTAACATAGTGAAAACTACCCATATGGTACAACATATGGCAGAATTCCAGTATCTCTTCATATACCTGATTCTTCATTCTCAGTGTAAACAAATGGCTCTTTCACAGGGGGATACTGAATCAAATTGGGCCACAGACTGAATGATTTCATCTTTTCTTAGAGCAGATTGACAAGGGAAAATTGATAAACCAAAACAGACAACAAATGCTTTTTCATCTTCAGGGGGGAAAACCCAAACAAAAGCCACAATTCACAGTACAGTTATGGTATATAGGTGTTAGGACATATGTATTTTGAGCCTTTTGGTATATTTTAGAGGGTTGGTTTTTTTCCATACCCCTTCTAACAACCAATAACAATAACAGACCAGTAGATGGTAAGTTTTTTCCTAATTCTAGCTTTTTTTTTTCCCAAAATCTTTTCAAAAACTGAACTTTATGGCATATATTAGAATGCTCAGTTTTAAAATTACCTTAGATTTACCAAGCAAATCTCTGTGTCCAGCACTGGAAATACAATCAAATGTTCAGTTCCATTTCATCCGGTTTTTAAGGTGAAGTTGAAACACTTCATTCACAGGAGCTTGTGACACCTCTATACCGTAATATGACAAAAATACAACAAAACCTCTTTTACTGCTTTACAAAGACAAATACTAGAGTCTGGATAAACTCTGAGAGAAAATAAAAGTAAAATCTTGACTTGTTTTAGGAAATTACTTGTCACAAGGATATCTAATATTTTCATACTTATTATAAAAAATGGGTAGTGAAATCTTGACCAGGTTTTTATGTGAAATAAGAATGGCACCCAAGTCATCTGCAGAACTGATTTAAGTATCAACAGCCTTGATTTATGCACATTACACACACATATGTTTTGAATATTCAAAAATGCAAACCTATAGAACTGACAAATTCAGTTCTATAGTCTGACAAATTCAGACTGCTACTCTGAACAGGTATCTTTTCCACCATCAACCATGTAAGTTTTGCAGCCAATAATAGATTTCAAAAAAGAATATGAAGACAAAACCTCTGATATTAACAAAATCTGTACAGAGACTAATCAAGATGCATGAAAAATTAGCTAAAAAAGAAGTTAATTTCCACTCCCTTTCTAATTTGCTGACCTGCCTGGTCCCCTCTTGGTGCTAAAGTTAGCGCTGTGAAAAAGTTAGTTAATGCATTTGCACCAGGCTGTGGGTCCTCCCGGGAGATAAAATTGAAACACAAATTGGAAATGGCATCACAGAAATAGCACTTCTTTTAGAGGTTTTAATTTATTTTTGCTTCAGCTCTATACGAGTGTACAGTCGCACAAATCCAGTTGACCCAGTCAAATTTCTAGATGAGATAGGACAGAACAAAATCACTCAGGATAACAAAGATTCTAGAAATTTCAAAACATTAAATAGTTGAATTAACTAAAACATAATTGTCTGTATATGTATATATAAAATAATTTTCAAGCCATGTGAAAATTATTACAGTGCATATATAGTCAGAAATATCTCTGTCAAGTCAAGTGATTTATGATTGAGTTACAGTATTTCTTTCAGAAAGTTCTCTTAATTTCAGACCAGAAAGAATCCTGGAAGAATGCTGGTGTTTTTATTTCAAAGACCACTTAACTCTTGAAAATTTGCTCCTTATATCCAGTATGGTTTTGTTTAGCTTTTTTCCTTTGGTTTATTAGACTCATTATGGCCACTGCGTAAAAGAGAGAGGCATTACTGCATACTTTTCCCCATGTAAATAATTACAAAGTAGTATTAAATTAGCTTTCAGTTTTCATTCTGATGAATTAAAACACAGAATCCTTTTTTTTCCCCCTAAATTTATTTCTGTAAAGTATTTTTTCTGTTCTTTGAATCTCTCTTGTGATCCTGTGCTGAATCACCTCCAAAATTTGAACTTCCATGAACTTCTTTTGGATTAGGAAGAAAAAAATTAAATTACATTCTTCTTAGTGTCTGAAAAACAGAGCACCAGCCGTAACAGTGCATCACAGTGGTTGTATATGCTTATAGAAAATAGGATAATGACAATCTAATCATTTGCCCCATCATAAAGTCAGCTTTATTGTATGCACACAACAGGAGTGTAACCAATATAGGGCTGAGGGAAAGGAGGCATTAGTAAGTGTTCGGTATCAAAGCGTACCAAGAATCCCTTGTTCATATGTTGCTTCATGTTACATTGGACTAAAAACTCGAGGTATTTCTTCTACTATTTTTAAAAGACCTCTGTTACAAAGAAGACCTAAAGTCTTCTTAACCAGTCACTGAAAAGACTTTTCCATAGCCAGAAGTAAGTTAGTCAGAACTTATCTTCAGGTGCGAAAAACCAGTCCAGAAATTGTTTAGTGAGTTTGAAGACCTACAACAATGCAAAGCTAACCCATATATAAGCATTTTCAACACTATCCTGCTGAGATTGACAGTCACTGCCCAAACCAGCAGCATAATCATAGCCTAAATCTTCAGGAGTCATATTTGGAGAGCACAGAGATAGAATGAAAAACAAAAACTAGTTTGTAATAGATTTATATATGCTTAGGTGTGCCTCCAATTTACCCAGCCACTGACAGGTTTGACTTGAGTTAGTTTAATGAACAGGGATGAAACAACTAGAGTTTTCCCCCTATATTTCAGTCAGGTTGAAGCAAAGTTAAATCTTCCTCAAATGAAAGAATAGTTCATTAAATCTCCTGTTTGTTTTGCATTACAAGTTGTTTCAGATTTCAAGGTAAGATGTATTCTATTACCATCTCTATGCCAGTTGTCTTGTGTCAAATGGGCAATTCTCCTTATCTCTCTCCCTGAGTGATCACAATCACTCCTCCCTCGGCAGGGGACATCTGCAGATAACAGGCTATTGAATGTCACTGCATGACTGATAAGAACTATAACATCCCATTATATGCTCCACCCAGAGGGAGGAGCCAAGCATTGCTACCCAGGTATAATCTGGAGGTTCTGAAACACCAGCACTGCTTCCCACTGGATTCCCCAGAGGAACAGCAGCTGCTTCTTCCATGGATCTGTGGAGGAAGAATACACCCTTTTTCTACAGGACCCCCCTGCTCCAACAGAACCACGCCTGACACTCCAGGAGGACTGCAGCCACTTTTCCAACTGGACTGCTACCAACACCCTGACCAACAAGGTGTCAGGTTGAGTTCTGACTCTGTCAGTGTTGTTCTAGTGTACTGCATTATCTTTTTTTTTTCCCGTCCCCTATTAAAGAACTGTTGTTTCCTGCTCCCATATTTTTTGCCTGAGAGTCCCTTAATTTAAAATTCATAGCAATTTGGAGGGGTGGGAAGGGTTTGCATTCCTGCCTTTCTTAGCAGGCACCTGTCTTTTGAAACCAAGACACAAGTTCCCCAATAAATTATTGCTTAAATATTATGAGGGTAGGCAACAGCAGGCTAACTCTCATTAGCATCACATTTTTGCCCAAAAGTTTTTGAGCTGCACGATTAAGTAGGGAATCTTGAGAAAAACTTTTCTGGTAGATTTTCATGCCTGTACAATCAAGCAGAAAAGAAAAGCGGGAAAAACTGAAAGAAACTAATAGTCCAGCAGTATCTTCTCTATTCACTGTACAAAGATCTGAAAACTGCTAGTGGACAGTGTGTCTGACACCAGTAGTTTTCCATATGAAATCCAAGTCCAAATGGTACGTTTCATGTACACACATGCAAATGGTTCTTCCATCTATGACTAATATGAAAGCTGCACCTAGGAAAGATGGAAACACTTCAGAGGAAATAAAAAAAGTCTCACAGCATCATGAAAAAAAAATCCTGGGAGAGTAGCAGGGACAAAGAACACATGTAAAATCTAAGTAAACTCCAAATGATAAAATAACAGACAAAACATGAAGTGACTGGTCACAAAAGCAAAAGAATTATATTCCAGAACCCCCTTTCATCCCTTTCATTCAATATATGATGATTTTTTTTCTTTAATTTAGCCACGTAAGAAGGAAAAATTGAAGTATTTCTTTTATTGGGTGGCCCTTTCTGAGTTTTAAGTGCACAAGTCTTTTCGCATGAGATGCATGCAGGGTAGTAGCTAGATAATACTTGTGTGCTCCACTTTGCAGAGAGATTTCTGGAAGCAGAGCCACTGCTTTAGATTTTTAAAAATGTACTAAAATAAGCTTGCCTTTCTCTGTCTTTGGAACATGGTGGGGTATACTGTGGGCTTGTCAGCAGGGAGCATCTTTTACAGTTTTGTAGGGTTTTTTCCATTAGGAAGGAATAGACTTCAATGACAGTATTGTATATTGCAATATTTTTCTATCACAAATAGTTTTTCAAGTAAGAGAGAAATTACAGTGTTCTGGTTTCAGCTGGTACAGAGTTAATTTTCTTTTTATTATCTGGTACAATGTTGTGTTTTGGATTTAGCATGAGAATAATGTTAATAATACAATAATATTTTAGTCACTGCTCAGTAGTGCCTACCTTAAGGCAAGGACTTCTCAGCTTCCCATGCTCTGCCAGCCAACAGGTGCACAAGTAGCTGGGAAGGACCTCAGCCAGGACCCAAACTCACCAAAGTGATATTCCATACCATAGAACATCATGCCCAGTATAGAAACTGGGGGGAACTGGCCAGGAGGTACCAATTTCTGTTGTGGGACAGGTTGGTCATCATTCAGGGGCTGCTGAGCTGTTGTATTGGGCATCTCTTGGTAACTTCCTCTCTCTTCTGTTGTTGTTTTTGTTATTATTATTATTGCTGCTCTTGGTATAATACCATAATATTTTACTTTATTTCAGTTTTTAAGCTGTTCTTATCTCAAACCAAGAACATTTTTTCCCTCATTTTCTTCCCAGTCCTACTGGAGGGGAGGCAGAGGGGTAACGAGTGAGCAGCTACATGGTACTTTGTTGCCAGCTGGGGTTAAAACGCAACACACAGGCAAACATGAAGTCTTACAACCACCATAGGGAACCTCCCTGTAGATCTTTCTGATGGCATAGAAGCAGCAGGAAATATCATTTTGGATTTAGTGTTTGACAGACTAGTGTTTCTGTCAGTAGACTGAAAGCAATAAATGCCTGTTTGAAAAAATGCATGATGACTTAAAGGTTCTATTTACCAATGAGTTGAAAGCTACTTCTGAGAAATCTTACAGTTACCAAAAATAAAGCAAGAGTGGGACAATGGTCAGCAATTTACTTCAACAGTTTCAGAAAGCAACACAGCAACAGACATGAAGATTCGTTTTGATAATATAATAAAACTTCCCCTCTTTTCTTTTTTGTGTATCATGAAAATGAACTAAGTCCCTGACTAAATGACATGAACAAAGACTCCTTAATCTGAAGAATAAGAACAGGTTCTAGTTCTGAAGAATAAGGACAGGTTCCAGTTCTGACATGAAATGATGTGGAAGTATCCTTTGCTAAGATCTGGCAGGCAGTATTGCCAAGTGAGGAATCAGCTGAAATTTTTAATATGCTTCTTTTACAGGTTAATTTAAGAAAAGGTCAGGGTTACCTCACAAAAGAAAACAAAATGTCTGGGCCAGGTTTGACTGTGCACTGAGTTCTGGACTGTGCAATGCATGTAGGGTAGCACAGGCTTCAGCAGTTACACATGTCAGTTTCAACCTTCTGGACTGTCTGTCACTTGCTAAGTATTTTTATGACAGATCCATAGAAAATGTGCTCTGGAATTTATTATTAATTATTCTGGAAGTGTAATGACATCAGAGTCTACTTCAGCTCCTTCTTCAACCCTGTAGTGAAGAATCAGACTTTTCACTTATACTTTTTAACAACCACTTTTGTAAGCTTTGGTATAATGTATAATTTTTTATTGCACTTGAAATTTCTTTGGTGTGGCTGAATCTGCCTGAGAGAGTATTGCTAGCTATTTGGGCTGCTGTAATTTACTGCCTACAAACCCAACCCATCCTCTGTAACTTAATAGTTTAAATATTCTTTTCTTAAATACCTGTCTCATCTACCTCCAGGCATCTACTTACTGGTTCAAATGTCAAGACTGAAAAATTAATTAATCATTTCTAAAATGAGCTGCAAAGTACAAACTGCAATTTATTACATTGTTTGTAAGTAAGAATCCTTATTTTATATTCTGCCTTTTTATCCCTTCAGATTTTGGATGTTCCCTGACTCTATACTGAGTGAATCTTTTTCCTCTTCCATTCGCACTGCCAGCATCTGTTTTGACTGTTAACAATTTTATATGTCCAAAAACCCCTTGCTGATCTATCTCCATTAGACAAAACTTTGAAAATTTGTAAGAAGACTAGTTAAAGTCCTTATGCATACATATATATATGCACACATATATATGTGTGTGTGTGTGCATATATATACACACACACACATATATATATGCACACATATATATATGTGTATGTGTGTGTGTATAAAGAAAAACCTATGTCCCTTTTACAATGAATGAGCTTTTAGTTTTTTAGTTATAAATTAGCAATCAGCTTCTGTGGCTGAGGGCTAGCTTATTCCTTTGACGCTGGCTAGTAAAAATCCTTGGAACATAAATATATGCAATAAGCCAATAACTCTGCCTGCCTTTCTGCTGCTCTTGAGGGTATCTCAGTTCTGGCAAACAGATGGGTAATGGGAATTAGAAGGAGGGGAAAAAAACAGCAATAAAAATATAAATCACAAAAGGAAGGAAATCCATTTGGTCTTTGGCAGCAAAGACACCACTCAGCTAATCCATGCTGAGTGCAATCCAATACCCCTTTATATAATCCTGTTCTTGTGGAAGAAAATTAAAGTTTAATGCAATAAAGGCTGACACAAATCACTTTTGTTGCCCAGAAGCAGATTAAAGAACAGTTAAAATCATACAAATCTAATTTATTTTCTGTTTTTGTTGTTGTTTTATTTTATCCAGTGACATATTTTTCCTTAATTCACAGCATAAATTTTTTATTATTAAGCATATATTCCCAATGTAAGAAAGATTCTGTGATGCAAAGAAAGGAAAAGAAAATAGTGACAGCCAAGAAATTATTAGTTTTTAAATGGTACATGTTAAGGTTCTTTCAAAATTTCATAAATTTTTCATGAATTGATATGGATCCTTACCTTTAATCAATCTGTGTCCAGGGGACTCTAAAATACATAAAGGAAGTGGAGAGCTATCATTCATAATTGGAACTGTACAGGTAACTCCCACTAACTAACACTCTTAGTACATATGCATTTGTTGTTCTGCAACACATTAGAGATCTGTCAACAATGGACAAACTGAGAATTTCTGCAAGAGAGAGAGCAATGTAAGAGAATTGTGACCCTGATCTTCCATTTTATTACTCCAGCCATCACCCTCAGCATGCCCTTCCTCAACAAATTGGACTGAAAAAACCACCAACAAAACAAAACAAGGTGAAAACAAACCCTGGGCATATTATGCTCCATACAATACATTCTTTCATGACAGAAAAGGTTACAATTTATCTGCAATGTTGATCAGACTTATGACTATGTTGAAATAGGATCAGGTTTTTCATTTTCTTTGCCTTTGTCCCTAGCTCCAATATATCGTCTCTCACTAATTCCTTTGGGAAATTTCTCTTCCTACACTTCATATTGGTGGTACAACATAACCACAGACGAATGTGCAGAGAATGCAGGAGAATGGGTACAGTTACCATTTTCCCCAGTAGAGCTATCAGAATATTACCCAAGGCACTAGAGAAGTTTGTGAAATACAATACAGAAGTGGAAAAGTTGCATAATTTCTCCAGTATTTCTCTTCTTCACAAGTATTTTTGTAGCAATATCTCTGCAGGTGTATCCTTAGAGAAAGAAGGGGTTACTTTTGAACAGAACTGGTGTTAAAAACATATCTTAAAAACATGAACAGGTATATTTTAATTTTCATTGATATATACTGTCCTCACTCAGACTGTAGGTAAGGAAAAGCCAACACCTTGTACCAGTTCAAGGCCTCACTGCTGTTAGATTTAAGGGATTCTTGAGAATAGGTTCATGAGCAAGCTATTTGCTTTGGAAATGTCACTTTACCAGGAAGAAGAGAAAGGAAACAGATCACAAAAACCTACAAAATATTATATTCTAGGAGTACCTTATGGGAAGAAATTAAAATTAGTAGGGTTTTATTGTGTCTCAGTGACACCCAGCTAACTCTGACAGAAGTTATTTCATATCATCTTGATACATGTTCTTGATTTCTGTTTTTACCTATGATAAGAATTTAGCCCAATCAGGTGCACCAGCAAGGCCAAAGTAAAAAAAGGAAACTCAAGAACCATCTCCTTTCTGAATTTCAACATGCATGCGTATTTAAAACTGGGTTTCTCAGGCTGCTGTAGTCATATTGTTTTTAGGTCTGTTTTAAAAGGACATAGCTTGAAATCAGGCACATTTCTGTTGTGTTTTGGGTTTTTTTTTTCTTTTTCAAAGCACAGGTTCTCATTTTGGGCATGTGAAAGCAAGAGAGTATATGGGAAGAATTCTATACATTTTGTAGTATATGGTTCTAAAAACCAATTTTTAGTTACAGATGATGCACTTTAAAAGACCAGTGTATTTTCAGCACAGAAAATACTAGAGCCTTATCTTCCCTATTTACTTATTTTGTATATATGTGAAGAATACCACAACAGAATATTTTATGACCCTATTATATTGTGGTCTACTCTAATTTTATGGGAGCCATCAGCAGTGACAAAACTCAGCCTCTGGCCTCTGGAATGCCACTGCATATTTAGGTCAAGTCCTAGTTTGCCAGACCACTTGTACTGGTTTCCTGTTCTTCGTGGAAAAGTACTAAATGCAAAAGTGGGCGATAGGGCATGGGGGTATTTGTGTGTGTGCCTGCTTCCTAATGCCCTTGCAGCCTGCCAGCCTTCAACTGAAAATGCCATCATCACAAAGGCAGTAGGTGATTCCAACAGGAGGGGCAATAAACCATGACATTTCTAGTAGGTTTAATTGTAAGGGGGTGTGCTAGAATATTTTTCAGTACAAACATGGTTTCACTTGAAGTCAACATCAAGACCACTGACTTAGTTTTTACTCCAAGTCCACATGAACTAAGGTGTAAAGTGCCCACCCCAGTAGACTTTATGACCTTCCAGGTGCCTAAACCTCTGACCTGTATAATTCCCATCTTTTCTGGTTCAGCTGCCACATGGTGACAACCTGCTAGACTTTGCGTCTGGTCTAAAAGTGATTTAGTGCACAGTAGAATTAAAGTATTAGCACGGTATTCCTGTCCACCCAACCTGAAAGGGCTTTTTGATGGTTGTAGGAGAGGTTCCCTGGAGGAAATTGCAATATACAGGGATTTGTTGTGAGCCTATTATTGCCTAGTGCTAAGACAGTTCATAAATTTACATCTATGACATCTATGCTCCAATTTTTTTTCATTACTGCTCTTCCTTATGATAATTTACTAGCTGCATTCCTCAATAAAAAGCTAGTCTGCAATTGAAAAGTAAGACACAGACTTTATTTCACTTACAATTTTTTCCCGATTCTAAAGTATGTTAGAAAAACAGACCTAATTATAAGACAAAGTATACTTTTAAGACTCCAAATTAGTATCTCATTTAGATCACAACTGTTTTGCTGTCAACTAATTTATTTTACATCCATATCAAATTAAGGATAAAAAGACAAAAATGTGCCCGGCTTTCTTTTCTAAGTGCTGCTACTACTACTACTACTACTACTACTACTACTACTACTACTACACATCATTATTCTACAAAACGGAAAGTTTAAAAAATTTTTCTATTAAATATTCAAGTACTGAGGGTTAGCTTCTTTGAAAAAATCACCTTTCATTCTAAAATATCATTATTATTGCTTTAATATGACTATCAAAATTACATTAATACTTGCATGCAAGGTAGCAAAAGACAAAACAGATATGATCTAGTGTAGACAGCTTTTTCTGAACACTGCAAATACAAAAATGGTGAATTTGGAGAAACAGGAGAGTAAAAAAAAGGTTAAGCCATAGATTCAGAAGATGAATGATATTAACTTGCAAATATCCCAGAACAAATTTCTAGTAAGTTATGTTAGATGAAATGTTTTTCTCTTCTAATTGGATATGAGCTGCAGTAATTTCAGTGTCCATTACAGGTTATACTTGCTTTTCTTTTTTCTGCTGTAAATATTCAGGGTGTTTTTCTGGAATTTTACTTAGAATGCCTACCTCAACACCTGCAGTATATTAAAATAAAATTTTAATATCTGTTTGCTACTGAAGTTAGATGCCACTTCTTAACTGTACAATTACTTAAATTCCTATAAATTAATTTCATTTTGTAACACTCTACATACAAAAGCATCAATTTAAATAAATAATTTATGCTCACCTGCCAAAATTATTGTCCTTTTTCCCTTTGTTTCAGTTACTCCTTTCTTAAAATCTTCTGTCCTACCAAGATTATTACAGTGTGCTCCTCAAGAACATATTAGACACATCCTTGAATAAAATAATGTAGAGTTATAAATAAAACCTATGTTTGGGCAAGTTTAACTATCATTTCCATTGATATCAGTGGCAAGGTTTTTGCTGAATTTATGAAAAAAAAATCCTATCCATAAAGTGAAAATGTTTTTTATACTGCCAATCTTTCCCTTTTAAAGGGCAAATCTTTACAAAATCAGAATCATCAGAAAACAAATAGGAAAGTCTCCCTGTGAAACTTAATGAATCCACTGAACAGCTTATTATATGGCAGACTATCTTCACAAGCCTCATTTGCTTTCAGCTCTAAAATAGGCATAAGTATCTGTCTGCACAGTCCTTTACTGCTAAGTCATGTTGACTTCAGTGGTATCCGTGTTGTCGAACAGAATGGTGAATAAAAACTCTGTGGTGAATAAAAACTCTGGAAATTCTATATCAAACAAACTGCAGGGACTGTCTTCTCCAGTTTATAGGCAGCCTGCCACATGGTTATAAATGACATTAAAGTTTTCAGGTGCAAGAGCCAAAAAGTATCTGCTACTCCAGACATTATCCCCCTGAATTCTCTTTTATTTTCCACATCTCAAACACAAAAGCATAACCAAGTCTCTGGCTTCCCACTGAAAAATATAAAATGATTTTGCATGTTGCTATTTGAGGCTTCTGCTGGATAATGATAAGCTGAAAATGTAGGGATTTCACAAACATAATGAATATTTTTTAAAGCTCAATAATAACTGATAATGTAACAATATAAGTTGATTTCATTCTGCATATTTTATAAATAAGAGAGCACATGGTTGGGGGAGGCCACTAAGAAAATGAGGACAGAGTACTGATTGGATGCCAGTTTTATATCTGAGTGACCATGTGACTTCCTCATTTCCTTGAGGCTCTGATCTCCTCCAACGCCAGAAGCCCTGAGCAGCGTGTCGCACACTAGGTCAGAATCACCTCAAATTTCATGTTACCTTCAAAGTGAGTCTAAAAAGTCAACCATTCATCAACGTGGAGATCTCACCAATGACAGCTTAAAGTGCCATTCATCCTCTTTAAAAACCTTACAGAACCCAGGAAAAAAAAGCTCTGAACAGCCCCTCAAATCTCAGACACACAGTGGAAAATGGGTTTTTGCTGGAGCCTGCAGGAGCATGGCAGCACCTGCTGTTTAGACCCGTCAAGTGTATCCCAAAATTGGCTGTTTCTATAAGGCAGTTTTACTGAATAATCCCATGCCAAAATTGCACTTTTACTAAGAGGTAAATTATTAACAGGTAAGGAACATGACGAAGAATGCAGAGAAAGAACATTGTTTTATGCCTGTTGTGCCATGTTTTGTGCTCTAGTTGTGCTGTATTCTTCTTTTACAACACAAACACATATTCAATCAATTCTGTTCAGACATTTTTTTTGGAGGTTATCCTGAAATCACTATTGTTTTCAGAATTGAGCCCCTGCTGAGTAGAATAAAGTTGGCACATTTTTGGTATAAATCCTAAACAATATTTATGACTTTTTAATTAAGGCCTGACACAGTACTTTTGGCTATTTTAACTATGCCAATAGCACCAACTCAGGTGCTATTGGCATAGTTAGAACAGTGCAATAAAATACTTCCCTGTAATGCAGAGGCACAATAGTCTTTGAGTGCATTCTTTCAAATGATGAAGACATGATCAACTGCAATATAATGTGGGAACTCCCTCAGTTCCACTAGGAACTAGACAGGCATTTTTAAGGTAAACTTTGCCTGCTGTTGCTTTTTCTTCATGTCTTAGCTTTCCCCTGAACCCAGTAGGTCTTCTAGTCTGCTTTTCTGTAAACTTGAGTGTTCAGTAGCAATGCAGAATCTCCATCAGTCACCCCGTATTCCTTACTCACAACCATAAACTAAAGATGATACTGTAAGTTTGAGCATTAATAGAAACAATCTGTGTCCAGCTGCTTAACTACAGTGAAACCACTGAGTTCTCAGACAGATGACATTAGCATGAGCTACACGACATACTTCATGGCTGTAAAATTTTCCAGTTGTAGACCCTCTTCTTCAATGGCCAAAAATTTTAACTGATACTGCTGATATAGCTGTTTCTTCTGGATTTTTGTTGACAGCAGTTCTAGCTATAAATGGCACCTTACTGCACCCCTGATCAGCACAGCTATATCAGCAGTGTTTATGGTATCGACATAATCTTTAGTTTCTGTCCAAACTGGAATTTCTTCACTCTGTTGCAACTGTGAACCTGACTCCAAAATTAGATTAAGCTTATTAGCCAGTTTCCATCAAGACATCAAAAATAAATCAAGAGAAAACCATCAGATGATTAATCCAATCTGCCATCAGAACGTGGCTTGGTATAATCCCAGTGTTATTGGAGACCTGAACTCTACTTTTACAATGTGTTTGAAAGTACTGCAATATTTTTAGTTTTCTTTACTGCATATTTATCTTGACTCAGTGTTGATAAACAGACACTTGTGCAGTAAAAAAAAAAAAAGTTCTTTAAAATCTAGGTTGTTTTAATATGTATTTAAGAAACAGAATGTAGTATGCTGAGTTATGAATACCTGGCCAGAGTCCAACTGGCTGTTAACAAAAAGATTACCAAGGAAGAAATGAGGGAAAAAAATCCCAATCCTCAAAAAATAAATAATAATTTTTAAAAATCAGCAATTTAAGACTAGATGTTATGGGAATTGTCAGGTATAAGGGTGTTGTGAGGTATTTTAGACAAAGAGCTTGATTTAAGCTCCCAGTTGAACCCTTTAGGAATTTTTTATCAGGCTCAAAGTTGTCGCAATAATAAACATTCTTGTCTGTTGGTTTCTGTATACACAATACACAATGTTTTGAACAGCTCTTTTAAAGTGAGATTGATAGGTCAGGACATGTCTGCCTTGTTATTACATAAATGGGCCATGAGGGCATTTCAATAACCTTCTTACTAAAAGTCTGCATAGCAGGGCCCATTTTAGCACAGCTCAGTTTAGTGAACTCCAAAGAAGGAAGGACAACAGACAATACAAATCCATACAATTTAAGCAAAATTTTTCGCTAGCCAGGCTTGCAGATAGGATATGACTAAGAAATCACTGAACATAGGAATGCAATATTTTTAGCAGCGCAGTATGCCAGAAGCAAGAAAACGGTACCTTAATGTCCTCAGATTACTTAAAATGCATTATTTTCCAGTGTCAGGTGCTCTGCCTCTGAACTGCAAAACCTCAGGAAATTACTTTTCTACTCCATGGACATAAATACAAGCATATTCTTTGTATCAAATATATTTAGACTACACCTTTGGAAAGACATGGGCCTTATCAGATGCTGAACAATCTTTCAAATTGCAGAATTCCAGCCAAGAACCTCACTTATAACCTGATGTGATAAGGCAGAGAAGCAAGAAAGTTACAGACAACAACTAAGGCAATTTGGTAGAGTGGTTGCAATGCTGGTGTAAGCAAATGGACACATTACAACAAATGGGGACACTGATTATATGCCACTGACTCATTACAACAAGGTTTACTACATTCTAAGAATATGTCATCTGTGACATGCTCTTGTTAAATTTCAATATGCAATAGTACTCTAAACAGCTATTATAATTATCCATTTTAGTCCATAAAACCATCCACAAAACCATCCTATTCTAAAGAACTACATAAATATCATTAATCTCTAAATTATAAATAGGAGTATATAAACAGAAAAATGAAGAAACCTGGTGAAAACAGCAGCAGAAAAATCTGCTCCCAAGCCTTGTATAAGAATGTAACCACTTGGCACGAGCTTAACTCTGTGGCCGCTGCTGAAGTCAACAAAAACCTAATTTTTAAAAATCCCAGCCTGGAGTTCACGGGTTGTGAGGCCTTACATTCAGACTTCAACAAGCTACTTCAAAAATTTTAAAAAATATCCAAAGGTGAGTGTTTGTGTGGTTTTTTCTTTTTTCTTTTTTTTTTTTTTTGGTTTGGTTTGGTTTTTTGAGGGAGGAAAATAGTTAAAAATAATGTGCCAGAGAACACTAAAACAGTATAAGCTATGTAACAATCCTTTCAAGCTGATGGTGTGCAACTTAGGTACTGCTTAATTATTTTGCAAGAGACAAGGAATATCTGTGAATAACAGCTATGTAAAGACAGGTATCCAGGGTCTCTTTTAAAGTTACTGAATTGATAGAACCTTTACTCTTCTAATTCAGAGTATAATAAACATATTGCAGGAAAATACACTCAAATAATCAACTGAGAGGGAGAGAGACAAATTGCAATGAATGAATACGCTTCAGGCACAAGAAATCTCTACTTTCCTTCTAAGGCTTGATAAAGTTTTGAAGTCATAAAGCCATGAAGAAGGGCTGTTCTGTTTTTCTAGCCATGAAATGTCCACAGTAGATCTTTCAAAGGGAAAGGATTTCTGATCATGACATAAGCTTAACCTGCCATCTATTGTGCAATATTGTATGGAGCATGAACCCAGATTTCAGATTCTATAAATGTTAACACATATCAATAAATCCATACCAGCTAATTTTATAGTTCTCACCCAGACAAAACACAACAAAAGCTGAAGTGAGCAATACCTAAGTAAAGGCTACAAGATTTGGCAACTCTAGCCCTACTTTCTTTTCCTCTTGAAAAACCAAGGGAAACAGGTTTCATTTGATTTTATGCATGCCATGGGAAGGAGCAAGGAAAGAAATGGGAAAATAAGAAATTGAGTTTAAGGAAATAATTATTCTTATCCTTCCTTCCTAGGCCCAGGTCCACACATCCAGGGAATCAGTGGTAAGGGTAAGGGTGAAGTTCCTGGGAGACTTCAGGATACTCAAGTGTCAGGAGGTTTCTGATGAAATTCATTCCTTACCCACAACAGTGATGAAACTGGAGTCTCACAAGTCCTTGTTCAATACCACAGTAAGTTAGAAGACCATCAATGTGCACTTCCCAAAGCACAGCCAAGCTTCCCTGTGCCTGTCGGGCAGAAGTGTAAGCTTGAGACTACAATTTATTGCTAAACAAAACAGAAGTCTGGTATTGGTCTGCCACAGCCACTCTAATAATCTTCAGTGTTAAAATAAAATTGAGATATTTCAAATGAGTTTCAAGGCAGAGGTTTTCTGAACATGAAATAGCTAATCAAGAAGAAAATGTGTTTAGTAATTCATAAAATGCTAAATTTCACTGTAAGACATATAATACCAGTGATTTATTAAGCAATATTATTCTCATGATTGTAGTGCTATATTATTCTTACATTGTCAAGCAATCTGTAGAAATTCGTTCTGCTTCAGGCAATCCTTACCCTTGCCATACAACTGATGTTATGTATGTTTTTCTCATTATAGTAAGCACTTTGATCTCTCAGAAAATGTTCAGCATCTTATCAACTGTAACATAAAACCTACACAGAGCAACATGATGACTGAAGAGATCATAACAATTACAACTGTAGTTCACAGACAACCCAAAAATACACAGTGGAAAAATAAGGGGGGAGGGGACAGGATTTCTTTTGATTGTCAGTAGAGATTTAAATTCTTTTAAACATCAGATTATTTTCTCTTTTAGAGATGTCCCTTAGAGATCTGATTTTTACTGTCATCATAAGTCAGATTCAAGTAAAATAGTTCCCCTGTGATAAAAAAGCAGCCTTTACAATTCAGAACTCATCTTCCAGAGAGCACTAACCACAACCCACATTACTGATAATATACCTAACCAAGCACAGTCATGAACTCATAAAGCCTGTATTCCAGTGCTTTTAACATTAAATTCTGCAGACTGTTATCAATCTGAAGCACAAAGTATAGTGTGATTTATTGTTAGTTGTAGGTCAGCCTTTCCTATCAATTCAATAGATGTGTATTCTCACAGAGAAGAGACTCAGAGTGTAGCCAAGATGTGGATGTGTGAGGTCCCTGGGAAGCAGCACAGTACCTCAGTCATTCTTCCATTATTTCATTCATTTATTTTCTCTCTGACAAAAGAAAAAAGCATTATTCCCCATTGCAATGCATGAAAATTAGGTTGGCCCAGTTTGAGCAGGAATCTCAGAATTAAAGTAGTTTTCAAAAAAGTAAAACTTGTTATAAGGTGACAATCAGTTTCACCGCTGTGCAAAAAAATCTTTGACTAGGAAAAAAGACAGGATTTCTCCGAACTTGCCATCTAGCACAGTCTGGGCTTGTTAGATACATGGTTTGAATTTTCCTTGGAAGAAATGTTTGTTTCCTCTCTTCCAGTGCCCTGAGTTTTCCCTCCCCTTTCAGGTCTCTCATCATTTCACTATCAGTAGGTATATCTAAACCCTGTGCTTCACACAGGCTTTTCTATGCAAAGGGACCCAAGGAGGACCTTATAAGCACGTGAAAAGAAGCTTAACAAACACCGGCAAGTAAATGCTGATAGATAAAGAGGAAGCTTTCCCAACAGATAAAAAGGGAAAGGGGCAAAGTGCAGGAGTTTTAACATTTTCTCTATAGTGTTTTATACCTGGGGAGACAGTGCAGACACATTTTATCAAAGAAGGAAAATTATCTAACCAGCATAAAAACGAGAAAATCGCTTTAATCAGAAGTTATGGTGTTCAAGAGCAAACCCTCTAGCTTTATAAATTGCTGTTAGCAGGGGCACTACAGTGAACCACTTTCAGCAGTAGTTGCAAGGTCTCAACCTCTCTCAAATACAGTGATGAAAACAAACTGCAAATCCACCACATACCACAAAGTGGCCTTGGCTCAGAAGCTCAAGCCTGAACTGTCATCTCTGAGGTGTTTGAAAAGCACATTTTGGCTAGGCACCAGCTCTGTGACTGTGTTTGGAAGATCATCTATTTAAGGTATTTCTTCATGCTTTTGCTTCCACGCTAGTCACACCAGACTTGACCACAAAATATGAGACACATTACTTTTGTTAATGTAGGAAACTGCTAGTGACAAATTTATTTTCCCTGTTATTCTACACTTATTTCAGCACAATGTTCCGTACGTTTATCTGAAAGCAAACTACTGCTATTTAATTTTGTTGGGGAAAAATAAAAGTTGACTAATGAAAGTCCTTATTTGTACTAGTCTGCTATACTCTTATATGCGATGATTTTCTTATAGAAAGAAAAGAAAGTGTGTCTCAGATTCACTATTTTTATATTAGTGAATTTGGACCACACAAGGAACATGGTTAATGATGGGGATCTTACACAATTAAGTAGGGACAAACGGATTAGTTTCAAGGGCAAGTACCAAGCAAAAGAAGATATGTCAACATTTGCAGAATATTACCCGAATTTATTGAGACTGGAAAATGCTCAATATTTAATGGCATTGTAACATATTCACTTAATTTTAATTTTTTAAAAATCAGAATCAGTGTAATATCATTCCATAAATTGAATGCAAATATATTCTCCCATAAAGTGGAGGAGAGAAGCATGAAAATAATTTTTAGCAGGGTGTCAAAATGGTTTTGCATACAACGCTGCATATATTTACTCTAAGTTCTTCCCTCAGTCCAGAATCTGGCTTTCATTAACATAATCTTCCAACTGTGCATGATGTTGGTGTTATCTTCACTCTCTGATTTCTAAAAAGACCTGCAATGACCCTCTACACTCTCTGGTTTGGGGTGTTATGATCCGGTTTAAAGACAGAAGAGCAGAGGAAACTAATTCTCTGTAAAAAAGTGGATCAAACCCCAAACCCAAACCCAGGTTCGAAATATACCCAAAAGACATGATTAAAACCAGACGAGGTTATATCTTGGTGCCAAAACATTGATATACTTTATTTAATAGTAAAAGAGGCACAGAGAAAGACTGAAAGACCTGAAGAAAAGAGGAAAAAAAGTGTGCATAGGGGGTGGGAGGGCAGGGAGAGAGTGGCAGAGGTTAGGTAGACACATATCACCCTTCCGAGGGTCCCAGCGATGTCTCGGTGCTCCCCTCCATCTGGTCTTGGTGGCAAGGCTCCCACTGCCATAGGCTCCTACACTGCGCCACACCACCCCACCAAAAACTCTGCAGCTTTTGGAATACAGTTTTGCTATAATAGGCAAAGGTTCTTCATGAGGATGTTTAAGTCATAAACTGTAATATTTCAGTCTCCAACATGAGGTTAGTTTGTTTTCTAATCTGTGCTAAAAGTACTCCTAGTTACTACTATTAAAAGTTGACTTTTGCCAGCAGGCATAACAACATCCATCCTTTCAGGAGCAGGAAAAGACAATAAAATTTCAAGTAACTATTATCTGGCTGTAAACTAATGAGTTCATATTAACATCCATTCCCAAATACCTCACAGGGAAAAAGGGATAAATTTTCTTTAATGTTTAGAGAATGTTTTGGAGGCATTAATAATAAGTATTAGAGACACACATGTGAGTAGCTGTGAAGGGTTTTAGTCTTTTCTAGTTACTCTGTCACATGGATCTCCATTCAGCAGTTGTCGTGGGTTGACCCCAGGAAAAGCCACTCCATCCCTCCCTTTTACAACTGGACAGCAGACAGAAAATATAACAAAGACTTCATGGTTTAAGACAAGGATCTGGAGAGATCACTTACCAAATACCATCAAGGACAAAACACACTTGCATAGGGGATATTAACTGAATTTATTACTAAAAAAATCAGAGCAGGATAATGAGAAATACAATAAATCTTAACAATACAATAAATCTTCCTCTCATACTTACTTCCATCTCAAGCTCTACTTCTTTCCCTGCAGCAGCTCAGGGAGATAGGAAATGAGGGTTATGATAAATTCATCACACATTGCTTCTGCCACTGCTCAGGGAGAGAAGTCCTTCCCCTGCTCCAGTGTGGGGTCCCCCTCACAGGACATAGTTCTCCACAAACTCCTCCAACATCAGATCATGCTACAGGCTAGAACTCTTCACAATCTAGTCCCTTTCTCCATTTAAAAAAGTAATTAAAATAGCAATAGATGAACCAGCAGCTTTGGGTTTTTATCTGGTACATGGCATTGTCAGCTTCTGGAAAGCAAGGTGGGTATAAAAGTAATTTCATAGAATTAAATTTATTGTAAAAAGACAGCAGAAGCATACTTCCTGAAGCAAAGAAGAAACTTTCTTCTTATTCAGTGGACCAAGGCAACAAACAACTCACAGTGCAAGTTTCTTACCCAGCCTATACGTCTCCATTAGGGACACATATATGCAGCAATTTATAGGCAAACATGAACTTGCCCTGCCTATATTCCAGTCAGCTCAAAGCTGCAAGACACATTACCAAATCTGAACTAGAATAACAGCTCTGAGAGAGCACTTACTATGTCCAGGCTGAGTCTGTACTAACAAGGTTTCTAGCTGGTTTGCAGCACAGAAAAAACGAGCTCAGGTCCACCTGAGAATGACCAGGCTCAATGTAACCCATGATTCAGAAAAAGTGCCTCATCCTGGAGGACTGCTTAGGTCTCTTTGGAACAACAGGCAATTAAGGTTGTGAAACAGCAGTGAACTGAACTTCTTACTTAGAAAAGGCAATAAAGGATCTGAAAGTGCCCTCTCAATTCTTGGTAACTACAGACAATGAAAAGGGAATTAAGCAGGGTTCTTGCCAAGAAACACTAGATTTGACGATACATATGTGTTGTAATTGAAAAGTAAGGACAAAAAGTACCTTTAGGAATGTTTTCATTAAAGTCAAAATTCATAAGAAATATCAAAAATGCACTCTAATATTACTAAACAAGAATGCTGCCACCTACACACATGCATGAAGTACTTAGTATCCTCAAAATTAATCAGACTTGTCTCCAGATCACCTGCTCACCTGTGTTGCCCAGCTGGCAGAAAGCCAGTACAGCCAACCCTGTGCCAGCCCTTCCCAATTCATCTGGAATACACAGGTAATGTGCTGTAGACAACATGCCTTGCACACCTCAATCCCTGATCAATGGTTTCAGCACGTTTCAGTCAGTAGGAGCTGACTACTAAGTAGGGTGTCAGGTGACTCAGAGCCCTCCTGCTTCTACAGCCTACTACTGTGTTTAAGGCACTTTGATCTGGCCAGCTGATTTCAGCTGTGATAATTAAGCCACTGCGTGACACTCAGTAACAACCTCCGGACCAGGAAGAGTTAACTTGTAAAAGAGCACTTTGTGAATTAGACCTGGCAAAAGCTCACCATGCTTTCCTTCTCAGGGATTACATCTTTACTATGCAAATTCTGACTGTAGACAGTCAAATGGATATACTGGAATAAATCAAACTTCAGCACTTACATTGCTAAGAACAGTAAGAGAATATAATACACCAAGCAGATTTATATCCTGTTGGGTAATCCTCCAGGATTTCCCTTGCTGAAAAGTCAGACCCAGTTTATGTCAGAAGCAGTCAATAATACAGAAGACTAAAACATGGAATTGAGCGTGTGTCAATTTCTTAATTCATAAAGAAAGTAGCTTTTTCTTTAGTAACCTGACCTCCCTCAGAAGGTGGTGCAATATTTCTGCAGCAGGAGAATAACAATAATTAGACATTTTAGAGATATATGTTATTTAGCTAAACAAGCGCTATCAAAGCAAAACAAAAATAATGGCAACAAATTTCTGCCAAGACTGACTTGCATGAGAAACAAGGTGGGGTCCCCCTCTGAACCTTGAATAGAAACATTATTTTTACCTCCACAAGAAGCCATTATCACTCTTTCACCAAAAGGAAGGTCATACCATCTTTCACAAAAGATTTTCCTGCTCATAATTGCTGCCCGCAGTGTACAGACAAATGCAATCTTTTAAAATGCTAACTGTGTTATACTTGCACCCGAGGGATCCAATGGTACAAATGTAATGTGGCCTAACCAGTTTGTCTTAGCAAGACCTTACAGTGCTGATTTGAAACAGCTGAACTAAATCAACAGTTACCTTGAGCCAAAGGCCTTCGGAGAGCAATTAGAGTCAAAGCTTGGGTTTTGAACCCAATATGCCCTGTCAGTCTCAATGATTTGTGTTTGTTGTACTCAGCCTCATTTCCTGCGTGAAATACGAGGCTGTATAAAGAGGAAAAATTCCCAAGATTAAAAAATATTTGACCTCAGTGCATTTGTGAGCATGAAAGTACACATGTCTAAATGACCATTTTGGTTTGTAGTACAAAGTTCTATTGATGTTGGCAGGCTGAGCTTCCCTGTCTCAAAGCCACATGAATGGTTTCAAGTTTCAGCCAAAAAATGTTTTCCACATGCTTTAGTGTGGGCCAATTTACACAGCACATTTTGCAGAGTCTGTGGCCAAGTGCTTCATAAAGGGCTGCCTTCTTTGGGATCAGGGAAACCACAACAGACACATTGCTAATGCAATCTAATTATCTGCTTGAATATTTTTCCAGATGTATCCAATGTCTAAAAATACTGCAATAAAAAAGGTATTATTTGGCTCCTTGGACTGAAACAGTGGCATAAAGAACCTGCTTGTCTACAGGGGAAGTTATAACGAAGTAATTCTGTGACTGCCTTTAAATCAGTCAGACAAAACTCAACAGCCCAAAGGTAGGCTATTTCTTGCCTCATGTTTGGAATTAGCCTCCCAAAGAAAACCATGAATAATCAGGAGCGGGTTTTTTTGTGAAAACTGCATCTATTTCTTACAAAGTAATTTCCGTCATTTGAAGATCACAATTTGATATTGGGTAGGCTCATCTAATACAAAACATCTTTTCACTGCAATGAGATGTACGACAAAGATTCTGGGCAGTGGTATATGGATAGTCATGTCATGAGTTATTGCTTAGTTTTATGATTTTACTACTGGAATTCACTACAGGTGAACCATTAGATGCACAGGCAGGATCACTCAGTACCTTCAGTGTTCCAGGTCCAGACAAACATAAAAACTGAAGTGGCTTTTTCCCCTAACAAGTCTTCCTAGATTCCCTGCTTACTGTCACTGGGGACTGTTTCCTTTCTTTCCACTAATGTGCCTGAAAAATCAAAGTGTGGCATAGGTTATTCAAACAGGAACTGACCATTCAATAGATTTTTCTGTAGTTCTATATTTTGATCAAGTAATATAAGTAAAAATACAGATGTATTTTTACATCTGTATATACAGATTTACAGTTTTCATAAGGAATAATATGCAGTTTGCATAACCTGGAATTCCAGAAACACTGACCTCTTTCAAATGCTCTTACTTCTGTATTTTACAAAGCATTTATAATAACAACTTTTGTAATCCCTACAAGAATAATTTATTTTAGGATATAATCAAAATATATATTTAATTTTTTTATATCTAACTTTTTTTAGTCTAGTACCTATTAGGAAATAACAAAGATGAAGCAGTAACTTCATTTATTGTCTGAGTGTTCTCAGCCACAACCACAAAAAACCAAATCAAACCAAAAAAAACCACCAAACAACAAAACCAAACTAAACCAAAAAAAACCCCAACCTAAACAAAAAAAAAAACCCAATCCAAACCAAACAAAAACAACCCCCCCCACACACACACACACAAAAAACCCCCACCAACCAAAAACAACAACATAAAAAAACTCCTAACCAATAAAACACACAAAATCCCCAAACAGTAGGAACAACAACCTTGATTTCCCACAAATCACTAAAATGAATGAGCACTGGTGCCAAGGTTGAACAGGCTGGAGCTGAAGCTGCGGCTGCTGAATCTGAACACAATACAAGAAGAATGCTGCAAACACATGGGGGACCAGGAAGAATCTGCTTTGGTATTTTTGGCATTTCAGTGTAGTTCTTGAATTATTTGAGCTATTTCTATGCTCAAATAATGATGTTTGTAATTTACAAGAGACTGTGGTTTTGTGTGTACTCTTAAATACTTGCATCAGAAGAAGCATTTGCCAGTCTTATGACTTGGCTTATTGGATAAGGAGAGGCAACAGTGGGATAGAGAGATTAGTCCAGAAAAAGATAGGGGCCTTTCTAGTGGTTTAAATCACTGTTTGTATTTTTTAAAGGAAAATAAACTTCATCATGTTACTGTCTTCTCTCAACACATTGGCTTGCCACAGCTCAGCATGCTTCCTTTTATTTTCATAAAGCAAATTCATCGGCTTTTCAAATAAATTCCAAGAGAATTTGAGAAACAGTAGAATATGGAATCTATACATTGTGCAAATATTTGCAGTACAATGACATGTCACATAACATTGAAGAAATGTTATTGAAGAAATGTCATGTATAAGCACACTTGTGTCCATCATACACATGCAAAACAATCATGTTATGAAGCTGGCAGTCAGTATTCAAAATTCTAATGTTTCAAACAGGTTATAGAGTTAGCAGATGAACAGTAACTGATTAGCAAAAAAAGAAAAATTTGCAACTCCCTCTAATTAAAATGAGGTTTCAAAAGGCCTGCTAAGGACACCCTCCCTTAATAGCATCCTTTTTAACTAAGTCAGACATATTGTACACTACTGCATTTTGCAATAGAGTGTACAATATGTCTGACTTAGTTAAAAAATATTGCACCTTTTTTTTTTCCACACTGAGGTCAACCTGCTAATGCAAACACACAGTTCCGCAAGTTAAGACATACACGCCTGTAGATTAAGATATAAATGAGGTCTGAATCACACAGTTTCATCTGTCATGTACATGAAATAATGGGAAAAATTCTTCTGTTTTTGTTTCTTTCTGTCTTATGTAAAAAAGTATGCTTACTTAATCATGTTAACATCTGTATAAGAAATTTTTGAGGAGCAGCTCCCCCTAATTTGTTTCTGTAGCAAGGAGAGATTGCAAGAGGCATTTAACTGATTGGCATTCCTGTCAGAAAAAATAACAGAAGCAATTTTGTGATTTTGTGAAATTGCTTAGCTATCAACAAGACTTGACCATCAAGCAAGCTGAAGTATGTCCCAGTGTTACTTAAAGACACCACTATGTCTTTATACTATGCTATATGTGCCACATTGACCTAAAGCACTTGCTTTCAAAAGTCAGTATTTTCAAAAATATGTGGGACTTTACATTAGGCATACAAATTTCCAGCAAAATACTAATGTGTTAAAACCTAAGCTACATTTAAAATATTGTTTTCATTGCGGCTAAACGTGGTTAAAGATCACTGCTTATAACCACATGTGAAGTGTGCTCTTTCCTGAGACCTGTGGGATAATCACATTTAAAAGTTTCTCTTTAGGCCGTTTCTGTAAGAATGATCCATATTTAAAAAATGCAATTACTTTAAGTATTCAAACTAATTTAGACCATACTGATACAGTAAGGAGAAGGAATAATGACAGAAAGTCCAGTAGTGAAGCTTATGGGAAGTGACCTCCTGACCTTTCAGTCTGCATCTCATTTTTTCTTTGTCTCCTCATCATTTTTCTTTGACCTCATACCTTTATTTTCTTCTTATCATCACTACAACACATTTTCAAAGATAGTACAGCTTTGCTGAAGCAAATCATGGGTAAAATTATGAATTCTCTCTGTTTCATGAGAAAAGGATGGAAAGAGTAAAAGACTATTGAAGGTCTGGTCAACAAGAGCAAGTGGGAGATCACTCTGCAGAAACAACAGGGTAGCATCTCTGCAGAAAGTGCACAGCCCAACAGAAACCTGTGAGTATTACCACAATGTAAACATGACCCTATTGATATTGATATTAATATTGACCATGATGAAATATCAGGTGTATTTTAGTGTCCTCTATTTTCCTCTAACATTTTTTTCTTTCTAGTTTGTTTCTGATATTGTTTTGTCTGGGGTTTTTTCAGCAAAGGAAATTGCCTCTCATCTGCTTGCTGCCTTTACCTCCTTTGGCCTTTCCTTTTACCAATTCATTTTTTTCAGTTTCTTCTAGTTGTTTTGCTTTGTCCCACTTCCAGAAGTCACACTCCTACTAAAGGCTGACAGATTTTACACAACAGTAAGGAGCAAAGAAATAAAGGCAAGGTAGCAAAGGCCATGAGGGAGAGTGTATTTTTCACATGTCTACTCTTATGTGGCATTACCAGACAAGGAAATTTATTTTCCATGCTACTGATAAAAAATTACTATTTGAAGCATTGGTTTTTGTTTTCCTCAGTAGCTAAATAATACCTGCATAATTCCAGATGCAAGCTTGGGGCTCTTGGCTAACTGCACATTCTAATGAAACTGAGAAGTTCCTATCCAGCACAATACCAGGAAAAGTTAGTTATGTCAGTACCACTGGGTATTAGATACTGCCGTGGGAAACCATTTACCTTTGCTCCTTGCTGCTGAGTGTAACCTGTAAACAACAACAATCGTACTCAAATACAGTCTTCTTTTTTAACATGAAAGAAGAAAAAAAAGTTGCTTTGGGAAGTCAAGAAAAATAGAGAATAATTTCAAAATTGCAAAGCAATTACATAGAACAACTCTGTGAGACTCATAACTTTTCACAAATTTTGCTGAAGCTGCAAATGTTTCATCTTATGCTACTGTTATTGTGGGTGCCACTGAAAATAATACTTCAGCACACAATAGTGCTTGCAAATAAATTGAGAAAACCTAAGAGCAAACACAATGTTAAGTATTCTCATGCTGATACTTTGTAGAAAATATCAGAAAACTGATATTTTCAGAAAACTGTCAGCCTCATAGTAGAAGAAGATTTAACATGATTCACATAGTTCTGGAAAACCTGACAAGGAGGAAATGAAGACTTTAAAGCACAACAGAGAAAGGCAGAAAGATTTTCAGACTCTTCAATCCCTTACGGAGGTAGCACTTGCTGACACAACCACTCACTTTACATCTACGCACACACACTTGTAAGACGTGCTGTGGAAGGTGATCTCAGGCTAGGGTTTTCCCCTGCTCCCTTGTACAAAAAAAGCTAGTCAAATAAAGTAACGTATTATGCTTTGTGTTGCAAGTAGTTCCCAATAATAATACATAATGATATTTTGAATTTGCTCACTCTGTAGAAAGTTACTAAGTTCACAGCATTTACTTATATCTTACCAGAGTACATCTGTCATTTCATTCAAGAACAGGCCTATGGGTAATCATTTAATCAAAACCACTGCTGTGATTGCTACTCGTAAAGAAAATTACAAAGCAGCAGCAGCTTCAAAGCCAGGATTACAAAGATTAAATAGGAGCCGCTTTTTGCTAAGTGTTGGGTAAGAATAAATTACAGTGTCCTTAAATTTGAAGGAAGGTAGAGTGGGAGAATTATTCATTTTGCCTCATGAGTATTTCCTAATTTTCATTTCCTCTCTTCACAGTTACAGTAAATTATAAAATTGAAAATTCATGAAAAACTGCTTAGCAATAAAGAGACAGAAATGCTAATGGTCAAATGGTACAAAGAAGACAATTTGTACTAGATCTACAACTTGCAGTAATAAAGACATTTTATTTAATGTTGATTTTTTTAAAAAAATACACTCTTGCCATCATTCTTACAGGTTACCACACAGACTGAAGGCTGAAAATGTACAGTTTTATGTACTTTCCTCTTAAAAGATACAGCACACTGTACATAGTATATAGATTCATACCTAGATGTATGGACATGCATGTCCAGTTTCCAGATGCAGGGAGATTGGAGGGTTAGAAACTTGTCAGACTGGAGTTCTGATTTTTAAACATGCTTACAGGGGAATAAAATCTGAAAAGAATGGCAAGCAACTCACTTCATTTCAAAAGACTAAGAACGTTCATTATGAAACAGAACACTTAAGTAAAATTACTACATCTGTTTATCAAAATAGCTGACCTCATATTGATAAAGACACTTATATCTATATTATCTGTTGACATCAAATGTATTGCCAAGTGATCTTAATTACTACACAGTCATGTCACACAGAGACCTCCCAAATACAGTGCCCAAAAGTTGAGAATGAAAAGACAGAGACAGGATTAGACACTGAATCAACAGAAAAGCTTCATTTCTAAAGGGTAGGAGCACATGGATAAAAGAGCTGCACTACAAATATATTCTCTCAGCCAACTGCTTTTCTTATTTACATTCCTTCTCCCAAAAGTCTGCTATATCTGGCTACATGTAGCTTCTATTCTAGAGCTTGCTGAAACAGCTGTGATTGCAATGTATGTCTCATTAATCTTGGCCTTTTCTGTTAAAACACAGGCATACAGCAAAACATCTAGGCTGAGTTTAAATATAAATTCAAATTATATTTTTATTGTCATTCTTTCCTTGTGATACACCTCATTCTTATCATCTTACTGATGCTGTTTAAAGAGACAGGAGGAAGAGGAAGAGGAAGAGGAAGAGGAAGAGGAAGAGGAAGAGGAAGAGGAAGAGGAAGAGGAAGAGGAAGAGGAAGAGGAAGAGGAAGAGGAAGAGGAAGAGGAAGAGGCTACCAAGAAGCAGTGCTAAATGCACAAAGAGAAGATTATTAAGGCTACTTTACACAAGAGATACACCCAGATGTACTTTGTTACTAAATTCACCATAATGTGGACAAGCATTAGAAGCCTATGGCAGTTTTAGGGACTAGGAAAGAGTGAACTTGCAACAGTACTTTCATGTCCCAAAAACTATTTCCATGCCTGAACTTCTAATTGATAGCAAAACATGGAGAAAAGAGACGTTGTGTAGTCTTAGTTCTCCCTATTCTATCAGCTACAATTCCTTAAGGGTAGGACAGTTCCTGTGGCCTAGAAAAATCTTGACCCTTATTTCCCATAGTGACTGTACAATCAGACTGCTCTGCGTGTTTCAGTGAATCCTAATTCCCTTACAGTTCACCCCATGTACCCAATTCTTAGAAACTAATTTCTCATCTAAATGAAATGTGACTTGCATCACAATAATGAAATATCCATTCAGTATACTTTACTTCAATACCTGCTAATTTCAGAGTAAGGCTCTTGCTTTAAATTCATTATTAAATTTTCTTGTAACATACACATTCAACTGTGACTAGCTCAGGATTACACTGAAGTAAGTAACCAGTGAATTTGCCTTTATCCTAAAACCCCATAAAGAGGCTTCAACATCAAAAGAATCCCTAAGTTGATTTGATGCTTGTCATCAATATTTTTTTCAAAGGATCAAACTAATTTTGAGTGTGTTAAATAATACTGACCTCTAATACTCCTTAATCTTTTTGATTTTCCTCCAACACATTAAGGAGTTTATATATAAAGTAACATAAAATAGGCTTGTATGTATGTCCATTTGTATTCTTATTTTTTAAGAGACAAGAGGGAAAAGAACTGCTATACAATAAGCCACTGGTGACAGGTTTGGGTTTTTTACTATGTCTGTTTCCAGCACACAAAAAATTGAGTTGAAAATAATTTGCATCTAAAATCCTAATTTTGAAATGCTTATGAATTTACAGCTATAAAATCTGCTCAAATGTATCGAATATTCAGGGTATAAGCAATTGCTGCTTTATTGTTCTCTTACCCCATCATAAAAGCATGACTTTAAATGATCTTATATTGACACGGTGACCATGTTGCAACACACTTATCAATGTTAAACAACGAGTCAAGCACATCAGCAGGTATTTTTTTCTATATAAATTACTTATTTTGTGTACTTATCATATTTTATAAAATGTTAAGTATACAAAGATATGCCAGGGTACTATTTATATATCAACTTGATTAACCTTTAATAGCCACAATGTTCTGCATTTCACTTCTTTATAATAGCATTTCTGGGCTAGATGGCAAGGGAAAACTTAAGCTTCAGGCATGTAAAATACTAGTCCTACTTGTAAATATCTGGAAATAGGTCCACTAACAACAGTGCCTGAAGAGCTGTAAACAGATTTCCTTGTACTCTCCATCATTACAGAAGCAACCTCCTCAACCCAGCCCTGAACACTAACATGATGTTAGTTTCCAACATGCCTCAATGGACGATCCAGTGACACACCCTATAACCTGCCATCCTTCTTCAATCAAACGGGCTCCTGTCGTTAGATGAGCCATCAGAGGTCATGCCACAGTTTAAGTAGCCACTCTCCCTGCTCCTAACAGCAACAGTTCTGCCCTGGGCCAAGGCCACTGCTGGAAAGAGGTACCACCACAGGTATACTCTCAGCACAGACTAAAGAGTCATGGCTGTTACATCTGTGAGGATGTAGAAAGTTAGTTCACATGCCACAGATTCTCTCCTCTCACTGCAACACATCCCTAAGAGTTTTATCTTCTCTAATATCTAACTTGTAAGAATACTATGCTTCTAGAAAGTCAAAGATTCATAAAGTGCCATTGGATACAGCTTAGCTAACACTTATGATGTGTGTGTTTTTCACAGGTTCTGTATATATGAAAGGGAGAAAAACAATTTGTTTCTCCAAAGAATGATCCACCCTGTTGCAATTTTTTAAAAAAGTAAAGTCCCCATCCAAAGTTTAGGTGTTTGATTCTTGGTGCACAAATAAAGTTGACAACATATTATGAATAAATCAGATAGAGACCATCCTACTGCAAGTCCACTGACAAATTTAGTTGTACCACTCCCTTACCTTTCCTTAGCAGATACTATGACTTCACTGTTCAGACGAGTAATTTTTCAATACATAGAGTTAACTATAGCTTCAGCTATGCTTTTCGTGGCCAAGCTCTAGAATTGGTCCACTTTGTTGTCCTGCTCTACCGCCAAAAAGACAGGAAAAATGTTAGTAAATTTGAAGAATGACTGAAGAAAGACATTTTTTGATATGAACTGCATAAGATCTCAATTTATTCATGTCACAAAATACAGACTGAGAAGTGTCTTGATGTCTGTGGGTAAGAAATCACAAAAGAAAAGTGATGCTGGGGAGCTTTTCAACCTTTCTGTCGAGGGTGTAATAAGATTCAACAGCTGGGTAGTGAAGTTAGATAAATCCACCTTTGAATAAGGTGTAATTTTCTAACTCTGAGAGGAACTGAACACAGAAACAGGTGACTATGAATAGTCAACATGACATGGAATGTTTTGAGATAAAATTAAATAGCTTGTAAAAATTTCCTTAATTTAGATCTGGAACAAATTTTACATTTAGAAAGCATAAATCAGATAACATATAATTGTTGAATTTTACAGTTGTCCAATTGCTTTCCTAACTAGGAACCTGTGATTTTAAGTATATATGATTTACATTCCTATGAAATGAAATTTTTCCTAAACTGTCCTCATGATATCATGGTCATTTTCAATTGTTTAAGGCCCTGGATCTCTAATAGTTTCCCAGTGAAAGAGCAAATCGCATTGGTTGATTGTTAAACAGCATATGTGACCTAGAAAAATTTTCATCACCAACCTATTCAGAGTTTTTAGAAATAACCTAAAGTGAGAGCCACTGCCAAAACACTCACTGATGAATACTAAAAAAAATTATTACCAAACTTCAGGTGGTCACCTGTAGCATCACAGGTTTACATTCTTTTAGTCTAGTTTTTTTTTTTTTTTCCTTTTCATTTGCGTCAGTCATGTTTTGGTAAAAGGAGTGAGCAACATCAGTCAAAGGGTAGAAAAGATCCTTTTCTGAGTTACTTGAAGATCAATACTGCTTATACCACAGAGCCAGCTTTGGAGTCAAAGGGAAATGTTTCCTATGTTACAAAAAATTTGGATGTCTCTGTCTTCCTTTACAACTGGGAGAATGGTCAGTCTCCTAGTACTGCCCCCACCCACCTACTTCACTTCCTTTTGAAGGAATCTCAGGCATTGATGACAGGAAAGTGTTTCCTGATTATCAGTGGCATACAGGAAAAGTAAAATATAACATGCAAAGTAGCCATCCCACCATGATGGGACCTGACAGAGTGCTGGGGATCCTCCTTCTAGGAGAAGTTTTTTTGTCTATATGCATTGAATGTACACATTCCTCATGATAAAAGCAACACTATGCTTTTTCTTAGTCTTTGTGACCCTACAAGATTACTTCAGAAAGTCACAGACTAAGTCAGCAAGATGTAACTATTGTAAAGCAAAAACTGCCATAGAGATGCCACCTTCAGGTCTTACAAAGGTGCTCAGCTACAGTGTTGCCTGAAGAGAGAAAGCAAAACCTAATCTGTAAGGAAATACAAAACCATTGAGAACTCCTACACCTGATGAGATCAGTATCATAATTGTATTTATTTTGGGAAATGCTACAGCTATCACCAATACAATTTCATTTTCAAAGTAGTTAGACAAAAAAACAGGTTATATAGCTTTTATTTAATTGCACATATTATTGGTCAAATCAACAAGTATCCTAACTGAAATCTGGACTCCATGGAAACAAAAGCTGAAATTCCAAAGCAAATTGATGCTTTTGAACCAAAAGAGCCTATTTTCACCAAGTTTCTATTGTGCTTATTGTCCTTTGAAGAGGAAATTACCTCATGAAGTCTATATTAAATACTCCAAGCAGCTTTCCCAAAAGCAAATGCTTATGTCCATGTTCTCATTAAAGAACCGCTAAATGAATTAAACTTCATTTGAGATTCCTTGTCCTTTAACTTTTTTCCCATTCTGCCAGATGTTTGAGTGGATTCAGGCAGATAATATTTTTGCCCATTCTTGCAGCGGTTATTGCTGGCTGGACCTGGGAAAAAAATTAACTGGACAAAGGGCATAGTTTCCCTTCTTCTCTCATTCCTCAAGCTCAGCAGTGTAGAAGCCTGTACACAAATCCATAACAACTTTCCCTTGATAATAATGACCATAAGGGGCAGGATAGGACCAGGAGTATTAGTATTACCAATAACAACAACTAAAAAGTACATAAAAACATCCTTGTGATGAAAGCAAAGACCTGAAACAGAGCTATTCAACCTGCTTCACAATGAGCAAATTCATTGATGTGAATAACCACATTAAGAAGGTTTCCAGAGCCTGAGCTAGGTCAAATATCATAGCGCACAGTACTGGACAACCACATAGACATTCTCCTGTTCATAGCTTGCAGACAAGTGTGTTCATTGTTACACTCTGAATTCTCAAAGCTGCACAACACTTCCTTTCACAGCTGCTCCTGACTTCACAGCAAAGAGGTGTCTAAAGACATAATAACTTTTTTTTTTTTTAATAAAACCATTGCAGTTAGCCAAACAAGCAAGGAAATAATCAGGAGACGAGTTATAAACGTGAAGTTCCTTTCAAAAGCACCTCCAATCAATGCTATTCAGTGTAAAGGATTTCCTACTGAGTAATCTTCCAGAGTTTTTTTCTTGGCATTTTGATGCCAGCTACCAGTCTTTATGGAACATACACCTCCCTGCATCATAAGCAAGCACTTAAGTTTAAAAAAAAATCAACAAAAAAAACCCCAAAAAAACCCAAGAGACTGAGAATGAAGAAAAAAGAATAAGTGAACAAAAGTGAACAAGTGAATTACTTGTTTATACAAAAATAAATGGGAGTTATTTTTTTAGAGAAGGCACACATGCCATATTCATATATCATCCAAAACTCCACACTAACCTCTTAAAGAGGCACATGAAAATATTCTAAATTACAAGATTCCACTTTGAAGTAGGGAACTGTAATGGAAAGAAGAAAAGTATTACAGGACATCAAGCATTTCTTCTAAATCCACTGCTTTATTTCCTTTCCTTTTCAGCTCTGAGACACCCAGTGCTGAACCCAGAATTCCAGATGAGGCCTAACCAGTACCGAGTACAGGGGAGTAATCCCTTTCTTCAACCTGCTGGCAATGTCTTGCCTGATGCAACTCAGGATGCTGTTGGTCATTTTTGATGAGAGGGTGTATTACCAGATAATGATCAGCTTTTTTTTCCCTAGAAACCCCAGGTCTTTCTCAGCATAGCTGCTTTCCAACAGGTCTCCTGGGGGGTGTGTACAGGTGCCTAAAACTGTTCCTCCTCAGGGGCAGGATTTAATATTTTCTTTGTAGACCTGCGCAAGATTATTTTTTTGCTCAGTTCTCTATCATGTCAATCTGGATAGCAGAACAACCCTCTGGCATATCAGGCACTCCTCACAATATTATATTGCCTGCAAGCTTGTTGAGGGCACCCTCTGTCTCGGTGAAGAGTTCATTAATGAAGATGTTGGGGCATTGGCTTTGGTACAGTCCCCTGAGGAAAACTGCTGATGACACCTTCCAGCTGGACTTCGTGCCGCTGACCACAACACTCTCAGCCACTGAGCCAGTACCTGCCTGACTTTATCTAATCTGTTCCTTGTCAGCTTGTCTATGAGGGTGTTAAAGACATTAGTACAGTCAAGGGAAACACAATCAACTCTCTTCTTCTCACAAGGGTTACCAGATTTGTTAAGAGTGTGTTCCTCTTCATAAATATATGCTGATACTGATAATCACTTTTTTGTCCTTTGTGTTTCTGGAAATGTTGTGCAGGAATATACCCTCTGTCACCATATGAGGTTGCAAGATAACACCAAGTAGCATGTATCATCATTTTTACAGCCTATAAAATAAAAAATGACATTTTTTTTTATTTTATAGGCTGCAAAAACCTCTCCCAATTGCCACGGCCTTTCAAAGATAATCAAGATTGACCTTGCAATGGCATTAGCCTGCTTTATCAGAATTCGTGGGTGCAACCCATCAGCCCCCATAGACTTACATCCACATTTTCCTGTGCTCTCTCTAGTCTGACACTGTCTTCCTTGTTCCAGACTTTCCCTTTGGTCTCAGAGCCCTGTCTTCCCTTAGTCATGTGTTAGCAGTGATGAATGAAATAAAAAAAAAAGCATTGAATACCTTAGCTTTTCTTGTGTGTCTTCATCAAGTCCTTTACGCCATTCACCAGTTTTCTCGTGTTTTCCTTAGCCCTCCTTCTGGAAGCTTTCCTTGAAAGCTACAAGCACATCAAGAGCAACTGCAAAGAATTAGAATTGTGATTAAGCTCCTAGTTTTGCATACACAATTGCAAAAGCTAAAGCCCCCCAATAGTTAAATACAAGATTACACAAGGACAAGATTATACAAACACCTATATATGAATTGACATGGCAGGTGACCAGAACAACCACAAAAAAACCGCAGCTGAAATGCAAAGGACAAATTTCCTCAATGACCTGGCTAACGGGAGGATCCTGAAACAAGGCTGGGCAGCAGAGACACGAGTGAGGGCACGGGCACCATCAGGCTCAGGCCCATCCCAGCGGGCGGCGGGGCTGCTGCTGTGCCCATTTATCCAGGGCCTGAGCACGCCTGGCTCAGCACCGTGCTGTGATCTCCCTGTGCTTTTTATGGTCTCTGCTTTGATCTTTCTCCCAACAGGGAGCTGAAGCATGTCTGGGATAGGGCCTACAAGTCTCTGTAAACACTTATGTTATCTCTACACAGAAATTCTACTTCTCCAAACAGATAGAGGATAAACAGCAGTAGATTTAATATATGGTTTCCCACACTGATATTCTCCAGGCCTTGGCATTCCCAGCTGCAAGGTCACTCAAGCGTATCTGTCCTCTCCTCCAGAGTCTTCAGCTTTCAACTCTTTCCTCCTAACAAACTACAATGTTAATTGAAAGTTGTGTTAAAAATCCAAATCATATCTGAAAAAATATCTATTAATCCATATGGTGCCAGTATTTCTGTTTCATTCTCCTATATTCTTTAACAGAGAGTTAAATTCGTTCCCAGTTAACACCAAACTGGTATGAAATTCAGTGAGGTTGCAGCTGCTAGTTAAGATAACATTTTCACAATATCCACATGCATTACATTTATCCATACTCAGACATTTGGCCTAAAATTTCCTTGAAAGAAAAAATGTGGATTTTATATATACCCAACCCATTTGGCTACAATATCCTTGAGAACATCCTGCAGACAGGATGGTTTAGGATTCATTAGTATTCAAAAAAGTTTGCAGCTCTATGACCTCTGATTTGGAAAGACATCAGAAGGAAGCATGTTTTATATGAAAATTCTTGAATTAGTGATCCAAAGAAGACAAGAGCATAAGCAGTAGCTTATGTCCTATCCCTGAAATAATGCTTCTGCCCACTGCATACCTCTTAATTATAATTTCAAGAGATTTTTCTCTCTGAATTATATTTGTGACTATTCAACCATAACCTACTACCAACAGCATGTTCCATCCAACCCTAAAAATGTTACAAGGTTTCAAGGTTAAGCTGCTCCTTCAAACAGGTTTCCTTCTCTGCAGATCCAGGAGAGGATTTTCAATTGCTGAAGTGCTTTTTTGTTGGCAAGCCTGTCCTGAACATCTTTGTCAGTTTTTATCGTTTCTGCTGGCTTTGAAACATAAGAGGTTCCACACAGCAGCCTGCAGTTTTGTGACTGCTTCTCACTCTCTGATTTGCCATATGATTAGTACTCATTAGCAATGCTTAACTGTTCCAAAGAAGATGCTGTTCCTAACTTCATTTTTGAGATCTACTGCCATCCAGAATCTGTGTGCTACATCTTGCACACATTTAAGAGCTGATATAAAAGCACCTCACTAATTTGAACATTAACTTTTGGTTCCAATACTACTAAACGTTCAGAAAACCAGGACAAGTTATTTCCCTTACCTGCACCCTGCAAATCTAGAGAACCATAGAATTTGGAAGTTGGAGGTGCCTTCCACAAAGATTCTTTGCAAATGAAACAAAGCAATGTAAAAACAGATCCTGGAGTAATAAGCTTTGGATATATATCCTCATTATATTAAAAATACAGGACTAATATGAAAAATTTAAAGTTATGCAAAAACATAGCATATCTCCTTAAAAAGATTAAAACACCAATAAAACCATTCTTAATATTTTAGTGGTTTTACTGTTTCATGAACATGTTACTGATACAGTACTTTTCTAAAGGACACAGGGCAAAGGGCCATTTCCTTTTAAGCTGTAAAATGACTTTCAAGCAAGTAACAGATAAAATTGCTGATTTACAAAAGCTTTTATCAGGCTTATGATGGATTTTACAGAAGCGGAACTCTATATGACCCATGTGATTTGTTTTCATTTACAAAGGTGGAGAGGCTTTGAATTTAAAAATGGAACTTTTTCTTCGCGTGCCAAATGTAAACAATTTAACATCCATTTCCCATCCAAAGATTTTAGCAGTTCAAAAGACTTCATATGAATCTTATCTGTATTATATTTCCTGCTGATTGGCAGTGCTTCACACTTCAAATTGAAAGCCAAAAATGTGTTGGCTCTGAATAGAGACAGGAAACAAATAACAAAGAAAACTGGGAAATAAACATAATGAGTAGCTATGAAGTGCTGAAAACTATACTTAGTGTTTGAGTTCTTGTTAGTTCTTGAGAATCAAATGCTGCCATATTGATTTATGTCTGGGAAGCCTTGTTTAGAATAAAAGCATAAACAAAAGCCTTTGAATATTTTGTCAACAAGAAAACATAGTTTATATTATCTTCAAAGCTCATGTCTATTCCTGACTTGACTGATTCCATGGTCCTTACTGTGAAGCACTTTGTTATTTCCATGAGAGGTGCACATTGCATGCAGCAATTACTTTTCCCAGGGGTAGTGCGTGGATCTATAACTCACAGTCAGTCAAACAATTCAATAAGACCAATGTTCAGCTCAGACGAAAAACCTGTCCTGTGTGACATCATGACTGGAAACAGAACTGATGCATTCTTCCGTAGCCAGCAGTGCAGGCACTGGGGGAAAAAAAGATGAAATTCATTGCCCTTAAATTACCCTATTAATTCTTCATATTCTTCCTTTAAAGTCATGTAATTCCCAGTAATTTCTTAAGGAAAAAAAAAAAAGGAAGAAAGAGGACAGAGAATAATCACCTGTTAAAAAAGAGAGTCTAGCAATTACTTCATATATTGCAACTGAGTTTTTCATTATTTGATAGTATCTGTCATGACTCAGATATAAAACACAGAAAACAACACTATGGCAATTCTTCAAGGAAAATCGATATCATGCTTTTTTTTAATGAGGGAGTTCACCCATCATAAAGAATTAATAGATTTAAATAACAGCAAACACTGCCATGGCAAACCATGTGGACAGACCCAAAATCCAGATACAGCCTTGCAGCCGCTATGTTCTGTAGTACAGTGAAACTCAACTCATTCCAATGCTTTGTGTTTTGCATTACTAAGAGGTGCCCCTCCATTCCGCCACTTCCTTCCTTCCGCCACTTCCGCCACTTCCGCCACTTCCGCCACTTCCTTCCGCCACTTCCGCCACTTCCTTCCTTCCTTCCGCCACTTCCTTCCACCCGCCACTTCCTTCAGCCACTTTTTTCCTTCTTTCTGCCTTCCTGCCTCCCTCCCTCCCTTTTTCTATCCTGTTGTTATAAAGGTGTAAAATCCAGAATCCATAAGTATCCTCTTTCAAAGTTCCAGACATAGGCACTTTCCCATCTTCTCTTTCTTTATACGCAAGTTCAGAGAACAGGACCGAGTACATCTTAAATAACTGACATTATTTCTTCTGTCAAATGACAGAGATAGCAAATTTCCAAATAGTCTTTTTTAAAGTACATGGTGAATAAGTAAAAAAAAGAGTTCTACAAAGTATCCCATTCTTTCAATATGAATGGTCACTATACAAGCACAGTCCAGACCTCACTCACCACTAATCCAGCGTAAGCTAACATTGGCCACAGACACAAAAATTTCCATTGGTACTCATGCACACTAGTGCTTCCTGCAACACAGAGGAAACAGACTTGTCTGTCTTCATGACATCCATGAAAACCTACTTCCTTTTAAAGAAGACTTATCTTCATTAGCAGTTTATAGACTTTGGCTCTAATTCAGCAACATCATCACATCGTGAATGCTGGACCAAATTCCTACTGGAGAACAAGTCCTCTTTTATGTTATCAACAGTATCTTCACAAAAACAAAAATAGCGTGATTACAAACTCTGTTAACATTCTCTTTTCCTTCTTTCTCATTACTCTTTAAACATTATTAGGTAAATCTTCACTTAGCTTTTGCAGTACCTGCACAATGATTGGACCCAATGATCTTAGAGGTCTTTTCCTACATAAATGATTCCATGACCCTATCTTTTCTTCTTCAGTCCTGTCAGTCTTAACCAATTCTCAACTACAAATTATCAGCCACCTTGACTTTGCATTATGCTAAGCAGAAGCTCAACTATCCCTTTTGAAACAAGTCTATCAAGATTTGTGAATGGGGGAAAGGAAAAAGAGTACTTCTTTGACTTACACCATACACCATTAAGCAATGTTTTGACAAATACCATTAGGCAATGTTTCTGTTTATCCAAATGC
Source organism: Fringilla coelebs (assembly GCF_963513975.1). Taxonomy (NCBI): domain Eukaryota; kingdom Metazoa; phylum Chordata; class Aves; order Passeriformes; family Fringillidae; genus Fringilla; species Fringilla coelebs. The sequence continues at coordinate 36,744,185 of NC_140031.1, forward strand.
TGTTGTTTCTTGGGATTTGGTCTTTAAGCTGGAGTAAGGCTGAGGCTGATAGAGTTATGGCAACAATATAAATTATGTTCAAGGACTGTCAGTGTCCCAACACAAGATTATATCATTAGAACAAAGATGGCAACAATACACGACATTTAGAGGGAGAAAACAGGCTGAAAACCCATGGATGGGAAGGCATGTAGCAGAGGAGGGGTCCCCCCCTTCAAATGATCTCCTTTCTGCTCTGTGCTTTCATACAGAAGAGTGTGGGAATGAATCAGGTATTTTCTGGTGGAGAATGATGCCAGCCCATCACTCACATTTCTAATACAGTTGCTCCTAGACACCCAACAAAAGTATTACTAAGAGTTGGGAATGATTAGAGTACTACTGAGCATTTAGACATCCTTCCAAAAATGAGGTTTCTCTTTGTAATGTCCTTAAGCCTTCATCAAGAAAGGAAAGTATGCAGCCCAAATGCTTACTGGCTATTAAATATTTCTACCGTGTAAGGTTCTTGTTACAGCAGTTACATTTGGTGAAAAGGTCTCAATCAGCTTTTTTATATAAATTATATTTAAATTCAACTTAAGAAGAATTTGAAATTCAACAAAGGCAAATGCAGGATTCTGCACTGGAGAGGAATAACCCCAGGCACCAGCGCAGGCTGGGGTCTGATTTGCTCAAAAGCAGCTCCATGGAGAAATATTTTGGGACAAAATATTTCTAGTGGACAAAAGCTGTCCGTGAGCCAGCAGTGCTCTGGTGGCCAAGAAGGCAAACAATGTCCTGGGGTGCATCATGAAGAGCATTGCCAGCAGGACAAGGAAGCTGATTCTGCCCATCTACTCAGCCCTGGTGAGGCACATCTGGAGTTCCATGTCCAGTTCTGGGCTCTTCAGTACAAAAGAGACAAGGAGCTCTTGAAATGAGTCCAGCAAAGGGCTACAAAGATAATTAAGGAACAGAGCATTTCTCTTGCAAAGAAAGGCCAAGGAAGATGGGACTTTTCAGACTTGAGAAGAGAGAGCTGAGAGGGGGATCTTGTTAGTGTAAGTATTTGAGGGGACAGTGTTGAGGATGGATCTAGGCTCTGCTTGGTGGTGCTGAGCAAAAAACCACCACAGGCACAAACCGATGCACAGGAAGTTCCACCTGACCAGGAGGAGTGGAGTCTCCAGTTCCACCTGACCAGGAGGTGTGGAAATGTAAAAGAACTGTTTGGACACAATCCTGTGCCGACCTGGCTTGGGCAGGAAAGTTGGACCAGATGACACTCTGGGGTCCTTCCAACCCTATGCATACTGTGATTCTGTGATAGCTCATGACAATTTAGAAAACAATATAATTGGCAAGAATAGGGAAAGGAGTAGAGGAGTGCAGATAAACATCTTCTGTAAGATTTATTTCCCTTTTTTTAAGCCATATCTTCTCAAGCAACCTGTATTTAGAAACTGAGTGGTTTGCATGCTTGTTTATGTACAAATTATGTCACTGTACTCATAACAAGAAACTTGAAAAATTGCATTACCACCACACCTACCCGCAGCAGAGACGATACTTTTACCCTAGAAAAGGAGCTCAAAAAAGGCACAACTACAGAGCTGTCATGCATTTTCATGCCTACAGAATTGCTTCTACTTTAGGAATCTTTCACTTTTAAATATACATACATATTTATTCATTTCAGGTTGAAGCAAAGCAATTGTACTCATCTTTAGACATATGGAGAAAGAACAATTTTTGAAGAGAAAGGAAGTTTAATTACAAGATAGTATGAATAAATTTAGAAATATGCATTAAAATATATGCAGAATATCAGCAAGCAATCAACAGAATTTGCTGGAAAACAAAATAAAAAACTAAACAAAACTCCAAAACTTTTTCACAGAAACCTATACTGAATAACCTCCTAAATATCAGTTTGGTTTAAGTTTTCAACATTTTGCTAGATTATACCTGGTAAAGTTTGTGATCCCCACCTATATCCTCTGGTTCTGCGGCAGTAATGTTAGTTACTGTTCGCAACTGACATCTCACCAAAACACTGAAGCCTTTAGCTCTCTACAGGAAGATGTGTTTTTACAAGACTCTGAAGACCTATGCATCTCTAACCTCTTCTCCTAGGAGTCTCAGAACTGCATAAACTTTTTCCTAACAACAATTGCTGCTCAAATGTAAGAGAGCTTGAACTTAAGATAGAAAAAAAGCATGTAGATACATAAAAAGCAAATAATTTCTTTTATATTTTTGCTGAAGCCATTTAATATGAAACATACCACTGTTTGTCTGTAGTTACATTATGTACTGATAGTTGTTTGCTTAAACGTAAGAAAACTTTCTCCTTTAACACGCTTAATTTTGGAAAATTACGTCATTTTAATTGTCCTATTTAGGAAACTGTGGGGCAAAGTCATATCCTCAGCCTTCTGTTCTATTTCAGTGTGAATCAGAAGTTTCCAACTTAGTGAGTGGAAATCCCCAGGCAGCTATAATCATATATTTGAACAGACCAGCCTGTTCATAAAAAGAAAGATCTGACTGATCTAGCCTCAGTCACTGAACTTTAGGCAATTATGTACTTTCCTGTCTAGTAAACAAAGATTTAGCCAGACAAAGTGTTGTAACTACAAGTAAGCCCTCAGAGCAATGATTCCAAAGACTGTTTTTTAGTAGAGGTCAGCAAATAACTTCTCATTTTGATTCCATAATTTGAAATGTGAATTTTAAAATGTCACTGTTCAACTCTTTCATTTTTAAAAGAATTATGAGCCTTTCCTTTCTTAATTTTAAAAGTTATGAAATAAACAATACAACATATGAGATTTTCACAGTTAAAGTGCTTAGTTTAAAAACATGCTATTTGACATGTTGACAACAACAACAACAACAAAAAAGCAGCATTTCAAAGAAACTCCACACAATACAGCTTCTCCTCCACCTATGGGTCAAACTTCATCAAATGAACAACTTTGAGTCAGTGTGATTTTTTTTGTTGACAACCTGTGTACATTGATTAGATTATTTCAACATGCTATTCCTTACACAATTTTGTATTTTTTACAAAATCCACTGGAAATATAAATTGGAATTATCTTAGAAACAAGATTCAGTTTATTTTGCTCTAAACATCTCCATTCCCATTCTCTTATTTTCAAGAAGCTCACCTTTCAGAACATGTAAAACTTATAGAGCCACATTCGCTACAGCAATCAAGCTACTTCCTTTTGCTCTGTCACAAAACTATGGGGCCATGCATATGTCTCAGCTCTGTGCTAGACACATACCAGCCAATATAATATAAATGAGAATGCATAAATTCTGCTTAGATATCACACCTCAACTTTATCACAGGAGAACATACATGTGGCTCATCTACTACTTGCATCATAGAATGGCTTGGGTTGGAAGAAACCTTAATGATTATGGAGTTCCAAGCCCCTGCCACAGGTAGGGACAAATTTCACTAGAGCAAGGCGCTCACAGCTCTATGACCATGAACATTTCTAGGCATGGGGCATTCACAGCTTCTCTGGGCAACCTGTTCCAGTGCTTCACCACACTCACACTAAAGAATTTTTTCCTAATATCCAATCTAAACCTGCTCTCTTTCAGTTTGAAGCCATCCCCCTTGTACTGTCACTAAAAAGTTGAGTCTTGTAAAGAGTCTCTGTCTTCCTTGTAGGCTCCCTTCAGGTACTGGAAGGCTGCAAGAAGGTCACCCCAAAGCCTTCTTTTCTCCATGCTGAACAATCCAAATCTCTTACTGTGTAAAAGAGCAACTCTATCCATCTAATCATTTTTGTGATCCTCCTCTGGACTTGCCCCAAGTCCCCCAATGTCCCCTCTGTGCCGTAGACCCCAGAACTGCATGCACAGCACAGAGCAGAGGAGCAGAATCCTTTCCCTTGACTTTCTGGACATGCTGCTTTTCATGCACAATTTTTCTGCAGTAATGTCTTTAATAAAGGGGTGCTTCCTGTATTATTAATTTTTTGGTGTCCACATGTAATCTGAACAGCTAAATTAAGGAAACTGGATCTTCTAAGAAGACTCTAAATGCTGGTTTGTCACTAATCTTCTCAGACAAGCCTGTCAATCTTTTTAAGGTTAGACTTAGAAAAGGTCATGCTCTAGTAATAAGGTCAAGGCAGAAGACATCCTTCTTTTGTTCTTCACACAATAGAAAATTAAAGAAAATCCTGTCGCCTGTTATTTTAAAATTCTGAGGACTGTCTTCTAGGAGGGGTTGGTTGTTCAGAGTCCACTTAGTATGGGGTGTGATGCTAGTTTTAAAATCTCATCAGGCTAAACAAAGACACCAGTCCACCTGTCTCAGACCTCCTATGCTTTGCTGCATAGTCATCTTAATTCTGATGACTAATTCACTGTTTAGTCTCAAAAGTGTTGACTAACGAGACCTTAATTTTTACAACACATTTCAACAAGCCTTAAGTCCTCAAAACAAACCTCAGTAAGGAGAAAGGAGTAAAATATGGTAGCCACACTTTGCCAAAACAAAGCCAGAGAGGAGAGAAATAAGGATGGAAAAGAATGAGAAAAAATAAAATCACCACTCCTTAGATCCCACATTGGTCCCGCTACACGGATGGTTTGGTTCAAAGAAAGAAAGACAACAAGAAAGAGAGGACAAAGAGAGTTTTTTGCACCATTCTCTTTGCACATGCACAGCCAGCACGTTTGAGTCCTCAGTAGCAGACTAGGGGGAGTTGATGCAGACACATTGAGCAGGAGCCTCTAGATGGAACTGGAAGTTGGCTCAGAACAGCACAGTCCCACCCCCACAGGACTCTGTCTCAATCATAATTTTCCTGTCACAATAATTAGGATGTTTAACAAAAATACACTTATGTGCTTCTGCCTGGTACTCCACAGGTAGTTCTCATGGGATTCAGTAATTTGGATGCACTCCTGTATTTTTACACACATAGGCTTGTATTCTGTCTTGAGAAGCATCTAAAAGAAACACTCAGAGAAGAGTAAGAACAAGGCAAGCATACACAATATTTTTTCCCTGGTGTCCAACCATTTTTAGGTTGGGGGATTCTCTGAACTTGACATAAGCCATGCCTTTTGTAATCCCCAAGGATGCCTCATGTTTAAGTGCTTGCCCACTCTTCTTTTGAATGTATGCAAACTCCTTCACTTGTGTCTAAGTATTACCTTAGATGTTCCAAAAAAGATGGCATTTCAGCCCCAGTACGGTAATAGGAGAAAGTTAGCAACACTAATAGAAATCTGATAAATGTCCTTAACATATTTTCACACAATATGTTGCTACATAAAGCAACAAAACCCACAGTGACATAAATGATCTTATTTCAAGACCAGGAACTTAAAGCCACGATTGGCCAGAATTCTTCCAAAACATCCCAGCTCTTCTGTCTCCTGCCATCTCTGGCCATCTCTCCCAAGGTTGGCAGTGCAACTTCCATTTACTTTCAAACAACCAATGAGAAAGAAGAATAATGGCTTGATTTTGAAAAAAAAAATACCCAATATACTAAAGCATATAGTATTTTCTAAACTCCTTCAATTTTTTTTTAAGTAATGCTGTTTTAGCACCAGTGCTTCAAGATCAGTACTGCAAAATGCTGACTTCAACAATGACTTCTGAAGGTTAATTTTAATTCAGACTATCACCATGTTTCTTCTGGAGCGACATATGTCAGCAAAAGTTAAGAAATTTCAGGACTTTTTGCCCTGCTTCTTTCCCTCAGAAAAAATGAATATTCCTGACATTCAGAAAAGTAATTTCTGACCTCTTTCTAATTTTCCTCCATGGCTCAGAATTGTTTAGATTTGTGCTGAGTGATGGTATCAGACACAGCTCTAAATGAATAGAAAACTGTCCATTACACCTTACCCCATTGTACATTCTATTCTTCACAAGCTTTTATTTCTAGAAAGTACATTACAGCGGAGAGAGAGCCTTTAGGGTATAGTACATTTCAAAACACAATTAAACTAAACTCTTCAAGTGGAAATGTGAAATGTATTTGTATTCTATTAAAGCCTTTGGCCTTATCAGCCACAGTGCACTATATAACAAGGTCATTAGCAACAAGCCACATAAAATAGAGAACATACATCAGCAGTAGAAAAACAAACATGAGTCCAAAACATCACAATAACTTCCTGTACCTGTTCTTGTTTGCTTGCTGAGCTCTCAAACATTGTGAGTCTCTGAAATACATAAAAGCATAACAGCTTGAGTCAATATTTGATGACCAAAGTGAATGATTTTATTTAGCATGATGACTGGACCCCTTGAGCAAATACATCTTGTAGGGAGCATAACAACTGCAGGGCAGCCTGCAAACCAATCAGCAGTGTCCAACCACTCTAAATGTACATTGTGTCTGAGGAAAGCTTAGCAGCTGCTCCAAGCTTGTCCTCACAAATAAAAGATAAGATGATTCATTTGGTTTTCCATCAAAACCTATTAGGAATACATACTGGAATGATTTTATAATAATTTTGTGCTTTCATTTTCTTGCTTTGAGATGGTTTATCCCTGTTTGAATTTCAGGGAATGCGTATTTTCTGATTCCGTTTCATATAGAATCCTTCAAAGAGTTTAGATATCCTTTTTAATACCTAAACAAATGTCTATTTAAACAAGTTAATTTGGGATGTGGGCTGAGAGGTACATAAAAAATATTGATTTCATACCAATTACTTCAGGAAGCAAATTGTGTTGAATAGGGAACTGCATCTGAAAATCAATACAAGGAAATGTCCCTTTTGCCCATGGAAGTGCCAACTGAAGTAATGTCTTAATCCAATTTTCCTTTTTCTTCAATAAGTACGGACTATAATTCTTATATGGACCAGCTGATGATTATGTAGTGTTATAAAAAACCACACATTTTCTGCATCAAGAAAATTTCCCTTTTTTCAGATAGATATTTCAGTGAAAAAACCTACACCACATGAAAGTGCTAATAATACAAAAAGGCTTCTTACTCTGAAGAAAAATATTTTTCTCTTCCATCGACCTATGCCACAGTTATGCAGCTTCTCAAATGCAACAGAATCTAGAAAGATAACCTGTTGTGGGTGTGGGAGCAAGGTTTAGCTGTCACCAAAAAAGCCCCTATATTGGGACTACTAAATTAATATTTTATTCTCACTTGTCTGTACGAAGACAAGGTATCTACACCATCTATTAATTCGTCTCTGTGCATGCAGACCAAAGGCCAGAATTGGAGCATTCCCTGCCCAGTTGCCTTGAAAATTCAAATGCTCTTTGCCAAGAAGAGAGTTGCATACAAAAAAAGAGGGGGCTTTCAGTATTATATGCCTATGATATGAGGCACAAAGAAACCAAAAACTCAGCAAGAACAAAGCCAAGACCAATCTGAGGATGCAGGTGGTTATCTTAAGGGTAGTGTGGTATTAGTAGATTTATTTAAAAAAATTTAAGTTTGTCCAGAGTGATGATTTTATCATGCCTAACATGTAATGCAGGGAAAAAAGAGGTCTAAAATTTGTATGGCAATATCAGCATATTTCATATATTAGCTGGGTGAAAAACTCCCGGGTTTCAACTGCTCTATTAGAACAGAACTCCTGTGAAGACAGACAGAGGCCCACACACTTTGTAGTCAACTTTGTAGGCAAGCTATGCAGACTGCAGGTTGCCACAATTCAAAAGCCATCCTCAATTTCTTCATCTATACAGGTGCTGGGTTTTTTTAAATACTTCACAATGTGTTTATCTGATTAAAATAGTATTTCTGAAGTGAAATAAATTAGGGGTGATCAATTATTATTTTATACTTGCTAGACCAAATACAATCAGTTAAATTTGAGTAACTAATGGAAAGTACTAAATAAAGATGCCTAAGATACTTCTACAAGTCTGTGTATTTAAATCAGAGTAAAAAGTGTGTTTATTATTTACATCCTAAATAGTAGACAAGATATGGGTATTTCTGTAAAAATAGCTGAAAACTCATGATTTCAGTACAAAATCCTTTATGTTTTTTAACATATATACAGTAAAGAGGCTTTGATTAGAGTAGAGCATGGTGCTAATAAAGCCACATTCATGGGCTCCTTCCCTGTATGAGCCATTTACTTAAAGAGTTGGACTCAATGATTCTTATGGGTCCCTTCCAACTCTCAATATTCTGTGATTCTGTGAAAAGTGGTAAAAATTTTGCAAAATACCCTAGCTCCGCCCTCCAGTAGGAGAAGGGAGGGGACTGATAGCAAAAGCATAGTAATAATCTCAAAGAAAAAACTATACTATTTACTGATAACTTCATTTCCTCAAATAGCCAAGTCCTTCTGCTTAGCAGCTGACCACTCCTATTTATCAAGAGATAACTATCACAGACAGCAAATAAAACACAAATAATTTATAGGATCTGTTTATGCTTCTGCACAGAGATACACCAAACTTCCAAATACTTAGAGCCTTTAATTTATGAAATTTTCCAAAGCAACACATAACCATATATTATATGGTTAAAAAAAAAGAAGTGCCGAGTCTTCTTAAGCACAGGTATCTAAAACACAGAAGTACAAATATTCTTAAAAATTGTGACATGACTATATTTTCATAGGTCTCACTATAATATGATGGTATTTAAAGGTGCTATATACATTGCAATTATAAACCTGAAAATCACAGTATTGAAGCCATCTTGATTGATAAAAATAAGCTATTTATTTTTCTTTGAAAACTTCTGATTATAGTAAAATTTTTATTTGACAAATACACTTCCTATTTTTCTTTACATATATTTGTATTATGAATGTGCATCCTTTATCCAACTAGCAAAGTATTTCTAGGCACTTTTAAAAACAGCATGTGAAATATTTAAGATCAACTTCAGCAAAGTACTTAAAGGTCTTGAGGTCAGAGTTAGGAAATATCACTGTCGCACCAAGAACACCAGCCAATTTCATGCTATGTATCACAGAATCACAGAATAAGCCGAATTGGAAGGGACTCACAAAGATCATTGGGTCCAGCTCCTGGTCCTGCACAGCTTCATCCTCAAGAGTCACACCCTGTGCCTGAGAGCATTGTCTGAATGCTTCTTGAACTCTGTCAGGCTGACACTTACCACTTCCCTAGGGAGCCTGTTCCTGCCCCTCTGGGTGAAGAACCTTTCTCTAACATCCAACCTTAACCTCCCTGACACAGCTCCAGGCCATTCCCTCAGGTCCTATCACCAGAGAGAAGAGATCAGTGTCTGCCCCTCCTCTTCTTCTCAGCCGGAAGTTGAATACTGCAGTGATGACTCCCCTCTGTCTCTTCTTTTCCAGACTGAACAGACCAAGTAACCTCAGCTGCTCCTCACATGTCTTCCCCAGGTTGTTAATGAAGACTTTGAGGAGCAGAAGGCTGAGGATGGAGCCCTGTGGAACCCCACCACTGAAAGGTCCCCACTCTGCTGTCACCCATTCACTGTAACCCTTTGTGCCTAGCCCATGAGCCAGTTGCTCACCCATCCCATGATACGTTTATCCAGCTGTGGGCTGCACATTTTGTCCAGAAGGATCCTGTGAGACATTGTATAGAAGTCATTACTGAAATCCAAAATTATTACAACCACCTGGCTTTTCTAGATCAACTAGGTGGCTTATCTTTTCCTTTCCTAAAAGAAAATCAGGTTTGATAAGCAGGACTTTCCTCCGTGCTGGCTGTGACTAGTGACTGTGTTGTCTTCCAGGTGTTTTTCAGTACCCCCAGAATAATCTTCTCCATGACTTTACCAGGCACTGAAATGAGACTGACAGGCCATCCTGGTTTTCAGGAGTTTCCAGGGCCCTCCTTCTTGTCCTTCTTGAAAATCAAGACAATGTTCATCAGCTTTCAGTCAGCTGAAACCTCTATGGATTCCCAATACTGCTCAAATATTATTGAAAGAGGTTTTGAGATTACATCAAGGATTCTTGGATGAATCACATCAGGCCCCATAATACTGAACAAGTAATATTCTTATACTAGCTCTGTCTTCAAAACCATCAGTGTAGCTCAAATAATTTTACTTGAACTTTTATGCAAGCTGTGTATATTTACGTCATAAGGGACATAAATAGTCTTCCTTTCACTATGTCAAAGTAAAATTGCTTTTATTTCACAGATGAAATATTGTCAACTCATCAAAAGTTTTACTCTCTTCAAAACCCATTACTCCCCTACTTTGAAGAGCTTTTAATTTTCTGTGCCTGTCATTTCAAGCCATTCTAGTCCTCAAGAGTGGCATGCGGAAAAGAATACATGCATTATATATTACATCTGATGAGCAAGCTCTGTTGCAACATTTATCTTCATATGTGAAGAGAAATGGAATGGCTCTGAAACAGTAAAGCAGCCAACCCTATTCATGAGTTAACCACTCTTGTCTCACTCTTGATATGTGAAGACAAAAGACACAATTAGATATCACTCAATATATTGTTTATATAAAATACTAAGGTTTTCGTTTTGCAAATGTCCAGGAGATAACCAGGGTAATCCGTATAACAAGTCATATTTTGGCAAAAAAGCTCTGTGTTTATTTCAAAAAAATCTTCTTTCCAGCTTTGAACAGTTATTCTTTTGTCCTTTAAACAAATTTAAGAAAATAAAAGTGCAATAAAAACTACATTCCATGGACTAGGACATAAAGTGAAAGAAGCAGGAGTAATTAAAGGGGGAAGAAGTAACTGTCATACATTTTTAAGGATCATCAAATGAATTCCCTGTCTTTTGGCATTTTAGTATTTATTTCCTGAACAAATGTTAACACTTGCAGGTATTTATAACTACTTTGTGATATATTTTGAAACTCCAAGCATTTTCTGTACGAAGTTCTATTAGTTAAAAGTTCATCCACTGTAGAATTACGCACAAGCTTGTTCAGTTAATCAGTGAGTAAGGAATCCAATAGTTTTTCTGATTGCTAATTTGATTCCAACTCAACTGCATATTGCTATGGCTTGTGATCATGAGTGTGTTCATACTTATGTTCCTAAGTAAAACATTCCTTTATCTGAGACACAACTTCAGTTCTACCTCACCTACTGGTGAAAGATAAACAATTAAATGTCTTCTTGCTCTGCTGCACCTATATATGTCCCCAGTAATCTCTGCAGCTGTTTCTCAAACACCAGCCACAGTTACTCAGAAAGTACCCCTATAGGAAGACTACTCCCCACAAAAAGTAACCATCTGCAAGAGGAGGAAGAAGGGAAGGAGAATTAACTTCCCCAGCATGATGCAGCCAGTGACTGTGCTAGGTGGGACCAGGTGGAGGAAGAGCAAGAGAAGGAGGAGAAGGAGGCATGCCAGCTAGCAAGGCTCCCTGGTGGGCAGGAGAGGAGTCAGGCAGAGGAGAAGCAGGAGATTCAGACAGGTAGAACAGTTTCTAGCATGCCACTTCATCATCCATCAGACTGAAAGACAGAAAGAATAATGGGAGAGAGGCAGGATGAACTTCAGGCTTGCTAGGTAATTCAGAAGGCTTGTTTGGCAGCAATGTCTAAAGAGAGACCTTTATCTACTTGCCTCACATACTATTATCACAAGTGTAATCACGGCAATTCTCTGTTCTTAGAGCTCACACATATCACTCTGTCTATCTTTGGCCTCTCTCTACTCCTACTTTCTTTTTTTGCTCTCATCTTGATTTGAACTACAGGCAAATACTCAGAGAATGAAGCTTAACATTTTGATCGCCTTAACTGACATTTAGTGAGCACCATCTTCTCACAGAAGACCTCAAAAAAAACCCACTGAAAAAGTCACAGTTTATTTGCTCTGCATAAATTCTAAAGACTTGGGGTAATGATCCTAGGGAGAGGGGGAGGTCACAGTTCAGTCTCCAGTATTCTATATAATAGTTCAAGCCAAGACCTCTGTGGCCTTTGTGGCGCAGCTTGGGCAATACTCTCACTGAAATGGAAGTAAGTACATCCAAACTGCACAACTCCAGATCTTGCCAGTCTGGGAATTAAAACCATGGTAGCTTAATACCACAACTTCTCTGTATCCCACTAAAATTGATCACAACAATTCCAAAAGCTTCAAGTTTTTAGTTTACCAAGTAGCAGAGTTTTTGAATAGTATTTGATTAATTCCCATGTACCTTTCAACAATATTTGGATTCCAAAGTTTTCCAGGGGATAGTTTTCCACTGCTGCTGCTATGTGAAGAGCCAAGTCCTCTTCTTTCAGAGAACTTTAGCTGTTATCCTGTTCTTGTCAGAGACAGCCTCAGGCAAATGTTGCCTCTGAACCCTCTCATGTGTTCTGCCTTCCAATTGAACTGTAGAAGTCCTGCCTTCTCACCAGTACCTCTGCATCAGGAACGAGTCATAACACTACTGAACACTCCCTTGAGGCATCACTAATATTTGCTGTCAGTCACTTCCACTACATTGTTTTCTCTGTATGCATGAATCTCTGTCTTTTTACTCTGTTCTAATACTTTTTAAAATATCTATCTATCTATCTATCTATCTATCTATCTATCTACACACATAGGAAAAATTTTATTTAGTTAGCTTTAACCTAGAGGTTTACGTGCAAGCCTATGTTTATGTTATCAGCCTGTGTGTATACAAGCAAAAGTGTGGAATTTTTAGATACAGGCCAGTAAGTCATTCTACCCAGATCCATATCTCTCCAAGCATCATTTATATGCTGATCCAAGACTAACACCAGTTACTTTGATACTATTAAAATTACTATTCTTAAAATACACCAAAAAACCCCCACAAAAATCCCCCACAAAAAACCTGAAGCCCCACAGTGCCTTCTTAATGAGAGGGTAAAAGTGGTCACTCATTTACTTCACTTTCTTAGTGGACCCTCTACAATCACAGCAATATAGTCATCATAGAAGTTTATCTGGAACTGAAAACAGCTTTCAAAGGGGGTACAATACTATTGCTTTACATATTCAGTTATCTTCAGTCCAAGTAAAACCAAAATGATCAAGCCAATGACAACCTACTTTTCAAATCTTCACCTAGTCTAGACGGCTGGTTATTTCTAACCACTAAGGGTGACAATAGCCATGCTAGCAATGTGTGGCTTAGTCTGGGTCTCATCTCTCTTGGGTACACCAATGATGAAATCTGTATATCCCCTACAGGATATAGTCAGCCACTTGTACCATACCTCTATGAGACGAATATTTATATCTTTCTAACTTTGCAATGGGAACTGTTTCTCCTAGCTGCATTGCATCTTTCTCATGTGCTCTTCAACATTTAATTCTTTCTTTTTATTAATAAAGGTCCTACTGTAGCAAGATGTGGATTTCTTCACTTTTACTTATCTACAGCTTTATTTTCAAAAATAATATTTTAATCTGGCAGAATTGCCTTTCACTATCACTTTCTTCTTCAAAGAAGCCCATTGCTAGGAAGAAAATTCATCAAAGCACTACCATTTTCTTTGTATTTGTAAAACTTACTTCCTTAGCACTGAAGAATGTTAATAGTATTACAATATATTCCATAATCTATCTCCATTTTCCCAAGACTTCCAGTGATTATCACAGATCATGCTGAGTGTAGATTTATCCTGGCTTTGAGATCCAAACATTTTATTACCTTTGCATCTCCTGAATCCACTTCCACCAATATACATTCCATCCACACAGTTAATCTATCTGGAGTGACTTGTGGGATGACTGGAAAATTCAAAGGCTTGGCTTTGTCTACTCTAACAATCTCTTTCGCTTTGGTTTTTGGGGTTTTTCTGGTTTTTTATGTTTTGGGTTTTTTGGCTGGTTGGTTGGTTGGTTGGTTGGTTGGTTGATTGGTTGGGTTATTGTATGAAAGAATGTATCATTAAGAAAGATGTGAACTCAGCTTCTCCCATGGGTCAGGTTGCTACAGCCAATTCTATAAATTCTGAGCAACTAGTAATGACCCCACAGCTATGAATTGGGTTTTGTTTGGTTTAGTTTTGTTTGTTTTTGTTTATTTTTTAACTGGTCGACCTTAGTTTTCCTTAATTGAGAGTTTCAGGAAATATGAAAAAGCAACTTTCAGACTACCTTTTCTTTCTATGGTATACTCTTCTTACAGGTATAAAAAGAAAAGCTGAGTATATATTTTAAAAGATACCTCAAGGGAATGTAAGCCTGGATGAAGGTTTTATCTATATTATTTGTATGTTTGGGGTTTTCTTGCAATCTGCTAACTTCCTCTTCTGTCTTGGATTGCACTTGACTAAAGTTAGAGGGTGGAAGTCTCTACTCAGTTCCCATCCCCTTATGTGTAGCATTTCATATGCTTCTCTGTTCGCCTAGCTTTCACATCAACCATGCCATTTAAGAACTTAAATCTCACTACCACATTTTGTACCACAGAATACAAGTCTTTTGCACAATTTGATCCAAATTATATTTCTACCTAATAAAGCATAAATCATGACAACTTGTCCATTTTTGTCATTCCTGCAGGACTCTGGAGTGTATATATGTCATCAGTCTAAGAATGAAACTCAGTACAAAGCCACAACTAAGATCCCTAAAGCATATTCTGTGATATTCTCACACCTAAACATAACACAGTTAATTTGCCTCTCCAGGCAATTAAGACTTTCTTAGTCTGTTGTGATTGCAGTGTATAGGATTTATAAAAACTTAAAGCGAACTACTTCACCTGAGTGGCTTTTAAGCTTTTGTTCAGAGACTAAAGAGGTTGAGTTGATCAACTGCTTTATCAACTGCTGATCACTTGAGCTGGATTTTTTTGAGACTGTGCTTCAGTTTAAATATAAAAACCAGACCATTTCAAAGCCAATTATTTAAGACTTAATACAAAAACAATACATTTGAGCCAATAATGACCTTACTGTATTGCCAGTTTTCCAAGTGGCTTCGGGATCTGACAGAAAACAGAGATCAACCTACAATTCATTCTCAAATAAGCCAGTAAAATTAAGACTCAGTAAATATTCTGATCACGTCCCCCCCCCTTTTTTTTTCACAAATATAAGTGCAATTTTATAATGTTTTCCTTTAGAATTTTGTATTTACCAGAAGTAGAAAGAGTCAGTTTTTCAAGGGTCTTTACAATTCTTCATGTACTAGATGAAAATGAAGGATTCATTCTACCCCATCCTTTAATTTTACTCACCAATATGTGAATTCTTCTTACAGCTGGTATTTCAAATCTATTAGTACAATTTATCACTCAAAGGCTTATGGAAGGACTAAATTACACTAATGAATTGACTATGAATTTGAAGCCTAAGATGAGGCCAAGTATTTTCTGGCTTGGTTTCTGTATCTCAGCAAACTGCTTAATTTTCCCCTTACTTATCCATTACTGCTAAATTGTCTTGCTATTATTGCAGAAAATTGCAGCAAACATTGGCTTGCCCTTAGGCCTATACTGAATGAAGCAAAAATCAGGATTCCTGCAGAGGCATTGGCAAGGTATGAAACCCTTCCTCCACTAATTTTGCTGAACTGAAAGAAAAAGTGGAAGATAACATTCAATCCCTCTTTTTCAATTTTATTTAACAGTTAGTGAATTATTCCTACAGTTAGCTTTTCAAATATATTAATTGGTTTTCTCACTTAAAGTCACGCAAAAGCCAAACTAGATTAATGAAGCAGCTACATATCTTCTGATACATAAAAGGAAGCTAAATACTTTCCAGCTTCAGATTTTATTTGTTTTACTGGGGAATGGGTGGGTATATGCATTTTTTGTTTGATTTTTTTGTGTATTCTTTTGGGCTTCTATATGAGGAAGGAATATAAATCCTTATATGGGTTAATCTTAAGCATGATTCCAATGCCTGACAGAAACACTAGGGTCAAATACCGATGGTTTTTGCTATTAAAAAGAGGACAGTATAATCTAGATGTGATGGGGGAGGAGGACAATATCTGAGTTGTCCCTGGCATGCTGTAGGATGAGAGGAAAAGGCTAGAGGGACAGGGCAAGGACACTCAGCTAGGGACTTTGAACATTACTGGCCACTTGCTGCAGACCTTCAGTCTTAGGGAGATGAACCAGAGACTCCAGAGCTGAGGAGCCAACAGAGGAAACACCAGGGAAATACATGAAAGGAATTGAGGAGTGCTCCTCCAGGAAGGAGACACATTTGAGACCTCAGCTGCACTTATGTCAATATACAAACAGCAAAGGTTGGCCACTGTGCCACTGTGCTGCTACAAAGTTATGACTTTTTTGCCACTACTGAAATTTGGTGGGGTGAATCCCATAACTAAAGGGCAACAATCAATGGCTACCTGCTGTTCAAAAGAGGCAGGGGAGGAAGGAGAGGGGGAGAAGTTTCCCTTTGCATCAATAGCTGGATCAAGTGTGAAGAGCTGTCCTTGAAGAAAAATCATGAGCTGGCTAAAAGCCTGTATGAATCAAAGACTGAGGCAACAAAGGGAACCTCGTGCTTGATGTTCACTACAAGCCCCTGATCAATGGCAGTTTGCTTGTGAAGCCTTCTTTCTTCATACAAAGAAGGCATCCCACTCACAGGCTCTTATCCTGCTGGGGGACTTCAACTGTTCCAGCATCTACTGGGCAAGTAGCATACAGAGCTGCAGGCAACCCAGGAGACTGCTGGAATGCTTGGAGGACAACTTCCTGATCTGGGCAGCAGACAGACCTGCCACAGGAATGTGTTACTGGATCTGTTGGTCACCAGTACAATTAAGCTAACTGGGGACATCGAGACTGGAGACAACACAAGCTACAATGACTCTGCATTGGTGGAGTTTGCACATCCTGAGGGATGAGGGTCAAATAAGGGGTAAAGTTAAGCCCCTGAACTTCAGGAAAGCAAAATTCCAGATCTTCAGGAGACAGTCAATAGGATTCCTGGGAAGACTGCTCACAGGAACAGTGGAGCAGAGCTGGGAGATCTTTAAGGGAGTCTTCCATAGACAACAACACCTGGCAATCCCCAAGAGCAAGAAATCAGGCAAGACAGACATGAGATGGCACAGCTGAGTAGGGAACAGTGGGTCGAACTAATGGGAAAGAAGCAAATGCAGACAGTGGAAGCAAACAGGTAACCTGGGAAGGGCATAGAGATGAAGTTCAGCTGTGTAGGGATGAGGTGGGGAACAACAGCCTGGAACTGAACCTGGAAAGGGACATAAAGTGTAACAGGAAAGGCTTCTGCAGGTGTGCTAACCAGAAGAGGAAGGTCAAAGAAGGTCTAACACCCTCTGATAAGTAAGGCCAGCCAAGTGGTAACAACTGATGGTGAGAAAGCTGAGGTACTCACATTTTTGCCTCAGTCTTCAATAGCAACCTCTCTTCTCACAGCTCTTAAGTGGATGGACAGCAGGATAGGTACTGGTGGGAGCAAAGTCCCTTCATTGTAACCTAAGTAATCCCGCTTCCAACCCAACCCACTCTATTATTCTACAGAATTTTATATGAAATGTTAATAATGCATTAAGATTGATCCTGCTATTGATGATAGCCTCCTTGGAGCTAAATCTTCTTCATCAATTGATGTAAATTGATTTTTTTTCACCTATAAACCATAGGCAGGTAGGTTTTCCAGTGTTCTTTAAAAAGATGAGACTTTGCACACATTCTTAGCTTGTTCATTCAAAAAGCAAAGAGTATTTTTAGGAGATTATAGCTAGGTAGAGATAGAGGCTAGATAGGTAGATAGGTAAATGATGACAGATAGATAGATAGATAGATAGATAGATAGATAGATAGATAGATAGATAGATAGAAAGAAAGATAAAGTCCCCAGTCAAAGTCCTCACTTGGTCCTTCTGAATTCTAAAATACTGGATGTGTGTAGCCTACGTCTGAAGAAGTAATCTAGCGCACAAATAGTTCATATTTAGCAACTTCTTTATATGAGTAATTCTATTAATGGCACTCTGTGTCAATGCTTACCTTGATTCATCCCCTTATTGTTCACAGTTGTCCTTACCACATGTAACATAATTACTGTCCTTCATCACTGCTGACCACATGACTAACCAGAACTTGGGCTGAGGCTTTGAAAACTAAGTATCAGATGGACATATATCTAAGAATATCTGCTTTTCCTGATGGAATAGTTTATAAAGGGTTTGAATGCAGCTTTTACAGGGAATTTAGTTTTGAAATTGAACACTTCTCATCATCAAAAATCACGCATTAAAGAGGTCCAAGTAACTATTTGTCCTAGGAAGGCACAAGCCTTACATTGTCCAATTCTAAAAAGCATCACTCATGCTCTGTTTCTCAAGTATTTGGATCTTCTTTTTAATTTCCTCTTATTCTTTTCCCACTAGCATTTGAAGCCTGCGACTACTTTCTCTGTCTTTTGACAAATAGTCCTAACAGTCCCTGAAGTTACTGTGTGGATTGGACACATTACATTAGATTTCATTCTCTAATTTATATCAAAACAGTTAACTTCACTTTACATGTATGCAGAGTGACTCTTAACAATATTGAGGTCTTGGCATCATAAAAAATACAGAAAAAGTGATTTTATCATGGGGAAAATAGGATTGATGTAGTTTACTAAAAAAAAAATTACTGTTTTATTATTCATTATAAATATTTCTATACTATTGCATTATCTTTGCATATACATTGAAGATCACTAAATGCTGCCTCACAGAAGTGATCTCACCGTACTGAGGGGGCAATTTTACACTAATTCCCCATAAAGTTATCAATCTGCCCTCTTTTATTTGTTGTTTACAATGAGGGTTTTACAACAACATATTACTAAATCAGATACAAATAGCAAATACATCTCTGTCATTCCTATCTTTTATTATCCATTACCTTTCTGAGTACAAAATCCTGCTAGCTCAAAATAGAAATTGTTCACACTTTTTCTGTGCTTTTTCCAACAAAAATGATTGTATGCACATACCTACTTTGCATTAACTACCACAAAATAATGCCATGAAATAGTGCTCTTTAGAACAAAGCTGATTGTTTTGGTTCTTCTAGATCAAGAATCAACCACTGACAGGTATTCCTGAATGCCAGTAAATCACAGGTTACTCAAAGTTGTAGGTCTAAAACAGTAAAAAAGCAGGGTATGTTCCATTTCAGAGTTAATTATGTTTCAAGAATACATAATATAGTATTACATTATTTGTTCTTCATCATTATCTCAATGATACATTTTTCTGCTGTGTTGCCTACATGTTGAACCTTTTAAAGATTTTTAAATAGTGCCCAGGGATGCAATATCATGCCATTCTAGCCACAGTGCACAGGTCCAGTTGCAGCAACTGCTGTAACTTCAGCAGGTCTTGGAGAAGGTAATGGATAAATATTGACTTCACAAAAACAAAACTCTTAACATTACATTAAAAATAGCAATGGAGAGATAGAAACTCATACCAACACAAAGCACATCTGCTGAAGTATCAGCCACTGTCTTGCTCTAGACAGTTTTCTAAACTGTCTTCCCTCCAACATGAATTGGAGAAGCATTTAGTGTTTTTTATTACAGCTATATATAGTAGTTCAGAAAAAACAAACTGCAGGAGCAAGTGGTCTGTATTGGCAAGACCACAACCAGCATGTCAATGGAAGTGACTATTCCTTTCTCTGCAGTATTTTTGGGACTACATCTGAGCACTGTATTCAATTTCAGGCTTCCCAGCACAAGACAGGTGTGGATATCCAGAAGCATGTCCAGTTATCATGGAGGTTAGGTGACTGCAGCAAGAGAGAAAAGATAAGGAGTTTGTTAACCTTAGAAACAGAAGTCATCTAATTTCCATCTCCAACTATCTAATTAGATCACAGCTATTTGTTAATAGAAGATGCATAGTCACAAAGTAAAAGCCAGTAGATAAAAGTAGGAAAATAGTATCTTTTCACATAAGCAAATTTTTTACAGCATGAGAAGAGTCAAACACTGAACCATATGCTGAATGACATTGTAGAACTTCCATCCTTGGAGATGGTCAAAGCTCATCTGAACAAAACCATGAGCAACCTGCTTTAACTGACCAGCTTCAATGATGTTGGATTGAGTGGCACATAGAGGTCCCATCCTAACTAAATTACTCTATGATATTGCCAACTGACTATAATAGAGAGTTAGCATTTAACTTCAATTCAATGCTAAAAACCTGAAATTGCTATTAGCTCTACCATTATACCACTCACACAGTGCAGCTGACTGACAAGTGCTAATTTAAGAGACATAAATGAAGTTTTATTGCTTTTAGTTCCTGATAGGTCAACCAACAGGGAGCCAATATAGCCAGAAGTGAGAAAGCTAGTTTGTATTCAGGCATATGGAATGCTGGTGCTTTGTGTGACACCAGTACATTATCAACCTTACTACGTAGTCCACCAAAACCTGTGAAGCTGGATGGGTGTTAATCACAGCATACTCAAGGACTGGATATAAAGCAGAATTTTTATTATTTCTTGGAGTAGACAGTATGAAAGAATCCTTCATATTCTCCATAGCTGAGTTGATTGTACGAACTAGAAACAGGCAGGGAAATAGTCTATGTATTTGCTTACTTCATACTTCATATACACAGCTCAAAAACATTTCAAACAAAATGCTGTACATCATGGAAAGATTTTTATGATGTTAGTTTTTAAGACTGATATTGCAGTTTGAAATTTTCTGGATGAACAAGCAATACAGAAAAATCTTTATGATGTTTTCTTCATCACTTTAGCAAAGGTGTGTGAAAGGAAACATTTTGCTCCCAAACTCTTAATCTCTTGTGTACAGCCAGTATCAAACCCAGACTTAGAATTCCTCCAAGTAATCTAGATAACTTTTCAGTTTCTTTCTTGTTTAAACACCATGTGGAAAGGGTACAGTGCAAAGGACATAGCTGTGTAGAGCTCTGTAGAACTACATCTGCAATGCTACTGACACAAGAGACCATTTCCGTTTACATTGTAAATTTTTCCACTGATATGAAAGTTCTGTGTTACCCTTCACAAAGTGCCATCTACTAACAGTAAGAATGTAGGTTGAATCACTTACTAAAGGAAGGTTTTTCTGAGGACCTGTAATGCCTGGTATCACCTAGGTAAAGCGTCGCCACAACAGGAACTCTTCTAATGAGGCCTGAATATGTGTATGTGTATGTGTAAGAACACATTTCAGTCCTCAACAAACTGTTTACTGTTCAAACATTAAATAAATGTAGAACTGTTTTAATCAGCTGAACAAATATTTAATATACACTCCTGTGTAAGAGCTATGTTTAAAAATACCGCTTATGCAGTTAAAGCATGGGGAATTTATGGAAACTAATGCTCTGAAAGGTAAAGCAAATACTGTCTAAACAAAACTTGCACGTAAAAACAAAAGTCATATCTTGTCAACCTCTGTCTAATGTAATCTTCATTACTGACACCATGAGTCTTTTATATTGAAGTGTTAGCAGGATCGGCTTACCCTGAAAATGCTTTGGTTTTCAAGAAGTCATAATTGCAATGCAGAAGCGGGATTAGTTTCTAATAAACCAACTGAGGAGTGTAATGTTAATGTTACATTCACAGCAGGGCTTCCTCTGTAGAGTAAATGTTTGTTTACTCTCTGGGATCCAAACACTGAAGGTCATTCATTGCAGGAGTAGCTGGATTTCCGTCTACAGCTGTTAGAAAGGATTTGTAAAAACTCTGACAGGAAATTACAACTTCTTTGAAAACACATGTGCCTGAATAGTTTCTGTGTAAATATAGTACAATGCTGGCAGAAAGAAAAGGTTTTTTAGATATAATCCCTTGAAAATACATAAATGTGCTTCACCTTGGCTTTATCTATTTTCATAGAGTTTATAGCTGTCTTCTTGTCTTTCCTTCGAATAAGCGTGTGTCTGCAGGAAGTTCTACAAATTATTACATAGTGACAGAGAGGTGGTATTCCCACTGACCTCAAAAATTGGAGCAGAAATTTAGTACCTTTACTCATACATATTTTATTAACAAAAAACATTAGAACCTGTCACAAACTCTTCTCTCATCAACTGTTTGCTTTGTTGTACATAAATGACATGCAAAACTAGGCAGAACATCTTTATAATATTTTTAAAGAGTGCAGGTTAATATTCAAATATGACACAAGTTCCATAAACGTGACCTTAAATGCCTAGTAGAGCAAGAAACAAAGTCAGAAAGCTATCTATTTAAATTTGGCAATAATTGATCCTACTCTGCCCCTTACTGAAGAAAGGAGTACAAATTACTTTTCTGTAAGAGCACGACAAAGCATCTTTGGTTCACTCAGACATCTGTTTTACAAAATACCCCTTCCTTCAGATTACTGGTTACTTCAGGTGAGTACCAGAAGGTACTAATCATTAAAAGCAAGAGAAACCTGCAACTCAGCAAGAGTTAATTAAAATTATGATGTCTAGATACAAGTGAATAGACAGTTGTATAGTCTGGGACTCCTTATGTACTCAAAGAAAGTGGCGAAATCAACCTGAAGGATACTAGCCCTTTCAACGATTGAATTTGCTTTGAACTGTCCTCACGCCAAACCAGTATTTTATTTACCTGTGATAGTGGTTGCATGAGTCAGAATTTCTTGCACTTATGTCAGAAGAGAGGCACTGTGCTTGATGAGAATTCCAAAGATGTATTTTAACTACATTTTTAATTGCTTCTGACTCCTTCAAAGTTTGTGTAACATAATTTTTGAATTCAACATCACATGAGATTACTTGCATCATTTAACATACCATATGGCAGGTCTACATCTATTTTAAATAACTTTTTAGATGAAACAACATTAATGCAAACATTAAAGATAAAATATGAGTCTAGGCATATTTAGTTTTGGAAAAACAAAGAACTGATCCATTCTGTATGCACTTGACTGGTATATATTTTGGAAGATCCAAGATCTTCATTAATAGGTTTTTGGAGATTTTCTCCCTCACAGGCTGTCTGGAGCTCCTCTATACTGAAGTGTATAAACTTGCAGAAGGAAATATTTCTCTCACCAACATAGCCATTCTCTTCCGTCTGGCTGATGCTTTGTAGCAACAGCACTTTGCAAGATGGCACAAAGTCATGGTGAGAAGGGTTAAACTTGACTCCCTGGAATGGCAGCAGGCAAGGTGCCCCATACGTGATGGGTATCAAAAGCAGCTTTCCAGCTACCACTTGGATCACACTCTAAAAGAACCCCAAAGATTAGGAGCTGATCCCACATTAGCTGCCAGTAAATTATGGCTAATTGCTCTCTTAGCCTAGTTCCCTTTGTTGTGCTGGTTTCTGTCTGGATTCGCACTGAAACAGGAGGTACTCCATGACGACTAATTGCTATCATTGAAAAGTAACAGATTACTTGCCTTCAAATTACACACTTATCTCTTTTCTACAAAGCCTGTAAAATTGCTGTGCGTCCCTAACCCAAGAGGAGGTGTTTGCACAGCAATAAGCAAAAATCTGTATTGAAGTTTGTGGCACATGTAAACTCTATCAGAGGAACAAGAAAAGACAAAGGGCTGTAAAATCTAATACCTAATTATTTAGTAAGAATTAAATTAATCAGACTCTATTTTGGATTTCAGAGCCCTCTGCAGAGCTTTTTTTCACTTTAACTTCTCAAAATCAATTAGACTGCCAGTAGGTCTGTTTGTTTTCAAGCGTTGTAAGGTGGCCTTATATGAAATTGCAGTAAGCATACAGATGTAGTTCAAGATGTGGATATGTGGGATGTTGGGGTTTTTTAGGTATTTTTACAATGAATTAGTCAAAAATTTTACAGTTTGCCTCATTACTGGGATATTCTAAACACTATGTCAAGGATGCTACTGAAAAATATAACTGTTTTTGGTTCAAATTGGGGTTAAAATTTAATGAACCTTAAAATTTTGTATTTACTCAGAGCTTGTGAAGAGACAGCTTAGATTTTCTTCAACCATGGTTGTTGGAGGCGTGTGGAGGAGGCATGCACCTGTGCCACGTGGAGGAGTCTGCTAGAAGAAGCCTTGTCTCTGTGAGGACTTCACTGGACAACACCTCACATGAGACAGGCACTAGGAGCCACTGAACTCCCCAGAGGGGCTTTTCCAACCTGATGGCGAAAGGCCGGACTGGGCAAATGGTCTCCTGTCAGCAGCCAGGCTTTGGGAGGAACCAGGGGCGTAGAACACAACTGTCTCCCAACCCTGGGTGTGAAACTTGCTGTCTGAATGTGGCCTTTTGGCGTGGGCCTTTTTTGAGATTGTGCTTTTGCTTTCGACGTGACTTGGGGGGGGTTTCTGAGACTTGCTTTTGCGTTGGGGCTTTTTGAGTCTAGTGCTTTCGACTTGGCTCCTGGCTCCTGAGTTCTGCTTCTTGCCCTCGCCCTAGCCTGTTTTTGCCCCTTCTGCCCTGGCCCCAGTCAGCCTTTTGGCTCTCCCGCCCTCGCTGGCTCTCGCCCGCCCTCGCGTCTCTCCTGCCTCCCTCAGCCCCAGGCCAGCGCCCTGCCTGCTTCGTCCCAGCGCCCCTGTCCGTGCGTGCAGCCCGGCCCGCCTCCGAGCCCGACCAGGCCCAGCCCCAACGCGGCCCTGCCCGGGCTCCTGCCCGGGCTCCTGCCCGATCCCTCCCTCGTGTCCCACGGCCCTGCCCGGGCTCCTGCCCGATCCCTCCCTCGTGTCCCGCGGCCCTGCCCGGGCTCCTGCCCGATCCCTCCCCTGGTGTCCCACGGCCCTGCCCGGCTCCTGCCCGATCCCTCCCCTGGTGTCCCACGGCCCTGCCCGGGCTCCTGCCCGATCCCTCCCTCGTGTCCCACGGCCCTGCCCGGGCTCCTGCCCGATCCCTCCCTCGTGTCCCGCGGCCCTGCCCGGGCTCCTGCCCGATCCCTCCCCTGGTGTCCCACGGCCCTGCCCGGCTCCTGCCCGATCCCTCCCCTGGTGTCCCACGGCCCTGCCCGGGCTCCTGCCCGATCCCTCCCTCGTGTCCCACGGCCCTGCCCGGGCTCCAGCCCCATCCCTCCCTCGTGTCCCGCCCCGCAGGGGCCGTGCCCAGGCCGGCAGCGAGCACAGCCCCGCCGCATCGGGGACATCGCCGGCACCCCCCAACCTCCGGGGATAACATCCTCTTTTCCTTCTGCCTCCTCTCTCCCTCTCTCTCTACACGCCCCCCTCTCCCTTCCTTTCCCATTTTACTTCCTCTTGCCCTGTCTTCTCTAGCCCTCTTAAGTGGGATAACTGTCTTTTAATTTTGTTTTTTTCGTTACCAAGAAACGGTTCTCAGATACAGCGCTTGTCTCATTGGACTTAATTTCGTTCCTGACCATCTATTTTGAAAATAACTCCTCACAGTTCCCCACAGTGGAAGGCTACAGAGCTGCTGAAGGGATCAATTAAGATTTTGTGCAGAGGAAGCAGCAACCACACGTTCTACATCAATTCTACATCAATTTAGAACAGATTGCATCAGTGATAATAATAATAATCACTAACCAAAAAAAAAAAACAAAAACCCGAAAACAAACCATAATGCAAGAAAAAGACATAGTACAAATTCTAACCTTTACAGAAAGATGTTGACAAGAGCTAAGCACAGCTTTCCAAAAACACTTGTACTTGAAGAGTAGATTCGGAGTTAGACTACCATTAGGCCACCCTGGGTTTTGAGTCGCTGTTTAACCTCAGTTCTGTAAAACTGCCCTAAAAAGACCTGGAGGGTAAGACTTTTGAACCAGATACATTCATAATCCTTTAATTTTACTTACAGTGTAGCAGGACAGGTACAGACATCAAGAATTCTTGACCTGAAGCGTAATACTAGAAAAAAACCCCGCATCTACTGATTCTCACTCGCTGCTGTAGAAGAGATTATGCCTTTTCTGACATTCTAACTTCTGTATCTTGCTATATGGGCAGGTACATTACAGCTACAGCTACTTGTTCTTAATATAGCTGTGATGATAGGCCCTATAAAAACGCATCCGTTTCTAAAGACCTACATAGGTAAATACCCAAGGCTGACTGTCAGACAGCAAAGAGAAGTCTAGGGAGAGTTTGTTTATGTACTGAAAATGTTAAAGGGTTGTAGATTCCGGTTTACATTAGATCATATTGCAGGCCACTGCCCTGAAATTTATTATTAATAAATCAAGATAGATGGCCTAATTTAAAAAAAAATATGAAGTTGCATCAGGTTTCCCTAAATGCATCAATTTTTTCTCAGTGTTTTTGAGAGTAAGATAAATCCCTCAGTAATTTAATTGTTAATCCTTCACCACGTTAACCAATGAGGAGTTTACTTTTCGAGTGAATTAAAACAGGAGTAGAAATTTTTTCTCTTGTCTGTATAAAAGTCAAATTAGTATTGAAGTAAATACTTTGCTAACAACTATTCTTGAGTTGGATAACGATTACACAAAAATTGGTATAGTATGGCCTGTGCAGACTGGTCTGTATATCTTACGTGGTATTTGTAATCCTTAGATCATCATAGCTACAGGACATGAGGCATAGAGCATTTGTCGATTCTTTTATTTAAACAAAGATAAAGTTCAGGGGAAAAATGGAGTCATGTGAGTCTTTATCTGCTGAAGTTGGTGAGTTTTAAGATTACCAATGTGTGCTGTTGATAAACATTTTCACAATCATGAAATCTCACGTATTTGTCAATGATTTGAAGTAAGTTACTAGTTTTGGACACACCAGCAATTATTGGAGTATTCTTTGATAAGAAGGACTAGAAATTCCTCTTTGTGGTATATGCATTCCAAAGATTGTTTAGAAATAAATTACACTTTTTAACCCTGAGAATTTCATGATTTGAATGTACATATTTTATGTACATTTAAAGATTCACTTCTAAAAATTGGTATATTTAAAATAGAATTTGAGATATCTGTTCATTTTGTTTACAGATAGATGAGAAATTTCTCCCAAATATTCAAAGATTACCCCAAAGATTTCATAGAAACTTACTAAGAAGAATGTATATGGCTTACATAAAATGTGAAGTAAAATTTACTGAGCAATTTTATTTCTGTGCAGATCTTACCTCCACTCCATCCATTGTTAATGACAATATAGAATGCAACAAAACCTCAGTTGTTCAAAAAACTAAATGGCCTTTACAATATTATTCTAATACAATTGCAAGCTAAACAAAATACATTGTAGATTTATGTACAGCACAAATACAGTGTATATTAAAAGTGACAGCCCCAATGACTCTTGGAAGGCACAAAAAATTAGCTCTTCTTTCCTTCTCCTCAAAAGCACAAAGAGACTATATATTAGCCAACGTATTTTGCTGCTAAGTGCACATGATAATCCCTGGATTTATACATGTTTATGAATCTCCCTCCCAGATGGTTTTGTCTGTCAAATTTGGTGCAGGATGTCTGGTTTTCACATCACATGTAACTATAATATTAACTTACTTGAACCCTTTGTAGCATCTTTGCACGAAGGAATAGGGACAGCAACTCACAAGCAACTATTAATCTATGTTTTCTCTGCTAAATCCCAATAAAAAGTTTCAATATATGTTCTTCAAACCTAGAAGGAAAAACATAAGCATACCAATTTCCTCCTGTTTGTTTACTAAATTTTAACCAGAGGCAGCCAGACAACAATGAAATTCTGATAACGTGGGATCTTAGGTGGGATCTCCACTTCATTTTAGTCCAAGAATATAACCTTGCCACAGTTCCACCTTAGAAAATTGTTTCTGCTTCACAGATTATCCCCGTGACATATTTCCTATTCAACAGGTACACACTGCCATCTAAAGGCCAGTCTTTGGACTTTTCCTGACCATTTGGGCTCCCATCTCTCCCCTGATGCTTCTTGCTGTGTCCAAATTCTTACTCGCAAAAATAGAAAAATGACATTATGGAAGAAAATATAAGGAAAGTTCTTATAGCTTAGGCTGAAATGGAAAGATGAAACTATCAGGCCTTGCAGACCTGCCAACAGCACCTGTGCTTCTGGGAGATGCAACATGATTATCCAGCCCAGCAGCTGACTCTTAATTGGAACTTTTCTGGTCAGTTACTTCACAGAGATGTTGCTGAAGTGTAATATACATTCCTCAGCCTCACTAAGGCTATTACCACTGCAGAAAATACTAAATGGAGGCCAGAACTACATTTCACACACCAAAATATATTCTTACATCTTTAGCTATCACTTGTGGGTGATAGTGAGGTATTCCATGAAAACAGATTTTGCCTCTCTAAGCAGATGGTTGCCTTTACATGCAACTTCAAATGAATTCAAATGAATAAGAAAAGCCCCTGAAAAACCATTGAATTCTTTCTTTTGAAGAAGCACAAGGTTGTCACTCTTCAGGATATCTTCTGAATCAACCAAAATATGTGTCTGCTTCCAAACACTGTCTGTTTCTTTGCTGGGGAATAGGCAGCTCAGTGTATTCCCATCATCCTGAAGACTGTTTGGGACTTCTTAAATCTATATGCATTCCTCAGGGTGACAAGAAGTGAGAACAAGTGCTGACACATATCCTTTACTGGTATGTATTCTGAGTCAATACAAGTAGAAGCAAATAGGTTTTACAAAGCAACATTTCACCTCAGCCTATATCAGATGATACTTCCATTGGTAATTTGTTAAGGAAATTCATCATATAAGCTTTCTCTGAATTTTGAAGTACAAACTTTAAATACCACAATTTCCAGCTTCAGTTAAATGATGCCACATTATATAACTACAAATAATTATACTAGTACAGCTCAAAACACAAAGGAAGATGAAATGAAGATTCTTTTCTCTAATTATAGGACTGCCTATACTTTGGTATGATAGGAGGAGATTCTTGTCATGTTAGAAAACAACAACAACAACAACAACAACAAAAAAAAAAAAACAAACCCAACAAAAATCCTCCAAACCAAAATTCAAAGAACTCCATACCCAAAATTCAAAGAACACCATACCCAAAATTGTTTTGATTGATCAGTTCAGTTAAAATAATATCTCAGTAGAACCTTCAGTCTCCCTGCTATGTGTATTGCAGTTGTGGGGGTATAGAATGTCCTGGTTTAGGCAGGGATGGAGTTAATTTTCTTTCTACTACCTGGAACAGAGCTTTATTTGGATTAAGTACAAAAATAATGTTGATAACACATTGATATTTTAGTTGCTGCTCAGTAGTATAACGATTTTGTAGTTTCCCATGCTCTGCCAGCCAGCAGGTGTGCAAGAAACCAGGAGGAAGCTCAGCCAGGACAGCTGATCCAAACTGGCCAAAGGGACCATTCTCCCCATTCTCCCCATTCTCCCCATTCTCCCCATTCTCCCCATTCCACAGAACTGGTGGGAACTGGCAAAGAGGTACCAATCATTGCTGGGAGACAGTCTGGGCATTGTTCAGCAGGTGCTGCGCAATTGATTTGTGAACCACTTGTTTCTCTTGGGTGTTATTCCTCTCTCTTTTTAATTTTTAATTTTATTATTTTTATTTTTAGCATTTTTAGCTTTAATTCAATTGTTAAAAGACCCTTATCTCAAGCCATGGGGTTTAGATTAAAAAAACCCTTTTTCCAATTGTTCTTCCAATCCCAGTGCATGGGTGGGAAGTGAGTTAACAACTGTGTAGTACTTATTTGCCAGCTGGTGTCAAAGCATGATAAACAAGAGCAGCACAGTAGACTTAAAAAACTTGTACTACTGCACAGGACCATCACAGGACTACAGTAATTTCTAGACTAAGTCTAATAAATGAAATTCCTCTGCTGGAAATGTTGCAAAGATAGATTAGCATGTTAGTCGTGAGAACAGTAGTGTCCGCAGGCATTAGCATTTTAAAAATAGATTCCTAGCATGTCAATTTCATAGTCACAGCTTAGAAGCCTAGAATCTGATATTCAGCAAAGTAGAGAAAGAGATGGTATGAGGAACTATCTTTAGAATTGTACACATTATCTTGATCAAAGGACCAGGTATGCAAAGTGTGCATCTATCCCCAGACTAATCAAAGCACAAGGAGCAAGACTGGTGAGCAACCCTGACCTCCTTCTGGAGTCCCAGGACTCATGGCAACCAGGACAAACAATCAGAACTTCAGCACAAGCTATGAAAGCATCCTAGCTTCATATTGCCTTTAACTCTTAGGGCAATTCTGCTGTTGTGGAGCTTGGCCAGATTACTGCTTATTAAATCAGCACAAATCATATTAAGTTAGTTTTTACCATGGAACTAAATTGGTTTCAATTGGCCTAAAAAAGATTTATAAAATGTTCGACCTTCAGTATTACATTTTGGATAGCAATGTGGTTTTAGACTTTTTCCTTTTAGGCATTTTACTGCTTGTTCTAAGAAAACACATCAGCTCCATAGTGTAAAACATCAGCACTTCACTTTTAATGTTAATAATAATAATAATAATAATAATAATAATAATAATAATAATAATAATAATAATGATGATAGTAACATATGAATGACAAAATATTGTATATTGTCCCACTTGTGCTAAATACAGGCAGTTCCTTCTTTCTCACACACGTAATTTATAGAAGGGACATTCCTGAAATAGTTGGTTGACTGGTTTCCAGCAGTAAGGCATGATTACTACACTCTTTGTTGCTGTTCCAGTTTAGCAGATGAAAATTTGAGAATGGTGAGGGGGAGAGATTTTTGTAGGTCCAGTTCATCTTTCCTGCTCTCCTAGGTCACCTTTCCCTGGATTTTAGTTCCGACCAACTATTTGTTTACAGTGTTTGCTATAATCTTTCTGTGTCTGTATATAAAATCATAAATCAGTAGCCTGTTTTTTCTGCAAGGAACATGACCTATGTAATCCTAATTTCTTGTAGTGAACCTCTAGATAATTTAAATCTATAGAGGCCACTCTATCCTACTATAGCTAAGCATTTGGATTTCTATTTTGAATTGCCAATACATCTGTACAGTCTGTTTACCCTTCGTTCTCCAACTCTTCCCTCAAGTCTACTCTTGCTATTTGCTCTGATTAAGAACAAACACAGCTCCCAGAGTATGCACAGTCTGGATTATTTGTTTACCTCTCTTTTCACAGGGAAGTTTATGGTTTGAAATTTCGTCTCTCCTTTAAATCCACTGAAGCACATAAGGAACTAGATACTTTTAAGATCTCAGAGTTCAGTGTACAAATGTGAGAGCTGAAGCTTCTAATAAATACAGTTAAGTACACCTTATTCCAAGCAGAGGGCATATAGAATATGAAATAATGGCTATGAACTTTTTACTTTAGATGTGTATGTTTCATACAGAGAAAGATAATGTGCAATCATGGGGGAAGAAAAACTTGATTGAACACTAACTTTCCAATCATCAAAGAGTATTTATGAGCATCTATCCTTATATTTCAACAGATTTTACTTGCTGCAAAGTTATTAATTAGCCTGTTAGCGTTGTCCTTGGTGATTGATCTCCATTAGCCACAATATTACAGATTTTTTTATTTTGCATGTGTGCATAGAATAGGATGAAGTGAAGGCAACTTTCACATTTCACATTTTCACATTCTTATTTCTTGTTTAAGAAATATGAAATGCTTTTGGAAGGAAATTTTTATCTTTTTGTATAATTTTTCTTTTTTAATCTAAAAGCATACGTAGCAGCTTAGTTACATCTAGTACTTCAAATTTTGAGGAAATAGGACAGAGTCCACTAATCAATCCAAGAAGAGCCAGAATCCTCTGCAAGCTAATGACTTATTTCTCAAAACTGAATGAAGAAAGGGGGGTAAAGTATATGGAAGAGAAAGTATTGTTCCTTTTCCTTAAAAAAACCTTGAAATATGTTCAAAAACATTTTATGAGGTCACAACAAAAAAAAAAGAGTAATTGGAAGAAAAATTCTGCTTGTCTAAGCGAAGAGCACATTTGTAGCAGTAGGCTAAATGTTTTATCGATTGGGAAACTGGGAAACTCAAGTCATTACTCACCATGGGCTAAAGAATAATTGCTAATGCTCTGGCGGAAAGATTAAAAACAGTTTCTGGAAGTATTTCTTACAATGATCAATGGTGTATCATCCCAGGCCATTGGATCTTCAATAACATTTTTCCCTTTTGGGATACAATCAATTTTTATAATATGATTCATTTGCCAGCAGGCATGCTTTCTTCATGCAATGAAAAGACACTTATGCACCTTATATTGTTGAAAAATAATCTTATACATCCAGAGCCCAAGCTCTGATATGAAAGATTTTTCCAAAATCATCTCTATTTTTATATGGGTTTGGGAAATAGATGTGTTGAATGGCTGCTAGCTTTTGTATTGTTTTCCCTCATTTGGTTTCCATAAAAGTATTTTTTAAAGCTTTAAAAAAAATAATCATTATTGCAGCACTGATGTGCAATAAGAATTGAATAGACAGTAAAGTGAGCCATTCTCTGACCTGTGGGTGGCTTAGGTAATTAATTGCATGAACATTAATTGTAGTGGCAATTCAGGTCAGGGGTAACTATAATGCTACTCTAGCTCATTTCAAAAAATCTTGTATACCTCTGGTTAAGTAACCAAATGCTGCTCACTGCTTTGCAATTGTCTGATTTAATGAATATCTGCTTAAATAATTAAAACTACCAGGATTTCAGTATCAAATATATGTACACGCAACACAATTTATTTCTTACTCTGAGCTGGAAACATTCCTGAAGGAGAGAGCAGCTGTCACAACAAACAGCTGACTTGATTGATAAACAAGACAGATATAAACCTAGACTCATTTACAGTTCCAGCTAAAATCACAAAATTCCTCACAGCTGAAGCAAAGGAGTATCTGTGAGACAGAGACACAGGTACAGTTGGGAGTGCCTCACTCTTTTTGCCCAATGTCAACTGTACCATATTAAGAAACCTGAAAACTTTCAGCCAAGATATTTCTTTTCCATTTTAGTTTTACGTGTCAAGAAGTTTCACAATAAAATCCTATTAATATTTTCTAATAGATACAAGAAACTTACATAAAACTGAGAGTGTAATTGGCAGCATCCCATAATCTGAGACAACAGAGTCTAAATATTCATACAATTGCTGCTAATATTAGTTAACAGAAAACTGCAAGTTAAACTGGCTAACAAGAAGGCCTAATAGTGCAAGAGT
Organism: Fringilla coelebs; assembly: GCF_963513975.1. Lineage (NCBI taxonomy): Eukaryota > Metazoa > Chordata > Aves > Passeriformes > Fringillidae > Fringilla > Fringilla coelebs. Next base: position 36,777,179 of record NC_140031.1, read on the forward strand.
TCTCATCTTTTTTGATGGAAGCAGAGAATGGCATTCTCTAGAAAAGTTCACAATACCTGCCATACTCAAAAAAATCTACCAGTTGGTCAATTAAGGAAGGCCCTAGCTATAATAACATTAGTGGAAAAACTGAGGATGGGGCCACTATCAAGCAAGACACAAGTGTTTCCTCAGTTTTTCTTGTTCAAGTAGGTTTAAGCAAGTTTGACAAAAAATGTGCATGTGTAACAGGCTACAGACATTTTTCCATCTGTGCATGTATTGGCTCTGGCTGGGATGAAGCCAGTTTTTCCACACAGTAGCCTTCATACTGCTGTGTTGGCCTTTGGTAGCTGGAAAGGTTTTGATAACATACCAGTGTTTTGGCTATGCTGCGCAGCTCTGGCACAGCATGAGCAATGTCTCACTAACAACCTCCTCATCCTCAAAGGGTCAGTAGTCTAGGATGGGCAAGAATTTAGGAGGACATAGCCAGGACAGCTGACTAAAACTGACCACAGGGATATTGGAAATATTACATACCATATGACTTTGACTCAACAATAAGAGCTAAGAGGAAGGCTGGGGATGAAGCCGGGATGGGATGGAGTGAGCATTTGTGATTACAGAGCAAACTCACAGCCCTCTTAAGGAGAGTCATGGAGTGTGTTGATGGGCAACTCATGACCAAAGTCAACCCACCACAGTGCATCATGCACCTATTAGATTAAGATTCTTTTGATGCTTTCATGGAATTAGAAAAGACACTCATTTTCAAAGACAGTGCTTAAATGAGAATCTAGTAAAGGTCCAAACAGAGACAATTTCCATACTGTAGCTTCAAACTTTACATTCTACCTTGACTCAGGAAATTATTGAGAAGACATATATTAAGATTTTCTATTAGGGATGTAAAATTGATCTATTAGTAACAAAAATATCAATTTATTCTTGGTGTTGCTACTTGATTTTACCTTCAACACAACAAATGGCTACCACTATAATAGTTTATCATTTTAGACAAAAGAGGATGTGAAATATTTGAACTCATCCTGTCTTTACAAAGTAGCAAAACCAGCATAAATTTCAGGTGCTATGTTTTCTAAATTTCTGATACGTGTTCTGGGTCAGCATTTAATCAATAATTTCCTGATTCAGGTTTTGGGGCAAATTGAAGTTCTTCAGCCTCAGAGGTCTGAAAGTTTCTGTAGTATCAAAATGTTACTAGGTTTACCTTAAACTTGTAAGAAATTGACAAACAGGCTACAGAGAATAAGTAACAGCCCTCCCCTTCCCTCCTCCCCCCACAAAAAAAAAGCATCTAATGGAAGAATGCAAAAATAAAACACAAAGAGAAAATTAAGAAGCAAATAATGATCTAAATGAATAGACTGGAGTGGACCATGAAAACTTGATAATGAAAAGAAACATTCTCTGGAAAACTCTCTCTGCAGAGACTTTCAAGTAGATAAAATATGGATTTGTTTTAATTAAACCACTTGAAATTTTTTTTTCTTTTAAATCACACGTAATTTGTTTAAAACTAGAAACACCTGTAATCCTCCAAGTATGAGATTTCCAATGCTTACACATTCTAAAATACAGCAATTTCTCAAACAAACAAGCAAAAAGTTATTTGGAGAGTACATGTTCAAAACTATTTGGAAACATACAAGAAGTGGCCCAGGACTAGCACTGCCCTGTTTTGTTCATGGCTTGTCCTTGTCCTGACATGTCATATTTATGGACTGATCTCATTTAAAAATTAAAGGCACTCTAAGAGCATTTTTCCCATTACATCAATGAATGATGAAATAATTAAGTAATTTTTAAAACTTTATATTTTAACAGGAAGTCATGGGGGAGAGGATTGAAACTACATAGATGCAGACAATCCAATACAAACAAATTGGTAATGATAACTCACTACTCAAATCAATTCCAGTCCTTAAAAATACAGCACAATACAGATGTTTTTCTCAGACTCAGCAATTTAAAACTGTCATAGGGCAGAAAGCATTTTCATGAGCAAACTGTCAATTATATTACAAAACATGGGTTTAACAGTAAGACAGAATGCCTACAACTCATTCTCACATCCATTAGTTAAAGGCCAACTACAGAAATGCAGCCCCTCAGAAACAAAATAAAATAAATTTTTGTATCTCCTTTGTATTTAGGCATTTAAGAAGTGGTTTAGTGGCAGGCTAAATTCAAAGATGGATGCCAAATTCAAAGCAAACACTTTAATAAGCCCCTAACTGGAAACAATCCCAACTGAAGTCAAGGGGAGTTTTGCCATTGGCTTCAGAGTTTCATTTCAAAATTTCTATTTCTACAATGGCTTAAAAAGATGAGCATGATTGCTTGTATATAAAACTTACAATTCAGAAGGGCCCATAACCATGATCTGCACAAAGAGGTTCTCCATGCAATTTGTTAATACCAACATTTATTGCATATTTGTAGAGGACTGTGTAGGGAAGGCAGCATTAAGCTGAAGCTAGTTTGCCTTCTTATAAAGCAGTTTAGAAAATGCTATTTTAGAGAACTTTGTCCTATCCAACTTTTGTTTATACTATGATGAATTTGACCAAACCACTCACCATTATTCACAGTTTCTCCACTGATTATATGTTTTCATGTTTCACCAACAAATTACTTCTCCTTTAATGATATCCAGTTGCTCTGCTTCATTGCAAAGCAGTTTCATTAAGCTTAGTCAGCAACTTGGGATCTTTCTGTACTACCTGTTACTTTAAATCCATGGCAAAATTCTTACTCCTTATTACTTTTTTGTTGCATTACAGTTTCCATTTGACACTATTGGTATGCCTTTGTCTTTAATGATGTTCTTAATTGCTTTCACTTAATACAAAATACCACACTTCCACCACTTGTACTTAACAGACCTCCTCTAAATTTTGTGGATTGACTACTCATCCATGTACAAAATTGAAAAAAAAATTAAAAAGCTTTAAGATGTCTATCCAGCTTGCCCAACTTCATTAGCTGCATGAGCAATCTTTCTCCTACTCTTCATCATAAACTGCTTATGTGATGGATTTAATACATTACTCAGCAATGACTGACTTTCCAACGACACATAATATTAATCTGGATTTTATATGAGAAATAAAACATTTCTGAGTATCTCTCTACATTGCCTCACCAAATCAAAGACTAAAAACAAACTTTTTGCTCCAGAAAACTAAATATTGTCAGTCTGGTCTTAAAGATGGCAAAAGGGGTTTGGTTACTGATGTCATAGAAGTGACAACTGTGACATTCCTGATTCAATGGCAGAGCATTCACAATGTATTCCACATTCCATCAAATGTGGAATTGATTTGGCTTTGTTTTCTCTAACTCAGAAGTTTATTTGCATATGAATGGTGTCCTATAAAAGTACAGGATTCAGAAATACATGCTTATTAACAACTTCCAAGCAGAATTTATCTAAAATATTTTTATTAGAGTAGAAATACTGCTCTTTTATTAGACTTATAAAAGAATTGGTCATTTTCATCTTCCATCACTGTTGGTAAGTTACTACTAAAGCAATTTAGTTATTGTAGGCTCCATTTTATGTTTACATGCTATTTTACTGGTCAGCTTATTGCTGACCAAAAGGGTGTAATTTTAAATACTTTATGAAATTAATTCTGGTCTTTTACTTCTGGTCTTCTTTCCTTGTTTAAAAATAGAAAAATGGAAAAGAGTTTTATAAATGAACTTCTGGAGAGTAGTAATATCATTAAAAAGAAAAGCATGAGACAAAAGAATATAATAACTACTTCAGCAACCTTATCAAGAAAGACTTTCTATATATGACTCATAATAATCAACCTTCATTTATCAACCATTCAATAATGAAACTTCATTTACTGTGCTTGGGAAATTATCAATATTTATTCATAAGAAGTACTTATGATGCTGGAACAATGAAGATTCTAAATGGTTTTCCACAGGGAAGAAAAAGGACACTTCATGATAAAATGATCACTTTCTGCATAAACTTTCATGAAACACAGTCAGTAGAACCCATGATTTCTGGAGCCTGTTAAACATTAATGTGTGTTTTGTGTGTGCCAGCAATTATAATCTATTATAATATATGAATCCATGTCCCATTCAATAACTATTTATGTTAGCATACATCCACCTCAAAGCAACATAAAAATTACTTATGGAATTTACTACCAAGAAGAAAGATCTACCGATTAATGTAATGCTATTAATTTTCTATTTTATGTTATTTAGAACTGTACTGCATTGCTTGTTTTGCTGACAATGGCAGTTTAAGATTTAGAGTATCTGGTTTAATCTTTTTTTTGTCAATGGTATTGTAAGATTTAGAGGACCAATATATTTGTTTAAATCTTGTTACATGCATTCCCCTTCTTCCCATTTCTTAAAACACTTAGGTGGTAGAGCTCAGCTCTCCTGCCAGGTGCCTGCTCCTGCAGTCACTCTCTGGGCTGCATGTTCCTTGAGGACGTGCTCCCCTCCTGCAGCTGCAGTGGTTCAGGATGTACAGTGTGGAACAAACTGCCTCAGCATGGTCTCCACCACCAACTGCAGAGGAATCTGGGCCCTAGTGACTGGGTCACCTATTCCTTCTTGTCAGGCCTTGGTGTCTGCAGGTCTGCTTCTCTCACATTTTATCTCACACTTCTCTGTCAAGCAGTGTTTTGTCCTTTCTTAAATAAGGTTTCCCAGACGTGCCACCATCTTTGCTGGGCAGGTTCAGCCATATCCTGCTGTGGGATTCCATAAAATCAGATGGCTTTGGGAAAGCTGCAAAAGGCAGGCCTCAGAGACAACAGAACTGTGATTAGAGCTTAGCAGTAGCCATGAGATAGGTCAGAAGAAAAATATGTGAAAAGTAGAAAAGGACAAATAGAACAATGGTCTGTGTATTAACGCTTGTCTAGACTAACTCCCTAGGCTGCAGAAAAGTATATCTAGCGAGATATTAGGAAGTTTTAAGCTTAATAATGGAGCTCTGTGCATTGTGCATTTTAAGGCTTACAAGCAGGTATTGTATTTGAAATAAGCTAGCACTGTTTTAACCAAAGGTACGTGTGCTTATAGTGATTGGATAGAACTACTGTCAATATGCTTTTACTTTGGTCAAAAAACTTTTAAAGTTGCAACAATAAGTTCTTGGTCTGCTGCCTGAGATGTGAGCTGATGGCATCTTCCCATTGTCATAACCATGTAATGAGACATGCTGGAAAATAAAACAGCTCAAGGCATGTTCCACAGCAGGTTTGTCCCGTTGGTGATTTGTACATAGCCCCCAGATGGCGATATCCTACAGTGGACTTATTGGAGAGAGCTTGCACCAGCTGTGTCCATTCCAGCACCATGTGTTACTGTCAAAGCCTTGCCATATAAATACCGTATTTCCACCCAACCACAGTGAGCACATATTTAAGAACTGTTGTTAAAATATATATTCATCTGTCAATCTTCATAAACTCCAATTATATCAACAACAGCAATAACAACAAAAATTCCTCATACCAAAATCAAAGCAATATTATCTCAATACTGGCAAAAAGTAGACAATTCACATACACACTGTGAAGGCCAACCACTCCTCTCTTCACCACTTTACAACAACAAATACTCCCCCACAATCACTCTACTTTTCAGCAATTTCCAGTAAAACTGTTGCCCGTTACCTTGAATTCCTCAAGCTTTCATTTTGAGTGCTAAAAAGTACCATGGTGAGTCTTCCCTTGCCTGTCACTCATTCCCCTGTCTTTGGGCTGTGGAGATAAATAGAAGGAAGGTGAAAAGAATCAGGAGGAAGACAGTTTAATAGGAAAAGTAAGAGTAGTGCGTGCAAGCAAAACAAGAAGAGGGATTATTTCACTGCTTCTCATGGGGAGACAGGTATCCACTGGAAAGAAGAGACTCAGCACACTTAAGGGTTACTTGAGAAGGCAAATTTCAAAGCCACAAATGTCTCTCCTTTGCTTGAACTTTTATTGCCAGGCATGAATTCATATAACCATAGAATAATTTAGGTTGGAAAAGGTCTTTAAGATCATCCAATCCAATGGTAAACCTAACAAAGCCAAATACAACTTGAAACCATCTCCCTAAATGCCAAATCTACATGTATTTTAAGTATCTCAGGGATGATGACTCAGCCATGCCCTTTCCTGGGCATATTGTTCTAGATGTCATGGGAACTATTGGCCAGTTTGGACCAGATGTTCCAGCTGTGTCCCCTCCTGAACTCCTGTCTACCGCAAACTTCCTGACATTCGGGGGATGAAGAGGCAGAGAGAGAGAGAAAGCCTTGTTGTTGTGAGAGCACTGTTCAGCAATAGCCCAAAGATTAGTGTGTCATCAACACTGTTTTAGCCAAAAATGCAAAGTGCAGCTCCCAACAGGCCAATTTGAAGCAGTTAAATTCATAACTTTATCCCAGACAAACTCAGTTCTGCATGCAGTTAGCAACCTCCTCATGTTTTTTTTTGGCTTTTTCATTCATTTGTTTACCCAGATAAAGTCTTTGGGTAAATAAATGAAGGTATTTCTATGAAGATATTTCAGCTCCAATAGAGAAAACTTTTGCTAGAGACTGGAGTTCTGAAATCATACCTGCACAATTCCAGCAAAATTTCTCTGGTTGTGGGATTTCAGCCAACTAGTCTCCAAGGGTAAAAAGAGACTGAAAAGCCTTTTTTGAGACGGCATGATGTAGTGGACAAATCTTCAAATAGGTGTTGATTTAAATGTGAGTCTGTTAATTGAGAAGCCACCTTCCTTTATAGTTCCATTGGGATTCAAGACAAAAGTAATATTACATGCTAAATTGACATTAAAATCAATTAATTAATTTTAATCCAAAATTTTCAGACATTCACAGATCAAAACAGAAGAAAATGATGCTTCTAAGTTAAGACTGGAAACTTCGATGTAGAATGTGCACATTCATCTCTCAGAATCAAATCTCTCAAAAGCAAATATCAATGGAACATATCTAAAATTTTATTTGCAATAAACTACAGCTAAAACATTCAATTATGATAACATGTCATGACATGTATTGATCTCTCTTTGAGGTAAGATTAAAGCCTCCACACAGGAAGCAAAATATTTACCTAGCCAAACATAAAGTTCTTCCTCCCTTGGTATGAAAGTTCTTTTAGTTTTTGCTGAAACATTTGAAGTTCCTGTTCTGATTGCTCACAGTTTCTTGCCAAGCCCATTGAAAGGAGAACTTAGAATCAGCTAAATAAATCCTAGTGTATTTCTGAAATTCTTTCCAGGAAGATAAAAGTCATTTATCTGTAGTGGCTCCTTTTTCCAATTTACACAGTGAATGAATAAGTAATTTGAACTGTTAATCATTCTGACTAAAAATATAAAACTTTTAATTGCCTTTCCTTTACATATTTATTTCTAATTTTTCTCTGAAAAACATCCAGTCTCTTCTCGTTTTGATACAGAGGATTTGTAGATTGACCTACTTCCAATTTTTATTACTGCTGACACATATTTTATTTTCTTTGGTTGAGAGCAAACAATAATGTAACAGGTAATCAGCATGGATGTAGGTCACCAAAGGTGCCCCAGTTTTGTTAGCATTCTCTGTTAGGTGTATACAAATAGCTTGGATTTTTAGGCATCCAAAAACACAGACACTCCCAACACTGATCCCAAAATTAGAAATAAAATCTCTGCCTCTGACAACAAATAATCCACATTATAATTCCACACAGAATTCAGAGCTACATTCAGATTTGTTGGCGTCTAGACATGGTAATGAAGAGCAAAACAAAATCCAAGAAATCAATCAGTACTTTATAAGTAACTTCTTCCAGTGAAAAAATAGTTAGATATATTACTTCAGCCTTCTCATACCTTTATCCCAATACTGGAGAGCAATTTTTTTTTGAACAAGCTCTGTTGAAACAGAGTACCAGCTTGAAATGGTCAAGATAGGTAACTAGTCAGGCTATACTTAGAAGCAAGTTAGATGGCAAGAAGCAGAAGCAGAAAAGGTGGGACCAATGCTGTTAGCGCCATTGGGCTCCAACACACACGCACACACACACACGCCATGTATTTCTGATTTAACCATACTTTAACCACAGCAGGTAGCAAGCCCAAACAAATACAAATACAAATACAAATACAAATACAAATACAAATACAAATACAAATACAAATACAAATACAAATACAAATACAAATACAAATACAAATACAAATACGTGCTTGTTTTCCACCATGCTGTATTGATTTTTTTGACTAGAAGTAGTAGCAGTGCTCTTCCACCTGGCCTATGCACTGTTGATAAGAAGAAGTAATGATATCTAGCCCTACAATCTGGTGATTCTGCATTCTTCTACAATTGTAATTAAAAAAAAAAAATTTTAAACATCATGCTTATAAACAGGAAGTTGTGTAGAATTAGCAGCTTGGAAAAGTATAGCCAGTGCTTTGACATTCACCTGGCTCAGATAAACCTGAATAGAGGAAAAGAATATTCACCTCATGAGTACTCCAGGGGTTCTTCCACAAAGTTAGTCTCAGCTGTTTAAAAGACAGGAGATCAATGTTTCAGTATGATCAATGATCCAATCCAGATTGTGTCCGCTTTCTAGTAGAACACCATGTTAAGGTATTTAATTCTAAAAGTTAAAGAAAACATTTTGTGGGAATCCACAAAATCAGAGGGTTTTGGGAAAGCAGCAGAAGGCAGGCCTCAGAGACAACAGAACTGTGATTAGAGCTAAGCAGTAGCCATGAAGTATGTTGGCAGAAAAATTATTTAAAAAGTAGAAAAGCAAGGACAAATAGAACAATGGTCTGTGTATTAATGCTTGTCTAAAATAACTCCCTAAGCTGTAGAAATGTTTATCTAACAAGATATAAGAAGTTTGAAGCTGAATAATGGAGCTCTGTGCATTGTGTTTTAAGGCTAACAAGCAGGTATTAAGGCTAACAAGCAGGTATTTAAGGCTAACAACCAAAGGTACATGTGCTTATAGTGGTTGGATGGAAGTACTGTCAATATACTGCTGCTTTGTGTAATTGGTAAAAAAACTTATAAAGTTGTAACATTAAGTTCTTTGTCTGCTGCCTGGGATGTGAGCTGCTGGCACCTTCCCATTGTCATAACCATGTTATGAGACTGATGCTGGAAAATAAAACAGCTCAAGGCACGTCCGCAGCAGTCCCGTCCCGTTGGTGATTTGTACGTAGCCCCCTGGCCAGCGATACATTTCAGTGTTAGGAATATAAATAAGTAAATAATTGGTCAGTAAAACTCAAAAAAGTTCCACATCTGCACCCCCAACCTAGAATCAAGTCCTAGTGAAGTTTAGATGCAACAGATTTCTTTGAAAGAGCAGGTGGCCATTTTAAAAGCCTATCTCAAAATACACATTCTGACCAGTGCACATTCTCCTCATCTCCTTGTACCATTTTATTCAGGGTTCTCATCATAGATTTGTTTTCAGAAAGCAAGAATATTAATGTTTAAGATACATGTAATTTTAATTTAGTAACATTTTTCAGATGGTTGTGAAACACTATTTTTAAGTGTATGGAATACCCACCTACTTAAAATATTGATCATGCTTATTAATTCACCATGTCTTTCTGTGAAGTTTAATCAGTGTTTTATCACTTTTGCCTTTTTTGTGAAATCAATCAAGCAAGAAAAAACACATGTTCTTTAGAAAGGTAAGAAAAAAAGTATTTTGAGAATGCATGTTGCACCAAATTTACCTAAGCATATAAACCCAGTTTTTAAGATAACAAATATTCTTTCAATTATCATTCGTAAAATCATTATCATTTATTTCACTGAGGCACTGAAAGTAAGCTGTACACTTCATTAGTAAAATCAAAGAATATCTATACTGACATTACTTATTTTGAAATAAAGGGAATATTAAATAATGGATAAAACTTTGTGATTAGTACCTGTCTTCATTTTTAAAGAAATTCTGCAAGATCAAATGATCTGTTATCATCAATAAACAAATTGGTGCGCATGATACTGGCATACTGTAAGAATAAAAAATGTTTTCTTCCCAGTCCTTGACTCGGGTATATTATAATTGAAAGGACAGGTATGGCATAAGCACACTAATACAAATTTAGTCAGGGTATATAAATCCTAATAATTTGACTCATCCCCTTTTGGCTCTGCTTGTAGATGGAAGCTTCTTAGATGCATTAACAAATTTATGGGGCTAGGGAAGAAGGGCAGGGGGGATGAGTAAATCCAAAATCAACATTATTGACTTTTTTTTCTGATGACAGCTTTTGATTTATGACCAAGGAAGAAAAATCTCCTTGACTTTTTTATGCATCTCCTGTAAAGGAGATGGACAATGCACTCTTGCTTCTGCTGTAGAGGACAACTGTCATATCCACACTACTCAAGTGTATCCACACGTCCACTTGGCTGAAAACCAAAATATTTTAAACTCTGTCATGGAATAATATAGTCACAGGCACCTCAGAAGAGGATTGCTGAGTGAAAACTAACTCAATAACAGCCTAAACATGTACAGCTTACATACTGAAGAATTTTTCATGGAATAAGAGAGATGAAACTGGCAAAGAAAAAGTGACAACTTTTCAGTCCAGCTGAGCAAGCTCCAGTCCTTTTTAGAAGATCAAGTCTTTAATATTCTTTCACTCATTTCTAGCAATGCAAGAATGGTATCTCAGATGAAATTAATGGCTTTAAACTGACTTGAAGGCTACCTTGAATCAAATTTAGAGCCAGTTCTTAGCCAGTAGGCTACTGACATAAAATAATTTAATAACAGAGTCCTAGAATTATAGGATAGTTTGGTTTGGAAGAGGCCTTAATGATTACGTAGTTAAAACCCTCTGTCCTTGGGGAGGAACACCTTGCACCTAGACCAGGTTGTTCAAAGCCCCTTCCAATCCAGCCCTCAACACTTCCAGGGATGAGGCACCCACAGTTTCTTTGGGCAACCTGTTCCAGAGTCTCATCATCTTCATATTAAAAAATTTCTTCCTAATATTTATTCCAGACCTACCCTCTTTCAGTCCAAAGCTGAAACCCCCTTTCCTATCACACCATGAACCTCCCCAGCTCTCTTGCAGGCACCCTGTAGGTACTGTAAGGTATCCACAGGCTTTCTCCAGGCTGAAGAACCCCAACTCTCTGAACTTGTCTTTATTGAAGAGATCCTCCAACCTCTGATCATCAAGCACAATCAAATCTCATGTTCCAGCAAACATCATATAGAACAAAAGGTGTTGTGAGCAGGTCCATCATGAGGAGATCAAATAAGAAGAATCTGTTTCATTAAGGTTTTGGGATCCAGAGGGATAAACACAAACTATCAGGAATAAACAAAGCTAATTTGAATAAAAGCCAAAAGATATTAAAGAGAAGATGAAAACTCTATAAATACAAAGTCTTCTGGAAGCAAAATAACAAAAAAATTAAATATTTGCATCTCTATCTACAAAAAATAAGTACTCCCTTAAAGAAAATCTACCAGATAACTGTCTGTTATTCAAAGAGGTTCATATGTTTACCCATTAGTCAGGCAGATTTTAACTCTGAAACTCTGTCACAGAAACTTTAGGAATATGTACTTTGCAAAAGATAATGATAAGGTGACAACCTAGATATATTATTCTTTAAAGACCAAACAAAGAGAAGCATCGAATCTCAGAGAAGGGAAATGAAAAAAAATTTACAGAAGGCTATAAATGTAAAACTCCATCCTCTGTTTTGAGACAAACAAGCCAAGAATAAAGTTATAAATCCTCTGGAAGAAAAAAGAAAAGAAATGTACCAGGAAGTCTTAAAAATAATGCCATACAAATATCAGGGGCTCCTCAAATGAATGACATGAGAGACATGTGGAACCTGTAGGATATGGTCAGCATGACTGAAAATTTTTCCTGCCTAACAGTTCCCTAAACATGAATGTGCGTGGTGCTCAGAAGTCCAAAGACTTGTTTGACCTCTCCAGTGAAAAGCAGGCAGCATTAAACCAAGACAATGCATGAAGACTGTGAAAGGTAGCATAGAGGTGTAGATGTACTGCTGCATGTTGAATTTAAATGGCCTCATGTACGTGTAAGTAGTCAACAGTAAGCGCAGAAATAAGTTCTCCATGAACCTCTTCAAGAAGGGTAGCTCTCAGAATTTTGGCTGCAGTCAAAAAATGCTATCTCCTGCTGATATATATAAAAATTTAGATAGTCAAGGAGAGGAAATGTTATTTTGGCTGTAACTGACCAATGTTTGAAAATTACTAGCTTCATAAAATTTGTTAGGGAAGAAATTCTCAACTCCTATATGTAAGTAATTTAATTACATTCTCAAAAGACAAACAATGAACATAGTCCAGATCCTGAGAATATCCCTGTTCTTTTTCCACTTATCAGAATCTAATTCAAATTTAGAATTGTCACCTTGATCAAAGATACCCTGTCTTGGTGAAAGCAAGGTTGAAATTGCCAGAGCAGTTAAAGATGAAGATCTGGAGAGGCAGAGTCGCTTAAGAGATAATTTTTCAGTTCTGAATGTCTTTAAGAAGCATCAGGATGGCAGCAGGAAGTAGTATAGAAAATACATTCTAAAATTATTTTTAATATAGGGATTAAGAAGCAAAATTATAAGCAAAGTGCATTGTGAACTGAGCTGAAGCAGTAACACTGAAAAATGTCAAGGTTTTGTGTGTGAGAAACAATGGAGAAAAAATAAAATAAAGACTTTGATAAAATTGAAAACTGTCCCTGTGACAAACAAAAAAAAACCCAAACCCAAACAAACAAAAAATCCCCAAACAAACAAAAAACCAACCAAACAAACAAACAAACAAACAATAAGATAGTGTATCTTTATTTAACTATTAAGAAATACTTCTTAAAAATTACACTTCTAGGATATTTTTTCTAGGCAGAGCAAAAACAAAACAGTGGACAAGGCACATCGAAACTACTTTTGTTATCAAGCTATACATATAGACATGTACTTGTTATAATGACAAGGGTTTGCCACACAGATATTGCTACATTTCTTATTGTAGCTTGAAAAGAGCCTAGTCTCATTACAGCTTACTTTAAAATCATTGAATTTCCATGCCTCAGCTCTTCTAACTTTGGAGTTCTCCAGCTTTACCTTCCCTATGGATAACACCGTATAAGCACAGCAGATAAAGGTATGGTCACATCTTTGTACAGCTGAAATGGGCTTGACAAAGATGTTACCACTTGCTACACGTAAGATATTGCTGACCTTAAAAATCATCTGCCCTGATGTACCAAAATTCTGTACCCTTTGCCACTTTCAAGATGAAAGGTGAAAAAGAGAAAAAGTGGTTGTGTGTTGGACAGATGATTTTCCCAGATGGTTGCTATTTAGCCACACAATTCTTGACCCTGTCCAGTGCAGGGATATGGGTTGCAGTAGACTATTGGTAGACTGTTCAGGAACATGAAACAGGAAAGGGCTTTTCAATTAGTACAAAATGCATTAAATGCAGCTGTGTTGAACACTAATCCTTTTTCTCACACCTGCATTCTTGGGTTGAGGGCCCAGGCTGGCTTTGCTGATATTTTTTTATGTTTCCCTGACAAGCACTTTACCTATAGAAAGCACCAGTTTCTCAGTCTCATTAAAACCAATCTGCCATTCACAAATTCACAAGTCCAATGAGCATCACTTGTAATGTTTTAACTTCAAGTTTGGCAGAGCTGAGAATTTGCAATAAAGTACATTCTTATGACCTAGCAAATGACATTTAGAATTTTCACCTGTTGCTAAGAAAATCTAGTCTCACTATCCAAACACCCTGCTCTTATATACACCTAATGTGGGTTTTGTCTCACCCTCTATTTTGTGTCCTCCACCAGGAGAAAGAAGGCAGACAGAGGAGGTAGACTGACCAAGAGCCATAAAAAATATATTGTCCTGAAACTGGATCTTTTTACCATCTGCTTTCCCTGCACTTTGGGAAGCAGTATAAAACCTAGCTCCATCTCTTTTCAACCATTTTTCACATTCCTACCACACAAACCTCCACCTCAGGAAAGTGTTCAACACAGATATGGGATCCTCTGAGAATTCTTTCCCAACAAGCTCCTTTGTCCGCCTTAGTGTTCCTCAGTTTTGGTGCATCTGTGGTGTGAAATTCAACTCTGCTGCCTATGTAGCTCACAGAATACATAAAGGACATCCAGAAAAAAAAAAAATCAAGTTTTCCTCTGCCCCAGAATCTCATTTTATGTTTTAGAGCTGCAATCTTTTAATTGAAGAATGGCAATGGCATACAAGGTTTCCTGCTCATTGACTACATGCTACTGTAAGGTCTTGTGGACACAGCTGAACTGAAAAAGACCTGTGATTTTCAAAACAAAAATTCTCCCAAGAGACACACAAGGCTTTTCTAGGAATTCCATCTGCTGCTTGAAAATCTCATTATAGCAGAAACTGCCTTCCAAAGTACCATTTACAAGCTGTTATCTCTAGTTTATAGTCAGCCCTAGAAAGAAAACACTGGCTAAACTCTTTTTCTTGAATATTTTGTATTTTAGGGTTTTTTTTCCACCAAAACAGAAGGCATTATAAAGGTGCCAAATAGCACTTAACAAATTGAACTGTAAAAAATAGAAATTATTTAACATTCCTACAGTGAAACACCAACCATGATAAAATATAATAAATTGCAATCGCAGAATGCAAAAGAAGGTAGAAAAACCTTCTTATAAGTTCCAAACATAGTTTGCATTTTAAAGCTTTCTCAGATTTCTAGAAATGAGGCAGCAATGTGTAAGATCATAGCATAGGAAAAGCAGACAAGAGTAGACTCGCTGAATCACTCAGTCAGAAAGACTGGGAAATGTCCTAACTCTCAGCACCCATTACAACTTCTCACTGGTCATCAGGAAAATGCATTGAACCTTACAGAATCAATGACTAAGAGAGATATTATTTCTCTATATGCCCATACCTTTGATTTTGAACACTAAAGTATGCTATAGAAATTTAGAAAATAAAAGTGTAGTAAAACATACATCATCGTCTTACCTTATACTGAATTTGAGCCATATTTGGCAAGTTCTACCACTTCTTTCCAAACATTATTCCTACTTTAATGATACTCTTTTATTTAATTGTCCCAAAAGCACTGAGAACTGTGGCAAAACAACAGCTTCAAACTGTGCCTCTCATGGGTGGCACAGCTGTAACGGTGTTCTCTATCTCATACATGCTGTCAAGAAACAGGTAGTGGAGAAAAAAATGATCATAGGTCACTTTATTACAGAAGTGGTTTTTAAAGGACACTGAATCTAAATTTTTAGTAGATTCTGGATCTTAGGACTTGTGGTGGGTTGATCCTGGCTGGATGCCAGGCACCCACCCAAGACTCCTGTCGAAAACTGGACAGGGGTGAGAAAATATGATGAAGTGTTCATAAGTTGAGATGAGGACCCAGAGAGATCACTCACCATCCATGGGCAAAACAGGTTCAGCTTAGGGAAATTACTTGAATTTACTACTAATAAAATCAGGGCAGGATAATGAGAAGCGAATGTTAAAAAACACCTCCCCCCCACCCCTGCCTCCTTGCCATCTCCATCTCCTTCCTGCGGTTGCACAGGCAGACAGAGCTTGGAGGTTATGGTCAGTTTATCCCAAGTTGTTCCTGCTGCTGCTCAGGCAGAAAAGTCCTGCTCCAGCAGGGGGTCCCTCCCACAGGAGACAGTTCTCCATGCATTTCCCCAACATGATTCTGCCCCATGGGTAACAGCTCTCCATGAACTGCTCCAATGCAAGTCACTCTTCCACAGGGTGCAGTCATTCAAGGACAGGCTGCTCCACTGTGAGTCCCCCAGGGAGATTTCAAGTCCTGTCAGAAAACCTTCTCCAGCGTGGGCTCCTCTCTCCACAGGTGTGCAGGTCCCTTCCAGAACCCTGTTCCAGTACGGGTTTCTCACAGGGTGACAGCCTCCTCTCAGGCATACACCTGCTCCAGCCTGGGGCTCCTCCACCATCTGCAGGTGGATCTTTGCATCCCCATGGACCACCTTGGGCTGCAGGGGCACAACTGCCTCTCCATGGACCACACTAGGGGCTGCAGGGGAATCTCAGGCCTGGTGCATGAAACACCTCCTCCCTCTCATTGTGCACTGACCTTGGTGACTGTAGGGCTGTTCCTCTCACATGTTCCCATTCCACACTCCCTGGCTGCAATTACGTCTCCTAACTATATTTTTTTTCCTTCTTAAATATGTTATCATAGATAGAATGTTATTATCATTCCTGATTTGCTCAGCCTTAAGCAATTGTGGGTCCATCCTGGAGCCAGCTGGTATTGGCTCCACTGGACATGGGGAAAGGTTCCAGCAGCTACTACAGAAGTCATCTCTGTAGCCTCCCAGTTAGCAAAAACTGGCCACAAACCCAAAACACTTAGTGTGAAATAGCTTTGGTGCACACACAGTTCCTGTTTTATAATCTGAAACAGCTCTGTTGGAAACTCTGTGTTTGTCCTGATGGCAGGCTAGGAGGAGACAAATACCTGAAAACTTCCCCACTTAACATCTGATTAGTCAGGCTTTGTGGGGGAGGGTGACTTTCACTTCATATGTTCTGTCATACTCAACAGTTTACTTAATGTACCAATACCACGCACATTAGCAAAGTACACACCAGAAAAAGCAGCCTTTCATGCATTACATGTGATCAGAAAGCTGGGACCTCATTTCCTAAATGTTCTGTTTTATTTTCTAATTGAGTATCAGAGGAACTCCTTTCTGGGTGTAGGTTCTGTGGTAATTTCACATCTCTCTGGTTGCGTAGCAACAAAGGTTAGAGAAGCAGGCACAAGTTCATCACTATATATCTGACTAAAATGCTTCATTAATCTGTGCACAGTTTTTGTCCCTCTTGGTAACAAATGGATTAAAGCAGGTAGAACTAACATATTCCCCTGTCAACCTTTCTGCTGTATCTTCACTGCAGGCTTCATTTCAGACGATTTTGAGAACACTTTTCCCCCCTATAAACTTTCTTAAGCAGATCTACCAGAGCTAATTTCGAAATTAACAATTCTTCTATAATATGTAGGTCTTGTCAGGCATCATTTCTCTAATAAACTCTCAAAGATAGTAATAGAAGCTTCCATGCTCCTCACAGCATTACACCATGAATACATTGACATTTCATCCAAGTTAGGTTTCAAAGGCTTCAAAATAGATCAAAGCCTTATCGAAAAGGCCTGATTTATTCAGGACAGCTACATAAAATCTGTATTTAATCTCTGTTTAATCCAGTAAGATAAAAGACACACAGTATTTTATAAGATTAAAAATAGAGAATTTAAAAATTAAAAAAGAAAGATGTTTTCAGGAGAAACCAGAGATATTTTTCCAGCCACCTTCAATGCTATACAATTCATATCATTGGAGACAGTCACTGTTTCTTTGGCCTCTATACGTCAGATTAGAAATAAGTACAAGTTCTTTTACAGCACCTAGTTGGCAATATGTACTGTTGTAGCAGTCTTTTCAACATCATCATCCTCTGGCTATAGAGGATGTGACTAAGACCACATTCTGCTAAAGCTGTTTGAGCTCAATACATCCATGGAAGGTTTTGCACAAATCTTCACTTCAGCAGGGGGTGAGTGTACATCACATCTTCAACAGAATTTGAAGTGTATGGAATCAGTTTCATAATGAGTTCTAGCCTGTACCATGTTCAGAGGAAGAAAGGTGACACTAAAAAGAAATTTCTGCCTCCTTTGCATCCAACAATACGTAGTCTCTAAAATTCCAAGAAACTACAGCCCCCTGCTACTCACTAACTGAGCTCACCTTTCTCTGTCACCACTTTTCATTAAAGGAGATGAACTTCATAGGAAAATTAATACAAATTTCTTCACAAGTAGAAGGATTTTTTTTGTTCACAAGCAATCAGGGGTGAAAGCATATAATGAAAGCACATAAATTTGTCTAAGAATTTAAAAGAATTAGTGCTCTGAAAGAAAACATATGATGTAGGTTAACAACAGCTAAAGTGACTTGGCAAAGGAAAAAGAAACAAGTCCAGGCCTTTAAAAAAAAAAGAAGACACCCCCCACCTCCACCCCCCCCCACCAGACCACACAAATATTTCAATGACCCTTTTTCTCTTGGACTGTGCAAAATTTTGAAATTTTGATTTGTTACAGCATGAAAGTCCTAAAAGGACAGCTTTCACCTTAGAATTAGAACTTGTAATTCACAGAGGGCATACCCATTAACCTGTCCATGTAAAATCCTCATTCATGTGCAAAAGTGGAATTTCCTTAGTGAACTGATTGCTTTTATGTTTGGAGGACATGCAGCATGAGCACTGTTTGCCTCTACCCAGGTGCCTCCTAGATGGCTTCTCCTATACAGTTCCTTCTCTCTTTGAAAGCCTTGCCTGTGTAGAGCTCTCATAAAGAAGCTCCAATAAACAGCTTGTTATTTGTCTTGCTGTTAACCCTAAATATAAGGCTGCAGTTTAACCCTTACAGAATTATTGCCTTGTGTGGCTAACCAATTTTAACAAGAATTAACACTTAAATTTATGAAAGGAATGTGCTACAATTTCTATTCAGTTTCTATTTAGCTTTTTGTCTCTTCCTATGATCTCTTGCAAATTTAGTGCAACACAGCAGTAATTGATAGAGAGAAGTGAGAATACTTGTCACTTGCGAGGACTTCCATCCTTAGAATAATGGAGGGATATAGCAGTTTGCCTCTTTTATCCTTTCTTTACTTTCCTAAATTCTGGAGTATCTGAAAAAAAAAAAAATTGTACAAAGTTCTAAGATAAAGGAAAACATCTCCTCCAGCAGGTAATTTTAGAGTCTTTTACTGTTCTTTTAACACAGGAAGGAGCCCAAGACACATTCCTTTTTTTACTGTTGCTCACGCTTTCATTTCTATTAGCTAGCCTGTTTTAACTTTATCATTGTTAAAATTAATTACGTATTAGTAGAGACATTGTCAAGATAATGGAGGTTCAGTTTCACTAAGAAATCCATAGCCCTTGGCTCTTTTATTGTGGAGGATTCTTCTCTTCTCTGCCTCTTGACCCCACATCCTACACCCCACTTATGTGGTTATTATTCCCCACCTTTCCACACCAGAAATAGGGTCAAATGCCAATATCTCAGCAGAGTTTAAAAAAATTAAGTAAGTTAAAAAAGCATTTTTTTCTTGGGTCTGTCATTTTCGCTGCCTGCAGACAAATGGTTGTGACTGCATTTCTGAACAGCAGTAACATGAGAAAATGATGCTCTTTCTAAAAGGCAATTTCCCTCAGCTTAATGCCGCTCTATAAAATGGAATTAACTTCACATGGAAAAGAGGTAGGTGGACAGGAAAAAAGTAAGGTACTGTACACAAATGTTGATTTCAGCTCCACTCCTTTAGGCCAAGAACACCACCTAGGAAGAACAGAAGCAAACAGATTTGATTCACTTAATAGACTTTAAGTGCCTCAGGACACAGCATAAACTTGTATCACATTATCAGACAGGCCCCCTCATGGTGTCAATGTCTGTAAAGGCTCATGAATATGTAAATAATATATGTATCTTGGAAACATGCTTGACAAGAGAATAGCTAAAATGAACTGATTCTAGTTATAACCCATCAGTATGCCATTCTTTATGTTTGAACAGGCAGCCTATTGCTTGGTGACAGATCATTAAGGCTATCTACTCAGTCAGCGGAAATGAAGAAATAATTTGTTCGTAATAACCTTCAGATGACCTCCCAGGCAAAACAGAGTCTTTAAAGAGCTATCCTTACTGATACATGTCATGCCTCTATGTGGGGCTCTTCTGGCTTCACAGTAATAGCAGGGCTGCTGGTGAAACAGAGCAATAAACACCTAGAGACAGGGCTGTAGCGTGAAAAGATCTCATCACCTGCCGTCAACTGGCTGATGAATAATTCAGGCCTTCCCATCAGAACTAGGGATTTTAGACAGTGCCATGTTACATGGAGAAAGCAAGCAGAAAGGAAACATTGCTGCCTTCAATCGAAGCCTTGCTAAGCCCACTTATAAGGCAATATTGCCAGGCACAATAAATATACATGCATCAAATCACTCTCATCAACAAGCCTAAGTCTCAGAGATATTAGAGGCAAGATCTACTCAACAGAAACAGGCCTCCTATGTAGATGCTGCTGTTTGCCCTGTTGCTATAGATAGATATATTCATACTTAGTCCTTCACTGTAGGCTGCTTTTTAATTAATTTTTCCACAGCTGTACGGCATAGGCCCCTATTGCCCCTGGAAAACATATGCCTTAATGCTTCAGCCTTGATCCTTGCCATAATTCTCTGCTCGCTGATACCTCCCTGAACTCCTCCACTATTTATATCACTGCACAGGGTGGCACTCTAGACCCACCCATTTCTGCCACATTGCATGAAATGTCTTTTCTGCAGAGAGGGAAAACTGAGAGAAAGAGAGGAGGCTGGCCCTCCATAATATTATCTTCTCAAATTAAAAAAAAACCAAACATTAGAGCATAGGCTTTACTTTTCATGTATGTTTTCTCTTTTACAGAGAAGAACTTGGAAGAATAGCTCCTACACCCTGGGTTTTGTTTTGCTTTTGTTGTTGGTATTGTGGTTTTTTTCTTCATTATGATAATCCTGCATTTGTCATGGAACACTAGATGTTCAATGGGGAGATTTGCAAAGAATACTAGTAGAGATTAAACCTTTATCTGTGAAACATACCAAAACTTCATTTTAGGCTATTAACCTAAACTCTTGTTTCAAGATAGAGTTTTAGTGAAATCAAGGCACCGAGCCAGAAATAGTCTGTCCAAGTTTTTTCAATTATTTGTATAAGGTGGAGAACAACACATTTCATATTGCAAGATAACAAGTAACAGGAACAGGGTTATTCTAATTACAGGGTTTCTCAACAGAATTATATTTTCCTTTTAAAACATTTCAAGGAGAAAGCCAAACTTTTGCTATAAATCACTGTGCGTTTGAAAAATATATTTTTTTAATATTCTATGTCTGATCTTCTTTTCACCTTGCTTAGAGCACATTGTAATCTCACATTTCTGAAGAGAACCACCCAGGAAATTTGTACCCCACAGATTTGTTTTCTCTATTTTAACAACTTTGTTTTCTACCACAAGTTGTTGGAATTAATTCAGCCACTTAATTCATTAGAGGCAGACCTGTCAAAAAGGAACTAAGATGGGCATTGTCTTCTGCTCCCCCATCTTTGTCTTCAACTGAGGAAAAAATATAATGGAAAATTCCCCAAGCCAAAACATCTCAAGAGGAACTTGTTGCAATCAGGAAAGAGTTAATAATAGGTATTCCAATTCATTTTGACAGTAAGGCTGGAACAGGCACTGCACCATACCTTGCCTTGAAAGCACCTAATGGGGTTCATTTGCAAAGAAACAGTCTGTTTCTCTAGCCAAGGAAAGGCAACTCTTGCTACTTGCTGTAGCGTTCATTTTCAAGTAAATAATTAGGACTCTTCCAGTGATGAGGGTGAAAGCAAAGTTTAATCAAACTGTTTCACTGCCTAAACACAGAGATGGCAGTCTTTTATCTTACCGCTCACCTTTTCTTCCATTTTGATATCCCTGATTAGTTTGTATTACGGATTTCTGTAACTACAATGTAAACAAAGTGAGAAATATTGGCAAGAGGATGCCAGGTGAAGAATAAATGAGACAGAAGGTACTGCTGAGAATACATTCAATCCAACAGAGAAAAAAACTTCCTCTTTCTGTAAGTTCTTCCTAGCTATTTTCTCCACCAGTAAGAACAAATGACACCCATATTAGATTTATTTAATTTGTGTACTTCCTGAAAATTAAACTGAAGAAAAAATTGAGTACTTTCTTTCCTTCAACTAAAGAGTTAAATAGAAAAAAGCAGACAACAAAACAAAACAAACAAATAAACAAAAAACCTCACCTGCATAAAGGTAGTCTAGGCAAGATAGACAAGATAGATTTGGAAATGTCATATGTTCCTACCTTCTGACAAAATGCCATCCATTATTAACAACACAATCACACTTTTATCTAGTCTAAGTGGAATTATATGTATGAGCTTTACTCATGCCTAGAGATATATCTGTTCATGTAATTTCCTTCTTCTTTGAATAAACAAACTAGTAAAATCATGGCAGAAATGCTTCAAATTCCGGGTATCCCTCTAATAGATTTCATAAGATTTTACTCTGTACGCATTATCCAAACTAAGAGATGACAGTTCAGTGCAGACAAAGGCATGTTTACTTCAGGAAAGAATGTCCTTATGACACCTATCTGCTCTGATGAATCCACTAATGTGAAATTTCTGACCCAATAGGCAGCGATTGCACAGCACTGAGACTTCTCTCATTATTCAGGAAATATGTGTTGTTACAGTGTCAGCTCTCTCCCTGCAGACTTGCTGCCAAGCAATTACTCATTTTCATCACTTAGATTTTCTCACCACCCCCCCCCCTCCAGCTTTCCTTTTTATTTTACTATGTTTTGTGGGTGTCTATATATCCAGTGTACTTCAAGAAGCAAACACACACAGTACTGGAATGAAAATTATGCTTTTCCTATTTGATTTTCAATAGAAAAGCACTTTCACATGCTTAAAAATTGATGCAGTTTTAAGCTTTACAGAAAGCAATAGGAGAAACCGGTATCTGCAGGGGAAAAAAAACCAGAAAGCAATCAAGAGTATTTCCACTGTTGTACATATTTGCTCCCTGAGACAACCTGTAAAAACTATCTTCTATGCCCTGATTCATTCATCTCACTCTCTGTGAAGCATCAGGGGTAGACAGAGGGAATAAAAAAAAGCAAAAAGCAAAAGAAAGAGCAATGATACTTTTTAACGAGTGTGTCTAACTTGGTCTCTTAATGAGGAACACTACTGGATGACAATCTGACTGTCTTGATTTTTTCCCATTTAAATCCATTAATTCATTTAAATCCATTTCTGCATTTTGAGTTCAAAAGTACAGTTTGCAGTAGGTGGAAAAGGGGTTCTGATGAGACAAAAAAAAAAGAGTTTTAGAGAAAATAACTACATATGTGATGTTAGGTGACATATTTGTGCCAAATTGTTTCTATGTGGTCTGATTTGTACCAGCACAAAAGCATTCAAACATTAGTGACCTATAGAAGATGAGTTATTCAACAATATAAAAGATCTAACATGCCATTAATCCTCAATTTCAACAAAATATCTAGCCTACCAAGAAATGTGTGTGAAACTTAGTCATCTAGGACAAAAAGGTCAAGATTTTACAGCAACTGTTGATTTTACACGCTTTAATTTCAGATGTTCAACCTGACAGGAACATTCCTTATTTTCAGAAGGTGTCCAGCAACCTCCATTGAAAGTCAAGACATGGTAGTCCATTTTAATATTCAACCATGATGGATGGCAGAGAGTTTAAATGGCCCCCAGGAAGTTTCACTGATGGTATTCCCAGAAGTACATTGTTCCTGTGAGCCAAGGAGGCAGGAGACTCAAATCTATTTCTTTGGAAAGCTTGCGAAATGTCTCCATTGTGAGGACTCTAGATTTTCTTACTGCTCAGACCAAGGCTTTCAATATACTTCTAAAAGCTGAACCTTCGTAGATTTCCTTCCTATTTACATATTCTTTCCCTTCTCTCCTACCAGCCCAAGCGCTATCATCTAAGACCTTTCTCTTACTCCAATAAATTAAAGGAAGAAGAACATCCACAAAACTTTCCTCCTGTTACTCATGCTGGGAATCAATCCTTACCTTCTCACTGGGAACTGAATTTTCCAACAGGGCATCGTGACAGCCTCCAGGACTCTACTGAATGGGAATGTTACTCTCCATGACTTCTATATGTTCAGCAAACTAATGTGTGTGAGAGGAGTATTTAGATGACTTGCCACTCCTTCTTATGGTGCAGAATACAAATGCATGACAGGACATCATCTCAGACAATATACCAGGACACAATGAAGTAATGGGCATGTAATTTTCACAAGCCCTACACTCAGAACAGAGCAGACCATGAAGAAATCAAAATGATAGCTAGTGATGATGTGGTAGTTCAGAGCCATAACAAAGCATTGTGTCGTAGCCCATAGATGACACAGGGGATACACCTGGATCATCCCAGAGCCAAAGCACGGGAACAGTCCTGGCAAAGACAGGACTCTAACGTCTAAAATCTCTAACACCTGTAACATGCAGTTTGTGGAGATGGAAAACAGTTCCATTTAATGACATGTATTAATATACCTAGTGAAATTGTTGCTGTACTATCTAGACAAGTTCACAGATGCACAGAATCAATTAGGTTGGAAAAGGCCTTTGAGATCACTGAGTCCAACCATAAACCTAACACTGCCAACTCCACCACCAAGCCATGCCCCTAAGCACAACATGTACATGCCTCAAACTCTCCAAACCTCAGCCTCCCTTCTGAACCACTGTTGAGGGTCCCCAGGCACTGACATGGAAATGAAGCTCGAAGCAAGGAGGGGCAAGGAATGCTTCTTTACAGAATGTGGCTGCAGATGAAGTCTGCATGCCTGCTAGGAAAACTCCATTACAATTTTTATATAGTCATTACTCAGTATAATCCCTTGTGATTTTTGTCATCATTTGGTCATCATTAACAGGATTTATATTATCAGACAAGTAATTTTCCTTAATTAAGTGGATAACTGCAGATGGTATCCTACAGAAAACATCTGATATCATCATAAATATCCTCAAAATCTTCTTGTGTTTACAGGCAGAGCTCTTTTGTCAGTCTTTCATAGCATTAATAAGCAGTAAGTTTTACCTTAAATAGCTGAATAATTTTGCTTCTATTGTTATCAGATATAGTATAAAACACAGATTTTTGGAGCTAAGTCAATTGTAAATTTCTTTATCTGACTTAAGAATTCTAATTCTTAATATTATGTGCAGATCATTTCTATTTGCATTCCTCAATCTTCTATTTGTGTTGCTCAGTCTTCATTTTCAAAGGACAGAACAGTGGCCAAGAGCAAGTACTAAAATATAAGAAATTTTTGCACAATTTAAATGAGGAAGTGGACTTTTCCTAAAATTTGAGACAACCATCCAGACATTTTTTCTACATTTCCTCTAGAGACCTGAACACTCAGTGGCATGTCTGTTTCCTCTAATGTAAATGGACAAAGGATAGAATGGAACATAAAATTAATGTAACAGGAAGAATGACTAAATAACAAAAGGAAAATTTCATGATTTTTAAAGAAATCTATGGGTTTTGGTTAAACCTGGTGTGACCCTAATTTACCAGAAACATCATCTATAAAAGTTAGCTGATAGTAAAATTTCCTCAAATAGAAGCTGTCCCCAGCATAAGCATCCAGTGCCTGCTCTTTTCAGTCTGTTTTCTGGAAGGAATGCACAATGCAATGTGGATTCTTCCTACAGAGTGATTATAATGCTATTTTCCTTCCTGGGGGAAAAAAAAAAAGAACATGATCTCAACTAAACAGTCTACATTCCCCAGAGTTCTATTTTCAAGGTATCCAATGCTTTGAAACTCAATTACTTTTACAGATAGATTATACTGCTAATGTAGGACAACAAAACTTGTACTTTTTTTCTTTTATCAGGTTACTGGGAGCAGCTCAAATCCATTCACTGAGATTCATTACAGAGAAAAAAAGTTCTGAAGTTTTCTGCCATACATCAGTGGCAGTGTGGTCTTCATGTAGACAAGTATATAACCTGCAAGGCAGATCTTCAGTAGGAAGATATTTCTCTGCTCCAGAATCCTTATAAAGTATATCATAGAGCCCTTCTATGATACTCATGCAACAGCTACAAGACTTTGTTCTGTGAAATTTTTACGACTTATGTGGTATTTTGGAGAGATTTTTCTCAGCAAAGGTATGTCTGGGGAGTTTTTTTCCTCTCATTGTTGCATATAATGCTATTCTGTATTGCCCAAGGGCCCAACAGAAGTATCATGGGAATTAAAGTAACTTAGTGTAAAGAATTGTCCAACACTGAGATTGTTAAATTTGATCTGGGAGAAAAAAGTCTTTAGTGACCAATTGCAAATCTACCTGTCTGGTAGATTAAGCAGATATAAGTCTTGGAATTTAGATGTCTTACCAGAGTCTGATTCACCCTGAGCTAATTCCCAAAGTCAAAGCACTTGGAAAGCTGTTGTGCTGACAGACAGACAAAAACCTTTCAAGATTTCATCTCTGATCTCCATTCCAAATTAATATAACACGAGTCTTAGTGAGAGCAGTAGAAATGGTGTGCACAACGCTATTTCTTCCACAAGGCCATTCTTTTTCACTTTTCTATTGCACCTTCACTAGCAGTTTGGCTAGCTGTACAAAAGACCACTCCAGAGATGAGGTCTGGCTGACCACAAAGACTTTTTTCCCTAGAACTCATTTTTATCTGGAGCTGTTCCCTGACCTAATTCACTGTGTGACTTCATCCAAGCCACAAATGTGCATCTGGAGATGTTGAGCAGAATGGAATCATGTCTTCTTCTCACAGCAATGAGTTATGCAAGACTAAATTTCTAACCAAAGACTGAATTCCATAGCTGTGGTGGATGATATATTTAATTAATCACAATCCATGTCTTCAAGAAACTGACCTATTCTCTAGTTCTTGACATTAAATTAATAAATATATGGAAAAAGTAAAATCCTATGTTTTATATTTCTTCTGTTATTTATCTTCATGTTATGTAAATGCATAGCATGAAATACATTGCCTTTAATGCATCCTTTATCACACAAGTTATTTAAGTCAGTGATTTCATATTTTATATTTCAGGTCTCCTTTTGCAATTATAAATTTTATCAGACTTTTATTGGAAGAGGGAGAGACATATCTGGAAAAAAGGTTTGAATCATTCTGTGTTCTATGGGGAATGTTTCTGTTTGAATCTTTCTGTGTTCTATGGGGAATCTTGAAGTCAAAGCAAGTACATACAATGCCTTGCAGAACTGGTGCTTCTTTGTTTTGTTAGATCAGCAATTTCATCCATATTATTCATATTTACTAAACTAAGTTTATATTCTGTTAAGAGCAGTCAGGCATAGTTGAAAGCAGTGACGTGAAAGCAATAAGATACAATAAGGTAATTCCATACAATACAATTTAAAAGATACCAACAAAATCCAAACTTTTTTGTCCTGTCATTTTTCAATTTACTGCAATTTTCATACTTTTTAACACAGTTATAAAATATTTGTCATAAACCAGAAGCAACATGAATCTGCAGCATCGTGTGCCTTACTTCTTAATTACAGTGTATAAAACAAAGTTAAATTTGTAAATATCATGAAGAGAACTACAGAAATATTATTGGACTATCATAGTTCTTTTAATTACTGGCATTATTGGCTGGGAGCCCATTCATTTTTGCAGATGTATCAGCTAACAGAGTTCCTCAAAGAGGAGATTTTTCAGACTTCCAGGTCTACCACAGTCCTGTTGTGCATAATTATCTCTACAAAAAGATCGAAAGCTTGTCAACACTTTCTAAAGTCTGTAAAATATTTGCATTTCTAGAGATCAAACAATCAATAATGTAAAATACATCATAAATGCATCATACGAATAAATCCTTAGCAATAAATCATTGTAATTATAAACTACTTGAGTTTATAGAATTAATTTCTAAAATTTCCTGAGCACTTTTCATCGATCCATGCTCAAAATACCTAGCAGGCTCTTAACAATCATTACAGAAAGCACAGTCTCAAGCCTGCACCATGCAAGCCAATCTCTTTGCTGAAAGAGTGAAAAACTTTGGTAGTTGGTAGTTAATTTGCCACGAGATCAATTTAAGATGGAGGCTCTTGTAAGATGACTGATGGTGGTATCTGGGGACTAGGTTTGGTTGGGGACTTAGTTGGGCTTGCGGGTGGTTTTTCTGGTTGTTGGTTTTGGGTTTTTGATTTATTTAGAGTGGGGTTCTCTGCCTGAAGAAAAATAGTTTAACGGCTCAAATGCAATTCAATTTATTTTCCAGTTTGCTGGGACTTTTTTTACTAGTTTGACTTTTTGTTAAACAGACAGTTTGTTCAAATTAACCCCAATTTTTTTCTTAACATTTTGCCATTTGCCACATACCATTTCTGTGTTACTATGTAGACGTAAGTTTTAAAAGAAAACATTTTTAATAGAAGTTTTGTCACAGAAGTTAAAGTTTGTAGAAATTGTGAAATTAAGCCTTAATTAGGAAATTAATTTTGATATTTTGAGACAACTAATTTAAGTGCCTTGAATTTCCTAATTGCTTCAGTCTCCTGAAACTGGTAAAAACTAAAGAAAATAGAGATATGTCTAAAAAATATAGCAAAGTACATAAAATTACTGAAAATAAGTTTTCCAAAGGCCCTTTGCATAAAGGCTAAAGCTACATATTTACTCCCAATAGTAAAGCTAGGGAGCTTTTGCCACAGGACCCTTAACTGAGGTTAAATAAGGCACTGTCAGGTAAGTTGGGATGGAAAGATTTCATGCAGCAACTGACACACATTTTTCTTCTCTTTTTATTGTAACTTATATCTAGATATTTGAGCTTGCTCAGAAAATCCTTTGGAAACCTGCTGTCTTCTTTACTTCCATCCAGTGATTGTATAACTGGTGTTCTCACAGGCAAAAGGACATGCCATTTTACTTTTGAGGCCAGAACTGATGACAAGAGCCCATTTTTTTTAAATGGTAACAACACCATGTTTCTTGAAAACACCAGAGCAAAGCCATGGTGGAACACTACTGCTCCTCTATGATGGAATTTCGTATTCTTGGAAGAAGAGAAAAGTAAGCACGTAGGCAGAGTTGAGCCCTTACAAAAACTGATTTCACAGCTGTGCTTCATCATTAATTTTTACCTTTTGAAGCACTTAAATAGAGCATTTTTCACCTCTGTATATTAACTACCAAATTGTAATAATTTAGTTGAAAATGTTATATTGGAATGTTCATGATACAGTAAAGAGATTGTTTGCACCATAAGTAAAATGCTGTTCTTAAACTTCTTTTCTTAGAGGACTTGACAGGGAAAGAGGCACTATAATTGCTCTGAAGAGGATAAAGATTTGAGCCTAGGATTCGTTTCTACAGCTGGGTCATAGGTCCATGGAAATCTAAATTGGCAGTGAAAATGTTAAATGGCACAAAGTATAGATCCAACACTACTAGAGATAAACAACTGGTATTTACATTGGCAAATATTCTTGCTGCATTATGTTTGCCCTATTTACTTCTTTGTCAGTAATGCATCAAGTATCCTATAGCATAATCCTTCTCTCAGCACTTACCAATGAACTATGAAATAGTATTA
The DNA here is from genome assembly GCF_963513975.1 of Fringilla coelebs. NCBI lineage: Eukaryota > Metazoa > Chordata > Aves > Passeriformes > Fringillidae > Fringilla > Fringilla coelebs. The sequence continues at coordinate 36,806,536 of NC_140031.1, forward strand.
AATAGAATTAATTAGAAGTTTTAATGAATCATGTCTGTTCTCATTTATTATACAATGTAATTTTCAAGGAGTGATTAATTATGAGCTACAGATGAGTGAATGGTTAATGTAGTTTGTTAACCTTACTAAGAAGCTACAGTACATGGTGCAAGTTAGTTCTCCTATATTGTTAGCACACTTAAGTGATTGCCATTACTTCAAGTGAACAAGATTTTCATGACTTTGCTATTAATTTGCAGAATTGGCTAGTTGCTGACCTTCCCCCTGTATTATTTTTACAGTCTCTGATGCCTTTTCCTTCTCCTTCCTTTTCTTTCAACCTTAATTTACAGATGGAAGCTGCATGACAAAAACCCTCCCTCCCATCAAAGTAAATTTGTATGCTTAATTTAGCATACGTCATTTAGCTCATGCAATATTTTACCCAACTCTATCCAAAATTGTTAGATTCTGCTATGTTCTCAGCACACATAACTATAACTATAATTTCATATAGTTTCATATAATTTCACCATAACTATAATTTCAGCATTTCCTCCCAGCTGGAGCTGATAACACACCAGTGTTTTAGGTACAGCTGAACAGTTTTTTCACAGCACCAAGGTATTTTCATTTTCCAGCTCTTGCCTGAAGGGATTAGACTGGAGCTGCACAAGTGGGTGAGGACACGGCTGAGAGAGATGAACTCTGCAGACGAAAGGGACATCCCATGCCATGCAAGGTGCTCAGCAGTAAAACCTCAGGGAAAGGAGGAAGAGAGAAATATGCCCTTTGGGTCACAGCATTTTTCTTCCCAAACACTTGTTACGTGTACTGAGGCCTTGCTTTCCAGGAGGCAGCTAAACATCTCTCTGCCCATGGGAAGTAGTGAATGAATTCCTTATTCATTGTCCTTATTTGCTTTCATGTGCAGCTTTGCTTCACTTCCTAAATTGTCTTGACTCACAATTTGGTGTGAGTTTTTAGGTTTTGCCCTTCCTATTTTCAGGCCTGTCTTCCTGCAAGGAATGAGAGAGAGATTGGGTGGAGGTTTCTCTGTCAGTGGAGATCAGTTCACTGTTTCTCCCACTCAGACTTCTTTAAAAAGTAATCATACAACTTAGGTGACATTTACGTGGATACGTGTTGAAGCAATTCTCTTTTTCCTTTATGACAACATTTTTAAACACCCAAGGTCTCAATAAAAATATAACTTTATGAGACTACATCTTTATCATAAAAACAGAAATACAGATCTCCTTAATCACCCTCTTTTATTTTTTTCATTCTCCATAAGTTTAACCTCATTATTTTGAAGCCTTAAAGAAGCATATAATTCCTTCTGTTTACCAAATGGCAGTAACATAACCTCATGAATTTGCAGAATCATCAAAATACAGGGGTTACATTTCTAATTCCACAAATAGTCATAGATTTGGATCCTGTCCTCAGCAGGCAGATTTCCTTTGTAAGCTTAGATAGAGAAATAACTGCCTAAAATGTGGCTTGAAAGGACTCTTTCTTTGCGCACCTTTTGCCCATGGCAGGATCCAATTCTTTGTGTCCACCACTATGTTTGCCTACAGCAATACCCTCAGCTTTTGCTAGCTCTCAGAAGCACTCTTCCTACTCGGAGTTTGAGGTCACACAACAGGACCATCCTGAGCAGTGCAGATCAAGGCAGACAGGATCCCCCAGATACCTGGGCCACAAAGTCCTCTCTGGAATGCTTTGTGTCTAGAGCTGGCCCCACACTAAGTTTCAGCACAAAATTAGTTCTGGAATTTATCTTAACTAATTAACTGCAGAAAGCAACAGAATTTTGTCTATTTCTCCAAATCAGGAGGAAGAAATAAAATATATTCTCTATTCTTAGGGTACAAGGATTATAATTTTTCTACAGGTGTAGAGATATTTTTCATCTGAACTCACAAAATAATAATCCCAGCAGTCACTCTGCTGGGATTTTTCTAGTTTTACCAAAGTATTGAATTTGAATAAAATCAGTGGGTAGATATGAGTTTATGTTCTTGCTTCAGTGATAATATTAAGTAGATCTTGTACACGTTCATAGTCAACTGCAAATTTATTATGGCTTTTGCAAGATGTTGAGCAGCTTGTACTTCAGCAAAATAGGCATAAAGCTTACTAGAATATTTCTGTTGATGTATAAGTGTGTTCAACTGTGTTTTCTGTTCCTTAACCATGCTAAAAGTGCAGCAAGGTAGTTGTGATTCAAAGCTTAAATTCCGAGTCTCAGAACAATAGACAGAAAAAAATTATTTTGACCTTTAACAAAAAAAAAAAAAAATTGTGGATTTATAACAGTCTATGTATTTAAAGATATTGAGAAAGACAGTGTTAGCCAAGTGTTGATATATTGATGTCCAGGTTGAGTGATTTGAACAGGAGCTTTATTAGATGGGAGCCCTCAAAAAGTGATTAATTGATTATTTGCATTGAAGTGAAAAGACTTATTAAGAAATAATTTCCTTGTGTTTTGTTTTGTATGCATGTATTATTCTTAAAATCAAGGAGATTCTATCATTAAATTTATCTCAAGCTAACTTAGTGACAGTTTCTTTCATTGATTCGTATTTCATATCCAAACTAAGGGGTTTCTGATCACTCTGTATTTGCTAAGACAGTCAATTTAAGCAGCCGCCAAAACAAAACAAAAAAGTATTTTCTTCCCTCTTAGTAATAGAAAGCTTGAAATAAAAATTGCTTCTTCATAAATTAGACACCCAAAAATGCTCATGGTCATCACACGGTTATCAGTTTGAACTGAATTTTATGGCTGTTGCCTGATCATATTAATGTTTAGTAATCCTGTAGCAGGATGTTCTGCCCTGGAATGTGGTCAAGCAAATCAGTCAGTGCCCTGCTTGCAAGGCTCGAAGTGGTGTATTGAGAGGGGGCTGTCATGCTGAGTTTAGTATTGAATTATGCTAAAACCAGTCTGGCTCAACAACCCGAAAGCTAACACGCTGATAGTGGGACAAAAATGTGACAGATAGGGTAAATCCTTATCAAAAAATGCTATGCTGACCAGAAGACATATGACTAACAGTCAATCACTTTACACTATGAAAGTCAAGTTCCTCTTTTGCACAGTTAGGTTCTTCCAAGGTATCCCTTGAGTCTGTTTGAAGATTTCTCCTTTAGATGGGTATGCCCCTCAGTGTTACTCCTCAAGGCTGATCAAAAGAGATTTTGCTCACAATTGTTGGTATGGGTGAATTACAGCAATCTCTGCTTTAATAATTGTTTGCTTTTGTTAGCTTTAATACAATTGCTTTAACATGATGGCGTCAATGTAGTGCACTGTCCTATCCTAGCCATTTTAACTTCTAAACTGTATAGTAAATAATTCTGATCAAGATACTTTTGGCTAATCATTTATCATAATAAATAATTTACTTTTACAGAAATAGATCTGATTTTCCATTATTAATTCTACAGGACAAAGTTGTACAAAGGTTCAATCACACCTCTATAATTTCTTAAACTATTGATATTCTGAGGCTAAGATTGGATCCAGCTACACCCAACAGCTCTGAGAAGGAGTTTGGAAAGGAAGGGGGTCCTTTCAGCATCTCATGACTCAACAGGAGGCCTCCTCTGATAAACTTTGTCTCAAACCTCCACTCCCACAGGCAACAGTGCCCCTCTTGTAATACATAACATATCTCAGGTGTTAACTTCGCAGAAGTCATTGCAAACATAGTTCTCAACTTGAGAATCCATCTGAAAATATATTTAAATAAATAAACAACAGAGAATGGCCTCATGGTATGGATTAAACACATCAATCACAAAGCTGAAGTGAGATGGAAGAATTTCAATAGAGGAAAAGAAATATCTGTGGCATGAAGCTCAATTTGTAAAGACCTCAAACTGCAGGACTCCCGAAACAGAAAGGGCTGCTGCTGAGATACATCAAAAGTGAATCTTTATTGAAGAACAATTGCATGACCTAGTTTCTGGTCAGCAACAAGCTTTTGCAGAAACTTCAGGAGCTGATAAAAATCTTTGCAGAGTTAGGATGTGCACTTTTATCTTTATACCAGTAGGAAGGAGGGATTAGAAAAGATTTTCTGCCATCTTATTTTAAATTTAATTCTAAAAGTTGTGTAATTCTAGGACCAATGGAAGAAACAAAATTTGTACAAACTAGATGTCCATAAATATTTATTGTACTAGGTAGAAGTTTAAGATTTAGTTAGTATGCACGAAAATATGCTTCCATTTTAAGTAACTAGAAACAGTAGAACAGAAAAATATAAGGAAGACATAATTTAATTCAACTCCTAATATTCACAAAGTAAACTTAAGTTATACGAAAAGGGTAGACAAGATTTCTTAAAAGACATCTCTGAAATGTGTTGGCTATACTCAAGCAATACGAAAACCAAACAGAAGTATGGGATTTTTTCACCCGGCTGGGTTTGGGAGTTTTTTTGCTGTTTATGCAGTTATATCCACCCATTCTAAGATCCAATCCCTGACATCCAGCCAGTTAAACCAGCACACTTCAAGCTACCCTGTGTACTGTTTTCAGTTGTCTCCTGCTTTTCTACACATGCACTACCCATGCCACACCAGCTTTGGAAGGTACATCTTCCAGAATGACAGATAAACTCTGCAGTGCATGAGCTCCAGAAACCAGCAGTAGCCCAGAGCAGTAGCTCTGAATCAGACTTTTGAGAAGTATCAGCAGGTTATGAATTTGGCAGTTGCTTGTCCCTCAGTGAAGGACAGTCAATGGGGTGGTAGGAGAGGGAGGAGGAATCAGAGAATCACAGAATATTCTGAGTTGGAAAGGACCCAAAAGGGTCACCAAGTCCAACTCTTAAGTGAGTGTGTGAATAGAATCCACAAGATTAGCACCATTTTTCAACCAGCTGAGCTAATCTCAGGGAAGAAGAAGTTCTTTGCCGTTCTTAGGTTTTTTGCCTCAGAAAGACTAGATATAGTGAAATTTTTTACAGCTGGAGGATGTTTTTAACTAGATGGAGGAAAGCTTTAGAATGCATTCTATGTATATTATTATACATGGCAAATCTTCTCCCTAAAACCTCACGGACGATAGGAGATAGTACAGACATCCAGTTCTACTATCCATAACCCCAGACCGCTAGCTCAGAAATCTCAGGTTTTTACTGTAATTCCTCATCTCTAACCCAAAGCATTCCATATGGGATATTTGTAAATGGCTTATGTACCTGCAATGATGTTGGTGGTTCAATCCTCCTGAGCAGCAAGACTGCATTTCTTAAAGCATTACAAAAGCCAAAGTTGCCTAAATGGCTGGTTTCTGAAATCAGAATCTCCTGAATATCACTGAGTGGCTCTATATCATTGTCTCTGATGCTTGTTAAATAGATAAGTGGAAGCACAGTAAAAACAGAAAACAAAAATAAAAGTTATCAAACCCAGAAATTGAGAAGTAAAAAAAAAATCTCAGATTTATTTAAAAAAAATTAAAACAACAACAAAAAAATCCAGAACAAACAAACAAACAAAAAAAAAAAAAAAACCCAAAACCACCAAAAACCCAAAACCTGAGCCCAAAGTAAGTGTTCAGTCCACTTTCTTTGTCAAATGCACCAGTTTGCAATTCACTATGAAGCATGTGTTGTGTGATATCTAATTGACATTAATTGTTCAGGTATTTTCTTCTTGATGCAGTTCTTTAGCGTTGGCACTGTCCAAAAGTGGGGTTTTTTTGTTCCAAATAGTGTTTCCCCACCTTGTGTACAAACAATAACACACTTCAGAGACATGGTCTCAGGCAATTTTGTAGGCAAAAGAGTTAGAGGACCAGACGGATTCATAGTGGAAGCAGTAACAGATTTGGCAAGACTGATGCCTTAAGAGCAAAAATTTTCAATTCATGTGAAGAAAATTGTCAGGAGGAAACCATGTGATGTTAAAAGTAAGCAAGGAAAGAAGTTGATGTTTGCACTCCTTACCATACTTTTTTATGTCATTAACAATCCCAGATGTTTCATGACATATAATAAAGACAGACCAAGTCTCATTTTTATAAAACATAAGGAGTTGTAAAGTATATCTACAATGAAAGTCCAAGCAGGCTTAAAAAATTCATAAATGTCCTACTGGCATGACCAGACATGCAACAACAGAGAGAAAGACACCACTTTTACATCTGCCTCAAGAATCAGACTGCTGGATGGTGACAAGCACACAGAGTCCACAGCTGTTCCTCTTTCTTGTACCTGCAAGGAACATTAGAAGCAGTGCTGCAGGACAGAGCCATCACCACCACCACAACAACAGTCTTAAGAGGCCAACAGCCAGGCATCAGAAAAGATATCAAGATAGATAAAATAATTGTTAATCAGTTTGGTTTTGTGTGATGAAACAAATTTTGAGTGACATTCTCAGGTCTAGCAAGAACTACCTGGGAATATTCCTATGAAAAACATGGACAACATTTTAATTGGTACTAGCTTGTTTCTTCCAGGTTGTTCTACGCAGTAAAATATTGAATACATAAAAATTACTCATGCCCCCTCATCAAGTGACCAAAGCCAGTTATTTTCAATTAATGAACAACAAAAAAAAGAAAGACTGCTGTTGATTTAAGTATAAAATCACCCATTCTTGGATGCCTCTGCCTCTACCTTGGCTTCTCTACAGTTAAAATTTATAAAACAAAACATATACAGCACAGACACACTTGTGTGTCTCATGAGAGCTGGCAGTCAGGGACCACAAAGGATCAAGCAAAAGGCAAGTCCCCTCGGAACTGCATACCCCAAAATCTTAGCTCTCAGGTCCTGCACACAAACTCACAATTAGCAGAATGATACATATATGTATATTCCATAAAATAAAAGGTTGCTTCAATAACTAGACGCCAAAACCACTATGAAATTAGAGAGGGAAATCAAATCAATACTAGGTCCAGCAGGAGACTGTGTTCTATCCTTGGATCTGTTTGCAGGCGTGCTCGTTGCATACAGATTAGCTGATAAATGGCTGATTCAATAGACTGGTAGCAAACACATGCTTTGCTAGAGATGACTTTTTAAGTCATCATACATCAAACAGACAGTGTCAGCCTTTGAGGATAAACCAGTGATGGCTTGTTGTGCTCTTTGAACTGCCTCAGAGACCCAGAGACTAAAAAAGTGCCTGAATGTTTCCCTGAATCCACTGGGAGGATTGAAAGCTTCAAAGAGTAACACTATCACATCCAAGGGGAAATGCATTGATTGAAGGAACCAGTGTGAAATAGTCTTTTATAATTACCAGAATGCTGGAATCGACTGGTGTTTTGCTGAGCTATATTTTATCTTTATTGGATTAACTGTGACACAGTAGGTTATGTCAAAGGGAATCTGCATGAATATTAAAAGTAAATGTGGTGTGAATAATAGATAACTTACATTAGATGCAACAGCATGCAGCAATTTTTATTCACCTATGTAATTAGATTAAAACAAATCTGCTGAATAAAGTATATTGTCTTATTATAATCCAAATTCAAAAGTATCAAGAAGTTATGAAACAGGGATAATTGCTGCTCTTTAGAAGATGCATGTGGCTAGTCACATATACACATGACAGGGAAAAATTTTGAGAAGAGTTCTGGAGAAAATGGTTTGGCCATAGAAAACCATTTCAGTATCAAATTGTTAGTAAGTATAGCATACCTACTTAGAAATTTGGTAGCAGGTCTGTGCTGTTTGGGTAAAAAAAAAAAAAGAAAAATTAGGGGAATTGTAAGGAACAGAAATTATGTAAGGCAGATGAGCTTAGGGCTAGGGCCATACATTAAATCCTTCTGGTCATTTTAAAAGCATATACTCAGCATTGGGTCTTCTAATTTCCTAAATGATCAGCTGTATGTTCTTTAACATAATGAGTATTTTCTTTTGTATGCCACAGAAAAATATATTGGTTTGGAATTTTTAGCAGAGAGTTCAATTTTTGCAAAGCTGAGCAATTGAAAATATGAATTTCAATTATATCTGTAGAATCACAGAGTAAATTAGTCTGGAAGGGACCTCCAGAGGTCATTAGACAAAGCTCTGCCTCAAAGCAGATCTAATTAGATCAGGCTGCTCTGGGACGTGCCTAGTGGAGTCTTGAACCGAACCAAGGACAGATATTTCACACTCTCTTTGTTCATTATTCAAAGATTTTATAATCCCCATGAAAAAAACTAAACCAACAAACAAACCAAAAAACACCTCCTTAACTTAAAATAATACTAATTTTTCTCAATCCAAATTGTGTCTGTTTCCTCTACTAGCACGCACTTCTTGGAAGAGTTTGCTTCCATCTTCTCTCTGTCTTTACATTACGTAGTTACAAGACAGCAACAAGGTCTCCCTTTTGCCTTCTTTTTTTGGAGCTGATCAGACAGTTCTCTCCTCCTATGCTTTCTGCTCAAGAAATCTGCTTTCTGACCTTGTTTGCCTTCACTGGACTTGCTTAAGTGTGTCAATAGTCTTGTTGTTCTGGGGATCCCAAAACTTGACAGAGTATTGCATATTTAGCCTTACAAGTGACAAAAAATAAAGGATCACTTCTCCAGACCTGTTAGCTGCAGTAGTCCAGTACAGCCAAGGATACAAATGGGATTCCCTGACTCGTTCATCTTCTTGTCCACTAGGACTCTAAGGTCCTTTTCTGCAGAACTGTTCCCTGACAACTGGACCTCAGCCTGCATTGTTGCATGAATTTATTCCATTGCAGATGAAGGATTTGCAATCATGTTAAACTATATGAGAGGCTTACCAGTCCATCTCTCCAGTCTGTCCTGGTTTCTCTGACTTGGGACCTTGCCCTCCAGTGATCTGACCACTAAAGCTAATTTGGTTTTGACCACAAACTTGCTGAGGTTGCATTTCATCTTATCATCCAAGATATTAGTGAAGACATTAAACAGTTTTTTCTCACCATAGATCCCTGAGGGATGCCTCTAGTTACTGGCTGCCAGATGGACTTGTGCCACTGGTATAAACTCTTGGATTTCAGCAGTCCAACCAGTTTTCTAATCAATTATTATTCACTTGACCAGCTTCTGTCTCACCAAGCTAGTATAGTGAAACTGGGAGACTATCAAAAGACTTGGAAATCAAAATATCTAACACTCACTGCCTCGTTCAAAGTACCAGTCCACTATAGGAAGCACTCAGGTTGTTCAGCCATTATTTATTTTTAATAAAGTAATGCTGGCTTATGAAAATTACCCTTTTGATTCTCAAATGTTCAGGAATTACTTCTCAGAGGGTTTGTGCCTCAGCCTTTCCAGGCTGCTTGTAGATGTCTGGATCCAACCTCTCGCCTTTCTTGAATATTGAATATGGTTGCAACTTTTACCTTTTTTCAGCCACCTAGAATGTGTCTTCAAAGGTTTGCTTTTTCTTCTTTTTCTTTTTCTTTTTCTTTTTCTTTTTCTTTTTCTTTTTCTTTTTCTTTTTCTTTTTCTTTTTCTTTTTCTTTTTCTTTTTCTTTTTCTTTTTCTTTTTCTTTTTCTTTTTCTTTTTCTTTTTCTTTTTCTTTTTCTTTTTCTTTTCCTTTTCCTTTTTCTTTTTCTTTTCCTTTTCCTTTTCCTTTTCCTTTTCCTTTTCCTTTTCCTTTTTCTTTTTCTTTTTCTTTTTCTTTTTCTTTTTCTTTTTCTTTTTCTTTTTCTTTTTCTTTTTCTTTTTCTTTTTCTTTTTCTTTTTCTTTTTCTTTTTCTTTTTCTTTCTTTTTCTTTCTTTTTCTTTTTCTTTTTCTTTTTCTTTTTCTTTTTCTTTTTCTTTTTCTTTTTCTTTTTCTTTTTCTTTTTCTTTTTCTTTTTCTTTTCCTTTTCCTTTTCCTTTTCCTTTTCCTTTTCCTTTTTCTTTTTCTTTTTCTTTTTCTTTTTCTTTTTCTTTTTCTTTTTCTTTTTCTTTTTCTTTTTCTTTTTCTTTTTCTTCTTTTTTTTCTCCTTTTCTTTCTCTTTCTTTTTTTTTTCCTCTTTCTTCTTCTCTTTTTTTTCTGACATCAGCTAGCTCCTTAGTCACCCTTAGGTGCCTCATATCTCACCCCACAGGCTGTCTATCTCAATTTGATTTAAGTAACCCCTAACTTGCTTCACTCCCACAGACTTTTCTAGTAGACTTAGGAATCTAGGGAGGCAGGTTGGGTAAGATCTTAGCAGTAAAACTGAAAAAGGCATGGAAGCATTACAATGAGAAGGAAGAGCCTACCTGCTATGAACTTTCTAGCTATTTTTTAAACAAATTCTAGCTATTTTTAAGCATACCTGCACACATACAAATATGAACTGCCTGTAAAAAAGTCATGGTAAGGCTAGAATAAGTTTTAAGGAATATCTGCTCAGCATAATCTTAGCTATGTGTCTAATGCTCTAGATTTTGTAGAAATCTCTGAAATATCTCAAAGCTGTGTCAGGGTTTCATTTTTTTTTGCTCTAATCACCTTTTTCCCCACACGATAGTAGTTAAAGGTGAAGTCAGTCTTATTTTGCTTTTAAATGGGTCCATACATGCTGAATAAGTCCCTTTCATTTTCAGACTTTATCGATCAAATCAATCTATTCACTAACTGTTGAAGAGCCAACACTGTATAGCTGCTGAGGCAAACTCATTTTTGACAATGGTGCATTTAAAGTCAATGAAAAAAGTCCACACAGACCAAGCATAGCCCATAGCTTCTTTCCAACAACATTTGCATCACGTCACACTTAGAATGATTCAAGTTTGACATTTTAGCTGTTAAAGGAGCCATGAAAGTACATCACAGGCAACCATTTTTCTTATAGATTGCAAAATAAAGAAGAAATATTCCCTATTGGCTACCGAGCTACCATTGGGAAAAAAAGGAAAAACATTTTGTGCCATTCCCCCTTCATCTAAAAGAGCTGACCTATGTTTAAAAACTTTATTGTAAGATTGTTTTCTTTAGTGTGAGGGTGGTGAGACACTGGAACAGGTTGCCCAGACAAGATGCCCCATCCTTGGAAATGTTTAAGGCCAGGCTGGATGGAGGTCTGAGCAATCTGATGTGATGGAAGATGTCCCTGTCCATGGCAGGGGGGGGTTCTTGGAACTAAATGATCTTAAAGCTCCCTTCCAGTGAAGGCCATTCTATTATTCATGATCTTATAATTTGCATTTAACATGTACAATGCTATTTTTAAATATATGCAGAACTCTCATGAGGGCACCAAAGAGGCAACAAGCACCAGAACAACGAGTCTATAGCAATATGACTAAACATATCTAAGAATTGTGTCTTCCAGTTCCCCCTCTTATAGGCAGTTTCTAATAAGGTATTGTTTGTAGCATCCAAATAGAATACATTAATCTCATAGTAAAACAAAAGGAAATTTATGTTGTTAGCTAATATTTTGAAGAAGTACACTTTATTTAGCAATGTTATGAGTGCAGTCATGCTTGACTGTACTGAGAAGATGGGCACTTCTAGAACAAATCAATAACTAGCTGCAGAATTGGTGCCTGCAAGAGGGGTTTGGATTCTATGACCAGCTGGGCAAAACTATTGTCACCAGTGCATTGATGGATGTCATAAAGATGGCTTTAAACTAAGAATGGCAGCAAGGGACAGAGTAACCAGCAATCCTGTGAGGGAGCAACCAAAGGCAAAGCAATGTTCACAGGATGATGTGACAGCAAAGGATCAAGAAATCAACAAAACTAGGGCTTTTTGCATGTACCCAAGGAAGTCCCTACAAGGCTCCAATAAGGAAAAATGTCACAAACTCTCTCCAGACATTTAGCATGCTGTGATACCTCTTTGAAGTGTCAATATACTAATGCATATGGTATGGAGAATAAATATAACAAATACAGACTGTGTGCATTTGCAGAGCTGCAATCTTACTGAGATCATGGGCTGCTTCCCATCACTGGAGTCTTGTAATGGAGTGATATAGGCTTTTTAAGAAGGACAGGGTGGGAAGAAAAGGCAGAGGAGCTGCCTTCTATGTGACAGAGCAACTACAGAGCATGGAGTACTGCCTAGGGATGAATGAATAACCAAATGAGAGCTTTTAGTTTAGTATTAATACTGGCAGAAGTGACATTACAGTGGGTGTCTGCTATAGGTTTCCTCGACAGGAAGCAAATCAGGCCTTCTGCAGACAGTGGCAGTCTCACATTCACAGGACCTGGTCCTCCTAGGGGACTTCAGCCACTGCTCCACTGCTGGGGGCAACACAGCAGCACAATACCAGTCTAGAAGATTCCTGAAGAACATTCCTGATCACTTCTTTCTCCAAGTGGTAGAAGAGCTGATGAGGAGAGGTGTTCTGTTGCGAGGTGTGCAGTAGAACAGATTGTGACCTCTTTGAAGATCTGCTTGAAAGAGTTCCCTGGGATAAGACAATGCAGTTAGGAGAATCCCAAGAAAGTAGATTAATATTTAAAAAGCTCACCTTCTCTAAGCTCAAGAATAGTCCATTCGAACTAAGAATGAATGAAATCTGGCAAAAATGCCAGAATGCCTGCATGGATGAACCAACTATGCCCTGGCCAAACTCAGACATAAAAAGGAAGCTTTCAAAGGATAGAAGGAACAAAAAGTAACCTGGGAGAAATAGAGGTGAAGTTAGGAAAGCTCAAGCCTGAATGGGATTGAATTTTTTAGGATGTCAAAGACAAAAAGAAGGGCTTATTTAAGTATATAGGAAACAAAAGGAAGATGTTGGGCCAATTCTCTCCAGGTGACCTGGTGACACAATACATGGAAAAAGGCTGGGGTACTGAATACCTTCTTCACGTTAGTTTTCACTAGCAAAACCAATTTTCAGGAGTCTCAAGACCCAGAGACCTGGGGGTTAATTCGGAGCAAGGAAGACTTGTGCCAGGTGCAGTAGAAGCAGGTTAGGAAATAAGTAAGAAGACTGAACATGCCTAAACCCATAGGATTGGGTGGTGGTACTCATGTGAACTAGGGAAGCTAACTGATGCTCCTTTGAGGTCACTCTCAATTGTCTTTCAACAATCATGGCAACTGGAAGGGATGCCTGAAGACTTGAGAAAAGCAAAGGTCACTCCTGTCTTCAAGAATGGCAGGAGAGATCCAGGGAAACACAAGTCAGACTCACCTTAACCCATGGGAAGGTTATGAAGCAGCTAATCCTGGAAACATGAATGAGAAGGTATTAATCAATAAAAGAATGGATTCATAGAAGAGATTTCATCCTTGACCAGCTTGAGCTTGTTAAAATTCTACTATGAAATGATGGCTGAGTGCATGGAGGGTTGACAGTTTCTATTGGGAGGGACATTGTCTATATTAACCCATTAATATGTGTAAAAACCTCAAGGGAAGGTAAAAAGAATACAATGACAGGACAGTGTCATTGTAGAATACAATGACAAAAGAATATAGTGACAAAAGAATACAGGGACAAAATAATTCAATGACAAAAGAATACAGTGACAGGACAAATGGGCACAGAAATATTGATGGTTCCTCCTGAATATCAGGAAACATACTTTTACTGTGATAGTACCTTAACACTGGCACAGGTTTCCCAGGGAGGTTTTGTGGTCTGTTTCTGAAGATACTCAAAATCCTTCTTGACTCTCATGGACAACAGTTCATACTTTTCCATACAGTTCTGCCTAAGCAGGGGTTTGGTCCAGATGACCTCTAAAGGTCTCTTCCAACCTCAATCATCTTGTGATTGTGTCATAATTTTTTATGTTCAAATTATTGCCTTGGTAGACAAAGGGAGGGAACCACATATTTCCTACTTAGATGTTAGTACTCTGTGTCTCATAAAAATCCTCACAGAGAAGCAATGGAGTATCAGTTGAATGAGCAGACAGAGAGGTAGATAGGAAACTGAACAACTGTGTCCAAAGGTTGGTGATTAGTGGCATGAAGTCTTGATGGAGACCAGTAACTTCTAGAGTACAACTGGATCAGTATTTCTTCCAATTCTCTTTCACATCTTCATTAAAGATCTGGATGATGGGACAGAAGGTAATCTCAGCAAGTTTGCCAATGACACAAAACTGTGAGGATTTGATGATATACCAGAGGGCCATGAATTCTACCATCCAGAAGGACCTCATCAGACTGGAAAAATGGACTGACGGAAAATTCTTTAAAGTTTAGCAAAGTGCAAAGTCCTGCCAGTGGGGAGGAGCCACCCCCTGCAGTGGATGGTGGCAGACAGTTGCAGACAGCAAGCTGAACAAGAGTCAACTTGCCCATGCAGCAAAGAATACCAGGGGTGTGCTGGGCTAAGCTGCATAATTCTTGCCAACAGGTCAATGGAGACAATCCTTCCCATAGGAGGAAAGACTGGTAAAGCAGGGACTGTCTAGCCTGGAGAATACTCAGGGAAGGATCTCATTAAGGTTTCCAAATAGCTGAATGGAAGGTGTAAAGAAGACAAAGACAGGCTCTTTTCAGTGGCACACAAGACAGGATTCAAGTACAAGGACACAAACTGTCCTGGAAGCTGATGCTTCCTCAACACAATGAGATGTTCTTTTACTGAGGTCAACTGAGCACAGCAACAGGTTGTCTAGAGAACTGGTGGACATTTCATCCATGGAGACCTTCAAAAGCCGTCTGAGAAAGGTATTTGGAAAGCTGCACAGAGCAATGAGGTCCCCCCTGAGCCTCCTTCTCTCCAAACCAGACAAACCCAGAGCCCTCAGCCACTCCTCACAGGATGTGCCTTCCAGCCCTTCCACCAGCTCTGCTGTCCTCCTCTGGACCATTCCAGACCTTCTTCCCACCCTCCTCAGAGTGTGGGGCCCAGTGCTGCACACAGGACTCAGGGTGAGGCCGCACCAGGGCTGAATCCAGCAGGATGATCCCAATCCCAGCTGGTGCTGCTGTGTCTGCTGCACCCCGGGATGGGGTCTGCCCTCCTGGCTGCGCGGGCACACGCTGCTGGCTCACCCCGAGCTGCTGCCAGCCAGCACCCCCAGATCCCTTTGGCAGGGCTGCTCCACACACACTCCTCTCCCGGCTTATACCTGTGCCCAGATTTACTGCATTCTAGGGGCAGAATCTGATATTTGTCCTTATTGAATTTCATGCCACTGAAGGTTCCAATCTATCTTGATCTTTCTGCAAGGCTTTTTCCCTCAAGAGAGACAACAGTATGTCTCAGTTTGGTATCATCAGCAAACTTGATAAAATGTATTCAATTTCTTAATCCAGATAATTTATGAAATTATTGAACAGAACTGGCCCAAGAATTTAATACTGAGGAACATGGCTAGTGACTTCTCACCAGCCAGTTTTAGCCCCAGGCACTACAACCCCTGAAGCCCTGCCATTCAGCCAGTTCTTCCCACAGCACACTGCTCATCTCATAACTATATAACTTGTCCAGAAGGATACTGCGAGGGACAGTATCAAAAGCTTTCATAAACTCCAGAAAACACCATCATCACCTCTCCTTCATCCACTGTGTACGTAACCGTATCATACAGGGGTAGAGAATTAATGAAAGAGGACTTTGTTGAACCGGTGCCGACTGTGTCTGATGATCGCATTAATTTCTAAATGCATTTCAATAGTACCCAGTATGACCTTCCCCATAAAATTTCCACATATTGAGGTTAAACTAACAGCTCTGTAGTTTCCTGGGAATTTCTTCATACCCTTGTAAATTTCAGTTGTGTCAGCTAGCTTCCAGTCAGTGGCGACCTTCCCAGAATTCCAAGATCTTTGAGAGAAGTTCCTCAAAGATGATGGTTCATCTCAAAGAGATGGTTTAACATCTACAGACTCCTTCAATACTCTCAGATTGTTGTTCCCAGACTCCACAGACTAATGAACATTCAACTGATCTAACTTATTCCTTACAATTTCAATGTTCACTGATAGACTGCTCATTCCTCTGAGTCAGAGGACTTTGTGAGCAATGACATTCCAAGGTCTACTTTTGATATTAAAGATTGAAGAGAAAAAAACAACATTTAATGCCTTCATTTTTCCTTCATCCTCGCTTGCTAGATGACCAGCTTCAACAAGCACTGGTCCAGTTTTTTTCCCTAGTCACCTGTTGCTATTGACCCACTTGAAGCCTTTCTTGTTGTCTGAAACAGCACCAGCCAGTTACAACTCTAGCTGAACTTTGTTCTTTTGTGTTTGCTCCCTGCAAGTAGGAACCACCCTTTGTCCTGCAAAGCTGACCTCACTTCCAGAGATCATACAATATTTTTTTCCTTCATGAGGAGTTTCCCGTTCAGCCAAGCAGAACTTCTGCCCCATTTGCATAGTGGGATTGCTTGCTTCTGGGCTTAAAGCCTGACCTGTACTCATGGGCCCTAAAACCCTCAAAAGCAGATTCCTGGGAGACACTGTAAACTAGATCCCTGAGTAACATAAAATTTGCTCTCTAAAATACTGGCTAAGAACAGTATTGAATTTTTTTATTGTTACACCAAAAACTCTAAATTCAGGTATTTTGTGAGCACTGTGGCCCAAAGAACTGCTCAACCTTATATGTGCCAAGAATGATTTTCTATTCAGAAATAGCTGTTCTAGGAGAAATTCTTTCCTTGCAGGCTCATTGAGTAGTTGTGACAAGAAATTACCATCAATATACCTCAGAAATTTCCCAGACTTGTTTGTCACAGCACTATGTTATTCTGTTGATGTCTGAGAAATTAAGAAACTGCAAAAAATGCTGCTCTCAAAAGCAGCATTTGCTGCTCCTCAGCTTCAGTGACAGGTTTCTGTGCACTGGTACATGTGGAGTCATACAGCACTTGAAAAGAATCCTCAGCAAATGCAAATTATTCCAGCTTCAGTCACACCAATGAAGCTCTGTCTATTTAGAGCAGGCATGGAGCCGGTCCACTTTGAAAAATAAATGAGTAAATAAATAAATAAATAATGAAAAGTAAATAGCAAACTGAAAGTCTTTGCAAGGAAATTCCCAGCTCAAAGCAGATTTTTCTTAATGGGAGTTATAAACCCTTGAAAGTAGCAGGTTTATAATGGAAGTGCTGACACGACTTTAACTATAGCATTGCAAATGGCGATGCTATAATTAAGCTTCGATCTTCTTTGGAAAAAAGGAAGAGGGAGGTTATTGTTCAATGGACTGCTCTGTCATTTGCTGCAGTGATTCTTAATTGTGTCTCATTACTGCAAGATGATCATTACTCTACTTGTCTATCTGATTTAGAGACCACTAAAAGTGTCTTGTAACAAGCAGCCGTCTCCTATGCAACAGTCCTTTGGCTCTCACCCTCATTACTCAGAATCTGTCCAATTATTTGTCATTAAAGTAATAAAAAGGACTGCAGCAGAAAATGTGGGAGGTAATTGTTGGAGGCTTGCCGAGGAAAAAAATGAAAACTGTTTTCAAGGCACTGGGAAAGTGACATCGTTAATTAAGTGTTAGAGAATATGCAAATCAGTCACAATCTCAAGAGACTGTAATAAAATAGAGAAAACATTATTATCATTTCAGGTAAAAGAAGGCAGAGTTTTCGGGCCAGTGTTAGGCTTAGTTACTTCCTAAGAATGTCAGTGGCATTAGGGTGCGAGCTCCAAATAAAATGAGCAGGGCATATTTCAGCATAAACTGCCCTTCTAACATTCTGTAGCTCAGAGACAGATAAGAATGCAGTCACAGTATAGGATCCCAATTAAGGATTTCCTATATATGCTGTGTATTTGATAGCTACCTCACATGAGAGTGAATATATCACACACTATAACTCCTTCACAAAGTGTCAGAAAGAAATTGTACAAGTGATTTCACTGTTTGCTTATATCCCTGAATTTGTTGTAATTTACACTTCACCTTCATGGGTTCATTTATTCAATCAAAGAGAGAAAGGCAAAGAAGGAGACGGAGAGAGAAAAACAGCAAGAAAGGAGGAGCAATACAAGAACTCTTGTGCAACTAATTTTAAAAAAATCAGGGGAGTAATTTCAGGTAATTATTTACACAAGTGAAAAAAAAAAAGATACATCAGTTCTTAATCACACAGTTGTAGAAGGAAGCTTATTGAAAGCAACTGTAATTTGGGCACATCATGAGCAGATGCAAAGGTGTGGCACATCACTTCAGAACAATCAAGTCCCAAAGAATCAATCTTCCCTCATGCTGAGCTTTAGATAGAAAAAAGGATACCCAAATATATGAGGAAAACAGTTCAGATGTGAATTAATAGATTTAACTGAACATACCCAGGCTATAAAATGCTGCTTTCCAGAGCAGAAATTCAGGCACGAGGAGGAAGAACCTGGACTAAAAAAGCCCATCTGAGACATTCTGATAGGGATCTTGTCTTCACTTGGAAGGAAAGAATTCATTTTTAAATGGTACACTATGAATTCATTTTTTAAATGGTACACTATGAACCAGAACCCACTGCACACAATCAGTATTTTCAAAGTCCCACATCTCAGTCTAATCATAACCAGATTTTTTGAGTGACAGCATTCATGATATTTTAGTTTATCCCTTTTACATCCCACACACCACTTTTGAAGTCTCAAATATTTTAGAGGTGTTGAAGCAAAGACTGCAAACATAATTCAGAAACAGAGGAAGTGTTTTATCTGTCTGTTCCTGCGCTAGCACATACTAAAATATTTTTCTGTCCTTATTTCACTCTCAAAGACTCACCAGGAGAGCTACACTGGAATACAGACAAGTTTAAAAAAATGGCAAAATCAGAAATCTTTCAAAAATAAGAATAGAAGAATTCTTTCTCTATCCTAATTACTAAAATAGAAGCATGTGTATCACTTTTGGAATTGTGAGGAATTTTTGTATGGCCCACCTTGTCTTCTTTCTAGAAGTTGCACTGCACATCTTCTGCATTTTCCCAGTTTTCAAACACAACTATAGATTGTAAAATGAAAAACTAAAACTAAGAATCCAGTTGTGAATTTGCACTGCAGTAAGTTTCACTTGATATTTAGAATATGTTAAATATCTTCTTCAGGGTATCCAAAGTTTTTTTGCATTTGCCAATTCTCATAGTGTAGGTTATGATCTTCAATGTAAATGTAGGCCACCTCAACTTAACATTTGTCTTTCACTTGACATTTTTGTACCTCTAATACTTTTCCTTTCTTCCATTTGCCTTCATTATATCCTTTTTATTATTACTGGTTTATGTACAGAGTAAAACAATGCACATTACAGATACAGCTCTCCATCTTCATCCTATTTTCCTATGATGAGTTTTTTTCAACATTAGGTGGACAGTACATCACTACTGCAGTAAATGTCATTAGCAGATTGATTCTTTTTTCCAATGCTTGAAAACTCTGAGGAGGCAATTTCATCAGGTCTGTGAGTTTTAGAAGTCTAAAAATAAGACTCTACTCAGTCTGTGTTCTAAGCTTTTCATTAGGTCCAAATCCCAGGCTTCTTTCTGAAAATTAAATGAAGGAAATTGGAAATAGGGATTACCCATTCTTGTATTCAACAAGTTGAAGTGAAAAGTTTGTTTATTCACTCTTCTAGTTATATAATTTGAACTTGACTAAGCTGAGTAAAAGGTTCATTAACTGTTTGTTAGGATATTTCTGATGAGGTAAAAAAAGTTAAAAGTATGTAAACAGGTTTCCATTAATCTAACACATTTTTCACTACCTGTTGCCCTTTTGGTTTCAAATTAAGTATATAATTAGTTTGACTATATTCTTTCCTTAGAGATAGACAGGAAAATCTATGACTTGTGAAGGTGGAAAACAAAGAAATCAATAGGTGTCTGCCTTATTGGGAACCTGAGGGGATTTGTAAGTGTGGCAGCAAGAGCTGTTGATTTTGCTAAGATGGTATTTTACACTGTGTCAGAGATTATATCTTGAGTCTTATTGCAGAATCAGTAAAGAAATAAAATGTAACAAACTCTACTTGCTTAGGGCATAGAGAATACACCTGGAATCTACTCTGCAATTTCTCGTGGGTGAATTTTTATTCATATTTTTCTATTTTAACAAATACTCCCCATACATTGCAGAGGCCCAAGGACTCTTACAGATACAGTTTATCTATACAATAGACTGGAAATCTTAAAGCTATGAAGAGTTTGGGGAAGAAAAAAAAAGGAAATCTTTGGTAATAAAAAGTTCTGTCAAACTACTTCTCAGTTTTTAGTCTCTGCAGGCATCGCTCCAAAATAAAATATTTTAAAGGAGGGAGGTTGGGTTTTGAGTTTGTTTGTTTGTTTGTTTGTTTGGTTGGTTGGTTGGTTGGTTGATTGGTTAGTTCGTTGGTTGGGTTTTTTGTTTGGGTTTGTTTTGGGGTAGAGTCTAACTACAGAGGGACTTTTTATGCATTTGAAGCTGAATGAAGATATTACCTTACAGTGAGTGTAAGTTTTCTAGCACAATCATGCTTTCCTATGAATTAGAGCCTAAAACCAATAGAAGAAATGAACACACACACACACACACACACATATATATATATACTATATAATTAATTTATTTAATTTTTTTTAATTTTTATTTACAGAACCTAAAAGCTAACACTTGTAAGTTTTAAGCAGAGGTTCAATTATTTGCTTCTATAGAAAAATACAATTAATGAATGATAGGATAACCTTACCTCAAATACAATTTTATAAATCTTCTGTCAACTTAGATAGGAGCTCAGCTTTGAGATTTAAACATGCTCAGAGCCAAACTTAATTTGGGCAAACTTTCTGTTCCAGTTGTTTCCAGTTACTTCCATCATGACATGGATTCTTTACATTAGAGTTGCAAAGTGCTGCCTAGGTAGTAATCTGCATTATTGTTTATTCACAGTTTCATTAAATAATTTTCAGAAGCAAAAGAAAAAGTAAAATAAAAATATTAAATAATACAATAATCTTGCTCTGGAAAGACATCAGAATTATTTGAAGGGAAGGGATCTTCTGGATCATAATAGCTTGCTTGGAAATGGACAATATATTATAACTATATTATTACATATTACATATCCTATACCATCTATCATCTATCATCTATCATCTATCATATATTATAAATTGACAGTATAATACAACTATATTATTTTAAAAGTAATGTAAGACACTTCTAAACTTTTCTACAAAATAATAATAGAAATAAAACATGGTCCTGATTATGAACATTGACTGGGGTATGTGTCTGGAAAACAATTAATTTTGTCTAGTGTTCATGTATAACCACACTGATAACAACACTAAACATGATCAATTAAAAGACTTGCTGAACTGAATAGGAAGTCAGCAAGATTAGGAAGAACAATGATATGAAAATTTTAGAAATTAAAAGAACCATGAAAAACTAAGATTGTGAACCAGAATTTAGATAAATATGAGATAGATTATCACACTCTTACAATAGTTCATTGTGTCTGACCCTTGGCAATTACTTTCTAGCATTTGAAAAGTGGACAATGTTAGTATTTGTGTCATTGCTATTAGCAGCTACAGTACCTTTAACAAAACACTTTGAAAATAGAACCGTTTCCTTCTTTTTTTATTTTCTTCCCAAGCTATAACTAACTTCCCACATAGTCAGTGAGACAGCTGACAGGAACAGTGAAAAGCACATTATATGGGTTAGGATCCTTTTCCTGTCAATTGATTCCATTGGTTGTGAGACTTAAACAGTAAGTTTCAAACACTTAATGATGTCATTATTTTGTGAGATCCTTATTCTGGTTAAAGCCCATTATTATTAATGATATGTAAATCAAGCAGTAGCTTACAATGTAATTAATATAAACGCATGAGTTCTATCAACAGAATTTGACCCAAGGAGATCCTGTAGTTTACACCATTTTGCAATAAAACAGAAGTCATTTAGAAATACATTATTACTTCTTTAGGAGTAAAGCATTAGATAATTGTGAAGGATTGCTGTGTATACAATGTTCTGAAATAAGAATTTAAATTGCAAACCATGTGTTTTCCACATATTGTGTTAGAACAACTCTGATGCCCTCATGTGGGAAAAAGGTATTTTAACACATGCCAAGTTGGCTGAAAATTCATGTTAGGAAACAAATGTAACCTTGCCAAAATATTTAGGGACAACGTTTTTGATATTAAGAATATAATAGATTTTGTTTTCATTTCAGTTTGAGCAGGAAGATGCACCAAATGCATAAAAACAGAAAAACAAAGGAAAAAAAAAAAAGCCAAACAAAAAAAAAAACCCATCAAACAAACAAGACATAAGAATTATTTGAGGAAAAAGGTCAGGTAACAAACATAAAGGATCCATCATTCCGCAGAAAGGCTAAGAGTTCAGAATTGCATTTTATTTATGTCTAAAAACCACCTTCAATAGAAAAACAATCATTAGTTTCTCACTTCTTACTTCAACCATCAGCTCTTGTAAAAATGGTCTTTTCTAGTGGGAAGCCTAATTACTGTGTTTAGGGGGTAGGCGATTAATTGAAGAGTGGAAAATAATATTGGTTGTCTTTTGTTTAAATAATTTCACATCTAAACCCTGGGGCAGTATAAATTGTTTTAAGACTTGCTGTTTTACTGATTGACTGTCTATAGCTTAGTCTTCATATCACACTGAACATGAGTAAAAAAGGTCTGCTAAAATTGATTATTTCAGGATTTAGAAATGTATCATCACTATATATTTGTACTGAAGTTGTACCAAGTAATGTCAGGAATAAGCTAGTAGACTTACAGACAACTATAAACAATCAGCAGAAAGAATTCCTCATATGCCAAAGAGATCAGAATTTGTGTATTTTTATGATCTGACTACAGCAGAATGTCTGGGTAAAGTAAGATATAAGGGTTACATCATTTAAAGCAATGGCCATTTCATGGATTTTTTCCCCCCCAAACTGTCTAGATGAATGTGATTATATTCCCTTTGGCACCCCTTTATTTCTTTTTCCATGATGAAATATATATGACAAAAAAATTACTCAAAGAACTCAAGGGTTTTTTATACAGTTAGATGATCTGTGAACAGTCTATTTTCTGAGCGTATTCATTATTTCACCATCAATACTTTATGTGAACATATCTGCCCAGGGGTCTGCTGCAAACTATTCACTTTGGTTACTGTATTTCTTCGACTATTTTTAATTCATCATTTGTGCTGTATGCCTAAATCACATGAGTTACATGGCATTGTTTCTACTTCTCAGTTATTTGACTAAAGAAAACCTTTGTACAGCAGTAGGAAAATTATTTAATCAGGACTATCCTAAATATAATTTAATGTATATGAATATTCTTCTGAAGAACAGTCATTCCTCATAATTAATACAAACAGATGTTTCTTCTGAGCAAGCGTTTGCAACAAAAAGAGGTAAACGGAAGACTACATTCTGGTCAGATCAAAATCAATTGGAATTTTAGGCCCTGAACGTACTTTTTCTTCCCCTTGGTGTCTTCACTTAAGAAATGCTAAGGAATTAATAAACACTACAATTTCGACATCAGAAAACAGATAAATGCAACACCAGGGAAAAAAGTCATAGGGATGCTGCAACTAGCATAAACAAGATCTTCAAATTTACATAAAATTTTTGACCGATCATTCAACTTTCCCTTTCGGAGGAGGAGAGCACCATTGAAAGATACATCACCTCAAAGCATTATGGTAGACACCATCTCCTAGTGCAACTCAAGAAACCGATACAAAGAAATTAAATTCTGCTCCAATAACCAGAAGACTCAGATTTGGCCTGAAAGGCTGCCTTTAAAATATCACACCTTTTGCCTCCACATACAGAGAAGCCTGTCTGTCAGCCTTGTACGGCAGGGCTGTATTTCTTTGGGGAATCTTTGTCAGATGGTGAGGCAAAGCATGGATGGATAGTAAAAAAAAAAGAAAAAAACCAACCAACAAAACAAAAACTGCAAAACCACAACCATCCTGGGGCAATACCTTAAGGATATCCCTTTAGGAGTAAATATTGGCATAGTTCAAATTCCTTTACAGAATTCTCCCTGGATCCTGGTGGGTTTCCTTGTAAGGCTGATACATGCCGAGGCAGAGGCAGCCTTGGAATAAAATTAATGAACTTTTCAAGTTTCCAAGTTTTCAAATTAATTTCAAAACTTTTCAAGTTTTCTGATTCTGAAACCCAGATGTTTCAAATATTCAAGATGAATTTTCTTTAGCATATTTATTTTTCCAGAATAACTATCTGGCCTTGACTCCAGCTCTCAAAAAAAACTAGGAAAAAAGACTGTTCCCTTTTCCTGTGTCATGGGGAGGTCCTTACCGACTTAGGACAAACCCTAAGATCACAGCATTTCCAAACTGTAACTTTTCTACATTACTTTCTGTCAAACTGGAACTTACACCTTCTTGCTGACAAGCAGCATGATGAATTTTAGCCTCCCCATATGTTAAAACTAGCGCTTTTCCTAATGACCAACATAATTTTACTACATCCCTGAAGCTTTTCACATTTGCACTTTTTGTTGCAAAGATAGAGGAATGGTTTCAAGCTGAGACAGTAGGTTTAGGTTAGATATTTAGGTTAGATATTAGGAAAAAAAATCTTACTGTGATGGAACAGCTTGCCCAGAAAAGTTGCAGATGCCCCATTCCTGAAAGCGGTGAGGGAAAGTGGATAGAGCTCTGAGCAACTGAGCAACCTCCAGTGAGAGGTGTTCCTGTCCACAGCAGAAGGTTTGGAAACAGATGATCTTTAGATCTCTTCCTACCTAAATCATTCTATGTGTCTATGATCCTATGATTCTTCTTTGAAATACCAGCTTTTGGGTAGAAGCATGCAGTACTTCTGCATAAAAAGTAAATGACTTTCAAAACCTAACTAATCTTCCTGAACTCTCTAAATCATTGTCCTGAATGTCTGCATCTAAGGGGACTTTTCGGATATGGTTTACCTAAATTAAAAAAAAAAAAAAAAGGAAACCAAATATTGCTTGTTTCTTACTGCTTGTTCATGTGCCTTTCGAAGCATTTCACTGAGGAGTCTTGCTACCCATTGAGTCTTCCTCAGAAGCTTCCTCAGAAATCATTATGAAAACAAAATCCAGAAATAAGTAAAAAGCCTAACTCTAGAAAATAATGCAGAAGTTATCCTGTGAGAGTCAAACAACAGATGTTTTCCTTTGATGGTTAATCAGCTTTGGGAAAGGATCTTGAAGTTGCTTAGAAGTTGCTTTTTGTCCTGGTTTGAGAGGCAGTGAGTTTTTTGGGATGCTGTGGTCAAACCAATAGGTGCTCAGACTTGAATACTGGCACCTGGTGTGGTCACTGAGGACATGGGTACACCTCTGAGAACACAGCGGGGTAAAAGCTGAGAATTCCCAGGGGGAAGCGCTCTCGGTTCCATCCATGGAAGGGCTCGGAGCTGCCCTGCCCGGCTGGGGGCTGGCGGGGAGGGGAGGCCGTGCGGTGAGGAGGGGCCTTGGACAGAGAAGGGAGGAGAAGGCCCTGCAGGATGGAAGGGTGGAGGAGCCCCCAGAGACATCGGGCAGCCGCAAGTGTGATGCAAGTTTGTGCAAGTGAAAGATGTCCGAGAGGAGTTGAGAAGAATCCTACATGGGAGGAGGTGATGGAGAGGCTTTTGACTGGACTTTTCTTGTATAGCCATGGACAGAACCATTTTTCCTGGGACACAGAGACTGCATTTAGGGGGGAGGCAATGGCTGGGAGCCAAGAGAGTGCAGTGATGTGAAAGAGTGCATGGACAGAGACAACAGGTGAGGAGAGTGGTGGTGGTGCTCTCTCTCTTCAGGGAAGAAGAAGATCTCTGTTCTCGAGACCCCTTGGCCCCAGAGGGTGAATTTGGGGGGGACAGGTGTCTCAAAAGTGAGACTGTGCTTTTTTTAGAACTGGGCAAAGCATCCTTAAAAGTGGAACCCTAGAAGCAGCCCTGGTCCATGCACAGTGGTGAGAGCACCAGGCATGGAAGGAAGATGTCCCGATGGCAAAATGATCTCCGGGCAGTGCCACGTGTGACAGGGAAACACAAGAGGTCTCAACTGTGTTTCCAGGGGAAGCCTTTGGCACAAGAGAGACTCCTCTCTCCTTGATGAATTGAGAATTGATTATCTAAAGGGTGGTGATGGACTGAGAGTAAGTGATCTGAGGGATGGTAACTGAATTGAGAATCCAAGATTTTGTCTTACTGTGATGTATTGGGAATTTGATGGGGGGAGGAGGAATGTTTGGAAGGTTTTCATCCTGACTTCTGTGTGTTTCTTTTATATATTGTAAGTTAATAAAGCTTTTTTTTCCTTTTATTCCTAAGTTGGAGCCTGTTTTCCTCTATTCCTGGTCACATCTCACAGAAGACACCAGGGAGAGTATATTTTCATGGGGGCACTGGCATTGTGCCAGTGTCAAACCATGACACTTTTAAAAACTTTGGTTATTTGTCACTAAGAATCTCTTTAAATCTGGTGCAATTGTGGAAAAATTCCAGTATTCAATAAAGACTTGGCAATTCAGCTCACATTTCGTTAAAACTAGAGTTTAGTATGACTAAGCATACTCTGCTTTTCAAATTCTACTCTTCTATAGGCAATGTCTCCACATAACATTTCATGTCTTTTAGACCAGAAAGAAAATAGGGGTTTTCCTTCCACTCCAAACCAAGTTTAAGCTGAAGACTAGAATGGAGACCAAGAAACCTCAACCCAGTCCCTTCTAAATGTGCAACATGCTGTCTTCTGTTACCCCATCATGACTGAAATGGGAACTTGAACAGGAGACCAAAAATATTTTTTTCACAACAGACTTTCTTAAGTAGATAAGAATGAACATTATGCCAAAAATGGAAATGAAGGAGGTATGGAAATTATGGTTGGCAGTGAGAGGAATAGAGAAGCCTCAAAATGGTGAGGACAAACCAAGGAATACTCCAGCCAGAAGATAGCACTGTAAAAGAAACAGTTTGGGAATTATTATGAGCTGAGAGGAAAGGGTAAGTATAAATGGGCTTTTAAGAAACACCAGGCATGTAACCAGCCTGATGGGTGAGAAAAAAACCCAAAAACTTATTCAATCCTTCCTATAGTGCTGCAGATGTAGAACTATACCTAAAAACCCAAGTCAACGATTCTCACAAGCACTATCAGTTTTGGCATAACTCTCTCAAGGGCATTCAGTAAAACTAGACACTAAATACCTTGCTTCCAAGCAAGGACTGGGTCTAAAACTGTAAAACTGCTTATTTGGAAAGATTATTCTAGACCAGCAATCTTTCGTTTACAGAAAGTTTATAGAACTAAACATAATTTTAATTTTAATCAATAATCTTGTCTTTACAAATTTTAAACCAAGTACACCCAGAGACTGAATCAAATAGTTTGGGAAAAACTTAGGAATTATACTGTGGGAAAAAAAAAAAAGCCAATTTATCACTTGATTTAAAATTGGGAGGAATGCCTATTAATAGTTATTCTTTTTTATGCTGTATACAAGTGATTTGTGCTAAGCAGTCTAATTTACAGTGTGGATCAGACTCTCACTAGTTGCCAGCCCTGGATATAAGGTCTGTGGCAGACTCTCATGTGATCTCACCCTTAGAGACACATGGGCACTTTCACATCCAGAGCTGGCTGCTGTTAGTTCCACCCACAACTTTCTCCCAAGTCCCTTCACCTACTCACCATCGCACACACATTCACACACCCACATTCCAGACACTGGTGTCAGGTACACATGGCCTTCCGACTACCAGTCCAAGTTTCTTAGTAAGATAGAATTTATTAATAAAATAGGACAGACTGTGCTGATCAGGCACAGGGAAGGCCAGACAAGCAGATCAATCACATATGATCGGATCTTTTTATCCCCTTCTGCCTGTACTTTCTCAAATTTCTTCCTTCCCCAGTCATCCTGGTCCCTCTCTTTTCACCTTTCTCCCCTAAATCTACTGCAACAAGTCTGGTGCAATCCAGAAAGGCTTTTGTTCCCCGTGTCATAATGTGTCTCACGCCCTGAACCAGCCCCAGTCCCAAAGGTGACTTGCCCCTGATGGCCCATCTTGGTGGGTTTCACACCTGGACATGGAAGCTGAAGGTCTCTTGGGTCAGCTCTGGGAGGATCCAGACAAGGTAGGTGTACCCCTGAAATCTCCATCTGCAATTCCATGCCCCGGTGATTTTCTGAGCTTGTAGAGATGGGCCTTTCCTTGACTGGGTGATGACCCATGGGATGGGCCTAGGAGTAGCTGGAGCTGGATATTATTTGGCTCTCAAATAATATTGGTGGTGTCTCTGCTCCTTTGTGGGCATGCAGAGGAACTTCCATCACACAACCTAACAAAGCTTGATTCAATCATGTACCATAGTTCAACATTTCATATTAGTACCAGCAACCAAATAGTTCCTGTAAGCTAATATTTCCCTGTTCATATTGTCCAGAGAGACTACTTGAATATTTTTAATATTTTCAAGCACTAGTTTCAAGTGGAATATTAAGATACAGAAGGCTTATTTTAGGCAAAGTCTATTTTATCAGATGATTTATAAATTATTTATTCTTTAGAATTATCCAGTCTCATTAAATGCAGTTATTCCCTTGAAATACTTAACTAAAACTCAGTTTCAGTTCAGCTCAGCACTCTGAGTTTTTCTTGAGTAGATCACACCTGACAGACAGCTTATGCTTCAGAAGTCTTTCCAAGAGACATGCTATAATGGTACCAAAATGTTGCTGAACATTTGGTGCTGAATGGGTACCAGATATTTCCACATTTAAAGTTAGGCTGCTGATTGCAAATGTCACGCATCTTTTTAAAAGATCTACAGCTTGATTTGATGGTACCAATGATAGAGCATTTCCATGTCCCAATTTAAGTAAAACTCCTCAGAAAAGAAGTCTACATAAACTTTTCAATAAAATTAATGATTTATCAATCAGTTCTATTTCTCTTTTTTAACTCATTTTCATAATTTTATTGCAATTCAATTCTAGCCCCATGATCCCAGAATAAGCAAGGTCAAACCAGAAAATCAAATAGAGACTTTTTTTTTCCCCTAATAAGGGGAAACACCTTCCAGTAATGCTGATAGGATGGTTGTACATTTTTTCCTTTTTCATAATTTTGTTTTTTTATTAAAATTATTATATTTTCTAATATCACATTGTATAAGCTTTTTTTGGTTCTTGTGGTATTTACACTTGTGTAAAACATGGGCTTTTACGCTTCCATCATTACCCAGAGAAGACTTGCAAATTTTAACTTTAAACGTCCCACAAAAGTAAATCCAATTAAAAAGGAAGGATTGGAAGGGAGCTTAAACATCATCAAGTTCCAGCTTCCCTGCCATGTGCAGGGATACTTTCCACTAGACCAGGTTGCCCAAAGACCTGTTGAAGGTGTCATTGAACACTGCCATGGCTGGGGCATCCACAGGGCAACCTGTTCCGGTGACTCACCCTCATCCCCACTACAAAGAATTTCTTCTGTACATCTAACCTAAATTTCCCCTCTTTCAGTTTGAAGTCATTCCCCCTTGTCCCATCACTACAGCTGGTTATGAAGAGTCCCCCTCCATCTTCCTGGTAAGCCCTCTTCAGATACTGGAAGACTGCATTGAGATCTCCACTCAACCTTCTCTTCTTCAAGCTTAACAGGCCCATCTTTCTCAGCCTATCTTCTCTGACAAGGGCCCCTACCAGTCTCACAAACTCCTTAGGATTTGCTCCAACCATTCCATGTCCTTCTTATGCTGTGTCTTTTTTGGCAGAATTGGGATAACAAGTAACGGGTACAAATTGAAAGAGAACAAATTTACATTAGATGTAAAATGAAGCTCTTTACTGTGAGGGTGGTGAGACAGTGGAACAGGTTGCCCTGGAAAGTTTTAGATGCCTCAACCCTGGCTATGCTCAAGACCAGGTTGAATAAGTCCTTGAGCAACCTGGTCTAGTGGGAGGTATCCTTGCCCATAGCTAGTTGATCTCTGAGATGCCTTTCAATCTCTTACCATTCTGAGATTCTCCCAGTGCCTGCATTTTCTTTTCGCTACTTGGACTGTGTGCCTAGAACACCCATTATCGAAGACTTAAAACACAGAATTTATTGACAGCCTCAGCCTTTTCCATAATCACAGTCTCCCATTTCATTCCAGAGGGGGCCCACCTTTTTCCTTACCTTTATTTTGTTAACAACATACCTATAGCAGCTGCTCCTTTTCTCTGACACCCCTGGCCAGACTCAATTCTAAGTGGGCCTTAGCTTTCCTAACATCATCCCTAGCTTCCCATACAATTTCCTTGTATTCCTTCCAGGCCATCTGTCCTCTCTGTCACCTTTGTAATCTTCTGGTTTTTCACTGAGGTTTTGCAGCACTTCCTTATTATCTCTCCATGTCTCCTGAAAATTTTTTCCCAATTTCTTTCTTGTTAGGATGCACCACTCCTGAATTTGGAAGAGGTAATTTTTTAATATTAGCAAGCATTCTTGGGCCCCTCTGCCCTCCAGGGCTCTATGCCACAGGATTCCACTTCGTAGACTCCTCAAGAGGCCAAAGTATGCTCTCCTGAAGGCCAGAGCAGCGAGCTAGCTGAATGCCTTTTTCACTGCAATGAGAATCTCAAACTGCATCATCCACAGCTGCCTTGGAGCATGACAATTTCCACCAGTTTCTTCCCGTTGGCAAGCACAAGATCCAACATTGTGCCTCTTCTCATTGACTCCTCTATCACTTGTACAAAAAGTTGTCATCAACACATGTGAAGGATCTCCTGGATTGCTTGTGCCCTGCTGTGCTATTGCAATATGTATGATAGAAAGTTTTTGTAAAAATATTTAAATTTATATTAAAAAATAATGCTAATGTATGCTATTTTATGCCAATAAATATTGGCCATAACTGAACCATAGTCTTCAAAAACTGAAGAAGTCTCATACAAGGTAACCAAATAGAAGAAAAGGGGAAGAAAGTGTCCTGCTGCCATCACACAATACACACAATCCATACTAAAGCTCTTTACAGGTACTGATAAAGCCCCTGGGCATCAGGTGCCCAGGAGAAAACAAAAGGCTACCTCTGAACTTTTTGGGTTTTATACCACAGCTTTCACAAACAAACACAACCAGCCTTTCTCATGACTCCTTACTAGAAGAAAATATCCTGTATCCAGAGCCAATAAGTCCTTAAACACTAAGCAGCATTGCTGATGACACAGTATTTATATGCTTGTTATCTCTAAGGTGAAATACAGCACGGACTTCTGTATTGTATTTTAATGCAAGAACAGCTGCAGTATTTTAGCAATATTTATATGTGCTTACACACGGGGTAGACAGATTATCACAGCGATACCAGTATTCAGAAAACTCCACATAGTCTCCCATGCTATTTTGTCATATTGAATAAATAAGACCAATACTTTTATTTCTTTTCTTAAGCTTTGCTTTGGCAGGTTTTTGCCTTTTAATCCCCTCACAGCCTTTTAAGCATCCCACTATAGTATGTCTAGTCTTCCCTTAAAAAAATGCAAGTCTTCCTCCACTGTTATTTAAAGCATTGTGCTCCCTACCAGGTACATACAGAATGTAATGGTGATTAAATAACCATCTAGAATGGCTTTTACATGTGAATTTTCTATAGAAGGCATGCTTGCAGCATATATTTTATCAACACAGACACAGCAAAAAACATTTGCTTTCTTCAGTATTATACAAAATACCGGTTAAGAAACACTGCCAGATGCTGAAGTAATCAACCAGCTGGATATATGCAGCATCTGTGTCTTTTTATACCTCTGTATCAGGCAGAAAACAGTGATCCCCAAGTTGAATAAGAGCTTCTGATCAAGCACTGCAAAGAAATGACCATAATCACACAGCAAGGTATAATGTTCACATTGTCTCCTTTACCATAAAAGCAATAAAATATTTAATAACAAAAGAAAATCAGGCTTTGTTTCAGAAGCATTAGAAGATTCTCATGGTAGTCTTTCAGTCTCTTCACTTTGGATTCCCAGTTTAGGCAATAACTAATTCTCAGTAAAATCTGTCTGTTCTTTACATACAATCTTTTACAGAAGTCTCAAATTAATTTTGTCTAAATTAAACATATTTCTCAACTAACTCTGCTGCTACTTGAAATATTAAAGGATCTTCTTCATACTCTCAGTAAAGAAATCTGCAATTCTCATATTCTGTCCAATAACCAATAATTTTAAGGAAAATCATAAAAGTTTTTAACTTCTAGTTCAGATAGTTTAAACTCAGCATAATTAATTTCCATTTGTAAATTCAGAACTTCAAAAAAGTATCTGTCTGTATAACCAGTGAATATATTCCTCAAAATTAAGATGGTTTAGAAAACAACATGAAGACATAACATACTGTCAGATATCCAAAAGATTCATCATCTGGAATGCATGCGTTATCTTTCTTCACTTTCATGCAAAACATCAGCAATGGGCATAAGATAGGCTTCCAATTCTGCCAATAATCTGTGATTCTGTGATCTCTAAAGTCATATGATAAACTTCTGATGAACTAAAAAAATATTCCTAATAATTTTTCTCCTAAACAGTGCATTCTTTACATGCCACATAGAAAAGGAACCACCAAGAAATGCAATATGAAGGACAGAATTTCCTGGTCTGCTGTTCCCTGACTCTTTCTTTCTACAATTTTAAGGAAAAGAGTGATTGGATAGATTAAAGGTTAAGTACTCTTACTGTCTCCAATGTGAAGATTTTTAGCAAAACACTCTTCTATTTCAGATCTACAAACTAGTATCCATACAGTTCTGCATGCAGAGTTGATTGAAGTGTTACACAGTGCTTGCTTTATAGCCAATGTCAAAGCAGTCAAATCTGTGTTTCATTCTGCAGCTAGTTATGTCTTTACAATTAATTTAAAAACAATTACATTACAATCAGAAATCAGTTTTCAAGGAGAGATTGCTTTTGCAGGAAACAAACTTCTCACTCTAGTAGTCAGTGATTCTGCTATCTGAAAGTCCCAAAGGTTTTGCTTGCCAGTTTACATAATTTCAGGAAAACTCCAACGCTCCCCACATTCTCCACACACACCAAAAACAAAAATGGTGTTGAACACTACATGATCATTAAAAACTTTATATCTTAGAAATACTTGACCTGGTTTTGTGTATCGTGAAAAGTCAAACACAACTGGGCCTTTGCTCCTCTTCAATACTGACAGATGTGATAGTAATATTTTACTGGTTCTTCTGGAAAAGACATGGGATGTTCAAGAGTTTTGTTGTTGAGTTGTGCTTTTTCAAGGAAATGGACTTACTTATTCATGTTCAGTGATATCTCAGTACCAGGAAAAAGAAATATGTTTAGCAGGTGCTTAGAAAGGGTGTTCTCCTTGTCTTGAAATAGCAAGACACACAGCCAGTAATGCACAAGTACAAATAAAATTTTAACTGCTGTAGCTTAAAAGAATGTCCCATACCCATTTAAAATATTTTGCTAAGCAAACACTTAGACTATGCTATCCATGATGTGACTAAGTTTACATGTGCCCACTATTTAACACTGTCAAAATCCTTTTTCCTAAATATGTACAACACTTTCTAATTGAGTGCTGCAATGTGTGGAGAACTATAAGGAAAAAAATGGAAAAGCTAGACAGCAAAGAGTTAAGCAGATGGAGAGACAGTATCACCTCTGCCATTCTCTCACTCCTGGCCATCCTTCCTTCCATTATATTAAGATTCAAAGTAATTTTAAAAGTTTCTTTGCAGAGCTTAGAGTTCCATTATGAACACTACTACCATATTTTTTAAATTATTAGGTTTTTTCAAAATCGACCAATATCAGTTATTTTCAAAAAAATCTTACAACAGACTTCAAAAGAAAGGTAAACACCAAATATCAGTGTCATAGTGAAACCTTCCATTAAATCTTTCAGATATTGTCTTGTTCTCTTTGCTTCTTTCCTTTCTCACCTGTCTGAAATTACCACTTAACACTGAAATCATCACTATCTAAAGTTTTTCCATCAGAACCCAATTTTTCTATAGACATTAGAATTTCTTTATAAAAAACTGTCAGAAGACAACTTCTTATTGTTGTTGTTGCTGTAGTTGTTGTTTTTGTTGTTGTTGTTGTATCAGTTTGCAACATGTGATGTTTGGAAGTAAAAACAAGGCTTTTTTCTGGAGTAGATGAGCATTGCTCAAAGGAACATGTTAATCTTTTTTTTGATTACTCAACCATCCTGATCTCTTCTTCTTTTATTGTACTCCATCAAATGATATTTGGAGTTCATTTTACTTACTCTTCACTGCTTTTACCCAAGGTAATTCAAGAAACTGCCCTTGTTCCAGATCACCTGTTACTGAATCACTGGTAAAATTGGCTATTAAATGTTACTTTGAGGTTTGTCTGCCTAGAGAATCTCATTAGACTTCAGCTGAAGCTCCACACAGATTGGCAATTCTGTTGCCTTTGCACATTCATATTATGGCAGTTATCAACTACAACAGGTCAGAAATACAGATTATTTAAGGAATGATTGCTCATCTGTTCTTGAAATACCAAATCAGCATACTGATCCTTACTAAGACAGTGACAGGCATTTTCTGCCAGTGACCACATGAAACCCCATATTGCTCTCACTGTTATGCTCATTGATTTCTTTGAATAACACCAACAGGCTATGGATCATCATTTAGCTCCAGAAGTCCTCAATCTGCACAAGTTCTGACTCTTAACCACACTGCTTTTGGTCAAATGCAGTTTTAGTGGTCTGCAGACATGAAACATAACTTACATTACATTCACACAAGTTGTATTTCAATATACATCAAGATTTTGCAATCCCTTGTGATAAGCAACCATTTAATCACTTTAATTTCTTTCCTGAGATCTAGCTTGGGTTCCTTACAAAACGACCTTTGAGTCTTTGCACCATTAATTCTGCTCTTGTATGACTTCATCAAGCTGTTGTCATTCCCCAAATAAAAACCAAGCATCTTCTTGGACCAAGATGATTATTCTCCTCTAACTTTTCAATTCCTATCATGCAGAAGCTAAGCATAATGATTTTACCTACATTTAGGACTTTTAAAAACTTTAGTTAAACCTCATTTTGTGAACTATTCCTATCAATAGTATTTATTAGGATTTTTTATCTCTCTTATATACCAAACCAGCTGATGCTAAGATCAGCAGCATTAACTAATTTCTACTCCTAATATTGTTGCCTGTGGCTCAGAATGTGTGCACAGAGAATTTAATTTCTCATATAGATATATTCCCTAATATTGCCGCTTCCATCTAGGAGATATTTTATCATTTAATGGCCTTATTTTCAACAGAGATGAACACCTGCATCTTTCCTCAAAGCGGCCCACAATCATTAAGCATGTATAGTATTATTTGACTATGCACCTTTTTCATTTTCTCTTTGTCATAACAGAAATATTAACATACCTCAGCACATTACTTTTGCTCACATTTTTTGCATATAGTTTTGTTTTCCTTAGATTTTGAGATGTCATCAATGCTCCCTAAAATTAACCTAATTTCTAGTCCTAATGTTTCCAGCTTACTTTTCCTTACTTGCTATCAATGACATTTTAGATGAATAAAAACAAGCATTTCCACCATGCCTGAAATAATCAAAAAGGTTTGTTGGCTTGTTTTTTACTTTTCTGCTCCATACACAGAAAGAGCAGAAGACAAGCCCAAAAACTCATAAGACATTTTTAGTATTTTTTTAAGTAAGCTGTAGAGAAAGTAGACCATCAAAATTTTAAAGGTGGATTATTCAGTAACACCCAGACAATATGCACAAATCAAAAGAAATAAAATCTCAACTAGATAGGCATACATTACAGGACAGCTAAAATCCACATTGCACTAAAATTAAAAATCATGTTTGAGTGAAGTCTCATGAAGTGCAATGTCACTTCATACATTCGAGTTTAAGTCCACTTACTTAAATAAATGAGGCTGTGCAACTTGAAATGTAAATAATTATGAACCTTCAATAGTGATGTTACACTGTGGGAGAAGAACTTTTGAAATAAGCACACACAACAGTCCTGTCTTTGACTGCTAAGGTAATGACAGCTCTTTAAAACTGTTTCTTCTAATTTCAACAGCTTAAAAACTACTTACAAATATCACCACCTTTGAACAGTGTGGAATGCATCACTAATGCAATTGTTTGTAGAGACCAATATAATTATAAATAATAAAAAAATAAAATTAGACAACAAACTTATTCCAAGTTCATAACTTTTTAATGGTTAAGGAGGTTTTTATTTGAAGATTTTGGTCTCTTTTTCTTTTTATCTTTTTTTAATTTTCCCATGTCAGGAGAGCTGTTATATTACCAGTCCCAATTTGTGCCTTCAAAAACTTGAAAGATATTACAGAGTTTGGTAAAAGATATTACACAGCATAGTTCAACTTGATGACTAGTCATGACTGTATTGGTTTAATTGTTCTAACTGACTTGTCAACATCTCAAGGAGTCACAGACTTGAAATATTTTTATTGACCTGGAAAGGCTGGGAGGTTTTTTTCCTAATCTAGAAAGAGTCAGGAGGCCTTAGACAAGATATTCACTGACCTGGAATGACTGCTTTTTCAGCCTTTCTTGCTCCAGAATTATTGTAAAAGACTTTAAGCAACTATGCTTTTAGTAACAGGTAATCTAATTTGCTGAACAATGTGCCTTCATTTCTAAAAGCCCTTTAAGAGTCCATATATTAATTACTAGAATAAATACTATATGGCCTGCGCAGCGTCTGTTGGGTGAATTCTTTGGCACAGAATTTTACGGTGTTTTAATGGGTTTGTTTAGTCTCTGTTACTGACATACCATCTGAGACTGCTTCACTAGTGCTAGGACATTTTCTTAGATAGAAAAAAAACCAGTAAAAAAATATTTATTAGGAATATATAATAGAGACCATTATCCAGAAAGATTTCTTGATTTAAAATGGTATTTTTGAAAACTGGCAGCTGTAGCAAGAGGTTGGGTCTTTGGGCTCTGTTTTTAATGCCACAGGTGAATGATTTGATGTGAACATCCAAAAAAAGTTTGATAATATTTTACATTGATTGTGCATACTTTTGTTTCCCATATTTCATCCCACTGAGCAAGAGTAACTTAAATTCATTTTCCTGAATGAAAAGAGACTTGAGTTGATAGGTTGCTGCCCAGGACATAATTTTCTAGGAGGAAATACCAAGGCCCTTGAGTGAGCATCAGTCACTAATAAGGTTTTAAGCAGTTAACTTCCTTGGCCCTTCTTAAACTCCTGTTGATAGAGTTGTTTTAAGTAGGCGTGAACTTCCAATTCACTAGAGAACTGCCAACACCTTGTCAGAAAATGATCAAAGGACAATGTTTATACTGTTAGCTGTTAAAAAAACTGGGCTTATACCCTATATGTTTTGCATTTATAGCAAATGTCCAGTATTTGTCTTTAAATTTGGAAAAGCTGTCTTTGCAAGCTACATATGCCTTGCTATCTAAGGTCCTCCCTGCTTAAAATGAACATAATCAAGAACAAATGTAATTCCTATGGGGAAAGACATTTAAATAATGTCACCGTGATTTTCCTAATGTCATGAGAGTAAAAATGCAAGGGGCTTTGAGGATTCCAAGACATTGTCAAGATCATGGTCTAGAGAAAAAAAAAGTTGGTCATCCTTGACCTGAAGTCTATCAGTTATGCTAGATACCTTGCTCCCCAAGACTACAAAAGATCCTACCATTGCAAGCACAATATTACTTCTAAAAGAACCTGTTTAGAACATAAACTATGTCTAAAATATCTAATTATGAAGAATAGTAGATATCATGTTAGTCCTACATACACTCTGTAGTTCCAATTTTCAGTTGCAAGTGCCCATTACATCAAAAAAGACTTAAAATTATTTTCTATCAGTTTCTTTACCACTTGAAGTAATATAAGAGGAATTGCATTCAGGTAGGGAAGATTTCTTCCTGGTATAACTTCAGGATCATGGCCTATGTGTTTGTTTTGATAGGCAGCAAACAGTGCAACCAGCACAAGGAAATGTATGAGCTACTGATAAGAACAGTGTTGGTACATCATGTAACCAGACCATAAAGAGCTGATGTATTTTCTGAGACAGCAATTTTGTCTTATTTGAGGTGAAAGGAAAGAGAACAAACACAATTCAGTCTCTAAATAAACAACTTAGTTTTAAATTATAACAGTTCCTCTCCATACATTTGTCTCAGAACTGACAGATTTTTAGTCATTTTTACTCAGCTAAATGATACATCAGTTTCATTACTCCCCCCAGCAAGCAGATATTACAGGGATTAAACATTTTTGTATCACATTTAGTGATGAGGGTAAGATACATTTCAGCGGGATAACTTCAAAGGAAAAAAGGCAAAGATTCCTGAATAATCAGATGATCATGCCTTCCAGAGAAAAACAACCTGGCCTGGTGTGATGGTTCAGAAATTTTTCCTGCACAATGGAATACAAGCCTGGTCTCCATATCCTCAGCAAGAGCCATAACCAAAGCATGAGCAATATGAGAGAAGTGTGTTTGCAATTCTCTATCTCCTCTTGCTTTTTTTCCCAAATAATATCGTATCGTATAGGGCCTCAAATGGAAATTAAACTTTATTATAAGCCACTTCTTTCAAACATGTCATCCTATCCAGATGTTAACCTTAGTATTTCATCAGGAAGAAAACAAGAGCAAAGAATTTTTTCTCTCCGCATAGGTCAAAATATAAAAATAACCACAAAGAATCACAATTCCTTTTTTTCTTTTAAGAGATGAGATTGTCAATGATTTTTGAAGGTTTCTGAATTCCAGTACAACACACAAAGGACAATATGAAAAATCAATAGAAAAAGGTGTTGTAAAGAAATATTTTCTTTCAGTTGGTCATTTTAAAATTGTGAATGACTGCAAAGATCATTATAATTTTTAGTTAAAATAAAAATTGAATACCTTATCAGATATAAGAACAAGGGAGAGTAGAGAGCAGAAATTATCTAGTAATTACATGTCCTTTTTTTTCCTCAAAAGATCTGGTTTTGACTGAATTCTTTAGTCAAAAAAAAAAAGAGAAGTTATTATAATAGTAGAAAAGAAAGCTAAAGTAGATATAATTAAAAGTATGCAGATAAACAATTGACAATCTTTACATGGTAATTCCTTGGTAACCAGCATAATTACTGCAAAACTATTTGTCAAGAACAGTAGAAGTCCTTAGAGAAAATGCGGCTCCTAAACATGTATACGGAAACTGAGACTTATATAGTTTAAAGTCATTCCAATTATCTAGTTGTGCTGGTCCAAGTCCTTGAATTTTTTGAGTATGGTTACCTCCATTTACAAGAGCTATGGATTTCACCCAAATATTTTCTTTTTAAAATGGGAAGTTGGAAACTAAACCAGACTATCTATAGCAAGCTTTTTAATGAAATTAGTAAGTTTTAATGCAATTAGAGAGGAGATATCTGGAGTAGAAATAGCTAAGATAGTTGGTTAAAAGTTGAAGAAAGAGAACATCAAAGCAAATTGCTTTTTGCTTCAGCAGAAATTTATAGAAAACTTTTTTCAATGTCTGTTTTTATTGCTGCTAAAAAGATAAGAAGCAAGTGTACTTGAGAAAGGTACATAGAAACAGCTGAGAGGGAATAGATTCATTATGCTTGCCATGAGACGTGAAAGCCAATCAGAATGGTTATTACTGCATGATAGATAAAGTAATAGTAGTCCTCGTTGAACTGGCAAAGGCTGCAAAATCACACTATGATTTGACAATTATTAATTAAAATTAATAATTACTGGAGAAGATTATCCAGAAACCTTTATCAAACTAAAGAACTAGAGATTAGTTTGAGTTGGAAGGGAAGTCTTATAGATCATCTAGTTCAACTCACCTGTGATAGTAAGGGGCATTTGACCTTGTTAAATTTCTCTAGATTCCCACTAGGGCTCACTAATATTCTTGGGGCCACGTTCAATTAAATTTTGGCCGTCTCCATGAATGAAGATTCATGGAACAGATCCTGATGATGGAAAGAAAGGTTGCAAACGGATTTTCTTTTAATTAGCACTTTTTGCTTCTTGATGACCTCAGTGGTAATAGTTGTATAGCTAGAAAATGATATAAAATAACTCAGCGACTCACTTCTGCCATAATCCGGTTTTGTATGACATTGTACTGAGTACTCACTTGCATTTTTATTTATAGATATGTTGGAATCTACCTCCAGTAACTTCTGAAACAAAGCCTGGGAAACTGGACACTAGCAAAAACACTACTCCATTATTTCAGGAGAGGCAAGGTGAAGTGAGGCAAGGGGAGGAGCAACAGACTTCCTAGTCAAAGTTTACATTAAAATTTCTCAAAGCTTTGCTAGCCCCTCCCTGTGAACAAGCTGTTCACAGAACCCTCATATTACTCTTTTCTGTGCAACACCAGCCATGTCATATCAAGGCACCCTTTATTTTGTTAAAGAGTGATTGTGATAGTGAGTGTGCATAGTCTCATTCAGACAATCTTTTACCTAACTCAACAACCTGGTCTCTATCCTGACTTTTTGGAACTGGTGCACAGTTCAGTCAATGTCCACTACTATGTAGCAAGGGCTTCTCCAACAAATAAATAAATGTTCTCCTCCTTATTTAACAAGTGTCAATAGAAGTGTTTGAGACATTGAATACGCCTTTATCCATTAACTCATTCCACCACTAAAAATACACACACTCAATACAGCACTGGCAAAAACACTGTCAGTTAAAACAGAAAATGCTACCATTTTATGCAATTGTTCCTCCTCCAAAATAATAGTTTTCCTTCTTTCTCTTCCATCTGATAGCATTATAAAAGATTTTTTTTTTCCCAGTTATATAGCTTTTTTTTTTCTTCATTTTGTTAGCTTTTTCCTTTCCCTCAGTTCTACAGTGAGTAGACTGTATGCACACACACACATGCACATCCACCCCCCACCCCCGCTCTTTCTCAGTGTCTCTGCTTTTAGCAATAATTTGCACATAATGGAACAGCCAGAGGGGGGTTTGATCAATGACCTCTGTCTCAGAGATGCTGTTCCAAGGGAAACACATCTGCCAACATAAAGTATTGGAGCAATCATAGCTCAGTGAGCGCCGTAATAAGCAACTGTTACACTGGAGCCATCAGTCATGTTCAGTTACAGACCTGAAAGGATATGGCACCTCAGGGAGCAATGTCCTTCCATAAATTTGGGCAGCAATGAAGAATGATTTGCAATCAAGTAATAAAAGGCCTAAAAAAGGTCCACCACGCATACTAACATCCAATACAGCTGACAAAGAAAATAAAAAACCTTGGCATTGTTTGCTCGTTATGTAAACTACACAGCTGTCCAAGCAATTAAGATATGATTTTGGGAATTCTCTCGTAAAAATTTGCTAACAGCGCTTCCACTTGTGAAAGTGACATTCTTCTTTATCAGTAAAGTGCATTTCATTAAGGTAATGCAATTTCATCTAGCTTAATAGTAGGAATTGCTTAACCTTATGGCAAGAGTACGTAAACAACATAAAATTAATGACACTCCGTGCATTGTGGGAATAGATTTGCATTAGTGACAGCATTGATCAAGTAATAGAGAAACTAACATGCACTTCAAATTGTTAGTACTCTAGGGATTCCTGTTCGCTATCTGCAAAGTCATATTTCTGGTCTTCTGTTTGCAAAACTGTTAGAAAAGATAAAATTCAAGTAAGCTTTGCAATTTTTTAGTACTAACACTAATGAAATAAGCATGATAAAAAAGGCATGAGTCTGAGGGGATCCATCTTCACAGGCAGGCTAAAAATATAAATGGAACAGCAGAGATGT
Source organism: Fringilla coelebs (assembly GCF_963513975.1). Classification (NCBI taxonomy): domain Eukaryota; kingdom Metazoa; phylum Chordata; class Aves; order Passeriformes; family Fringillidae; genus Fringilla; species Fringilla coelebs. The sequence continues at coordinate 36,848,255 of NC_140031.1, forward strand.
GCAAAGGTCTTCTAGAAGTGATGATTGACTTTATATGCACAACAGCCCCATAATTCAAGAGGTTTTTTCTTCCATTCCTTCAGATAAGAAAATTTTTAAGTGCTGCAGGCATCACTTAATGTTTTGATATTTTTATGAATCCATCTACAGGAATGTTTATTATGCTTATATACTTTATTATTTCTGCTTCTTTCATTAATAGTATGGCTGTGTGGTTTTGCACAGTATTATGGGCTGGACAGTTGTTTAATATATAAGGTTTTTCACATGTCAAAGTCAAGAAAAAACCACTGAGTTCATCTAAAGTTACATCTGCTCGCAGGAGGGTCTACAGTCTTTTGTACTTCCTTTCTTCCAGAGATGAGGTTTTATAGATACATATAACACAATATCAGTCTATCAGCAGAGCTTGTTTTGGGTAGTCTGACCTCTTTCTTATCAGACATGTTTTTCTAAGGCCCCTATTGATGCAAAAGGTTAGGAAACCTCTGACTGCTTAGAGAGGTTTTGTTACTGCCTGAAAAATCTCCCTTAGGCCAGCACAAACATGTCAATCCATAGGAGTAACCCCTGTTAAAACAGCTATATCTTGATTGTTAGTATTTATACACTGCACTGAAGATCAGCTTTCAGTTTTTCTGTGTTTCAGAGGAACAACTTAATAAAACTTGTCTGAAATGTTCTCATTTTATTAGTGTATGCCCTTGTTTTCTCACAGTCCAATTAAATGTTGTGGTTTAAAACCAGCTGGGAATTAAACTCCAAATTAGTCTCCCTCTGGTGAGAGAGGAACATAGGAAGAGACTATAGGCTGAGATAACAATTTACGGAAAACAAACAAGAAACTAACAGGAACAGCAACAATTACACATTAATAATAAAAGCATACAAAAGAGAGAGGTATTTACACAAAAATGTGCTCAGCACCCAGTATGGCTGCTGGGACAAAGACAAGTTGTTGGACATTACTGCTGCTGGCACCACATGGCCTCCTGTGACACAGGAGAAAATGACAGACATTACCACGGCCCAGCAGTGACAAACTCCCCTTCCCTGAGCCAGTGGAAAAAATTATGGACAAACCTCCGCAAGCCAGGTTGTCCACATCACTCCACTCCATCACAGCTCCTCGTAGCACCTATGGTACAATGCACACTGCCAGGTTTGGGTTCATTTGGCTGGCTCAGTTCAGCTCTATTCTGCTCAGCTGTGTTCATCACTTGGACTTGCATTCTCCCTTGGGAAAGAGGACCAAAATGGTGTGGCTCCTGCTGTGTGGTGGCCGTTCGCTCCCCTGAAGCCATGCTCCCAGCAGCGACAGGTGTGACATCAAATAGCTAGCTGGCCTTGCCCACACAGCTCTGGGCCCACCCAGCCTCTCTCAGAAACTGCGAGAAAACTAGGGCAGTGTACCAGCAGGAAACCCATCACAGAGATGATGGAAAGTAGGGAAATGGGGAATGTTTTAGCCAAGATTGGCAAGACATATACAACAAGGAGTGCTACTTCTGGGACTTTTATTTTGGTTTGGTTTACAGCTTATTGCTTATTTTAGGGCTTTTAATTTAAAAGACAAAAGCTAACTCTGTCTCTGTCTTCCAGATGTGATACATAAATGGAAGCATTACTAGTAAATCCTCTTCACTTAGTTAACTTCATAACTGAAAAAATGCTGCAGATATTCCTGCTCAAGCAATATGCATGTAGTAGACAAGCTTACAACACAGTCATAGTCTCAGGTCTCTTTAAGCAATAGCAGTGTAAGGTGTTATTTAAAACTAGGGTAGGTGACACTTTCATATGATATTGGGCTAGACTCCTTGTTCAAAGTGTCCTTTTCATATTGAAGTTATTCTTCAGCAGGAAAAAGATTCAAAGTTATGAAACAAGAGTCATGCAACTAGAGGGAAAGGACATTTTACTAGCAATCAGTTGGGTCCTTGACTACAGTGGAAAATCCAACAAAGAGCAAATTCCTCTTATTTAAGACACACCAGTATGTCATTCCAGATGGCAGACCAGACACATTGCTGGATTACTGAGAGCAGAATAGAATGAACAGTATAAATCTGAAGCCTAAAACCTAAATCTGTATAATTCCTAAACCCATCAATTTTTAGATACAGAACAAGCAGGTCTCTGTATGGGTATCTCTAAACCAAGAAAGAAGAGGATTAAGAGAATGCTTTGTACAAGTCCCTAAAGGCATTTGTTCTTAAACAGTTTACCTCTTTACTGCTATGCACAGTAGGACTCCAGGATACTGTAGTTCACAATGTTAACTTATGACAGGACAACTAGTCCCAAACAATGTTAAACAATGCCTGGGGGATTTTGTAAGTCTGAGACTTACAAAATTGCAAAATAAGCCCTTTTAAAAATATTTTAAAAGGTTTGGGTTTTTCCCTTTTTTTGGGCTACCATGTTTTAATTCTCTAATGCTTTAATACTCTAATACTTTTATGTTTTGGGCAAAAAAAGCTTTGTTCTCCAAATATGATTCTTCAGTTTCCACAGAATTGTTTATTACTATTTACACCAAAGAGCAAGTTTTTCTTAAAAGGTGATCTATCAAGACTGGCTTCAATCTTGAATGGACACCCTCTTCTGATTGAAGTAACACAGTAGATCTGAGGGAAGGGATAGAGATAGATTTGAATGTTTTACTTCCTTCTTATTTCTTACAAGATTTACGTGAATCAGATGATTGTGTCCATCATATCATATTTTTTAATCTGTACTTCCTTGGTGCCTCCAACACAGAGTGCTGATTTCTGCCAATAGTTCGAACTCAATGTTTTCCCTCCTTGTTTCCACCTCAAACATCTTTTAGTAAAAGTCACTACTGTTGTCGTTTTCTAGGTGAGGACACATGGTCCTCTTTGCATCAGTGAGACTTTTTGCAGCCCTGAGGGCTCAACAGATCATAAAACAAAAATGATTAAATGTTCTGCATCTTAGTTAGAGCACAAAATCTTAGTAGCCAAAATCAAGGTATGTTTATCTTTTAGGTTTAACAAAATATAAATACCTTATGAGCAAATTTCATCCATGAGTAGAGCACCAACATATAACCCTCTTGGACTTTCAGGTACTTGTGGTAAATTGCACCATTTGAAAATAAGGGTACAATTTTTAAAAGCTCATTACAGCAACCATGCATTTTATGTCATAATTAACATAGTCAATTGAGTTGAAATCCACCTATATCACATATACACACTTATTTTAGTGACAAAACAGCCTCAACACTATCTCCAGAGGCAAGTATATATTGGACTCCTTAATGTCCAACACTTTGAACCAGAACTATGAAGATGTTGCCTTACTAATACAACATAACTATCATGAAGTGGAAATTAATTAACAAATATATTCCTTTTATTTTCTTTATCTTCTCTTCAGCTCTGGTCATTCAAATCTAATGTATTCTGGATGAGTAAGGTAGAAAAACAGATAAAAGCCATTCAGTTCACATGTGTCTCTTTCATCACAGACAGACAATAGTGTCAATTCTGTTTTCCTTATGGATAAGATTTAGGGGAGCTTCCCTGTAATGGAAGCTGTTCACGTGTCTTGGAAACTGAATATCTGCTTTACACAAGACAGTGACTTAGAAAGATTTTGTTATTTTTAAATGTTTGATAGGATAGATACTTGGCCAACTGGAGACTTAGCCATTCTGGAGAAGCTGTAAAATGTAATGCCATATTCTTAATTTGCAGTACCTTATATTTGTCACTTACTACATTTAAACATAAGATCACTAAGAACTATACTTCCTGACACTCCTATGGATATGTTGTCTATAATTCTGATAGTTCAATTTAATTCAAAACAGAAAATAGTTTCCATCCAATCCATTTCCCCAATACCACAACTACATTCCTGGTCTGCTTTAAAATATTTTATAGGGTATAAATGTCTGTATACTAGGCATTTGTCAACTAGTCAGGCTTTTGTTCACTTGGAGTGCCAAGTGACTTCCTAACTTTATATTCGTTGACAGTAAATGCCAATACTTTCATAAGTATACTCTACCTATTTAATTACTATTGAGCTGCAATTAAAAGCTTTCTCTCCCTGTCCTTAAACAATACTTACTTGCAACATAATTTGGGCTAGACTCATACAGACTTGGGGGTTTCAGTGGAAAAAATCCAACAAAAACAACCAACAGTATTTTGACATTACTTTTTGGCTTTCAAATAATGAGGTAGAGTGAAAAAAAAAACCCACCGCAATTAATACATCAGAGAGCTCTCCCAGGCTTTTATAGCAATACAAGATTTTTTGGCTATAAAGAAACATATTGGATCTTCAGAGCACAGCCCATTCTTCACTGCTTCAGTTGTCTTCTTTTGTTTACAAATCCCTGCCATCCTTCTCTGTGAATTGAATGCTAAACTGTCTCTGGAGAGACGTTATATTGCTTACAGAATGCCTCAGCAGATGGTGCTTCCTGTTGCAACAGAAGGCTGTGATTACACCTGAACTCTTCAAGAACTATAACTTACACAGAAAAACAAGATAAATGGAAGTCTTACAGCTCTATCCTTTTCCTTCTCTTTTCTCTCACCTTCAGAAAAAAAAATGTCTAGATTTGGAAACTGCTAACATTTTACCACAATAGTTTGGCCCAACCTCCATTTCAGACATTTGATCACTCTGTATCTTGTTAAGAGCACACTGCTTATTATAGTTATAAAACAGAAGAAACCTGCACCAGGAAGAATCCATAAACACAAAATGAAGCACCATGAACACCACTGGATTCAAAAGTTCAATGTTCTATAGCAGTTCGCTACTGAATGTGAAATGGATGCTTTTACAGAAGATCTATGAATTCTTTGCAGGAAAAGATTAATGCTATATATTCCCCATATCTATTAATTTCTGTAAAATGTAAAGCTAATTTTGAGACCATATAGCTTAAAACCAAGAACCCTGGCAGCATAATAGGAAGCTAAATATGTATGTGTTCTCTTAATAATTAGCAGATAAAGAATTACTTTGAAAGGCAGCCATCAGAAATAAAGATTTTCTGTAAGTTACTTCCCAGTCTCTATATCCCCAATACTGCTCTGCATGGTTTCTACAGACAGCCTGTATAGCTCACATGGACGAAGCAAGACAGAAAAGGGTCAATACTACTCTTGCATGTACTAGTCATGCAAATTAATCTTTAATCTGCCAGACAATTGTCCTTTTCTGTTGTGTGGCTCTATTGGGCCTATATCTATATCTGGGACTGTATCTGCCTATCTCTACCATGGTTATTTTGAGCTTTGATTATCTTCAAGCTTTCAGTACTCAAGAAGATTCAAATCAAAACCAATGTTTAATTTGTTTGTAGTGTTCCTGGTGGCAAGGGACCTCTTAGGACCTTACAAAACAGAAACAGATGAGAACAGGTCCAAGTCCTTTTCTTAAAGAGTAAATGGACCTGCCCACATCTTAGTGTCTGAAGCTGGAAAGGCTTATTCACTGAAGCTGGAAAGGCTGCATTCATCTGTGTTTTTGTAACCAAATGACAATATTTTCACCATAAATGGATCCCCATAACAGATGACCTGCTCCTTATCCCCCATCCCAAACTGAACTTCAGAGAAAATTAAATTTGTATCTGGGTTTTGCAACTTTTATCAATCTCTAACTTTTTATACAGAAGATTCATCAGTTTTACTGTAAACCTTATCAGAACTAAGTCTTTGGTGTTTTCTGTGAAATTTCAAGTCTCACTGTACAAAATCATTCATAAAAGTTACTAGTTTAAAAAAAATCCCTCCAAATCTTACAGGTTTCAAGACTTAATAACTTCTTAACAATCTCTTTTTTTATGGCTCTGTTTTCCCCAAGAAGTTCTGGCAGATCTGAACAGCATCTGGTAATGACTAATTTCTTTAAATAGGAAAAAAACCCCAAACCTTACCTTATCAGGTGATTGTTAGTTGCCTCCCCTTGCATTCTCAGGATAGAGCTCTTGTTGCCTCCCCTTGCATTCTCAGGATAGAGCTATACATTGTAACAGAGGAATGTGACACTCCACAACTAATTGTATTACTGCTGTGTTTCACACCTTTACCAAGCTCTGACCAGACCTGACCTAGATGTTCTGCTTCCAGTTTTTCTTACTACCTGCCTCTGCATCCTTGTTCCCTTACACTCCTCTCTGTAGGTGCTCTCTACTCTCCTCCCACCAGCACAGCCCAAGGGAGAAGAACATTCTCAGGCCCTTGCGTTCATTGCAACATTTCCTACTAACTCAAGTGGCTGGATGGTGCATCCCTTCTTACAACTAACAAATAAAAAGAATTTATTTGTACTGATTTAAGAATTAGGATAGCACTCAGTCATTAACTTAGTATGATCCTATCAGGTGTTAGAACAAGAGGCCTCAAAAGAAGATGTGGGGAAATAAGTCAAATTCAGTTCAAATAATATTTTATTTTAAAACCAGTATCAATTCCAGTTTTTGTCAGCTTGATTAATTTTTTTAGATGTCACTTTATATAGGCCTGCCTAGCTATATGAGTACTTAAGCATGATGAGCAAGTATAGGAACTGGATAGTAACCTCACTTTTGTTAGAACACAAAAATGAGAAAGTTAAAATGACTAGGTCAATAATCCCCATAGTCTGTAAAGCACTTTTAAACACATGAACAGAGATGGCAACATTTTCATCTTCATTAAAGATACATGGGTCAAAACCTGGCGGTCATCTCAGATTCCTTCACTTCTTTGTCTTGTACATCCATAACAATGGCAAATCATGCCACCATGATGTTTTAAAAACCTCTCCACCAATTGTTCTCCCATTGTGGTGGAATAAAATATAAAAACAACAACAACAACAACAACAAACAAAAAAACAAAAACAAAAACAAAACAAAACAAAAAACCTCTAACTCCTTACTTCAGTTTTTCTGAATTAGATAAAAGATAATATATTGCACGATTATGTACACACCTTACCTCATGTTATTTACATCCTTCTGTACTTCCTTTACTCCCCTTCATTCTTAATGTATGTTTATCTGCTCATGTATAGTTTCATCTTTCTCATATTTACCTTCTGTTTTCCTACATTTATTCATCTCTTGGTGCCAGTTAAGTAATTTCCTTTCTCAGATGATTCCTCTTAGAAAAAAGCTCTGTCCCTAAACTATCTATTCAGGTAATCTTCTACAGTAAATTTTCTATTAAAAAAAAAACAAACCCACAACGACACCCCCGCCTTGGAAAAAAAAAACCACCAAAAAAACCCCCAAAACCACCAAACCCTAAGAAACCACCAAAAAAAAAACCCAAACAAACCCTACATCTTGTGTAATGGGAGTAAAAGAAGAAAAAGAAGAAATAGACAAAAAAAATTAAAAGCTGCTTAGTCACTGTAAGGCATACCTTTACACTTCTACTTGGCTGATGAAAATAAATGGTTCATTGGCTGCAGAAAATAGAATTGTTGCCTTTTATAAATGGTGAACTCAAGCCTTGAATTCAGGCACATTTAAAAAAACTCTTTGTCCTCAGCTATTAATCCCAATGTATGATTAGCACAGTTAAATTTGCAGCAAAGTAGCCAGGACAGATTCAGGCAGTCAAAAATCTACACCTAGGGAAATATTATATTTTCATGCTGGTGTCCATGCATAGTCATGGCTTGCTTGCCTTGCATATCAGAGAAAGCCATTTCTTTCTTCCCTCTTCAACTGGTACTGAAATCTTCTCTACTATTTAAAGATCTCTATTTTTTTATTTCACACTTTTTTCTTGATACTACGGAGAATAATGATTCCTGTGTCTTTTTCTAAAATTTGAGGTTTGACCACCCATCCCAAGAACAATACCATTTCTACTGTCATCATCAGCTTTTTTCCTGAATGGATTCTTTTTGCTTTTTATGACAGAACTCTCCTTCTCAGAAAATCGGCTTAAATCTTTCCATATTCATATGAACAGCTTAATATTCTTTTTAATGTTCTTTGGGACCTCTAAATGACAATAATGCTTTGTGTATTTTTGTGAAGTGCTTCACCAAATTGGGAGTTATCCCAGATATTGCCAGAACATTTCAAAACTTATCACATTCCATTTTTCGTGGCTTTTGGTTTGTAATGAGTGTTAGGAAGACAGTGATGTTAGGAAACTGGTCTAAGCAACTGCTGAAGCAGCAGACCTTAGTGGTGTTATATGGAAAGAGCAATGCATTCAAATAAACCTCACTTACTAGATACATGCAAAGACGGATCACTAGTTCTCTCTACAGAGGTTTCAAAGCACTTTTTTAGAGGTAGGCAAAAAGGTGTTTCATAAATTTTACATTCCAACAGTACTAGAAATAACACATTTTTCTGAATCTTCAAATATCAGTGCATCAGCTGCTATTCATCCTGTTCCTCATCTGAGGAATAATAATGTGACACCTATTAATGAAGCAGACAATGATCTTCAAGACCTCTATATCCCCATCCTCACAACTATGTTTTCATGTATATTGACACTTTAGATATACTTCTTAGATAGGCTAGTGAAGGGGGAAAAGGCTATGTGTTTTCATAGGAATTACACAAATATTACTGAGAAACTGGTTAAAGGGAGTTACATAAAATTGACGGAAAGTCAGTGGTAGGGCACAAAACAGAATCCAAAGCTAACTACTATCCTTACTTTCAAATCCCCTTTTCAATACAAAGTTGTTTTTTATCCTTGACTTTATTGGAACATTGTACACAATCAGGAAAGAGATGAGTCAAACTTTAATATCAGACATGGCGAGGGAGTTGTGTTCCTCTACATTGCAAATATCACCAGGTTTTCAGATTTAAACTTCAGAGTTTCATGCATTTCAGCATAATCACTAATCAGAATCATCATAAAAAAATTGATGACATAAAAAAACCTCACAAATCTAGGGTCTCCCTTCTTCCAAAATTTCTGAAGGGTTTTTGAGACCAGCTATTTTCAGGAAGGTCCACTGTCAATATCTGAATGAAATCACATATTCTGCTTCTCCATAGGACATTGCCAAATGAGATAATCAAGATGCTTATGAAATTTCATAGCATGTTTACCAGGCTACAATATTGGTTATGGAAAACAGTCTCACGCAAGAAAATTTCACACCGTTTCCAGTTCAAGATTTACACCATTGAAGTTCACAAGAAAAAATTTATAATTCATATAAATATAAAATCTTAATATAAATTTTAATAAATTTACATTTAAATTTTTATATACTCATATTTTGCATTTTGTTTCCCTCCAATCAATGACTGAGAAAACAATGTGCAATGCATACTAAGAATAATAAAATGTGGTTTACAATAGAATACATGTACTAATAGTAGAAAATTTGACAAAATATCAATGATTTTTAATTTGGTTTTAAGGTCCTTCTTCTTGAGAGACATACATGCAACAGTGACTCATGTTGGCAAAAAGTACATGTCCTTACAAAATTTTTAAGATAGTTGCTATTTTCTCAGTTGACTTTATTATTACTTCAAAGAAACAAACTCATCTAACAGAATCCAAGTGTTGAAACAAAGGAGCAGAGGTCTTAGGGAAGTTCTCAGGTTGAGAAATAACAGGCTCACTAAATAATTGTTATTTTCTCTATGTAATATGGAATTTAAGTATTGAGATATAGGAGATCCAGAGGGAGGATAAGATTTTCAAACATTTGACTGATGGTCCATCTTTTTTTCCAATTGTCTTGTTAGATTACCAATTTCAAGTCAAAGAATATACAGTTATTACTTTTAAATATGGAGCAATTTCTAATTGGAACCCTGAGCTGCATTTTGTAATGTGACCTACATTTTTTGGAAAGCTGCATGAGGTGTGGAATTAAATCATGTTATCTGATGTATTTTATACTTCAAACGTACTTTTCTATTTTTTAATTTTTTTTTTGCATGGTTGGTGAAGACAATTCTGAATGTGTCCGTCAATTAGCAGCTAACCTGCAAACAAATTCTTTGGCTTGGTTAATTAACAATTACTGTTCAATTTTCTCCTAAAATATATTTCCCAGCTACTAGTCAGTATATTTGCATTTGACCAAAGATGTCAGGTAGTATAAAGTCACTTTCTTTCCAAAGTGTGTTGGATGTTTTCTTTTTGATGAAACCCTTCAGGATTCTTTGTGTATTGAAAGAAATTATATTTTCTTTAACTTGTGACAGATGTAGGTACATAAAGTAATACTGATTCAGAAAAGATATTCAATCAAACATGTCGACACTACTTGTATGGAGATGTCATCATGTCCAGAAATTCATGTTCCTCCTCTTCTGCTGGATGCAGGGGACTGAAAGTGCAGGACACTACAGTAATTTTGTAACATATCTGAATAAGAATCATGGCTCATTCATGGTATTGGTAACAATATGTAAGGAGTTTTTTCCTTTTTTTTTTTTTCTCCCATGCATTGCTAGGCGTCATAGGAACTCTTCAGGAAAGAATCACTAATCCAGGCACAGAGGATCTTTTTAAAGCTCTCTCCTCTCTACCAGTGCCAAGGCTGACACCTGGTGCCCAAGCAAAGGACACTGCTCAGCTCCTAATGAAAACACCATCCAAATTTACACTGATTTCCAATAAAATGTATTGATTTAACAAGGCTGAAAGACTCCCATCCCTTTTATCCACCAATTTGCATACATATTTTAATTCTCATTCAAATCTATTGAAAGCGTAGCATACTTATGGACCATGATTACAGCCTTGTTCATCCCTTAACAGTTAGAGTTGCTGGATCATTAATATCAATAATGAGCTAGAACGGCAATTAGTGTCTAAATGAAATATGCCATAAATTACTGATTTATCATTATATTTGTCAGTAAAAATATATTATGAAATAGCAGGGTAATTATATCATTCCACAGACTGCAAAACTGTAAGTTTTTCCTAGGAGGTATCTAAGAAAAATAATTATAAACACTGTAATTTTATTGCCAAATAGTTTGTGAGAAAGTCACAGCATCTAGTACAACAAGAAAATCCAGCAAATTTTTAAAACTGTGAACTCTTAGGTGCTATCTGTTAAACAGTTACTTGTTTGCTAGCTTGTCTGACCCATTGCCTTCTTCTTCAGATGTTCCACCTTTCACCAGTTTTAAATTGTGTATCTTCATTCTCTTCTTGGACTAGATTTCAGACACTTTCTCTCATTAAGCTGGCTCAGACAAAAACTGCCAGGCTGCTTAGCCACCCCATTCTTCTCCTTTCTTTAGTATCTATTTTCCAAAATCTGTGGCAGAGCAAGGTTCTAAAACTAGCTTTGATCCTCATATATCATTTACACATTTTCTAATGAAGTAATTGAAATATGGATCTCATAGATGTGCTGCTTGTAGTGTATAAAAAGTATTTCTAATCTCATCTTATATAGATACCATTTCTACCACTTCATCTTCTCCAACATTTCAGTTTCGCTGCAGCAAGAAGAATCGTGCTAAGTTGAGGGGTTTTTAAGAGCATGTCACTGGATATTTCAGCAGAGTTTTAACATGAGTTTCTGAATTAATCTCTTCCTGTATCTCTTTATGATACAGAAAATTCACTTCTGTTTTATTCAGTTAGAGGCATTTTATTATTTTTTTTGTATACTCACATATGTATAAAAGTATGAGGTATTCTAAATGCCTTGTATTATATAAGAACTATAAATAGCAAACAAAAAAACCCAAAAAACCTGAACAAAAAACCAAACAAAACAAAAGGAAAAAACCCAAAGGAACCCAAAATTTAATATTAATTCTGTTTTCATTCATTCTAAGAGTTTCAACTTATGTCCATTGATCAGAATATGCCATTACAGCATATGAAAGATCACTTTCCTTGAATCGTTTGCCAGCAAAGAAAGACCAGAATTTGTGGATGATAATCAGCAAAATACAAAGTAGCCATGTTAAGACTAACTCTCTCTTGTCACTAATTGTAACTCAGCAGTAGTTCATATAAAAGTTTGCATCAGGTATTAAAACAGAGTGATTCCTAGTGATCAGCTGTTTGGAACAAATTTATGCTGCAGATCACCTGCTACTCAAGTTGGATTCTTTCAGGTATTTCTTTAGCATTTTCCAAGAGTTCCCTGGGAAGATGCCTGCAGTAGCTTATAAAGTCTAAAACTCTAAGAAAACACAAGCTTGCCTGTTCTAATAAAAGTGACACTCAAATATGAAGAGTGAAGAAAAAAATCAATAATACTTCTACGTGGATGAGCCCCATGTTTGGTCTTACAGTTTATTTGTAGACTCACTGCGACCAGTATCCCAAATGAATTTTTACACCACATAGTCAGAATTTCTCAAGATGTTTGGGAGAATGGACTTGTGATATAGTCAAATCACAGTAGGAAGGATAAGGATATTCTCCCATCACTATCAGCCAGTACACAGTTGTCTGGTATCCACTTCTTCTCAATGTGATGTCTGGAAAAGTATCATTTTTTCTGAATTCCTCCTCCATGAACCTCATCCCTTGAACTAGAGAGGCACAGAGCTGCCTGCTATGGAGTAGAAATATTAAATAATACTGTGAGAAAGTGTTGGAAGTAAAGCAAGATGCAAGGTTTATTTAAGTAATAGAACAGAATTATTCTACAAGCCTTCAAAAAGGATTCAAAGCTTTTCAAAACTTGCATTTCAAAAGCCACACATATTTTGAGAACATGTGTGTTCTTTTGTCTCTACAAAGATAAACATTGAGTTGCTAATCTGGCTTTCTTTTTTTAGGTGACAGCTTCTATTTTAAAACTAATAGCAAAGAAAAAGAAAGTATTTGTCAGGCCTTTGGTGTAAACTGGAAGTTCTCAGTTTGTAATGAATTTAAAGTTTTTATGAGAATATACCCTTGTGCTTCTTTGCAGTTGTCTTAAGGACTCTACCAAGAAGAGCAAGTGACTTTGGGGACCCAGCTTAATGGTTGGTCATGTTTAGAACATTCAGTTCTAAGTAACCAGTATGACACACATCTCTCACTCCAAGAAATCACAGTTTTCTCACAAAGGAAAACAAATTGTGAGGTATTCTAGGAAGATTTAAGTTTGACTTGATAAATTGTAAAAGTAACGGGTAGAAAGTAAGAACATGTCACATGTTCTTACTGCCTAGTAACTAGATGAATGTTCATGAAGAAAACGAGGAAAAACATTTCACAACCATTAACTAGGAAAGCTGTACTATTATGTGATTTCTCACAAACAGAATGTCAAGATTCAAATTTCTCATTCTAACATAATGACTTTTGACTGTGTAGCTATTTCTCCTAAATCAGATTTCACAGCTGAAAGAGTTTTTTAAGCAGAGGAGCACTAGAAATACTAAGACATCCACAGAATGTAACACAGATACCACCCCATAAAAAGGATAACTATTACACCATTATTGTCTTGAAATACAGACTTATATCCCTGATGGTGGACTCATTGATCTGACATCACACACCATGCATGCATGCAACAGACTTAACTGCAGTCATGCAGGCAAAACTCTCAGATTTGTGCTCTGTAAGTTCATTCTCTCAGTGCATAAAGTCTAGAGCATAGTCTGCATGCCTGTAATAACTCCCAGTGTACTTTCCATGTAGGTTTATGGCTACTCAGATTCTTCCACTGTCACTTTATCTTCTGCTAGATAAGGCATGCTATGGGAAGAAATACTGGTCAGTCATTTCCAACAGGAAAGGTAAAGGACAGACCTGGAATTTTGTTATTCAACTCTAGACATATCCTCATCAAAAAGGTCAAGTTTTCTACAGAAAATACTGTAGTGTCATTTTGTTGCCATGGGATAATTCATGCTCAAAGACTTCCTGTTATTTTAGGCTCTTGCATGAATTCTTTAAAGTTCAGCATCAACATCATATACCACCCCTCATCATCATCACCATCACAGACACTAGTTCAGCACTGAAAACAGAAATCAGTAAAGGCTTGGAGGGACAGTTCAAATAAGCATTCCAAATATCAATTGTTTATCAAAATAATTTCCATTTTTAGAGCAGACTGGAAATCCTTTAAAAATAAACTGCATTGTAAGTTTAGGCCATGACATGCAGAGGACCCTAAGATAAGACCCTTAACATAATAAACATATATTCATTAAGGCTATAACATTATGACTTTTTTTCATTCCTTTAATTGGCAATTTCTAAGCAGTAGTGTCTGTCTTAAACAGAAAATTATTGATGTTTAGAGGCAAAATTTGGAACAGAACTAGTAAGGACAGACAGAATACAAAACCCAAACTGATGTGTTGCTAGAACACCGAAAATCAGGTTCACAAGGGTGAATCTGTAGGGTCATTCTTGCACAACTCCTACTCACTTGTCCTGTTATGGGAGTTACTCAGTAAGAATAGACAACTACCAGCTCAGTGAAACTCAGCTCTGACTCCTTCCCCAATCTACTATACCAGTTAGCTATTTCCTATTCCATCTGGAGTATGCACTTTGAGGACAAGATATAGCATAAGTTAATTTGAAGGGTGGATGGTCAACAAATAGGACAGTGTTCAAACTTGACTGTCTAGCTGGAGAAAGCTTATGTGCAGTCCATAAGTATGCTCTCTCTCAGACAGCTTGTTATTGAAGACAAGTATAAAAGCAAGCCAACTGTAGACATAAATCTGCAGCTTATTAAAAAGGAAAACACACATTGTCCTTGACAGTATCTTTCCATGTTGCCAACTATAGGGTAAAAAAGTAAGTTTTCACCTCCTGAAGACTCCAGACTTCTCTCACAAAATTGTATCTTCATGGAAAATTTATGCTCAAATGAGTAATATTTGTAACAACAGTTGTAATGCAAACTTCTGAGCAAACTTCCCAGAATTTCAGTGTAAAAAATTGTCAGATATATTTGCTTAGTTCTTTAAACTATTACAAGACTGATTGATGTACAAGAACAAAGGCCTGGACAGGAAATCACTACATTGTGCTAAAATATATATTTTAAAATCAGAGGATAGTGAGGCATGAAGAAGGGTTCATTAATAAGTTAGATGAATGTGCGTTGAAGATATAAAAACAAAATGTGCAGATTTTTATTTATAGATCTAGAGAAGTGGCAATGCAAAAGTTTTTTCTTTGGTTTTGCACAGCAGTACTTACACAAAAGTCTTAATGCGGCAGCCTCGTTGCATTAGCCAGCTAGTGAGTGTTACTGCTTCTGAAAAGTCTGGCTGTACAAAATCATTCTGAATCAGAGGTAGCAAAGGAGTGGCCTTTTCCTCCCCCTTCTTCAAGGATCTGCCAAGCACGTCAGATTGTTCATGTTAAATTATGCTAGATGGCATTGAGATGTGCACTGCTGTCATCTAACGGCTGAGTTGCAGCTGTCAAATCCATTGCACTGTGAGCCTCCTGCAGCAATCCAAAGGTCCAAAATGGGAACAGACCTTTATCTGCTAGTTCACGACTAGTTCAAACCTGACAATAAAGAATGTGCATGACAATGAGAGAAGAATAATAATCTTATCAACTCTAACAACTTCTGCTTGCCTGCAGACAAACTAGTTTATTAAAATCTCATAGCCAAACTCATTTGTAGCACAAAGTGCAATGGTCCTGTTGCAATGGTCAGCAGCTTATTTGGCTATAAATCTCAAACCTTCACATCAGGCAGAAAGAGAAGAATTATTGAAAATTAAAAGAAAATCTAGAAAATCAAAATATTTGTCTGTATATCTATACCTTGAATTGTACCATGGCTTTAGCAGTTTAACTCAAATTACAAACTGAGACTCAGCAATAAAGCTTGTACCTTTTACATATTTATTGTCCTTAATGACCTCTCTATTTACTTAGTAAACAAGGTTTCTTTAGTTTTCCTGTGGTTCAGTCCATGCTAGGAAAACACTAATCTCTCCCAGGTTTTAGCTTTCTCAGTTCCCCTGCACCATGGTTTGACCTGCAGGCAAATGAAGCCATTCAAATATTTGCTTATCTTGTCATCTGTTCTCATCAGACCTTGCAATTCCTGTCATGCCCCACATGTCAGTTTAAAGCATAACGTCATTAATACCTCCAGTGCACTAATGGATGCTTCACACATGAACGCATTAATGAAATGTGTTATTGTTTTCCCTCACAGGACATTAACAATCTCGCTCACGCTGAGCCTCTGAAGCCCTGCAGTGCTGCTGAAAACCACTAGCTATCAAATGAACCCTCAGTTACGCCTCAGTAACTTTAAGTTCAAGTTTATCACTGAAGTGTCACTAATGTGAGGAGAAGATACAAGCCTCTAAGGTCTTTTGGGCCCAGCTTCAATTACCTTAAAGAGTAACAGGAGGCAATAGCTGCAAGGGAAAAATACACCATCATATAAATGAAATGCTGTCAAGACAAAATAGGAAAGATCTGGGTGTCAATGTGGTAATTTGTTTCTTGCTTCTACCCTTTGTCTCTGAACTGGTGGCTTGGATAATGAGCACAGGATTGCTTTTCTAGGGGATTTAAACAGAAATGATCTCATTTCCTGATAGAGATTTTAAATAAAAGAGGCAATAAAAATTTCTTACGCAAGCCATATTTAAAATTGCTTTTGAGTATCTTTAAGAATTATTTCCAGAGGAGCTGTGAAATGGCCACAGTAGGCTGTGCAGCTCTTACATACAGGTTAGCTAAAGAAGACTGCTAGTCTTCTGTTAGTTTGTGGTTGATAGAGCATTTTGGCAGCAGAAATATAGTGGTGGTGTTGTCACATCAGGAATAATTTCACTACCTTTTCTACAGGTCAAAAGAGAACAAAAATCAAGGTTTTTCCTGCATTCACATACATTATGAGGATCAGCTTCTGATCTTGCATTAGAAGGTTTTGGGCTTTTTTCGCAAAGCCAGTGGATGAAGTATGGTTAGACTTTAAAATCAGAAATTTTAATCTCTTTAATAAATATTTTTATGTAAAGTTCTGAACAGGATAAATACAGAAAAGTCTGGAATTTTATCTGAGGTTTAAGGTCTGAAATCAGAAGTTCTCTTATACTACAGTCAACCTTTGGCTTTCACTTTAGTCTCAAGTAGTGATGCTCCTATATAGAGGCTATGAGCATGGGTAAGAGTAAGACCATGCTGGGAACAGACAGTAGAGACCCCCAGCTGTAGAGGAAACAAATAAGTAAATCCTGGAAAGGCATTCGTGTCTTGTTCTACTCTAGCACCTCCTTCCTGTGAACTCCCCTGAAAGCTCTATTTTTCCTCATTAGTCCAAGACATGAGATGAATCTCACAGCCCTTCAGCACAGGAAGTTTCTGATGAGTAGTCTGCAAGGTCAGGAAGGTCAGCCACCCCTATATAAGTTTATTGCCTATTAACCTCTTAAGGCAATCCCCAAATGCCTTCATATAGTTATAGCGTAAATCCCATATACATTCTGTATATTGTACCAGATAAGTGCCACAGAACTAAAACATAAACTGGGAGAATGAGTACTGTAATCAAGACCATCAAAGTATTCCAGGAAATCAGGAACTTTTACTGCCACAAATATACAACTGTCTTCTCTAGACTCAAGTGGACTGCCAAGAAATGTTTCACCCTTCTCAGGGTACCAACAAATAGTTGCTGTTTATTTTTTCAAAAATTCAGACAAATGGAAATATTATTACACAATTTCATATATTTTCAATGTAGAGGCAGTTCTGATATTATCCCCTTGCTCATACAAGTCTTCTTCCATAAAACATTTTCTTTTCTCCAGCATATATTTCCATAAAAAGTATGGTAAAATTAGTGTCAGGGTTTGAAAGTTTTTTCTTCGTTGTGGAAGTATTAGTGTTATCATGTCCTCCTTCTTAGGATCTCACAAATCAGTAATGGATAACAATGTCTCTGGAGCAGACATCACAGACTGTCTGCAGCATCTTATTTTTTTCTTTTTTATGGCCATTAGCTAATCAGTATGTTGCATAAATCTCTGACAAGCTAATGCTATTACATGTCATACTGGACTTCATTTCTGAACATTTCAAACCAAGAATTTTTCATTACCTACCCATTTCTTCCTCTTAATTTGCTAATGGGAAAACTTATGCTGGAGTGAAGAAATTTTATCCCATGTGCTGCTGAACCAGCTAAAATAATGTATGGACAACAGCCAGCAAGGATTTCCTAATGACTTCCCTCTTTTTTTTAATGTATGCTCATATACGCCAAAGGGAAGTGTTCTAGCACCAAAAATTCTGATTGCTAACTAATGGAAAGGATTAATTGTTTGCCATTTGGAAATGTTGTACAGCATAAAGTACATGGTCACATGCTTCCCACACAGGTATGAGTACACTCAAATTCAGCAAATCAACCATTTCTTTAATAACATGCACAGTAGTAAATTAAAGCACCAGGGAATATTTCTATACACAGAAATCCAGTTACTTCTAATACTAGGTTTTTAAATGGCCCCTGTTGGTCTCCTAAAAAATTTCTAGGTGCAGCTCAGGAGTTGAGGAGGACTCTTGCCCATCTTAATTGACGGTTTAAAAGCAAACTTTGTGTTTCAGATGTCAGTTTTAAATAATTTGGACATAGGCTGTTTTGTGTCAGGTTTAAAAGCAAACTTTGTGTTTCAGATGTCAGTTTTAAATAATTTGGACATAGGCTGTTTTGTGTCAGCGTTAAGAAAGCTCTACCCTCATTTAGCCAATTTGAACAGATTACAGCCTTCAATGTCACTTCAGTTTTATAGTTTATATATATGTAATGACGTATATGCAACACACACATACACATTTCCATATTAAGTTATTGAATTCCTGCTTACTCACTACATATTTTCGTAAAGGAGAATGAATACATGGAATATTAAGGGATGTTCAGATACTGTGTGTTAAGATAAGGTTTTCCACCTTATCAAATGGAGGGGAAAGTTTATCTACCTAAGTCTATATTAAAAGGCAACTAATGCATTTACGACAGTGTTAAAACACTGATGCAAGTGGTCCAAGAGGTGATGGATGCCTCAACCCTGGGAATATTCAGGATTAGGTTGGATGGAGCTCTGAAGAACTTGGTCTAGTGGTAAGTGTCCCCTCCCATGCCAGGGAGGTTGGAGTAGGTGACCTTTAAAGGCCACTTTCGACCTGAAATATTCTATGATTCTGGGATTCCATTTATATTGGATCTGTACATTTAAAGAACAGGTACTGAGGTGCCTTCATGTATACATCCAGACAGCATGCAACAGAGGGGGTGTTAGTTTAGTGCAAACCAGGGCTGAGCATTCCAAACACTTCTGCAGTCAAAAGCTACCCAGTTCTCTAATGTATGCAGAATTTAATTTCTTGAAATACTGAGCACCAACAAAATATTTTTATTATCTGTTTTAGTACTACAGTGTCTTCCTAGCTTCTCTTGCCCAGGGAAAGAGTACCAAGGGCAGCAAAAAAGAATGCATAAACAATAATGAGAAAGATCTGGCAAATGCAGACCCCTCAGTTTATGAAGGTGCATATCAAAAGCAACTTTTAATTTGTTTGTTTGTTTGTTTGTTTGTTTGTTTGTTTAAAAGTGACTTTATCATAGCTGCTGAGGTATTAATTCATTTACTTTTTCACTTTAAACAAAATTTAGTGCAAGGTATAAAATGTGAACGTTATTATGCATATGAGAAACTAACCTAAAATTTGTTTAGTTAAGAGTTATCTTTTCTCTTTGCTCAGTATTTTCTTTCTACAGTCTGCTGTAGAAGCAGATCCTGCTTTTTCCTTCCTTCCCCATCAAAGCGTGGAAAAAGCATCTCCCCAGGCTGAAGAGAAGGTCTGTCCATTTGAGAGTGCCTGCTTGAAACTATTAGTTCTCCCTATCTTTAGCCAGAGAAGCACCTAGCAAACATTTTCATTAGAGCAATGCTCAGATACACCATATTAATTCATGAAGTTTTCTTTTATCAGTTAGCATTAGAGATTATTACCCAATAAATATATGCATACACACACACACACACACACACATGTGTGTGTGTGTGTGTATGTGCGTGTGTTTGTGTGCATGAAGAAAAGTAGCCAAAAGTTCCCAAGGGACACACTTCTAGAAATGTTCAGGTGTCTAAAAAAATCAATGCCAGCTGGGCCTGTAGGTTGGATTAAAACACTTTCCATTATATACTTAGATAAAGTTTTGAAATGTTTGCAGACGCCTAGTTCTTCAAAGCTATAGGTGATGTGAAAATACAGAGGTGGAGGGAAATTTAGCCCATAGGGAGACTTCTGTTACAGAGAAGAGCAGTGCCAATTCCTACTGATCATGCCTGGATTGCTTCTAGTGAGCAGTCCTTGTAGCAGCTGGGATCACAGCATGCCTCCTGTCCATGTGGCAGCCTGCTCTGAAGAGTCTCCCTGTACAGTACATCATTAAACAGGCACACACAGCTTCATGGACTTGATAGAATTCCTCCTGGCTACACTTCAAGCCATGCTTTCAGACTTATTTTCTGTATGGGCATGTCCTGGTTTAACCCCTGCTTGCAATTAAATACCCTTCAGCCTCTTACTCATGCACACTCTCCAAGGGGATAGGGAGGAGAATTGTGAAAAGGTAAAACCCGTGGCTTGTGATAAGAGCAGCTTAATAATTGAAAGAAAGTAAAATAATAATAATTAAATGTAAAAGAAAGAGGACTAAAACGCAGGAGAAACAAGAGATGCCCAATACAACCGCTCAGCAGCTGCTGACTGATGCCCAGCCCATCCCTCAGCAGCAGTAAGTACCTCCTGGCCATTCCCCCTGAGTCCATGTACATGGCATGGAATATCCCTGTGGCCAGTTTGGGTCAGCTGTCCTGGTAGTGCTCCCTCTTGGCTCTTCGTGCACCTGCTGGCTGGCAGAGCATGGGAAACTGGAAAGTCCTTGACTTAGGGTAAGTGCTACTCAGCAGCAACTAAAATATCTGTGGGTTGCTAGCTACAGAGAGAAAGCCAACATACGTGTGACTAGACACCTCAAAGTTTGGTGCGTATGGCTGACATATTAAGATCCAATGAGTTGTAAGTCTTCATTTTCACTGAATAATTTGGTGAAGAAGAAAAGGCATAGAAATAGGAAGTACTAACTGTGTAGTGACAGAAAGGAAGAGAGCAGATGTGGATCTCAGGGCAATCACGTACAGTAAATAGGGTTACTTTCACTATGAACCTCTAAGCAAACCCATGCTGTTATAGTATCTATCTCATACTCTTGCCTCTATCTCATCCCTGATCCAGGTTATATTGCCAAATATGCAGCAGAATCACAAGACTTCTAGGATATAGCTCAGAAGCCCAACAGGAAGAAAGCCACAGATTACATGATCTAGCTTATGGTTTCATCTCAAGAAGTAAGGCCATTGGAGGGAGATGCTTTTTTTTTTTTTTTTTAACTGGACTATCCATGTAATTTCAGAGTTTTTAATATATTTTCACGATCCCTCAAATTTCTAATCGCAAAATACAAAGGGGTATTAAAGAAATTTACTGCTGAGGACAGACTCAAAGTCCATCCTTTACAGCATTAGTCCACTATGATTTAAATCTCTAGTATGTCTACAAGCAGCATTTGTGGATGAAATGAAATACTGCATAGGCAAGGATAATACAGTTGGTGCACATGAAAGCACAACCTAACTGTTTTCAAGAATAATGAGATTTGCACAATACTTCTAACTAAGGAAGTTAGTTGAGTGTTTTCAGGAATCTATCAACAGGTAGATAATAAGCTAAAAAGCTTCTTGTTTTCTGAAGACTGACACATTTAACAGGAGGTTTCCTATCGAATCTAATATTATTTTTTAAAAATAAGTGTTAATAACTTATTTCTTTGCCAAAATGTATTAAAAGCTTTCATAGATGTTATCACACTGAAATATTGGACATAAATTCTTGTTGGGGTTTAGGCTTTTCCTTTTGCTTCTTTCTGTCATGGAATTTTGTCCCATCTGTCACTAAGAAACCATAACAATTGGTACTTAGGAGAGACAAAAGAAGCTGCCAAGCACAGGGGAGGAGGGCACCTGGTTGTACTTCTCTCATCTGAGGGGTTTCTCTTGGAGCAGCAGAGATACCTCGAGGTTTGGGCTGGGGGAAGGGGTTGAGTGCAGCTCCTAGCTCTTTTCCCTGTCGGCTTTGGAGGGAGAGACAGGCTGTGTTTGCTGTGGACAGAATTCAGCACCACTGCGGGGTTCCATCTCCTGTTTTCTTCAACCCTGCGCGGAGCTCTGCTCGTAGGAGCTGCCATTACACTGGGACCTTATTAATGCACTACCTCATTAAAAAAAGAACTTTCATCACCTGCTGGGGTGCCTCAGGGAAAGCCCTGGGATCCTGAGCCCCTTCCCCCTCCAAGGAAGCCTCTCCCAGCTGTGTTTGCGAGCCGGGCTGCCACTACCCAACCTCGCCGTTCCTCTGCCACAGCTCCGGCTTTTTGCCACACCGTAGCTCCGCATCCCCTGCCTGCCGGGACACCCCACGGTTCCAGCTACAGCTGCAGAGCTTCTGCTGCCTCTTGCTTGCTGCCCCAGGTGAGCCCACCCTGGCGTTCCAGCCGCTGCTCCGAGGTTCCTGCCGGGCCTGTTTTTGCCAGCCCGTCCGCCAGAGCGGCGTGAGGGAGCCTGGGCGGGCCCGCGCACGGCGCCCCCTGCAGGCGCGGAGGAATCACCGCACCCGCCCGGCCCGCCGGGAGCCAGCAGCGCCCCCTGCCGGCTGCCACCGGAACCGCACCAGGAGCGCTCTGAGAGCGGGAAGAGCCTTCCCCGGGATTTCTGCTCTCCCTTGTTCCTCCAGCAGCGGCGTTACTTGCTTGCCTGGTTACACAGACACACACAGGCACACACACACACTAGCAAAGAACTGGTATTCCTTTTCCCATATCTTTGTCTGAAAGGTCATTAATTTCAAAGCTATATTAATTTGGGAGGAAGGGTGTCATACTCTCCATTCCAAGGGAGGTTCCTGCCTTCCTTGGTAGACACCTGTCTTTCAAAACAAGAAATTCTACCCTGGTCCTTTCATATAATCAGAAAATTTAAGTACTTAGCAGTACTGAAACTGATTTCTGAAAACAACTTTCAAGAGTGGTAATATATCAATGAGGTCTCTTTGTGAATAAAAGTAATTCATTTCATTCAGTTGTTCTTGCCGTTCACGTTCTACAACTGTTTGTAGTGAACTAAATTCTGATCCTAAGATAAGGCATTGATAAGACAAAGCAACTTTCTTTCTTGTGCTAATAATTGCACAAGAATCATCTGCCATAGAAGTCCCAAAGTCATGGAGTCAGGATCAGGAGTTATACTACACCACAAGGAAAAGCAAACAGTACATGTATGCAGTGAACCATAACCAAGAAATACCCTGTGTTTCTAAATAGTGTACTGCATATACAGATTTTGAAAAATACTGAAAAATTTTGTGAAAAATTACAGCTGAACATTAGTAATCATTCATCATGAATGAATAAAACATTCCCTAGTTCAGACTAGTGGTTTTTTGAATGGAGAAATTCTTGCATTTAGATTTTGGATTGATTCTGGAGTAGCTGCCGTTCACATTTTTGGACTGTAACAATTTGCTGGTGCATAGATGTCTGGGTACACAGACATTCTTCTGGTAAGTGCAAGCTGAGTCACTATAAATCTCTATCTTTGTTCATGATAGTGGAAAATAATGAACAAATAACATCACCTGAACCTTAATTCATCTTATATTTGCCCCTCCAACAGACTGCATCACTGATGTTGAATCAGAGACCAACTGACCTTGTTATTATTGCTTTCATCATAGTCATATTTAATCACGTCCCAAAACCCAAAATTCATTTAGAAGTACTGTATCATTAAATGTTTATCACCTAAGAAATCAGAATCACCATTTTCAAGAACAATGGAAACCCAAAAATCTGTGATATCCACACATTTATCCTTATCTGAAAACGAATTTGTATTACTAGCCTTAGTGATATCCATTAAAAAAAAATCCCAACAGCACAAGAGAAATATTTATGTTCCTTGGTTCCTCATGTGCACTTAAATTGTTAGAGGTAATTTCTTATAGAATAAGTATGCCTTACTTAAGGGAAGATTACATTGCAATAACCTTGTAGCACATGGAAAGACTTAAATTAGACTTCTTTATATCCATTGACTTTACGTGTATAAAAGTGAACTCTCAATGAAGCTATCTAGGCTTCTGGAGAAAAATCTCAATTTTCTCTACTTCTAACCTTCTTCAGTTTAAGTGTATCTCAGCATTGCTTTTCCTTTGGCTTCTGGGGCCTCTGGGGCCAAGCAGGCTGATTACACCTTTGTGAAGATGAAACCTTTCAGCCACGCACAATAGGCATCAATTCTGATGAATCCCACACCTACCCTGAACTTGGAAAAAATCCCTTTCCAAAATATCCCTTTTATCTTTCTTGGATTTAAACAAAACAGTTTGGTGGACTCTATGGGCCTTGTCTAAAACTCACAGATGAAGAGTATCGATGGGAATCAGAACCGTGTTACACAAAAAGATCAGGAAAAACTGAAGAAGAATAATGTTTCCAAAACATCTGATTTTCCCAGATGCATTATTTGGTCTAACACATTACTTCTAATTACAGTCTCCTGACAATGAATAGGACAACTTGTATAAATTAGGTCATCATCTAATTTCATGCAAGACTTTGGAATCTAAATATGGGGAATTCTCAAGGTCCCTCTTGGTGATGTCATCTGGATAGTAATAGCTGACGTGACATGAGAGCATGGAGAGCACAAATGAATGGCCCATGCAAAATTTTCACAAAATGTTTGCCAAAAGCCTGGTAACAGTGTGAGGCATTTAACAAGGTTTGCATGAGACTACCATCTGCCAGTATTAAACACTATAACCAGGGGAATATCACAAGACTTTTAAGAAAGAAGAATGAGCTCAAAGGGAAGGGTGAGATTTTAACAGCAACTGAGGGAAAGACCTTGGTAGCCATTCAGAGTGGGTTTAACACAGCTGGATGTCATCTCACCACTGTTGTGACCTTTGCCTGGACCTGATGGAGCAGCTTCACTCCAGAAATGCAGCCTGTGCTGCTTAGAGGGTTTATAGGGCCTCCCACCTCCAGAAGACCTATGTGACCTTGTAGAGAGGTATCTCACCATTGTGTGCTCAGCAGGTTGTGGAAGGTTACATGGATGCAGACTGAGCTGCAGCACCTGCACCTCACCCAGAAGGGATGGTGAAATAAAAGTACCTGTTCAAGAATGTGGGTGAGCCCAGTGATCCACGGATTCTCTGACAATGGCATTAGGACTATGGAAAATTACTATTTCTGAGGATTAAAGAAACATGTTGAGAAAGTTGTAAAAATTGTATAAGTATCTAGAGGTAGTGTTCTGTTGTATTGCTGATATTGACCTTGATTTTGTCAGATTACTCGATAATTACGCGTTGATACTAAATCAACACTATTATCTGATTTAAACAAGAATTGAGCAGTGACAATACACACTAGTACAATATATATTGCCTTCAGATGATACCTGTAAACCCTCCCTTCTGGAAAGTCAGAAAAGCTTAAAGACAATAGAGATCTTCTTGGATTCCTTTTGAAACTACGTATGCTTTCTTCACCTCTCCTCTTTTGCTGTAGGTCAGTTAAGACTGAAATGGAAGCAGTCCCACAACTAAACTTCTAAATACTTCTCCCTTGACAAAGAGCTTATTTCATACCCTTCTCCTTCTGTTCTAAAAAGACTAAACTCTAAAAGACTGTTCTAAAAATGGAGATTTTCAGGAGCTCTATCCCAGTACATAACCATTTTGCTGGACCAAATTTTTCCTTTCATTCAAGTCAATTTCCTAGAAAGAACCTCAGTGAAACCTGCCCGTTTAAAAACTACCTGTGGGCTTGATAGAGCTACAAACAGGTGCAATTATGACACTGAGGAGTCTGTAGTTGCTCTTCCAAACAACAACTACACTTAATTACACAGTATAGGCCAGAATTAAGGCATGGCATATCTTTCTTAAAATCACCACAGAATATAGATAGGCTAATTAGCCCCCAAGTTATTCAATTCTAGACTTGTACACTGAAAGCAAAATGTTTTATGTTAATGAGCAGTTTCTTTATAAAGACCAAACCAGTCTTTTCTTACACTTAATTTAATAAGAATATTGTTCATCAGCAAGTCTATCAGAACAGCAGAGCCCTGTGGGTAATTACCTTATTGGTTTACTAAAATAACACCCATCAGTTCCTTTCAGTCTGTTTTTCCCAGTTAAAAAGGGTTAAGACAGAAATCTAATCAAATCTGTATTTTACCCCATCAATTCTAGGACAATGATCCTGCTATAATCATCTTTACTTTCCATGTCTATCACATGCCATATCGTTCATCATTTTAGATCAGCATTATTCAGTCTTGCATAATCTTTCCAGAAAGTTTTATAATTAAGAGATTCTTAATGATAGCTTAATCATATTTTTTATTTTTTTAGTAGAAAAATTGTGATTAGCATTGGATAGCATTTCAGACCCAGGAAGTAAAATGGTAAAACATTCCAGTCAGAGGAAGAAAATGAGAAATAAAATACCTTGAAATACCTTCTCCCTCCCAGCCCCTCCCTCCTTCCCACAGTGAGAGCAGGGAGACAGGGCATGGGGGTTTTGGTCAGTTCATCACCAAAATTTTCTTTCTCCCAGCTGCTCTGGTAGAGGAATCACGGGAGACAGTTCTCAGGGAGCTTCCCAGGTGTGGGTCCACTCTCACGAGCAGCAGCCAAACCACTCCTGCTGCAATGTGAGTCCCTCCCATGGCACTCAGTCCTCCCAAAACTGCTGTGACGTGGGTCTCTCTTTCCACGGGGTGCAGCCCTCCAAGGACAGGCTGCTCCAGCCTGGAAGCAGGGCCCTCCCTCTCCTCTGGCTCTCCCACTGGATCACAGCCTTCTCCAGGCATCCACCCACTCCTGCCTGGGCAACTCCACCACGGGGTGCAGGTGGATCTCTGCATCCCCATGGGCTGTGGGAGGATCTCTGCATCCCCATGGGCTGTGGGTGGATCTCTGCATCCCCATGGGCTCTGGGTGGAGCTCTGCATCCCCATGGATCCCATGGGCTGTGGGTGGATCTCTGCATCCCCCGTGGATCCCATGGGCTGTGGGTGGATCTCTGCATCCCCCATGGATCCCATGGGCTGTGGGTGGATCTCTGCATCCCCCGTGGATCCCATGGGCTGTGGGTGGATCTCTGCATCCCCCATGGATCCCATGGGCTGTGGGTGGATCTCTGCATCCCCATGGGCTCTGGGTGGATCTCTGCATCCCCATGGATCCCCATGGGCTGTGGGTGGATCTCTGCATCTCCATGGGCTGTGGGTGGATCTCTGCATCCCCCATGGAATTCCCATGGGCTGTGGGTGGATCTCTGCATCCCCATGGATCCCCATGGGCTGTGGGTGGATCTCTGCATCCCCATGGATCCCCATGGGCTGTGGGTGGATCTCTGCATCCCCCATGGATCCCATGGGCTGTGGGTGGATCTCTGCATCCCCCATGGGCTGTGGGTGGATCTCTGCATCCCCATGGATCCCCATGGGCTGTGGGTGGATCTCTGCATCCCCATGGAATTCCTATGGGCTGTGGGTGGATCTCTGCATCCCCTGTGGATCCCCATGGGCTGCAGGGGCACAGCTGCTTCCCCATGGTCTCACCAGTGCCTGCAGAGGAATCTTGGCTCCAGCACCTGGAGCATCTCCTGCCCCTCCTTTTCCACTGGTTGACATCTCCATGTTGTTTCCCTCACATGTTCTCTTCTCTGACTAGGAACAAAACCCCAGTGACTTTGGTTTTGATTTTCTTCTTAAATATGTAATCACAGAGGCATTTCCAACCTCTCGTTGGCCCAGTTTTGGCCAGCAGCATGTCCACCTTCAGAGCCATCAGCCATTGGCTCTGCTGGACGTGGTGGAAGCTTCCAGGCGCTTTTCACAGGAGCCACCTTTGTGGCTGCCCTGCTGCCAAAAACCAGGCGGTGCCAAACCAATACACCTGTGTAGTAAGATTTTCTGGTAGGTGAAGAATTTATGAGTACATAAATTCAGAGCTAGTTTTTAATCTAAAGATGAATTTGGACCTGTTGATAAGAAATAATTGATTTTGGAAGAGAAATACATATTTTTATAGAAAAGGCAATGTGAAGTACAAAATGAAGTAGTAGAAGTAGTAGCAAGCATTGAAGATAACATTTACTTGGTGACCCAGAACTATTGGTCCTTAGTATACAAACCTTAGGTAAAAGAAAGATTCTTGTTTAGCTCAGTGGGCTCATTCAGGGGAATTCTCAGTATCAACACAGGAAAAGAACTTCAAGAACAGACAGTTTCGTAGCTGAAATGAAAGACATACAACCTTTTACTTCCTAAGATTTCAGCTAGCTTCCCATTGTAATATAAAGAAAGACCTCACGGGTGTTTTGTTTGATAGAATAACTAAAATCTTCTGTTGCAAAAATCATTACAGGAGTAAAATCTGTTTCAGTTCTGATGATGTGATAGGGTCCTAGAGCAGCTGTTTGAAGTTTAAAAAGTCTCTCAGTTAGAAATAACTGATAAACAGAACTTCCTATATTTTTTAAACATGAAAAATGGTTGGGCTTCTGTCTCTATAGTCTTCAAGTTAACAGGTTCATTAGAGAAAACCAGCTGCTAAAAATAAGTTAAACATGTGATTAAAAATAATAAGGAAAAAAACCCCAAAACCAGACCAAAACCACAAAACCCTTCCCACTTCGCTGGGAAGGAAGGAAAAATTCAAACACAAAAAACTCATCAAGTAGTCTTTCTCATCATAAATGTAAATAATGCTTTATTGACCAACACATTGCAAAGCAGATGAAAGATAAGGGATCTAACGTAATCTAGATTAGGTAAATACAGTTAGATAGGGATTGCAAAACTCTAAATTCAAGACCAAAGTTAAGCAGGTTTTGAGAATTCAGTGCCAATAAAGTCATGCGGAACAGCCTCAGAAAACTTAAAACTGCACAATTGCTCTATATGCAGTGTATAAACAATGTGCCTCTAAGACAAAGTCAGAAATGTTTATACAAACATCCAGTACAACCATCAGTTTTCCACATTTTGAACCCATGAGTTAATAAAACAAACTACCTCATAGTTTGTTACCTTAAGTAGAAACCTTTGATTTTGTTAACACTTCTGCAACTGTGCACATTTTGGGAATGGGGAGTATACCAGGTACACAAAATACCACGCACAGTTTTATATATCTGTAATGAACAAATTGAAATGAAGAGAAACATCAACCAGACTACGTAAATTGTTGGAAATAACTTCTTCTGTAAGTGAAGTCAATGGAGAATGGGGGAAAAACGTTTACTTTTGACAGTATTCACAACATTATAAATGAGCAGAGATAGTGATTCTCAAGCAGATATGGAACACTAACAAGAACTTACAAGTTGTCACAGATTTCAATTATATTAAATAGATCCTTATCCTAAAGGACACCTAACATTCCCTACAGAAAAAGGGAAGAAAGCCCATTGCTGTACTTAGTGGATTTCCAAAGGGAACTGGAGCACCTCTAAGCTGAAGACAAGGTGAAGAAGCTGGGGAGTCTCAGCTGGAGAAGAGATTACATGGAGATCACAGTAAGCTTCCAGTGTATGAAGGGGGCCTACAGGGAAGCCAGAGAGGACTCTTCATCAAGAACTTTAGAGATGGGACAAGGGGAAAAGGCTTCAAGCTGAGAGAGGAGAAATTTTTATTTGTTACAGAAGAAATTCTTTATTGTGAGGCTGGTGAGGCACTGCAATAAGTTGCCCAGAGAAGCTGGAGATACTCCATCCCTGGAAGTGTTCAGGCCAGGTTGGATGGGGATTTGGGCAGCCTGGTGTATTGGTATGTGCCCCTGACCACAGCAGGGGGATTGCAGTTAGATGATGTTTAAGGTTCTTTCCAGCCCAAAACATTCCATTATTCTAAATCCAGATAGAAGTTGCATATATCTGCATTTCAGTTCCATCCTTTTTGCAGGAGATGATGCAAGCAATGCTTTTCTCTGGAGCCAGTCACAAAATCCCAAAAGAAAGCATTTTCTTCCTGTGTCCCATATTTTGGCTCTACAACAGATTTATGATGCTTGACTTACTGAATTTTAAAACAAATTTTGTCTGTTTCTCTCTAATATTCTAGGGAATTAAAAGTCATATTTATGATGCAAACTGATAATTTCATAGTACTTTTATTAATATTTCCACACTCTTAAGTTCTCAAGTTGAAAGGGGAATTAATTGTAAGCATTTATTTACATTGCTGAAGCTATTATAATCTACTTGTTTATAAAGTAGAAATTTTTATATATGACAATCTCCCTATGTATCAGCAGTGCTAAATCTAGAACCCACTGAAAATATTTCAGATAAATTTATGGAAAGTTTGCCAGAATCTGATGCACATTCAAATACAGCACATTAAATGTTCTACAGGTTTATGGTTTATGCTCAGTGATGAGTGTGCATTGAAACACATACTGAAGAATCAGATGGTGCTTATAGACAACCACCAAATGGATGCAAGTAAAACACAGTGAGGTTGCATTACCGGTAATGGAAAATTAGGGGATGGTAGAAAATAGGAGTAAAGTGTGAAATAGCAAATGGTGGAACAAAGGAGGGTAGCAAGGTGTTGAAAATTAATTAATGATTGAAGTATCTTGAAGAGGAAAACTACTGTATAATTAGTAAGTACCATCATTAATCAATTTAAGTTCCTTTTTTTTTCAGGTAGTCTGTTATACTGAAAGATTTCCCTACATGTTGTAGAAGGATGTATTACCTTCAACATTTTTTTGAGCTAAAGGTCTTGTAAACTTACTGGCTATTAGGGACATGAATTTCAAATGCAGAAGCTCTTTAATAGCTCTTATGTTCAAATATAAGAAAGCCACAACAAAGGCATTATGAAAAACAAGACAGTCTAGTGAGATATCCATGGATTTTGTGCACACAAAAATCCCATTAAAAGAGCCTTCAAGTATGTCAGTACAAGTCAAATATTTTAATGGATTCCATAAGAATAAAGCAATTGAATATTGTCATGTTAAATATGAAAAGACATAGACACTACAGAAGGAGAGCAGTGAAGATTTTGACCAAGTGTTTCCACCTACAATATCAAATCTGTCAAGGAAATGGTGTTGCAAACAATTAGTGTTCCAAGGTTATTATTACAGATCATCCATTGCTCTGTTAAGGCATGATTTGTTACTCATTCTGTTATTTTTCTGTAATTGTCATCAGATATCATAATATTACACATTTTCTGAAAGGTTACTCTTCTCTGTACATAGAGAAATTAGAGCAATGAGAGACGCCACAAGCTGATCTCAATTAAATGTGTATCTATGCAAAGGAATTTAGGATTATTTACCACACCAAAGATATGACTCACAGTTAAAAGTAAATCAATGCTTTCAAATGCAATCAGTTTTTCACATAAAAAGAATTACTATTTTCAAACATTACTTAATTTTTTCTTTCAAATTTGAAAGAGATTATCCACCAACATGGAATTTCTGCTCCAATGGCTACCCCAGCATGTGTTCTGCTGTCACTGATTGCAACACTGCCCGATTTGCTAAAAGATGAATCAGAAAATTTACCTCATGCCCAGCAGGTCTTTTCCTCTTTTGTTCTTTTATTTATTTATTTATTGGGTCTTGCCTTTTAACACAATTCTGAACCACTGAATACTGGCACCATTGTTTGAGTGAGCTTAAGGTGTGATACTGTATGCCTTAGTTATCAGATATTTCTAAATCCAGGTCAACAGACATGTTTACATTTGATCCAAAAGGCTAAATCCCTCTCTCTTCAACCAAGAGATTTGAGTAAGAAAGCCACAAAGAAGGATTATCTTGGCAAGGGTACATAAAGCTTATTCTTTTACCTGATATACCTAAAATCTGTCACTTAGCAATCTCTTTTTAAAAACAATAAGATATATAAATAAAGAAGAACCTAAAAAAAAAAAAGCCCACAGCTCTGCAACTCTCATACTTAAGCAGAAAACAATTGCACACATCAGCCTGAGCTTTGTCTGTCAAAAAGCTTTGATTTCAAATGCTTATTGTCACAAAGTAAATTTTTCTTCTTGTAAACAGGGACAAAAAGGCCATAAAAATGTTAGAAAATTTGATGTCAAATCAATAGTTATACAATTGTTTGGCTAGACCTTGCATATTCTTTTTCATGACAAAAAGAAGGATAGTTAGTAGAATCAGTCACTGGGATTAAATGACATTGCCATATTCATACAAGGAAAAAATATTTGCTATCATATTCTATAATTTGCTGTCTAAAATCTGCTATCCTTCTCTGGTGTGGAAGATATTCTGTATGTCTGTATGTCAGTTATGAGCGTACTACTTCAAAGTGGCTAAGGTCCTTGCCATACATACTCTTAATTGAAGAATTATTTATTCAGAACCAAAACAAGTGGGAAAGAAAAATAAGCTGACTTAAGTTTCATTGACTTCCCGTCCATTTATGTATGGTCCTTAGTACTACAGCTAGCTTGATTTTACTGGTGTTTGTCATGTTGTTCAGTGCTGGTCCTTTTTAATCTACAGGATAGAAAGGTGGTCTAGTTTTAGTCATATCTATAAAATTGTAAAACTCTTAGCAGAGGTTTCTCAACAATTCTTTTCAAATTCTTATTCCACAATCACCATAAAGCTCATTTTGCAAACTTAAGCAATTTCTCTTTGATGGTGTATTTACCACTTGATTAATTGCAAATTGAAGCATCTCAAGCCAAAACTGAAGTCTCTACATAAAAAACCCGTTCACTGTCCATTTATAAACTGTGAGGGATTTGAGTGATTTCTCACATACTCTTAATTTTAAGTACCAGTTTAAGCTTTGACTCAACATGTCTTTCTGCTGAAAAGATACCAAAACCAGTTAACATATCTCAATTAAAACATAAAGGAAATCAAGAAGGAGCATTTCTCTATCAATAACAAGAAACACTCTACTGGATCACATGAAAGGTCCTTTTTTGGCTAAATTTCTGTTTCCAATAGCATCCAATAGTGAATTTCTTTCTAAAAGGGAGAACTCTAGGCTTCTCCAAGGGAGAAGTGACAAACACATCCAGTAGGGAACTTTCCTTAAATTTTCTTAAGTGTATCTTGTAACAGACAAGTAAGTGTGGTGGTTAATCCCACCCATACACAAATATGCAGATAGCTGCTTGCTCATTCACCTCTCTATTAGGATGAAGAGAAAATAGGAGTAAGGTGCGTAAAGTCCAGAGTTTGTTCAGACCATAGACGGGGTGTTGTCTGTAGAGTACAGAATAGAATACAAGGCTTGCTGTTTTGTTGAGAAGCAATGACAGCTCATGCTGTCACCAGCTCACTTGCCCAGCTCCTTCTGAGGTTTGTCCTCCATTCACTTGGGCTGCTCCTGCTATATCACTTCCTACAACATAGAGCTCAAAATGTCAGTTGCAACTTGTATGAATGCTATGGTTAATTGTATATCCATTACAATCTGCACCCCTTTTCCCTTTGGACCAGGTGATGGAGTTACCTTTCAACAACATCCACACATTGCACTTGTGCCAGCATGAATCCTCCATGGGCTGCAGTTTCTCTGAGGGTGTGCCTGCTCCAGCATGGGTTTATTCATGAGCCATAGTCCCTTCAGGGGTTTTTGATCTAGTTCATGGTTGACTCCATTCGTATCTGGTATAGCAGTACAAGAATGGAAGCATTGCCAGGGTCATATACCAGCCCAGGCACATGGGAATATATTGCTATCAAAATGGCATGGCAAAGTAAGATGATAAGCAGAACATCAAACAGCAAAAAACCAAAAACAGTCATCAGAAAGCCACAGGCTCCAATATGCAGTAAAGTAAATGAGCCTCATGCCAAACATTAGAGCCTGCCAATAAACAGCTAAGCAGTTATAACAGCTATAAATTCAAACTACAATCAGTCTGATATTATCTTGCACCTCTTAAGCCCCATTGCGCAACAAAAAATCCTGTGGTGGGTAGGGCAAATACCTACACATCCAGCCAGTCACTCCCTTATCCCTTGGAAAGTGGAGAAAACAGAATGGAGAAAAGAATATTCACGGATTAGAACAGCCAATTTAATAGGGGAGGAAAAATTACATGTGGAAGCAGAATAGTTTCACTGTTTCACATGGGCTAGAAGATATTTAGCCACCTCCTGCAAAACAGAGCCTTAGCAAATTATAGCACACAATAATTAATTGGGGAAACACAAGCCAAAACAACAAATGTTCCTAATCCCTCCTTCTATCCTTTTATTGCTTTCATTGCTGACTGTGATGTTATATGGCCTAAACTATCCCTTTGGTCTTTTGGGGTCAGCTCTCCTGCCAGCTTCCTGCCCAGGCCCAGTCCTGAGAGGGGAAGGTGAGGGAAGAAAGTGAGAAAAAGGGAAAACCGTGATCCTGGACAAGGAATACTCAGTAACAGCCAAAACATGAGTGTGTTGGCAACCATGTTTCAGTAACAAATTCAAAACAGCATCATAGAGCCTGCTATTATAAAAAAAATTTAAAAAAATAGAATATATGTAAATATATAAAGCCCAAACCCACACCCCAAAACAAACAAAAAAATCCCCTCTATCTTAAATAGACACAGCGCAATAGGCATGAAACATTACATTTATCTGGTGAATTTCCTTAGTTCCAATAGTCTTGATCACTAGGTCTTCCTGAGATTATGGCATTAAGCATTTGATAGGATAGATTGTGCTATTACTAGAATTCATTGGCCTCTTCTGTACTTGCTCCAACAGGTCCCTGTCCTTCCTGTGTTGTTGACCTCAGCGCTAGACCCAGTGTCCCAGGTGTGGCCTCAGCAGAGCCTTATGTCATTGTTTAAGTCACCAAAATGTACTGTTTCCAATATGTACATCTGAGGGACACCACTTGACACTGATGTTAAAAAGGACACAGAGCCATTGACCATTACCCTCTGGGGAACCATCTCAATTCAACCAACTCCTCATCCACCAAAGACTCCATGCATCAAATCATCTCTCCAATCTAGAGAGAGGGATGTTGTGGGGAACCATGTCAAAGGCCTTACATAAATCCAGGTAGGTGACATTCACAGCCCTTCCTTTGTCCATGAATGTAATCATTCCATAGCAGTGACCTGAATGCCCTGAAGGCTGTTTTGATCACCCAAAACCTATGCATTGCAAATTCATCCCTACCCCATGGCAGACTAGCACTGGTCAGCAGTCCAAAGGCCTTACCAGGAAGCCTCCTGGAGATGTCCTTAACCCTGGCCCCAGGTTGACACAGCATATTGGACTCCATTGCAATTTTAAGGCAATCACTTACAATTAAATCCTGTCTTTTTTTGTTGTTGTGGAAGTGGTTGTGATAGGAGGTGCAGGTCTTTCAGACACTGGTAACACCTCCAGTGGTGTTGGGTCTTCATCCATTCTCATCATCCATTGACTGTCCTTCCATGTACATATCCTCTGTTGGATACAAAAGTGTCTCCATTTACTCTGTTTTTTTGACCTTCTGCCCTACTGCCTTCTCTCTGCTGGGGGGACAGCAGACAGTCCAGTTGATCTTGTTTTGTTTCCTGGTGGCTGGTTCTGTCTCAGAGAGTTAGGGTGTTGCTGTTCTACAAGTGAAAAAACATGCACCATCTCTATTGCAAAGGTTCTGTCTGGGAAATTACACAGGGAAGGGAAGGAGAAAAGCGAAGATGAAGGAAAAACGACTACATGACTTTAGGTACCCCTCAAAAATCAATACACAGATCAATCCTTCCTATCACATAATAATATCTGCATCCACAGCAATTTGAATCAAAAAGAGAATCACAGAAAACTATAAAATAATTTTGTAAAATTAATTTTGAATTTTTCATGTTGGATATTGATGCAGTAAGAGATTACACACAAGTATGATTTTACATATTTTTCACCATGTATAGAAGTAATGACTCTGATACATACTCTACTTCTCTCCCTCTGCAACTTTCACTTTAGTTGTACTTTTTTTGTGTTTCAAGAGAAAGGAAGACTGCATTATGCTTATTATAATTCTATCCCTTGCTTACAATTACTGCAAATATTACTAGTTAAGATTTTTTTTCATGCTTCTCTCTGCTTAAGGCCATATTAAATTTATTTCAATATATTATCAGAAATTACTCCACCATTTCCCTAAAAAGCCATCCAAAAAAAAAAAGTGAAATCATCAGGCGGTATTTGTTTAACAGTACTAGCCACTTCATAACATACATTCTGCAGAATATAAGAAAACAATCATTAAGTTACATTTTCTTTTTTGATACAAAAGAAATAAGAAAAATCTTCTTTTATCCAAGCTCACACTAAGATTTGTATTTTCATTCTTTGAAAGTTCTAGCTTTCCTTTACATTTCCAAATCCCTTCAGATAGCAACTTGGCATTCTGTACTTATTGACATGGGACTCTTATGAAAAAATACACTTATTTACCAGAGATAATACTATGCATTTTGCAATATCTTCCTGTAAAACCAAAAGAGAACTGTCTTCTGCCACACAGAGCTAAACCTAGCATGAAAAGATTAAGCCTACACTTGGTTGTTCTATCTTCTGCAACAGTTTTTCAGAAAATGTTTTACTCTTACCCCAGAGTCAGGGGTCAGCTACAAGAATTTCAGGTGTCAACATGCCCACGATTTCTAGGTAACACACTCCAGTGATTCAAGTAACACCACATCTCAGCTACTTATGTCAACAACATAAACAATAAAATGTAAGAATTTCTTCTTGTGCAAGATGAATCTAAGACTGACATGTGAACAATGAGCATTATAGGCTCTTTGGCCCTGTCGGGTTCCCTTGATCACCTGAAAAAATGGAAGAAAAAAGATTAACCAAATCAAACTACAACACCCAGACACGTGCTCCAGCAGTTGAGTGGCTGACAACATTTACTTGCACTCTAAACAAGGCTTAAAAACCATGTTTTCTTCTAGACAAATGATGCTCACCACTGAGCGGGGCTTACTACTCAGAATAATTTATTTCAGGCAATTTATTTTAGATCTTATGCTTCCCCTTATACATTTTACAGCTTTCCAATATATAGTAGAGTCCAGCTTCACAGCCCACATGCTTCTGCTTCCTCGCTGCTGGGCATTCAGCTCTCTCTCACTGAAGGAAATAAAGTTTTAACTAAGAAACCCTTAGATTAAGCAGCTGTTTGGTGAGCTTGACTGATATAGACCCAGCATCACCAATACCTGATTTACCCAGACAGCAGGAAAATGATCTTGGATGGAGGCACACAGCCTAGGGCTTTCTCAAAATAAACAGAATTTTGCAATACAGGCAGTGGTTCCTGTATTACATTCAGTGTTCTATACTTCATTAACCAGTGTAGTTTCATACTGAAACTGTGAATAGTGGGGGGGAGGATGGGGCAAACAGAGACACACACTGAAAAAAAAAGAATCAGATAAAAACAAATTATAAATGAAGTATAGACTTTCAGCATTAAAGTTAAAGTTGTCTTGCAACAATTTTCAAAGTGCTAGAGGATCTTTACCTTTTTGCATGGACTCAACAAAAAAAAAAAAAAAAAATCCACGAGACCAAATAAGGAAGAATGATTTGTCTGCAGAGTTAAGTGACCAAACAGGAAGTTCTCTTTATCAAGTGTTTAAAGTGTACCTACTCATGGTACATAGCCAAAAGATTAATTTCCATAGCTCAAGTATACATGCATGTCTTGTGGAAATGTTCCTGAACCATGAATGAAAAAGTCCTTGAAACAGTGGGTCCAAGATTACCACAGTAAAAAGGAATAGCCAACATCTGATGTAAATATTTCATAGAATCATAGAGTCGTTCAGGTTGGAAGGACTTTCAAGTTTGTCTACTTCCAACCCCTCTTCCATGGACAGGGACACCTTCCACTACATCCGGTGGCCCAAAATTCTGTCCAGCCTGGCCTTGAACACTTCAGATCACCCACAAATTCCCTGGACAATCTGAAACAGTGTCTCAGCAACACATTGTAAAAAACTCCTTTATCTGATCTAAGGCAACTCACTTTCTGTTAGAAGCCATTCCCCTTGTTCTCTGACTACAAGCCCTTGTAAAAAAGTCCGTCTCCAGCTCTCTTGTAGCCCCTCTTTAGATATTGAAAGGCTGCAATAAGAACTGTCTGGAGCCTTTTGTTTTCCTGACTGAATAGTCACAACTCTTTCAGCCCATCTTCACAGGGGAGGTGCTGCAGCTCTCTGATCATCTTCATGGCTCTCCTCTGGACTTTCTCAATGTCCTTCCTGTGATGGGCACCCTAGAGCTGGATGCAGCACTGCGGGTGGGGTCTCACCAGAGGAGAGCAGAGGAACCGGATCCCTTCCCTTGCCCTGATGGTCACATTGCTTTGGATACAGCCCAGGACACAACTGATTTTCTGGGATGCCAGCCCATGTC
The DNA here is from genome assembly GCF_963513975.1 of Fringilla coelebs. Taxonomy (NCBI): domain Eukaryota; kingdom Metazoa; phylum Chordata; class Aves; order Passeriformes; family Fringillidae; genus Fringilla; species Fringilla coelebs. Next base: position 36,886,756 of record NC_140031.1, read on the forward strand.
CAGCCTGTCATCTTCCAGCACCCCCAAGGCATTTTCATCAACACTGCTCTAAATTAATTCTCTGCCCAGCCTGCATTTGTGCTTGGGATTTTCCTGATCCTAGTGCAGAACCTTACACTTGACCTTATCAGTCTTCATGAGGTTCACAGGCTTGTCTCTCAAACCTCTCTCAGTCCCTCTGGACAGCATCCTTTCCCTCCAGTGTGTCAACCACACCCCACAGCTTGGTGCTGCTCGGGTGTGCTCCATCCCACTGTCCATGCTGCTGACAAAGCTGATAAACAGCACTGGCCCCAACACCAACCCTTGAGGACACCAGTCATCCCTGGTCACTGGTCTCCACTTGAGCCACTGATTGCAATTCTCTGAGTGTGGCCATCCATTCAATTCCATATCCACTGCTAGTTAAAAAAGGATGAAGCAAATAACCAGTGTAGATTTCTAGCCATTTTTGGCAAACAGCTACACCTTATAGGCCCTGGAGAGTACTCCGGAGGCAGGGTAATAACCATGATTTGTCATGTTTCTCCCAAAAAGTTCTCTAACTGATAGTCATTTGCCTGTAGGAAAAACCCTTTCAGGCATTCTTAGTCTCTTATTTACTAAGTTTTGAGGGCATAAGCCAAGTGAATTTAACAATATTTTAGACATTATTTAATAGATCTTACTGAGTCCAGTGCTCAAAAATAGTTGCTCAACTATTACCTGCCATATATGTCTTTCCCTAGGTGCAATCAATTGTTTCAAGTCTGGACTGAATTCTGGATTTGCATTTTAAGCTATTAGAGTTCTTTTGTAGGAAACTCACTTGCAAGACAGCCCTTCTGCTTTGCCATACTTGAGGAATTAGTAACACCAGAGTTTTGAGATGGAATTTCAGTGACATACGAGAAGACACAGCTGGTAAGACTCTCAGACTCAAAGACTACTTTCTTACTTGTTCCAGATCAACCTTTATCTACCACTGGAACACAGTGAAAGTAACTGCTGAACTCTAAGAACCTTCAAGAAAGTGACTGGAGAATGACCAGTGAGTTTGTTCAAGTATGAGGACTACCCTTTGTATCTGCTGCTCCCTGATTAACTTTTGTCTGATGGAGTCTCACTTATCTGCTAGGACAGCCAGTTCTACTCTGTCAATTTAATCATTTTGGAGTACTGGTAACACAAGGGTTAAGCCTACTCTTGCAGGCTAACTGAAATTAGCACCCCAATGCCCTGTAGTAACTGTTCACTTGTGAAGATTCTTTAAAAGTCACATGGATATTTGTCTTCCTAAAACAACTTTCATAATCAATTCCTCAAATACACTGCCAATTAGGATATTTTTTATTTATACAGGAATGAAGGTCTCTTCATTTACTAAAACTATATTTGGCAATAGTCCACATTTCAATTGTACCACAATAAAAAGCACCATTTACATGAATTAAAAAGAAGTGGTTCAACCATCTATTTTAATATATATGTTTAAACCTAATTAGCCTATTACGTCCACCTGATTATGTCTTTTTTAATGCCTGCTTTTCTTATTTGCTAAAAGTAAGCTTTTAAGCACAAAATATACTGAGCAGCATTTCATCTGAATCCTATCAAACAAAATTATTGAGGCATGAGTTCCATATAACCAGTGAAGCAGAAGGCATGCTATTACATGGATAAATGCTCCAGAGTTACTGAAGCAACACAAAAACAATCATACAAACATGGCTTTTGAAACCTCATAAGCAATACATTTTGGAAAAATGTTTGTGTGGGTGCGTGTATATATATTAATAATCCCCCCCATACATATATATGCCATTTGACATCAAATCTCCACAAGAGATACAGCCGGACTAGCTTCACTCAACTCCTCCCAAAAACCACAGAAAAAAACAGAAATCAAAGCTTTCTATGAGACTTAAGGAAAAAAAAAATCCTTTTTCTTACGGTTTAAGTGCAGGCAAGGGAAAAGTAACAATTCTCAACTCACTTTGTCTCTGGAAACAACATCCCTCACAGCAGCTTCAGCACCCACCATCTTACAAACTCCTCGTGGTTTCAATGGGTCTGTAATGCAACTTGCACTCAGTTACCCTCTAACTTGGGATTAGATCCTACCTTTACACAGCTTATACACAAGTTTGTATGGTGTTGCAGCACTTGCTGCCCAGGGTGGCTGGAGAGGTCCATTGGGTACTTAAGCATGAATGCCTCGGCTCCTAGTCCCCAGCAGCTGCGGCCACCAACATTTCCTTCAGAGAGATAAATTATGTCAGATCCGGGCCTCTTCCAGATAGTGGACATTAAACAATCTTGAAATTCTCTGTTGTAAAAAAACCCCCAACCTTACGTAAACCAGCGGGAGTATATATAAAATTGCACAGCAGAGTCCCATAGAAGGGCTGTGCCCTGCTCCCCTACAGGGTGTGCAGGAGCCCAAGGCAGCACCAACACCCAGCATGTGGCAAGGACACGTGCCACAGACAGGCTGGCTGAGCACAAAATATTATCCTTCTTTAAGCAATTCACCTGGCACTGCAGAAGAGCTCGCTTGGAGTCTACAGCCCTGACATTCTCATGAAAATATGCGCTGTTGCAGGCGGTCCACATAAACAGCACTCTCTCTAGGTCTCCACTCACCCGCTTTGGTTTCTGTTCCCATCTCTCCCCAAGCCTCTGAGCCTATTCCCTTTCATTAATTATTAAATTATTTCATTGCACTGATCTCCTCTCCACAGCCACCACAGCCTCATTGGTCTGCACTGCTGCAGAGCAATGTATGCCCTCTCTTCTCCCACAGAAAGGACCTCTACACATGATATGGGAGAGGGTTGGGTCAAACCAATACACCCTGGGGCTTATCCCCAGCAGTAGATATCAGCACCCACCACCTTACCACACCTCTCAAGCCAGGGGACAATGTTTTATACTAGTGGCTTCACTCTCCCACTCCCCCTCTGCAGCCCCTCTGCTGAGGGGGTGCCTTGGGTGAGCTTCACCCTCACTCTCCAGCTCCCAGGATCCTTAGCCCACCTTAGCCCACTTGCACTGGCCAGCACCAGCCAGCACCTTGCAGGGTTGGGACCTTATAGGTGGCGGTATATTAGTTTATACAGCATATGGAAGTTTTTAATTCAGGGACACCATGGTCCCACGGGGGTGAAAAGCTCTCCACAGCCACAGGTAGTTAGTCTAGACCTTATTGGCAGGGGCTGTGAGAGCAGCGGTGGGCTAGCGCTCACCTCAGCCTGCAGCCTCCAGAGTAAAGGCAAAAACTCCTGTAGTATCAGGTCAGTGTCTTTGTTCCAGGGTCAGAGGTTCACCACTTAATGAATAATTTTTTCTATGTTTGCAAGTGTTTTCCATTGCACACAGTAAGGCTAGCATGGAGCTTATTTGTTTCCAACTGCAAACATTTGTTCATTACCCTAGGCTGATCAGCAGGGTAAAGAACTAACATTTCTGCATCGATGAAATGGAGCAATGAATAAATAAATACCTTGGGACTAGCCAGTCTTAACATTTACAGCTGCTTTAGTTGAATTGAGTTAATTGTCAATTAATACATGCCTCTACATTACCAAAAACTCTAATCGGGATATTCACAAAGTGAATGTCCTCTTCTTCTTACATTTTCATTATTTGCTTACTCAAAATTAACATAGGCTAGCAAGATACACATATAAAGAGATTCTTAGAAGAAGTAATCTCTTAAACCCACAGGATTTAGGGCACAAAACACAGCACACATCCCTCACTCTGTAAAATGTCAGTCAGAGGAGGCAGAATGGGGGCTTTTCCCTCCATTCAAAGCTATAATGAAATGCTTGTCACTACAGAAAATTGCCCTAAGCAATGGTTTTTTTTCATAATAATAGTAATCTAAAAGACAAATGAAAGAAATCAAAGAATGAAATTCATCCAACTATTTTTGCAAGGCAGCAGCTGGCTGTGAGCCATAGTCACAGAAGTATCTGCTGCACCACAGACTCCAACAAGAGAACAGCCAAACCAATCCATAGCAAAAGCCCAGTGCAGTGAGGGTGGGAAGGTGGTGTAAGATTCTTGAATGTGAAGTTTTAGCCTTGGGGGAGTTTTCACAAGCAAGTAATACACTGCTCAGAAAGGCTGTTTTAATTAAAACAGAACTGAATTTAACTAATATAGGGTGAATGTTCGACTATACAAACCCACGTCTGGACAGGATATGTTTCTAAAGTGGGGGGTTTGAGTGTTAGCTTTTGCAGCACGAGTCAAACATGAGGGATTAAATAGTTTTCTGTTGGACATTGCTGCCCTCCAGTGACAAAACAGAACATGCAGCTGGGGAAGAGAGCTTTTGCTGCAAAAGATTTCTTTGCTCTCAAGGCAAGTGATCTTCTGATCATTGAACTATGACAGAATTTAGTGAGACTGAAATCTTACTTAACTTTAGCCTTAAAATATCGTTTGATTAAACAAAGTATTTGAATGTAAATAAATACATATTCTGCAAATAAAATGTGTAGTGCAATACAATTACAGTTAGCAATACTTCTGTGTTGCAGTAAAATTGTGCATGAAAAGCATTTCAGAAAAGCTGAAAGCAAGACAGCTACATTACATGACAATTAGTTAAATAAGAAATGGGTCTAATTTAGCTATGAAACTTTTTATGGATGTGACAGTGTTTACACTACTGGGGACTTTCACAATAAACATTGTCAGACATTTCCACAAAAAGCAGCATAAATCTAAATGTGCATCATTGCCTTCATTCCACAAATTGCCCAATTTTCAGTAGGAATAAATGACTGCTTTAATGTTTGTTAAAAATTAACCTTTATTTTTTTACAAGAAGTGTGTAATATGGCAGACAAGTTTGTTTGATAGCCCTTAATATTGTAGTTCCAAATTTTCAATATTTTGTCACTTATTTCTTCTTTGTTTAGCTTGCAGATTTGCATTCTGGTGGGACCTTGTCTGTATTGCAAAAAGTTGTAAAAATCATAGCCTTTGATGCAGTTTCTTGATGCAACATCTAAAACCTAGGTGTTTCATCAGGAAACAAGTGGGTTCCTTCTGGGGAACATGATAAGAGCACACACTCGGGCCTTGCAGATCAGTCAGCTGTGAGGACACAACCTTTTTTTGATTTTGCAAATTTGTCTTCTGTAGCTAGATTCAGTAAAATTCTCTTTTGAATCAGATTAACAGTTAAAAAAAACATGCTCATGCACTTTTTATCTTTCAGTTTTCCAACAGCTTTTGGATTCTCATGCACTTGTGCTCTGACAAGCAAAACACATTCCTTTTTTTGGTTAGCTCAGGACTAGAACAGTTCAGATGAATGCAGCAAACTATTTTCTCTGTCATTAGTAAACCTTTCAGTTCTCCAATGACCTGGCAGCACAGAGTGTGCTAAATACTAGACAGCTATCTGACTTATAATCAATCTCTGGGACACATAAGTGCACTCCTCTAGGTTCCTGCACTGCACTTTCCTACTTCTCCAATAAGTTGTGATATGAAAAGAAGTAGTGATAGAAACACATTACCTGAAATATCCCTACTTGAATTTCCCTACCTGAAATATCTCAGAGGAAGTGTCTACCACCTAGGCTGCTTTTTAGTAACATGGCAAAGAAATTATCATGGTTATCAAAGAAAATTTTCTGTGACAGTCTGGGAGTGTCAGGAGACAAAGTCCTTACATTGTTTAACAGAAAGGATGGATGTTTGCAAAAAAAAAGCTATGGGTGAAAAAAATACCCAAAAAATGAGTAATTATGTGTAGATGAATGGAAAGGTGTGGAAAAGCATGGAAAGAGGATAGTGAGTGTGAGATAGACAGACAATTAGAGGCAGAGGACAAAGCAAAAGATTGTTTCCTGTTCTTATATAAAAATAAGAATGAGAAAACTTCATAACTTGGAAGTAGAACAGAAAGTCTTTTTCCATGTGCTGTGCAGTCTTTTGATCTTCAAATATTTGCTTATATTTTTTCAATAAATTACTTTCCTTCAAAAAGAAAATATTTTAAAGGCTTGATATATAAAGTACTCACTTGCCTAAATCCTAAATCTCAAATTTAAGATGAAAGTAAGAAAAAGATGGAATTTAACAAATGTTTATAGGTCTTGTCTTTAAAGAAAAAGATTAAGGTTAAACCTTCTTATATATCTTTCATTTAAAAATGTAGGCATGTCCATGCTTCACTAGTTGGGTTTTAAGGCTCCCCATCTAGCTTCAAATATATTCTTTGGAAGTAAAATTTTACTACTTTTATTCAACAAAATCCTATCAGTAACTATTCACCAAAGATATTTCAGACTCTAAAGTATCTATTTGTTTCATTCACTTTAAGTGTAATATTTATTTTGAACTCACTTAAAACCTTGATTTGTCATTATGCTCTCTGGGAAAGCAACTACACGCAGGCTGCATGACTTCTACCCACCTTAGTACTTCATTTTTGGTAAATACAGTGAGAGACAAAAAAGAGAGAGATAAAAAGACACAAGACTTTCTTTAGCAAGAAAAAAAACTCCATAACTAACCATTATGCACATAAAATCATCCGTGTATCTTCCCCACTTAAGAAGGACAGATTTTATGTCCATCACAGCACTTTGATGTTACAATTATTCACATTCTTTTTCAAAAAGCACAGCTATTCTGTGAGAACTGTAATGCTCAAATGGTCCATTAATTCTTTAGAAAAGACACTAACGTTCCTTAGGACCACCGTGCAATGTAAATTGTCCATGCAAATCTTGAGAGAAATTAATTCTGAGGCACTTCTATACTCAAAAGTTGATACACATTCTCAGGTAAATACAGAATGGGATACAAAAATTGTTACAGTAGTCTTGACAGGGTGTAGAAACCTCCCTTGTGGGTCCCCCTGATGGGGAGACTCCTAAAACTGTTCTGTGCCAGAAACGAGAGAAGGTTGGGACTCTTGATTTTTTTGGTCTTCAGGTTATTGCTTATTTTTCTCTTATCAAACTTCAGCACACCGTCTACATGCCAGACTTAGCATATAAAGAAAAGGCACCAAAAGTCACAAGATACAGATTCAAGGTCTTTTAAAGCTATTTCATCCAATTAACTCTTAGAAAATATTTTATTTCTATCATTCTGCCAATAACTAATTATTTTTCTCTCCACACAACATCTGCATCATGGTTCTTTCTAACCAATCACTCTGTGCTACCAACACTGCAGAAAATGGAGTAGATGAAGACAACTCCCAAAACCTCCACCTTGCCTTCCATCTACCTCCATACTGAAAACCCAAAACTCTTAAGTTTTTCACCCTGGGATAAACTACACTACTATCTAGTTCACAAACTCGTAGATTCCAATTCATCCCAAAGAGTTGGAAGCGTTCTCCATGGACGAAGGTTAAAAGCAGTGTTCTCCTGAGGATCAGGACTTCTCAGGACAGGCAGAGAAACATTCCCTGTGCCCTGGGTTCCAACACCTGGGGACCTGGTTTAGTCACCAACCCTGGAAGAATTTAAAAGACAAGTAAATGTGGCACTTACACATGATTTAGTGTTGCCACTGCTGGGTTAATGGTTGGACTAATACTCTTTCAGATCTTTTCCAACATCAATTATTCTGTGATTCTACATACAAAGTAGACCACAACACTTTGCAATGAAGTAATAAAAACTCTCTGGGTTTCAAAAGCAAAAGTAGTTGCCAGTACATGTTTAGCAAGACACAGCCTTGGATATAGAGCAGACATACACTGAGAAAAAAACATGACAAGATGACTGATGTCACCCTTATCGTCTATGAAAACCATTACAGGAAGGCTTCTGTGATCCAGGATTTTAATTTTTTTAAGGAAAAGACAGTAGTCATTGTTTCATATGCATGTATACATGCAGCATATATACATATACATGTGCATGATTGTATATAAACAAAAAGAAGAAAGAGTATATATTCTAATGTTTATGTGTATACAGGTATGTATAAGTATATAGCTCCCTAAAACTGATTTTCCAGAATTGGAACATTGCTATAACAACCAAATTTACTACTCACTGCTTAGCCTTATACAATCACTCATGTTTGGTCACTTCTAATGACTTGGAAACAAAGATGGAAAAAGTATATGTATTCTAGAGAATTTGCAGAAATCTCTTAGTAGAATTTACTTCATCTATACAGCTTTGGTACAAATTCCCACCATTTTGATCAAGTGTAATGAATAAGAATTGCAAGAGTTGGCAAGGGCTGTGTATGGTTCAGCTAGGATTCTCGTGGTCCAGGACTCAGCTATGGAAAAGTTTAATATTACAGCTCTGATACTGCCAAAACAATGTCTTCACTTTCGCATAAAAACTAGCAGAAATATTTTGGAAAATATTAACTACTTCACAAACTGGTACTATAATTCACAGTTTGGGGTTTAGATTAATCTAAAACATTTCACTCAATAAATAGCTTCTATTTCTATTTTCATCACTTACACACATAGTTTCATACAGTACCATCTGCTTTCACAGGTCTGGTTTTAGTTTTCAAGTTAATTTGCTTCCTTATTTTATCTTAGAATGTCCATCTATTCAGTATATAAATGTTAAAGTATTCAGCATGTAAATGTTACAATGAGTTTGTTTTGTGGAACCATAGCAAATCTCAGGCACTTTGACTTACTCAACTGATAAAGAGAACTTTGATAAATTTACTGCAAAATTCCTGAATATTTTCTCTAACTAATCCAACTACAGTTATATCTCTAAAAATAAGTTTGTGACATGAAAAGAACAATTCCCTAAAAGCGATAAAAAGGAAACACTCCACAGGAATGGATGCAGACTGAAGTGGAAAGCTACTTTCAGAAAAAAAAAAACAAAACATGAGGCAGTACTAAATATAGTCACTGTCTTTTTTTCCTGTATCTTACATGTTGTCATTGATCTTTTATTCTGGTGCAAACACCAGAAATTTTTTTCCTTGTGGAAGTTTGCATTTGATTCTGGGGAGCAGGAAAAATAAGCAACTCATAGAGCATTTTTTCCATTTTCTAAGGACCACATCCTTGATTCTATCTTTGATTTGTTTCCTATTTTTAAGTAAGATTTTTTAAAAATACCTTTTTCAAAATGAAAACAATAGCAAGTTCTTAGAAAATCTGGGATTATTGGCAGAAAGTAACAGCAAAGTTTAAACAGAAAACTACCAGGTGTGTATTTTTTGTTGCCGTAAAACCATCTTTTGTTGCTGCATGTCTAATTTTCCTTGGTTTACACCACTAGCTTGTGAACTAGAATTCCCTGCTGACTACAATGTCAGTAAGAAGATACAGCCCCCAATGTAAGATTATAAAAATAGTTTCTGATTATACATTGATAACATCAGGTGTTAAATATGGTTAAATGTTGCAGTTTCAACAATGATTTTTAATTTGTGCCAATAATACAGAAAGCAAAACCATATTTTTATTCATACTGTGTTTGTGGCTGGTAAAGAACAGGTTACAAAAATAAAAGGGAATAATACCTGAAGAGGAAAACATGAAAATTAATTTGATGTCTTGTGTTCTAAAAGGAAGGAAATCAGGTTTTGAAAAGGGCATTTTCACAGTGACACACCCCTCAGCCCCATCCCATCCTTCCAGGGCTTATTGCTCTGCTTCAGAATGACTGTGTGCTTCAGAAAGCAGCACACATTCATGCTTTAGCTCCAAATCCAATCATTAATGAAGTCACATGTGAGCTTAGAAGAACAGGACTTGGTCTTACCCAATGGACTCAGTCTTGGAGGTCTTTTCTAACTTACATGACTCTGTGATTCCATGGTAACATTTAAATGGGCCAATTTTACCTGATGCAGCTTTTAATTTGTATTTTGGGGCATTTTTTGTCTTTGATATACGTACCCCAAAGCACTTTTTGCTTGATGCCTAGAGTCGTACACGAAGCATATTTGCAAGAGGCTTGTTATTTCAGGCTACTTATCTTCTTTTCTTTCTTACTTTACCAATACCCCATCTTAGTGGTTAGGGACAGCATGGCTAATGCATCTCTGTAAAGAGGTACAGCAAGATTTATTTGAGTATCACAGTGAGAGACATCTCTCAGCTCAAAGCTAATGACTGTTCATTGAGGCTAAAAAATTGGAGGCAGCCAGATACCGGTGTTTGGTTGCATCACTCTTGCAGGCAACTGGCTGCAAAAGTTGGTGAACAACAACAACATTAAGCTGACAGGTCACAGATGTTATGCTGGACTGTTGTTCATATGTACTGATAAAAAAACACACTAAGAAAAATGGCTATTGAAGCATATTTTATTATACAGTAATTTGTAATAGAGGAAAAGTGTCAGTTTTGAACATATATATACAAACAGTAAATGATCAGTCATTTTAAGGAGGGACAAGCTGCACTAAACAATTTTAGTTGCATACATTTTTTTTTAAAACTTTTCATAATTTATTTATAGAATATACAGACTTTTATTGAAAGACAAACACATAACGGGTACAACTTCTTACTCATACTAGTCTGAAAACAGATTCACATTTTACATACTTCCTTTTACATTCAGTGGGAAACTTCCACAGCTTGGTTTTATATGTTACTCAGCCACTTCATGACTAATTTTGTATTAGTCCAGCTACTTGAAGCCATAACTCAAGGAGCAGAATTGCAGAGAAAGGACTTCTTTGTACAGACTCAGCAACACTTTACATATTGAGTCATATTTTCTTTTACAGGAAGTTTACACAAAATAAGAAATAGTTTTAAAAAATTAATAATGACAAATATTGATATTACGAGTCCTAAGGATACCAGTAAGAAAGGATTAGGACTGATCCAGTCCTAATACAGTGGAAGATAAATAATAAAATAACTGGCACTCTAAAAATCTTCTCTAATCCGTAAGTAGCCCAGACAGCATCAGAGAATTACATGCTATATCAAGTCTGGCAGAGGTAGTGGTAAAGGCCACCGGAACTGTACACAAGATATTAGTCCATTTTTATAATTATATAACACAACTTGAAACATCCTGAAAATATGGTTTTTTATAATATAATAACCATGAATATATTATTCTCTTTGGTTTATGAATTGGGGATCGTTGACTGCAGTAATTTTACCTAAAATGCTGCCCTACCATTGCTGCATAACAGTTGATAGGGGAAAAAATAGAAAACCTCTTTAAAAGGATATATATGTGGATTGCCTGCACTAGCACAGAACTTATTACTTTATTTGGAGCTCTGCATGTATGCACAGCTGAATGATGTTCCTTGAAGGAGTGGCTTATAGATATTTTCCTTAAACTACATTTAGCATGTTATACAGATTTATAATTGTAATTTTTTTTCCTAACAGAGGATTTTCTAGTCAATACAAAAGTAGTTACACAGAAAAATGCTTAAGCCATGTAAGGCCATAACAGAACTTAGATGCTGAAGTTTGTCTTATTAAGCCAGTAATATATGCTAAACAGGCACAAAGTGGTTACAAGAACTTCTGTAATCAAAACATTTTTGGAGCATGTCATAGAAATTATTGCCTCAGAAATGTGTAATAAATTGCAATTTAAAAGGGTCAAAAATAATGTTTCCTTGTCAACTGAATAAAAATAATTTATTTACAGATCATGAGGAAAAACATAAGAACTGTCCATTTCAAATAAATACATTTATTAAGGGAACACTTTCACTAACTAAAAAAATAAATTTTGTGATTAAATGAACAGTTCTTATGTACTAAACAAAACCATAAAAACATTCAAAGGACAATAGTGCAACAGAGCATAAAGCTGATGTTTGCCATTTTACCTTTTAGGCTGAAGACAAGGTAACCTTTTAAAGTGAAACAACAGAAAAACTTATGCATTCATTCTTTCCGTGTATAAATACATGCTTTAATTTCTAGATTTAAATATTTTTCCAAGTTCTTTTGCGTTAACATAAATTCAACACAGTATTACGTGAACATTCAAAATATGATGGAGCTGACCATCACATCATTTCTAAAATGAGTTCCAACTGAGCTATAGCTATATCCCCATTTAATAGTGCATTTTCAGTCCTCTAGACATTGATCATAAATTTACTCCAAGGTAAAACTTTGTTAACAGCTAACAACCTTCAACCCTGAATCTTTAGAAAACAACACTGTTTCAAATTAAAGTTGTTTTACATGACACAAAAAAATCACAGAACTTAATAAATTGATCCAGGCTAAATAATTTGACTAAATAACATAAGATAGACTTTGGTTATTAGAATAAATGAAAACCAAAAGTACCGAAAACATCAGTGGCCTGCAGAGAGGGAAAAACCGGTGTGAAGCCAAGTCCCTGAACTTACATCCTTCAAACAGCCTCTCTACAAACATGGATATTCTCATGGCACCCTCTGTATGATAAAAATATTAGATACGAAAGCAATTACTACACATGCACACATGCTGCTAATTCTAGGATGTAGAACCCGAGACATTTTGCAAAAGATACTCCTTATGTTGTGACACTGGTGGAGAGAAGGCCAAGGGAGAACTACAGATACTGAAAGGGAAATCCCCAAGATTATAGTCAAATTCTTCTACATAATGGGGGAAAACTGTTATAAATTTGTAGTCATTTGGGGAACTGAAGTTGGACATGAAGAGAAAGGTTTATCCAGAAAAGGAGGAGAAGTATGAGAACATGTTGCCCAGACTGGTGGTAGTACCTCTGTCCTGGGGCATTTTCACAGGCTGGCTGCCCAAACCCACAGATAACCAAATCTAGGGCTAGCCAAAGTCCACCTCTGCTTGGGTCCTTGGAAGGCCGGACAAAACCATTTCCAGAAATCCTTCCGGCAAATCACTTTTTGTGATTCTCTGTATCCAGCCAAAACACTTTGCTCATGCAGGTGTGTCACTAACGTTCAAGGAAATATTGCACCTCATTTACTGGAGGCCAAGACCACAGAGCTAGTCAAACACAGTAGCTCAGGACACACACATAGAACACTGATCCCCAGTCCAGGCTCTCCAAGCTAACAACACTGAATGAGAAAGATTTTTGGAACATAAGTAACAATTTATAATCTTGATCTTATCCCGAGAAAATGCAAATGCCTACAGGTTGAAGGCTCACACTTCACAAACCAAGCGCTGTATCATCTTTCAAACTTCTCCCTACCGCGAACAATTCCCAAATTAATTTTACTTCCATTTCATTCATATGAACAATGGGAAGGGTTCACACAAAGAATACAGAAAAGGCCCTCATCAAAGCGGTCAGTTAAATTTGGCTTGTCTTCTCAAAGAAGCTAACTGAAGCTGGTTTGGGGTTTGTTTTTTTTTTTTAATAATATAGGGTTAACAGCAAACAATATGTATGTGATTAGACATACTCCTGATACACTTGAGTGTCCTGCATTCTTTGCCACATGCTTCAGATGTCTCAGGACTACAGTGAGGTGTCCTGTACTACTGTATGGGAAGATGCTACAACCCTGAAATCTCCTGCATGGAATTAAGTAGCATGCGAAGATTCTCCTAATACTTAAAAAAAACCCTCACCTAACATGTTTTGTCTTCTAGGGCTGAACTATTATACAGTGAAATAAAATGTCTTATTCATTCTGGCATTAGATTTCTCTCTCTTGGTAAAAAATTTTCTGATAATTACCCAAGGATTGGCTGCTCTGATTACAGATTTGAAAGGATGCCTAAAAACATTTCTTTTCCTAGTTGAAACCTTTTTATTACTTGTGAATTATGAACCATCCTGTTTCTCAGATTCCCACATTTTATATGTGAGATAACACAGTACAGGTCATACAGTGTTGACATACAGTGCTGATCAAATGCAGCAAATAGCTGGTAGTCAGACTGTTTTTCCATCAGTTGATAAAACTTTTTCCAGGTTTGCTTTACTGAACTAGGCTTCAGCCTGGAGAGGTTTTATTAATGGAAACAGAGGAGATAACAGTTTTCTGGCTCTGAAAAGATCATATCCGATTTTGATCAAAATCAATGAAAGTTAAGAAGAACTGGATTTTGACCACTAACTGTATAAATGCTCATAATTTTTTACTATACTATTGAACTCTTGGAAACTATTTTAAACAAAACTCAGTGTTTAGAGATGCTGACACCTAAAGCTACCACCCCCTGGTAAGTTTCTCAGAACTTTTCTAAAATCAGTTGAAGGAACTGTCATTAAAGTGATTGCCGCTTATTCCAGGGTTCTCTTTTACTGAAAAATTTATACAAATGCTGTGCATGTGCAGCAATTCTTTCACCTGCTGATTTAAAACTCATTAAAAATGCATTAAAATATATATTAAATCAGACTCCTAGGTACTATTACAATCCTTCAGTTACTGACTGAATAGAAGATATTTGAAAAAGCAAAGGAAAAATTACAACTCATACCAGTCTGTAGTAACAATAATGATCTAGCTTAAACAGGCAGATAGATACTGGATCATAACTCACTTCAGCATCCTACATATCACAGGTGCTACATTCTCTCAAGAATTCTGAACTGTAATAGTCCAGAAAAATTATTCTTTCACCTCTTAGCTGTGTAGAATCAGTTACAACGTCTATTTCTCACTTCTTAGTCAAACCCCAGCGCTCAAAATGAAATACATTCTAACTAGCCAACTTTTGAGGAATTACAACAGAACACCATGCACCTGCCACTGTCTTCTTCTGATAAAGAGCATTCTGGCTCCTGTAAACTTAGGGATAACTTGGACCTAGGCAAGCCTTAATGCTTCGGAGTTTTCTTAAGAAATGTTTAATCAACATATACTTAAGGCTGTCAAAAACTAGATAAGCAGACATGATCAAAAAGAGATTAAATTAACTGAAGCTGTAATTTTTTTTTTAACCTGTGAGTGATATTGGATATTACTATGCTCTGTATATAAGACACATGAATGCCATAAAGAAACATGCAGGTAGAGACAATAATATATATTACAATATTGTATGCAGTGACTACTATAGCATTGATTCTGAGATCATTGCACTGAATAATATTACTTTAAAAAAGTGAAAAAATAGTCTATGGGGTGAATCAATTTCACAAATTTAAATGAGCAGAAAGTAGAGTCTAGATTTTGAACATTTTGTGTCGTTTCTAAATATACAAATGTATAAATCCTTAATAAAACGGAAACACCATTGAAATGTTTTGGTTTGGTTGTTGGCTTGGGTTTTTTAAAATATACAAGTTATTTAGTTAAGGAAAATTATCTGTAATTTAAACATTACAACAGTTTTTCGTGAGTGCCGACTTTTTGACAGGTGTCCCAGCTAGGCTGGTTACTGATCTTGTATCATCTTGATTATCACTTCGTTTTCGCACCTCACTGTAAAAAAACAAAACCAAAAAATTGCACTCAATTAACACATTTCTATTCATGTTCACTCATCTATTTTTACCACTACGTGCTGCAGAGTTCATCACCATCTATTGTATGGCAATGTAAATTAGCACAGAATCAACATGTCTCACAAGTTTCCAATTTGGTAATCATATTGACATTTCTATGCAATTCATAGTGATAATTTTTTTTTTAAATATCTAGTAACTCCCCCATGTTCTGATTTATCTTCCTTTTCCTTTTGAGAAGTTTTTCTTATTTGCTTCTGTATTTTACCATTAAAAAAGAGTATGTTCACAGCTCTAAGTACAAAACCAAATAACTTCAGATTCAAGTATAAATTTACTTTCATAGAAAAAATGCATGTTGTTGGATGTTTTTTAGAAACGCAGACTTAAAAGCTGTGCACATATGATTGATTATGGATTACAGACCACTTTTTTGGAACCATTACTTCTTTCTATAGGCCTTTCAAAATTATACTTTAACCAAAAATGGTTTGAAACAGTAGCAGAATTGTAGTATTTGGTTCACACACTATAAGAGAAACACCAGGGTGCTAAATGTACATAAACAGAATTTCTAGCTGTAAATAATTTAGAGAAGGGGAATTTTAAAGAAAATATATGCAATTAGAATGGTCAGTAATAAAACTGAATACATATTAATATGTGTAAAAGAATAAAAAAATTACACATAGAATTATTACATTTGAAAATAAATTATGAAAGTATCAAGAAAACAAATCCATGTACAATTAAAATTACAATTCATTCAGCAAACAGGTCTTAAAATTGTGGGCTCTGTAACTGAGTTGTGATTTAAATATTAATTATTGAGAGAACTTTGTAACATTTTCAAGAAAAATATTACTTCATTAAACTGAGAATACATCACATCTTGCATTTATCTATAGTGATTTAAAAGAGTATTCTTTTCAAATTTTTTTTAGCATTGGTACAATTTTAAAACTATATGTGCATCTTTCTATGTGCATTCACATACAATGTCCTCTTTATAAAATATACTTAGATGTGTTTAGGTGAAAGTAAAACATAGTTACTTACCGAGCAAGATGAAGAACTGCTTCTACAATATTAGATCCATCTTTAGCACTTGTTTCACAGAATAGTGCATTGTAAGTCTGGGAGTAAAAATAAAATGTTAAGCTTAACTGATCTGAGATGGTTCCCATGTGAATGGGTACATTTAATTACAAATTGTTTCCTGAATAACACAAAGAATGACAGTACATTTAAATGAACAGGATTTCTTCTAGTACTCTTCATTGTCCAACACATTCTCTTTAGTACTGTGAAATAAAACAGTAATTGGTTTTTAATTATTTCTGGTTTATAATCAGTATATTCTGAATTAATAGACTGAATAAAAGCCATATTATAAGTTTAATGCTCAAACTCAGCCTTCTTGCCCACAAGACTGCAAAGTGGTAAGAAAGTGGCCAGGACAGGTTAACTTTAACTTAGTAGCTACAGTAACTATAGCATCTGGTTATTGTAGGTTAACAAAAAACCCCATTATTCCACAAGTAATAGACATAGTATCTTGTCCCAGTATAACTGACAACCTGTGCAAGCACTCAGCCACTCAAGACCCTCAAGACTCCTCCTATTCTACAAAATATAGGATTTGTGCATCACTTTCACCCATATAAATACACGCAAAAAAAACTTGCTCACACTTCTATTTATAGCAGAGAATTCCTTTTTTCTTTCTGCACACCTGGCAGGAATACAAGATAGTCTCTTGAAGATGAAAATATTCCACACAAAATCTGGACAGACACATATCAGTCAATACTGGGCCTCATATTTGAACTGGTAACTTCTATTCGGCAGCAGAAAAACTCAAGTCTCCTGTCCATTCACCTTTTTATGAGAAAGGCTGAGAAGTCTTTCAAAGCCAATAATGAACTTCAGCTCAGCAGACACTGAGATGTGATTTAACCCAGCAAACACCATCAAAACACGATAGTTTAATGCAAAGTGTCCATGAATCCTCATTACTTGGCTTGGAAAAATGAACATAACATTACCTTTGTTTGCTAGTTTCTCACATGGTTTTCAGATTAAAATTCCTAAGACCATTTTATACTAATGAAGGTACACTTGGACCTTACCATAGCCAGCTTTTCTCCATAGTTTATAGGCACACACTTTTGCCCTTGTTCTGTAACATCTTGACGGAGATCTGCCTTGTTTCCCACCATCATAATTGGAATATTCTCGTGAGTTGCATCCTGTAAGGAGAATTTTATTTCCTTATTGCTAGAACCCTCAGAATACAAAGAAGTGGCTAGCATCGTCATGTCATATCAATTTCCTTTCCACAAAGTCTTGCATATTAGTAGGAAAAACCTGACAAATTATGAAAGCAATGCTGTGAACTTTCTATAAACCACTCAAAATGTAAGCAATCAGCTTAACTATCAGCCTGTGTTTCCATTCCCATAAGCCTCGTTTCCCAAAAAGGAAATTAATGTGTTAAGTTAATCTAATGGAATTGGTTACTGCATCTAAATGCTGTATGACAAAATTACTAAGGGAAAAGTAACCAACTCCTATACTATGACTAGAAGAAAATGCTTTCACAGCATTAGACCAGTATTTTGCTTGCCACTTTCCCTCCTATTAAGCATCCTGAGCACAAGAGAAAAAATCCCTTGCAATAAATGCAAATTCAAATTCAAATAAAAAACAAAGAAGTACAAGTAGAAATACATACTGAAAATTTCACTTAAGCTATAGCTAATTTACAGAATCTAATATATTGGTTTAAAATGCAAAGACTCCGAGGAATATTCAAGCCATCCACAAGAAGGTATCTGAAATGTGCTGCCACAATAATTTCCAAAGGAAATGAATGGGAAGAGTGTCATTGCACAACATCCTTTAACACAAAAAGATGCATCAGATTGAATTCTGAGTATGTCAGGATACATTTAGGACTTCCATATAACTTTATTTCTATAACAGCCTCCAGTCTGGATAATTACAATTTACATCCAATATAATTTTATAAATAAAAAAACTAATCAAGCAGTGAAACATAGCTTATAAGTTCTAACATATGTAAGGGTCTTACCTCAATCATATCCACCCATTCTCTCACATTAATAAAGCTTTTTTCACATGTTACATCATATAGCAGTAAGACACCATCTGCTCTTCTGAAGTATGATTTAGCAATACTTCGAAATCTTTCAGAAAAAAAGAAAAGATTTTCATAAGGCCACATTATCGAATAATAGTTCAGTTTAATATCACTAAGATATTAATGGTTCCATGATTCTACGATTCACCTACATGTAACTTCCTAAACTGATTGCTCAAATTACTTCCTTTGAAAAAGATAGAAATCCAGTAAACTTATTTGAGGACTTCATGATCAATCTTTGTCATGAACTTTATACAATCTACTCAACCAAGTACAGTAACTCGGTATTTACAATGGATATTAAGATATTCTTCACAAATATTTTACATGAGAAGAAGAATGATTGGATCCCTACCTACATAGAGCCAACACAAATCTTGGTCAATGAACATATTAAACTGACTTCCACAGCACTAGATTAACCTCTTAATAAGCCCTAAAGTAAAGATGTCACAGGATCCTGAGGAAACTTTACACAGCATTTTGAAGAATCATGGATATAAATTCACCAATATACAGAGATATTTTTAGCAAAATTCCAAAGTCTTTGGAAAGAAGTTTTTATATACTAAATACAATGCAAATCAGAACCATGATTTTCAAGGTAAGAACAGAAGATGGGGAGGAAGGGAAGGGAATCCCTAAGAAAGAGCCTGCTTAAAAATACAGGTGTATATGAACAAAGAAAGCTAAAGACTCAAAACAGAAGAAACCATACGCATGTATTCCATTATTCAGGACTGCCAAGGAGGGACACACAGATTTAGTTCATTAATCCTGTGGTGAACCTCAACCATTTCTCTTGATACCTCAAGCATCATCAAAGCTAACACATAAACAGCTGTCTTGAGGCCTCAGCAGAGGAAAATTGCATCTGTTTACAGTTATTTACATATGGACCATACAATTATTGGGTTTTTCCAGCTAGATGAAAAAAGGCAAATGACATTTACAAACAAAAGAATTCAAATAAGATAAGTGCAGAGGATCACTAACCTCTCCTGCCCAGCTGTGTCCCACAGCTGTAACACTGTAGGTTCTCCATCAACAATTAGTCTTTTCATTTGAAAATCCACACCTGGAAAGAATCATATGTATAGTCTAAAATAACCCATCAATAATCTTAAAGAGACCACAAAAAAATTAAAAGGTAGGGGCTATATACAACAGTTTATCCACAATTCATCTTTTTTTAATAGGTTATGAGATTTCAATCAGTCATGCCCATACTTCTGAAATGCAATAATCCCCAGAATGTATTTGCCTTTTCGCAGAAGAATTGATACAAACCGCATCCTGAACAACAAGTAAGATCTCTCACTGCTTTATTTCACTAAACAGTTTTATCAAAGAAGTGAAAATGTTTTATAAGAAACTTGATTTCAAATACCAAGGAAGAAAAAGACAAATTGGAAAAAAAATCCTGACAAGAGGCAATGAAACAAACTTGTAAGTATTATTTGATTGGAAGATAAAATCCAGTCTTTGGAATCCTTAAGACTTAAGTTTGTTAGCTGACAAGTATACTAATATGCAGAAGAAGTCAGTCAGAAATCCTTCTAGCTGTATTTAAACCAAAGCTTCAATAACACTTTGAAGAAATTGCAACAAAAATAGTAGGAAAGACATCAAAGGACAGTATGAAATACTAAAGAAAGACAGAAGTGTTGAGAACATGAGAAAGCAATGAAAAATGCAGAAAAACTCATACACATACCAAAAGTTCCTTACACTGATATTTTTCCTCTGGTGCCTTGTGCAGAAAGAGGCTTCATAAAGAAAAACTAAATTAGACCAGTACCTTATTTTCCACTACAAACAGCTGTTATTACTAAGCTTTGGTACTCAATTAGGTCTCACAGCCTGCATGAGAAACTGTGCGCATATCCCTAGCAAGCAATCACAAAGGCAAGTCTTCCATCCTCTTCGCTGAAAAGTAACAATGCAATTCATTTCAATATTTTAAGAAGAACACAAACTATACCCAGAGTTGCACTGGTATTGCCTTGAAATTCATTCTTGCAAAGTCTCATTAGAAAGCTGGATTTTCCCACTGCTGCATCTCCAGCAAGAACAATCTTGTAAGCCTTCTCTGTATTGGGGTATTTTGGAGTACATTCAGTTGCATCTGACTGAAAATAAAAATAATCTCTCTGTAACAACTCATAAAAAAACCTCACCCCTCTGTATCATTCTTTTCCATTTTTCCCCTGAAGAACTGGTTACCTGAGGGGCGAGAGCAGATATGTGTTTCCTCGTTGAAGCAACTGAGCTGCTTCGACTAACTGGTCGTGAGGGCTTCCAGTCTAAAACTGCAGTGCTGTTAGCAGGACTGTATGCTTCTTCATCTCTGATCTCTGGAACCTGAAAGTATGAGTTAGTTCTCTGGTGAGAAAAGTATGTTTTTCTGTAAAGGCTAAGACTGATGAAAACATTTTAACAGTTTGGATTAAACAGAGATAAATGACCAGATACAGCTGTGCAATTCTAATCAAAATATTGTGATAATTATGTTCTCATTCATTTCTGCTGTTTAGTATAATCCACATTTTGTCTTTTAACATTTTTATTGTTTGGCATCCATTCTTTCAGTACTCTAATAGAGGAAACTAATTTCTATAAGAAAATTTCAGCTTATAACATAGTCACAATAAACAATTAGGACAATCATTTATTTCAAAGCTTATTTTGCAAACATTATGAATTTCCCCAAAAACATCACTTTCTATGCTACTACTACTCAAGCTAAATTAAGCAGAGCACAGCTGTAGTGAACATTATTCATAGCAAAGTCTCCACAGAGATTAATGTCTATTGAACACACAGCAAACAGTTTACCTTAAAAAAACCCTCATATTATACTGTGCTTGATATTTTTACATGTAGTCCTCAGAAACTCTTTCAATGTTACTAACAATAAAACAGACACAGGAACATCTTCTTCAATTTTTTAAATTCTCCAAGACTTCAGCCTGTAAGTCAATGCATGAAATAACAGTATTCTATCTCATATGTGCTTTTTTCTCCACTGCCACAGCACAGTAAGAAGACGTGAATAGAAACCTATTTTGTTTCTATCCACTTTTTTATCATTAGAAAATGAGCTCCTTTCTGCATACAGTTTAACAACCTTCAAAAATTACATAAACTTCAGAAATTAAGTTATTACCTCAAAAAGGTATCAAAAAATGCAAATTCAAAAAGAGGGCTACTTTTATGTTCTCAAAAAAATGTTCACTAATTAATTTAAATACGTATGACCCAAATATTTACTTTTAATTGGCCCGTGGGCAAAGATCCATTTTATTTTAAAAACAGGAAGCTAATTTTGTCTCCAATCAAAGGCTTTTCTCAGAGAAGAAGTAAATCTGGCACTTACATCTGTATCAGAAGCATCACCACCAAAGCCTTCTTGCATACATTGTGACCTTTGAAAAATCCTTTGATGCCTATATTCCACTTCTGAATCATACTCATTTAAATCTCTCAGAGTAGACAAACCACTGTCAAAACAGCTCTCAGGTAAGCTGTCAACTTCACAGTTTATCCTTTGCATCGGGTCACAAAGTGCTAAAGAATCATAATCTTCATCGACACAAGACGAATGAGATGACCTAATAAGAAAATATTGGAGGGGGTCAAAAAATTATTCCATATTACAAATACCAATAATAAATAATTGCTCTTCCCAATAAAATCTGAGCCCTTCTGGAACAGTCAGTTCTTAGAAATGCTAATGTTAAGTTTAAGACATATGTCAATCTCTATCTTGCCTTTATAAAGAATTTCTTTCTCAATCATATGCCTTGGGAAGCTCAGATCAAATTATTTAATCTGTGTTACTGATGATGACTTTCCAAGTCTCAGTTATTATGACTATCTGTTGATTTTAAAAAGCCTATCTAAAAAAAATTCAGAAAGTGATGTACTATGAAGACATGAGAAAAAAGAAAAATACATATGATGTTTTAGCAAATTTTAGCCTACTCTAAGACATAAAACGACCTTGACATATTGTATCTCATTTAAATGAATGCATTTGTTCACAGAGGCACACATGGCAATAATAAACAGCTATAAATATAGAAGATGGAGTAGCCAAGTTCAGGAGATCAGTAATGGTGGAAGAAGTCACTGAATAATTTTCTTATAGTTTGATAGACTACGCAAAACCTAAACTTTTACACAGAATTCCTCTCTTTTCCCTTAAACTTCCTTTAAAAGTCTTTTTTTTTTTTTTCATTCTGGATACTGTAATATATAAAAATATGAATGCTGCTACGACAGTATAGGTTACGGGAAAAAAAAAGAGTTTATTTATGCAAATAAAACCACAGAAATAGGAAGATTAATTGAGTGAATCCTACGAAAACCAATCTTATAAAAAAGCAAGACAGGGACAGGCATCAACGAAAGTGAGGCAATAAAGGTCTCCAAGTCATAGCAGACAAGAGAGGGTCTGGCTTAGCCCTGTTGGGAATGGATGTGATGCACTGACCTGCTAGAGCAGACAAGGTCAGCATCAATCCTTGTAATAACAGCTTGCTCCCCGGGGGGCACCCCTGTGATGGCACAACACAGGAGAGTACACTGGGGAAAATCACCAAATTATGAAGCTGTTACTGAGTCGAATTCTTCCCTGCACCTGACCAAATGGGGGTGACAGTGGCATCATTGTCCTATGCAGTAACATTCAGAACCATCTAATTTACACCCTTCAGGCTAATGAATAATCACATGAATGCATGTGATCTTTGCTGTAGGATATCAAAGCACACATGGTCTTTGTATTCATGCACTTACTCGCCTATATTAAATCACTGAACTACTGAGGAAGAGTGCATGTTATAACAAAGTTAAGCTTGTCAGGCATTCCATGAAATGAAGCTCTTAAGTAGGCAATTCTCAACTGCACTGAACTATGAATTCAATGCTGGGAATTTCATGTATGCTTAAAGCAAGTTAGACCAAGATGAATGTTACAGACAAAAAAAAATCATACATTTTAGAACAGATTTCTTAAAATATATTAGTATACAAACCAATACCTCTTAATGCTGATCTGATGTCAAGAGACAAAGTACTGAAAACAAACAGGTTTTGGGACATTCACATCTCTTTTTGTCTTTTGATACTATCAAGTCACACATGTTAAGACTAAGCTTTATTCCTCCCACATAAACTTTCTTCTAAAGTGGTTTGTATTTCTCACTTTTGTGGAAATGCAAGGATTGCACCATGTGGCATGTACTAATGAATATTCATAAAGAACAACATAACAAAGCTCCAGAGAGGTTTTAGTTACTCCCTCAGAAAATTACTGAATGTAATATGCAACTTAGAGTGGATACCTCTAAGAATTTGCAGAGGGTCCAACATTAGGGAATTGGGTTTATGTGCATTCAGAAACAGGAAAGCACTTTTGACAACCAAAACTTTACAGCCAGCAAACACATCTCACATGGAGACAACAGAATAAGAAGGACACTACTGAATGAATGGAGATAAGTGTGAAGTTAATTTAATTCCTATCCAAGACATTTTTCTTTCTGGCAGACTAGTAAGACCTCTATTAGAGATCTCTCTATGGTTTGGAATACCACTGAAAGAAAAAGAAGACAAAATAATCTATCAATTGAGTAAGGACACATATTTTTGCTGATGGATCTGTTTAAAAAAACAAGAGTGAAAGCATAACATGACTGACAGCACTCAGGGTTGCCTCCAGTACCCACTGTCTTCAGTGTGTCTCTGAAATGATGAGGAAGTTGTGATCAACAATCTGTATCTAGTAAGTACAAAAATAAATACCTCTGGCTATCTAATTGCATTTAGATAACTTAGTGGTTTTGTACTCTTATCCCATTAATATCCAAGTGCATCCACAACTCTTGCATATCAGTGTGAGATTAGGTGATTTGAAGAATCAGTCCCATATTTGTACTAATTATTATAGGGGAAAAAAGGCACACAAGCTGAACATAAAACCAAAAATTTTTATTTCCCAAGTACAGAGAAAGGCTAACAAAGGTCCTCAGAAGAGTTTTATAGTTTCTTGGAGACAAAAAGGCTGAGACTGAAACTAGAATCAAAAGAGGCAAAGACCAGACAAGAAGCTGTCTGACCTTTCTGCAGGTTTATGGCTTCTACTGAAGAGGAATATCCTGAGCTTTCTGAAGTAATTAAGAAAACCCTATTGACTTTAGTATATTTTGGATCACATGCTATGGTCACACATTACTTTTAAATCAGACAGAACTATTGTCTGACACTTAACACTAATCTGTTCTTCTAAGACAAGCCTTTCTCAAACTAACAAAAGCAAGCCCGGCTTACCTGTCATACCGTGGATTTAAAGGAGAATGGTCACCATTAAATTTAGGACTGCTTCTAGAAATGGTACTTCCAGGTGAGGTATTTGCTAACCGCTGCAACAGACAGACAGTAAATGCATTATAACTTTGATGAACACAGAAGATTATATCTAGATTTGTTGAGAAAAAAAGTGTGCATCATCAAAATTACAAATTGGATGTATTTAATATATGTTTCTTTATTTTTTTAATATATATATTTAGCTACTTACATTTAGTTAAACCTCATACTTCACATATGACTGAGGGTCAGAAGGCTTATTACCTATAGCATTTAGGCTTCACCACTGCCTTTATACTGAACATACTAGACATGTTCAACTACAAAAGACAACAGAATTTCCAGGAGGATGATTTCATTGACTGCCTCAAGACTCTGAAATGGTAAGCTTTGAAAAGTGATATTTATACCATGACATGCTGACTACTGAAAAGAAAGGGGAACTGTCACTAGCTAAGCTAGTTTCAGAAGTGTACCTCCTAGTTCCTAAGAGAGATAATGAGGGAAAGGTCTCAACTAATAGCATGTGATAAAAGTATTCTGTACATTCTGCTGTGCCTCCATACATTTATTCACTGGAAACAGCTTCTTCTGTCTTCTATGTAATATTCTCATTTATATTTCCAGGCATGACAGTAGGAAATGGTATCCATTGTTGCATCTGTAGCTTGTGTCAACAAAAAGCAACAAGCTCTGGTAGCTTGTATCAACAAAAAGCACTTATGTTCATTGATATGGAATACTGCAAACAGGCAGTGAACTGACCCTTATTTTCCTCCTTCCTGTCCAGTATTGTCTTTGTGAGCCCATTATTCTGGCCCCATCCTTCTAAAAAAGCTGCTTTCCTCATGATGCCCAATCATTAGTTTTAAGAGTTTCAACAGGTTTCACAGGATTGCAAAATGACAGTGTAGAGTAGGTTTTTTCTTACTTTCAAGCCTTCAAGCCTTCCTTTCTCTAGTTTGGAGGATGTCAGGTGACATTTGCTACAAGATACTCCAATACAGTTCTGAGAGCCCAAAAGGATCTGACTAAGGTCTCTATAAGTAGTCCATGCTATTCATTTTCCCAATGACTTGCCTGGACCAAACTTTGAGTTAGGTTAAGATCTTACTATTAAAAAAGGGCAGTTTTCTGAGAAAGTGTGTTGTCAGTGGTAGGACACTCCCATACATAACACAAATACATTTCCTCAGCGCAAGAGAAACTCTTGATTTATTCACCTCATTGAATATCACAGACTATTAAAAAAATAGTAATTTTCCAAAGCACCTGGAAAGCACCTATGCTCTAACAAAACTTCCAATATTTAACAACATGTAAGTAAAATCTAACAAAACTACACAGAAGTATTCCCACAGTGAGTCCACTGAAAAAACATCAGTTTCCTCAGTACCCAGCGAGGTACCAGTTTAAATGAGTTGCTGATTCTTACACCTTCTATGACAATGAAACAAAATCATAAATACATACCAATGATCTGTTGTACTTGCTGAAACTGTTTTCGAGTGCACTTCTTAAACCATCGTTGCTGTCATGTAATTTTCTATTAGCTGATCTAACAAGGAAACACAGTTTAACTTGTAGAACTCAAGAAAACATAAAAAACTCCAAAAGAAAAATTTTCGAAATACTTCTACAAAAGCCCTTTTTTTCTTTAGCTAAACACTAAAGAGTAACATAAAACTAGAAACACACTGACAAATAGTCAGACAAATAATTTGAAAAAATCACTGTGAATTTTAGGCTTCAGTGGCAGCCCAGGGAGCCCATTTTCACTTGTACAGCATGGTCTCAAAAAAACCCCAAAAAACAACCCACACAACAAAACAACTAGTCCAGCCATTTCTGTACAAAATGACTACCCTTTAAATATTGTTGAGGTGATTCTGAAGACAAATATCATTAATCTGCTTGAAATAAAGTATTTGTTTTAGGATAAGGATATTAAATAAAGATATAAAAAAATCTATTCATTGTGACCCTTCTTGTGCACATATTGTATAATACTGCACACTTTTAGTACTTTCCAGACAACAATAAGACAGGGAGTTACTGGAGAAGCAAAGCCAATAGAAAAAGGAGTGAGGCAATAATTTTTATGATAGCATGGATAGACTCAAATCACATTCAGCTTATTAGAAAGAAATGAAAGTTAGGGGGGCTAAGAAAAGAAATGGAAAGAAACCAACTGAAGTGTTACTGGGTCAGCACCACAGTAGAGTTAATACCACAGTAACATTTATGACAGTTGAGAACAACACCTTTTATGACAATATAGGCCATTTCAGTATTTTCACTCAGAACTTTTCCCGAAATTTCAACCTGATCTTTTGCATACTTATCCCAAATGTGGTGGGACAAATTTTGATAATAAAAAACTGAATTTCTAAAAACTTACTGAAGTATTTCAATTTGTCTTTCCAGATTATCTCTGTCTTCAGTATACTCTCGGATAATTTCTAGATCCCTGGGGAAAAAAAAAACCAAAACCACCAAACTTAAATGAATTTATACTTAACAGGATATTCTTACATTCTCACCATATTGCCTTTGGCAGAGTTTACATTTATGCTAAAATATGCTGAGAGCAGTTTTATGCAAAGTAAGACCATTTGGTGACTTCATTAATCTCTGCATTATAACTCAACAAAGACTGTGAATGAAAAATGAAAATTGTACAAAATAACCATAGGGATTGTCTCCTTTTCCCTTCAAATATAATTTGTATTATCTGACAATAACCATACAATGAAACTCCCCTTTATGCTCCTTTTAAAGAGCAACTAGAAGTAGCTTTCATTCATTTTAGAAAAACAAATGGTTAAAATAGACATGGAAAGCTTCCAAAACTATTCTCCCTAAAATTCATACAGATCATCATGCGAGTGCAAGCCATGAAGAAAAAAAAAGTCTGATGCTGTACTGTTGTTTTATTCCTAATAAAGTCCCACTAAAATCAGTGGATACTGTTGTAAGATTGAGAGAGTTTGCATCATAGCCAGAACTAGCTCTTTCAGAAACCTAACAAGAAAAATCAACAGCATTGATGACATGGTATCAAACATATCCCTACCCTTTAAGGCAAATTTAGAAAATAACCGTTGCCAACTGCATACATAATAATTACATCAGAGAATAGATTTTGTTTTTTCCCTTGTGAAAATATTATCCTGTAGAAGTAACTTACCTCTCAGTGTTCAAAGACTGATCTGCATACTCGCTTTTCAAGGTATCTAATTCACTCTGCAGAAAAGCTATATTTGTTTGCGCTTCTAAGAGATCTTTCTTAAGTCTCTGATTTTCCTTCATAAAAGGAAGATATTAGATGTTAGCTGTCATAGTCACCTCCACAAAATGTTGATATATTATAATTGCAGAATAAAAACCACAGTTTTTAAAAACCCAAGTGACATAAAAATGAAACACTAAAATTTGGCATTGGGAGGGAAAGAAAATGAAGGAAGGCTAAATCAACAGAGAAGTCATTAAATTAACAGGCAAGAACCTCTTAACCTTTATTTTTCCATTCAGTTACAAAAAAAATGGGACCACATAATCTCAAGCCATTTCTAAATGTCCCACATAGAATGCATAGACATTTAAACAGGTTCTTTTTCAACTTAAAAGATCCACATACACTTACCCATGACTTCAAAGGTTTACTTTCTAGATTACCATTACTAAATGTTAAAAAAAAAAAGGAAACCAACAAAAAATCAAACCCCAAATCTCCACAAGTATAACAATCTGTACTGCAGAAACTAAAACTGAGGCTAAATAAATATGTGAACAATAATAATATTCTCTTACCAGCAACATATCATGTATCCTTTTTTTCAGTTCAACTACATCTTCCCTGTGATTGACATATTTGGATTGCTCCTCCAGCTTGAAGTATTAAAAAAAATAGATCACAATTAATGTATTGGATTGTTCCGATTAAAAAAAAATAACCTTATGTAAATCACAATAAATAATCCTTAAAAGGTTTTACAGTTACTAAAGTTTTTAAAACACGAGAGTTTTTCCAAATGTACTAGCAGACAGCATAATTTTAAAAAATCACTGGCTTTCTAGAAAATTGATATGCATTTTGCACTCTTTAGGTATAAAATATTTATAGCTGGTGACACAGAAGACTGCTGTTAAGACAGAAACAGAGATAAACACTCACTTTAAAGAAATTATAAAAAAATATTACTACCCCAGCTATGTAGTACTTGGACAAGAAGCTCTCATCTTTCTTGTAAGAAATTTCAATTTCTACAAATGCTCTTCTTAGTTAAATTAAATACAAAACCCAAAAAATATACCCACTTTGCTTTCTATAATTCTGCTAAAACTTACAGCAAAAACCAAGGTCAAAATTAAACCCAAATTACAAAATATCCCCAAAATCATTACTATCTGAGATTTCATTTTACTTTATTACTAGGTATCAAATTACAAGATCAGATCGCAATTGAGTTCTAAAAGGGCACTATACTTAAAGTTGGATACTACAAGGCACTATCTGTAAATTACTATGTCTGGGTTGCCAATTCCATCTCTATTTATAAATTAAAATACTTAGTGGCAATCTATTGGACTATTTCTAATGGACCAAATATAAGACTAGGTAACTGTAATGTTAATAACCAAATGGACCTAGAAAACTGTTAAGCTAGAGAATTTAGGTAATAGTTGCTGCTCCCTTTCCTAAGTATTTCAACAAATTACACAGTATGAATACAAAAGCACAGAATGTCAACACAACCTAAAAATTATCTGCAGTTGCCACTTACTAATACAAATTAAATTAGAAACCTACAATTATGATTATCCATCTTGAGGGAGGCATTTCATAAGGTCAAGATCTCTTAAAACTCACCAGACTTCAACTCACCTTTTTAAGTTTTTTTATTGTCACCTGAAGATCCCCAACTTCAGTGTCATACTGGCGCTTCAGCTCATTTAGTGCTTCTTCAGCTTTTTGTTTCTCCTGTAACATTTTCAATCCCATTAGAAGTTGAGACAGATTTCAAATGTTTATCAAAATATTCATTCACTGGTTTGGAAAGCACATACTTTTTGCTTAGACAAATGTGTCTTTCCATTCTGTCGCTTCCTTAAGATCCATAGGTGCTGATTCTGAAATTGCAGTCCATTTCTAAAACACTCAAAGAAATAAAATGGTGGCATGAAAGCAAAGATATGGGTCCATTCAGTGTTTTTCATTTTTTCATTCATGATTCCTGTGCTTAACATTCTCAATGTCATTTGCTTTTTTACTTCTGTTTTTCTTTTTAATTTTTTTGCTTGCCAGTGTTAGAAAATTACAGACCCATGTCAGTAAAAGGCAAGCAGATGACAGCATCTCTAGTTTTAGATAAATGGTATCATCCCAGAAACAGAGAAAAGGGGATGGTTTCACTGCTGTCTACTCAATACCACCCACATCATCAGGATGGTCTCAGCAGATGGAAATGGAAGCAATGTCATCTTTTACCAGGGCACATGGCAGGGTGTGTGCCTGTGTTCAGAGACTGCACCAAGAGCTGCTCACAGGGATGTGGTGTGCTTCAGCCACTCCCCAGGGACTCCAGTTTCACAACGCAAGAAGTCAGAACGCAGTAGTGAGAAGTGGAGCCAATGAGACAGCTTGAGTTTTCACAAGGAAGAGGCAGGCATAGATTTTGCTTAGAATTCAGAATTTCCCATAGGCTACATTGGCATTCATGTGTTCAAACAATAATCCAAGCAATCAATTTAAGTTGGATTCTCCTACTGTTGCCAACTACATAGACTTGTAAGTATTGTTGGGTAACTATTTGCTTCCCTTGAAGAAACAAAATACAGGATAGGTTCATGCAGAAGCAGGTGTCCCAGTGGCATGAGTGAGATCACTCTGACAAACAATAGCCTTGATTACAGACATTAAGATTAATGGCTTAGTACATTCCCACAAAGTAAATAACTTAACATTTACACTCAGGGCGTTTTAGTAGGTGTGGTATGTGGAGCTAGGAGCTACAAGGAACACTGGGGAGGGAAAATGAAAAAAAGCCTTGTGAGAAACAAGTTAATAGACCATCTTTCATACCTATGGCTAGATGCAAACAGTGATTGAGAATACAGACTAGATGTGGATAATACACAGAAGATCGACTTCTGCATAATGCCAGTACATAACCGTAGATGTTCTCACAGTAAGCAAGCACACACATCCCAGTCCTTTTTTCAAAGCAGTGAAAAAGGGTATTCAGTGCTTTTTTCAGTGATTTATCACTTTTTTAGGACAGTAATTTTTCAGTGAAAATGTATTTGTTTTCTAAACATTAACAACTTAGCTTCTCTGAAAGTGAA
The DNA here is from genome assembly GCF_963513975.1 of Fringilla coelebs. NCBI lineage: Eukaryota > Metazoa > Chordata > Aves > Passeriformes > Fringillidae > Fringilla > Fringilla coelebs. The sequence continues at coordinate 36,917,995 of NC_140031.1, forward strand.
AATTTATCTCTACTAAGAGCTGCATTACCACTAGTTAAACATATTAAACCACACTTTTTTTTGCAGGTGTGATATCTTTAAGATTTTTATGCCATTATATTTTGTTTCTAGGAACACAATAGGCTTTTATGGTGTGGTAGGACTGTTTTCTCCTGTATAGGAAAAAAAGCTATTTGAAGTAAATCTATCAGAATACCATTTACCTTCACATATCAATTAGTGTGAACTACTTAAAATCAGCAAGTTGGCAGACAGCACTTTGTTACTTCTGGTTCTGCAAGTACTCTGGTGAAAGAACCCATAGCAAATATATATAGATGTTCAGTATACCACGTGTCTGACCAAGCAATAATTATGCTCAGAGTATATGTTTTAATTAATGAATTTCTTATGCCCTCATTAAAACACTTTCACAAACTGTTATGCCCATATAAAGATTGGCTTATCTTAAGTGAATTCAAAATGAACCAGGGAGCTGGTCTTGCTCCTTTGAATTATGCACTCACATGTGGCTCTAACATATCTCTCCCTGGGTAAGAGAAGAGGATTTTTACTCCTTTTCATATAGACTGCAAGTGGGTTGAAACAACAGCTAAAATTGAACAGATCAAAACAGAATTTCCCATTAAGTTTGAGGGGCCCAGGCCCTCACACATTGCTATCACAGTTACTCTGTCTTAAGTCTCTAAAATGTGGTTGCAGGAGTATGGAGGAAAGAAAGGTCATTAATCCAGATATACAAAGCAGACCCAAATAATCAAAGCATTAAATTATACATAAATTATTTTATAGGAGAAATAGATTGCATTCTTTAGTGCTGAAATAGAATTTTCGCCAGTCTGCTTCCAATATTAGTCTCAGAAAGAAACCCTTCTTGACCAGTATGTTCCAACAAAAGGGAAAGACTTTTTTTTTCTTGGTTTATTACACCTAAGCAGATATTCCTCTTTAGGAAAGCATTAAGATCATTCATTTTTTTATCTCATGTATAGCATTTTTTCAGCCAGGCCCTGCCTACAGCAGGGTCAGGCCATCAGGATCAAAACCACGTACATCAATCCTGCTTAAGATCACTGAGAGTTCAGTAAGTATGAAATAGTGTAAATATAAAATACTCACTTCCTTTTTAACTTTATGCTCTGCAGCCTGTATCCGTAGTTCCATCTCTTCCTCTAACTCACTGAGTTGAACTGCTGCTTTGTCCTGGGCTCTAAAATTTAGAAGAAAATCTTTTCTTAGGAATTGCCCTCCATCTTGAAAGAAACACTGTGTGAAACACATCTGCCCACCTCAACTGAAACAAATTAGACAGAAAGACAGGGAAACAGTTTAAAATTGCCTAGACCTTGAAACTGGTGTGGCTAGGAACCTAAATCACAAATTATTTTGAAGATACTGGCCAATCAGATTTTAAATAATAGCTGCAAGCTGATGATTAGCATTAAATACATCTGCATTTTTAAAATTAATTTACAAAGATGAAAGGTGCCCCTCGTTATCCTATGAAGAGACTTCAAAAGCAACTTGCATCACCCACACATAGAAGATCTCTGTTCTGAGCTAATCTGTTTGGTTTTGGCAGTTATTTGAGACTGACAGTGCTAAGTAGTTAAAACAGCTAAATACAATCATTGAAGCTCATGAAGCAAAAAAATGATTCCTGAAATGAAAGTATAGTGGACAGGTATGATAAAACTCAAAGCTGCAGCCAAGGAAGAGGAGTCAAAATGTTTTAAAGCATTTAACTAACAACAGAGTCTACAAAAATTTGGTCCAGAATTTATCAAAAATATGAACAGGCAATCATTTGCAGGCTGCTATATGTGCTTATGCACAAGGGTATGCACACAAACTAACTTCAGAACTCAGTTGACAGAAATACTTTGCATGGCATATTTTGGCATTAACTCTCAGTAGTTTAATCAAAAAAAGCATGAGAAGAGAAATAAAAAAGAAACCGTAGAACTGACCTAGAAACACAATTCACTATACCTTTTTACCGCTATAGCCAGAGTTTCCATTTCTGTGCTTTGAAGTTTGATCTCTTGGATGAAGTTCTTAATGACATGCTCATATGGCTGGATTAATCTTGGTTCTGCTATGTGTATGTTCTGATACAGAACACTGACCTGCTCTTGTCTGAAAAAGAGAGATATACACATTTTAATGCACTTACTTAGAACAATGTTCTATTACAGGTTTGAGAAACTTACTACAAGTTAAGACATTCCCCTCTTTGCCTATTTTTAAAATTTAGCATAGTAAATACAGGCTTTCCACACTCAGCACAGTATGTCTAAATTCTTTAAATTATGTTTACCATTTCCCCTTCTCTGCTTTAATATAGCTACTGAAAAAAAAAAAAAAAACAACAAAAAAACTGTCTAATGAAGTAGTGTTCTAACTTCTGTTCATAGTGAATGAAGAGAATGCCACTGGAATAACCCACAATGTATATCAAGTTTCTTGATTGCTCTAATGTGAATCATAATCCATGAAGAAACGTAAGATTTCAGGAGGTGGAAAAGGACTGAAAACGGGTATGAATGCCAACTATCTAAGTTAAAAGGGGAAGGAGATAGAGGGAGGTGGGCTGTAGGCAAAATAAGAATACAGCTCTTCAGTTTCACATAAATTATTCTGGTCTATATCCAAATAAATTTGTCATTATAAGAAGTTAATTCTGTATATGACTCTCATATGAAAGATTACAGGCATATCTCATGAAGAAGAAAGCAAACATTTCTGTTGGTATTTTAGTTGTTGAAAGCTCTCCTGAAATTCATTGTGAAAAGTTGCTTCAATGCAGGAATAGTATATTCTGATTTATAGTATTTAATCTGGACTAATTTACATAGATTGCATGCTGTTATAATTGTCAGAGCAAAGAACCTTTACAAAATAAAAAAAAAGAATAGCGTAAGAGCCAAACCACTATTACAAAGTCTACTACATAAATAGCACAGATTTTAGTTCATGCCACTGGTACATCATGCAAACCTTTATTTTACATACTAGGTTCCAACTCTGGGATTACATTAGGCAACGTAGCAGAAAATATTCTGTAACACAATTTAGCTGTCCTAAGGAAAACTGAATGAGAGTGACATAGATTATATGCTAGAACATGATCACATATTTAACAATTGTGCAATTCAACAAGCGTATATTCTCTTCATTTTTTCTCACTCAAAGCAATTCCACAGGCTTTGATTATTAATGCTGCAGTAATCTGCTTCTTGCATGTGATTTCTTCACTGAAGGTCTAATTTACTTTATTAAAACAGTACCACAACTGTTACTATAGCTCAAATTCCCTTTTAAACAATTTAACAACTTCAGGACACTGTAAAACTTGCTTCCAGATGAAATGCTGACATTCATTTTGAGATAGGAAAACATTAAACCAGCACAAAGAGATAAAGATTTACTGATGCCCTAGAAATTTCTGTGTTTTTGTCTTGCAAAGGATTTCGTTTACAAAGGCTAATCCTGCATTACCTGTATTTAGTAAGTTAAATATCTTCCAATGTATGCACACAATTTCTTTTTCAAAATGTATTCTAAAGAGAGTAATATTGAAATTCACAAACAGTAGCAATAATGAACAGATTTATCTGATCACCAGAAGCTACAAACTCTGTATAAATAATGCAACATTAAAGAACTCCTCAAATGGGTATTTATTCAATTAATTATTTGCATTTAAAAAACTGTTAAAGACATTTCCAGAATCCACCTGGAGGCCTGGGATCAATACTGGAACCAGTCTTGTTCAACTTGACCCAGATGAAGAGATAGAATGTACCTCAGCAGGTTTGCTGATGGCACTAAACTGAGGGAGTGATGATCCACCTGAAGGCTCTGCTGCCATTCTGTGGGACCTGGATAGGCTGCAGGGCTGGGCAGAGAGAAATCCATGAGTTCAACAAGGGCAGGTGTCGGGTCCTGCACCTGGGCAGGCACCGCCCCAAGGGCCAGCACAGGCTGGGGCTGCTCCCAGAGAGCAGCTCTGTGGAGAAGGAGCTGGGACTCCTGGTGGATCACAAGCCATCCATGAGCTGGCACTGCCCCTGTGGCCAGGAGGGCCAAGGGTGTCCCGGGGTGCATCGGGAAGAGCATGGCCAGAGGGGCGAGGGAATTGTGCCTCTGCTCGACCCTGGTGAGGCTGCAGTGCTGTGTCCAGTTCTGCTCCTCAGTAAAAGAGAGACAAGGAGCTACTGGAGAGGGTCCAGCAGAGGGTCACAAAGATAATTTGGGGTCTGGACCATCTCTCTTATGAGGACAGATGGCAGGAACTGAACCTGTTTAGTCTGGAGAAGAGAACACTGAGAGGGGATCTCATTAACACATATAAGTATCTCAAAGGTGGGTGCCAAGACAATAGTGCAGATTCTTTTCAGTGGTGCCCACCAACAGGACAAGGAGCAATGGCCCTAAACTAGAACAGAGGAAGTTTCACCTCAATATGAGGAAAAGTCTCTTTGACATTGAGGCTGGCAGAGCACTGGAAGAGGCTGCCAAAAGACATTTTGGCGTCTCCCTCTCTGGAGACATTCAAAACACACCTGGCCAGATTCCTGTGTAACTTGCTCTTAGCTGACCCTGCTTTGGCATGGAGGTTGGACTGGAAGACCTCCAAAGGCTCCTTCCAACTATAACTACTCTTTTCAAAGTATATGCAAACCTGAGATCAGTTAGTTAAAGCATGGTGATAATAACACCAGATTGTGGATCCAATACCTGTATGGGCCACTGACTCAAGATTTGGCCTTCATGAGCCTTGTTGGTCCCTTCCAACTCAGAATATTCCGTGATCTGGAAATACACATGCCTGAATTTAAGCTAGAAATCAGAAGGTCTGTGATGCTGACCCTCTGCCACACAGCTAAGTCTGATTTAAGATGCAGCAGTCAGAAACCCAAAACCCCAAAATAGTTACTGTGAGGTTTTATTCTCCCTCTGTGATTAAAAAAAAATTTTATATTTCATATCCCTTTTTAGCCCAATGACCAGCTACCACACAGTTGGTTCAAAATATTTCAATGACACAGTTTTAGGAAGCAGTACTTAGGCTTAGGAAGTATCCATATCCAACATCGATACTACCACAACCATGCAGGAGTCTGGAAAGGTCTGAAAAGATCACAGCTGGTCACAAACTCTCATTGATACTTATGTGAGTGCTTCTACAGCAACAATACAGGACGTCTCAATTAAAAAGTAGACTCACAACTACTACATCAATCCAAAACAAATCACAAAAAACCACCAAACACAACAAGAAAACAGATGAGAAATCAAAGTCATGCAACAAAATTAGCAGTATTACTTAATCACCTATGATTTCAGGAAGACGTAATACACTTTCATGAATTGGAAAGATTGTCAGAGATCCAGTCACTCCAAGTATCCATGAATCCATGATGAAGGTAGCAGCAATTATATGGACTCTGCATCAACATGCAGTAAGTATTTAAAGATTATTCATTCCAAATTGACATTTTTATATTTTTCATCATTCCTCTGTTTTCACATGCTTAGTGAAATATCAGTGACACTGCTGCAGTAGGGAAGATTAGCTGCAATGAATATTGCCCAATTTGTTTGATGTCACTTCTTCTTGAATACATGCTATTTCTTTCTTCTAATTCATTAGTTATTCAAAATTAATTATCAAAGAAGGTTTTACAAATTTATTTCACCAAGCTGACTAGAACTCTAAATAGTCTGTCCTTTTGCTAGACAAAATGTTTCAGCAAAACTAATCTCAAATGCTTGGACTTGCTCTTTAAAACTGGTTTTCATTGAAATCCTAAATTCATTTTCCAGTGTGTTTAGCTGCACATAAGTTCCACACTAACACAGTTGTGTTAGGGTGGGACTTGAAGGTATTCACAAATACTAATTTGTGAATAAAAAAATGCATAGAAAGAGCATTTTCTAATATACGGCATGAAAGTTTGTCACTTTATTCATCTGGCACTATAGATTTACTACTCATCATGCATGCATTTATTTCTGTTGCCTCTGCAAAGTGCAGACACCAAACACTAGTAATCCACATAAAGTATAGCATTGTGGCCAAGGAATAATTTGGCTTTTCCTTACCTCATCTCAAAGGTTTTATAGCATAAACCATCTGTAAAATTAGTACTTAGTAAGAGTAATTAGTCAATATTTGCACAGCTTCACATGAGTTAACTTAAGCAAAGTTACAGTATTCACATAGTTTCAGAGAGAAACCATGTGAATACTGTAACTTTGCTTAAGTTAACTCATGCAAGAACTGCATAAAGAAAATAAAACTGCTCTGATTACAATGCAATTTCTAATATGATAGATTTAAAATACCATGGTTGAATAAAAGAGGAACAAAAGGGAAGCAGAGGGATGACCCACACCAAACAAACCCACAACACTGATTTTGGGGACATCAGATATTTAGATTATATTGTGTTATAATTTCCTTTAGTTTACACAGCTGTATTAATCCTTATCAAGTCATAGTATTATTTCTGGCATTTCTGCTGATTGTACAGTGACCATTTGCCTCATAATCCACACTCTGGACGCAGTTCAGAGAAAGATGATGGAATTTTTCGACAAATAACAACTCCAGAGTTGCTCAGTATCTTACATGTGCTCCCTGTGTAGTCATGAGAAGGAATATGCTGCATTAGACAGGCCACCCAGTCTGACCCTAAGGGTAGTACTTGGTTTTAGAACACTATGATCCCTTTCTACTGTAGGTCAGCTGCTAAAACTGCTCTGATCACTTGTAGAAGTTCTGTTCTGGTATGGACATGAAGCGATGAAGCATAAGGTGGTCTGAGCTGGGAAGGTCTGAGCTGGGTGGTCAGAACAAAACAAAGCTCAAGCACTACGCATCTGATAACTGTCCTTACACTGGAGGCCAACAGCTTATGTGTGCCCGCAAGAGATCGACAAGTACTTTTTTTCTGAAAAGCAGACACATTGGATATGATACTGTAGCAGACAAGAACATGTAGCAGAAAAGAACAACCAAATCCGATACAGATTGGAAAGGATCTAATTTTGTCACAACTGAGTGAGTGCCTAACACTTTCTCTAGATTAAGTGCCTGAAGGAAAAATAGATTACACAGAACTTTAACATGGCGTAAAATTCAAAATATTTATGAACTTGAAGCACTATGGGCTTTTTAATACGACCTTTTCTTTTTCTGTATCTGCCCCTTCAGAAACAGGCTGCATTAAAAGAAGACGATCAAATCAGTAAACCCCGGATGAGACAGCCCAGCCAAGGTCCGATTCCAAGAGGAAAGATTTTTAATGTTCTCAAAGCATGAATGCTGTTCCCTTAGAGATGTGATTTAGAGCCAGCGGAGCAGCAGTGGAAAAGTCTGTGGGACAGGCAAGGAAAGATTAAGTCTGTGGAAAAGGAGAACACCTCAAAGACATTATGGCAAATGATTGCATGATGATACCAGGAAAATAATCCAGGAAAATGAATGCTACAGTGCTTAAGTTGGTTGGTACAAATGCTGTTTTGATTAAAACAAAAATCAGAAGAGAAGCAAAACTTAAGGTAGCTCAGAAAGTCTTCTAGCTCGCAGAAAGGCATTCACCACATTTCCAGCAGGGCACATCTCTCAAACCCCTGCCATGATATGTATTAAAAGACAATACAACATTCCCACAGAAGAGATCCCCTCTCCAGCATGGTGGTGAAAAAAAAGGACAAAGCAGGTTTTCCCCAGGATCTGCCTTTATCCCCTCTCCATGGAACATGCTTCAACTTCCAAGGAAACCTCTCTAGTTCTGACATCATGATTCACCATCTCATGGAAGTAAACACAAATTGCTGACAAAAGTTAATACTGTGTTCTTTATTGACTTTGGCAAAAAATCCATCCTAATTTATGACAGCAAGAGCAAGACAGGTTTTGGATGGGTTTTTTATGCACCAGAGCTTCTCTTCTTTGCTGTAGTACAGCGGTATATCCCATGAGCATTGCCTGTTTTCACAGTTTAAGTAGCACACATTAAGAACAGCATGCTTTTCTCATTTTATCACATCCCCCAGATCCACATTTTCTATACAGCTCCAGATGAATAGACTGGGGGCACACTGTTATCATAATCACATTAAGAGACTTTGGAATTGTATGAAGCATAAAATCTCACAATCAGGCAGCACTGAAATCTGAGTCTGATGAATAGTCAGCTTGGCTGAAACTACAAGGCACACAAGTAAAACAAAGACTAAAAAAGCAAAGCAATGGAGTATGAGGCCTCTCAGTGGCAGCAGATTTAATTCGAAAGAGGGATATAAACTTTCTGCTTCAGATTAATCCCCCCATTCATGCTCTAATTAATTTAGTTCATTTTCCAATAAGATTATCCAATTTGCCAAATATTGCACAAAAGTTGCCTGGTAGGGCTTAGTCTTTTTGACAGTCCCAAACCTTTGTTCTTCCTGACTGGAATCTTTGACATTGAAATTTAAAAATCTGTTTTCCAGGAAGTTTTTTTTCCTGTAATTTATAGAGAGAGAAATGCCATAGCATTCCTAAGTACTGGATTTTTCTTGTAGTGTCAGAGGATGTTAGATTATTCCTTGTTCAAGCTGAGGAATGGAAAAGGATTGCCATTAGGGAGACATTCCCACACACTTAAAGGAAAACATCTGTCTATAAGGAGCATGGAGGGAACCTTTTAGTCTTGCCACTGAAATTCAAACAGGGATTGGAAACAAGAAAGAATGCAACAGTCCAATAATCCCATCAAGGGCTAAACACTTCCAGTGTGGCAGAGCACTGAAGCACTCATTGTCTGGAGCACCAAAAGGTAAGTTTCTTTTTTGTCAACTCCTGTACCATTGCAAATACCTCCTAGAAGAATAAACTAATGAACAGGGCTGACATCTCAATAAAACAGATCTCCAGCTGGCAATTCACTATAAACATATATAAACTGAAGGCACTGCATGATTATATGTTTAATTGCATGATTCTGCATGATTCTATTAATTAATTCTATTCCTCATTAAATGTAACAATGCAGAAGGGTAGCTGCATTTTAAATAAAATTAAAAATAAACAAAACAAAACAGCAACAAGAAAAAAAAACCAACAAACCACCATTTGTAAAATTCCACTAAAGTCTGACTTCACATATTAGGTTATCAGCCTGCAAAGACCTTCCACCATTTTTTTTCCTAGAGGCAAATTGCCCACCAAGCACAAGAAAAGGCTAAGACAAACAATACTTGTGATTCACAGTTACCACCTAACCAAGAAATCTAACTTAATTTAGTCAAAAAACTCTGTTCAAGTGAGGAGGAAAGGAGCAAGGAGTAAAGAGACTCTAAAATGTGACTCTGCCTGTTTAACTGCAAACAATAAAAAAACAGCTTCAGCACAGACTTGAATATTTTGAAGTATAATCTTAAAGGACTGTGCAACTGATACACCAACAGCAGAGGTATGAACCATCCCATAATAAAATTACCTTCTGCAAAAAAGTAATTAAATTCAAAATACGCTTATTTTAATATACACTTATTTTCGTATCTAGCAGTAAACAATTTTGCATTAAATACCTGCTACTACACTGAGGACTGGGGCAAGGTACAGACCTGTTACTGGGTTTCACACCTCGTTAGGGAGGGCATTTATGCTTTCTAAAAGTTCAGTCACATAAACTGAACTTTCAGTTACTGAAACGGAGACGGAACTAGGTGTATCGTGGAAATTTTCCCTTTGATTTCCATGGGTATTCATTCAAGCTGAGGAGTGACAGAGATCACAGATGTTTACTGTGCCATTTTCTCCTGACTTCAACCACCCTTATCTCACTACTTCCATTTCTTATGCCTTGTTTCTCTCTGTATAAACCCCAACAGCATCAAAGCACATGTGCCAGTGTCTTGCTGGCCACAGTCTTGTGCCAGAGTCTGTGGCCACAAGGCAAAGCATTTTGAGGAACTGAACCCCAAAATGATCAAGAAAAAAATTACACAACTGAGATTAAAAAACATGGATTCCCAACTGCACTCATCTGGCTTTGAGGAGTTTCTCCTTTGTAATTACTTCTTTCACAAATGTCAATGTCACAACAAATCTATGAAGAACAATAAATCCCAGCATAAGGATGACAGCTCTTTCATAGCACTTAAGATTCAGATGTGTTCCAAGCCCATTCTACTTTTCAAAGTACTGCCTTTTCCAGAATAAAAACCTGAAGTGACAAACAACCAAAACAAATTAAATCATTTAAACAAAAGGATAAACCTCTTTTTTGAAGTCCAGCTTGTACTTCGCTTGATTTTGTTATATTCTTCTGCTTCAGATTCCTCAAAGAATTTCAATTTATTCATTACTCATGCAAGTGGTCCTAATGATTTTAGTGGGACTACTCCCGTGGGAAAAAAAACTTAACATACATTTCAACAAAAAAAAAAAGACATGGGCTACAAATAGAAAAAAAGTTGAGCTGTAGAACAGACCTAGTTCGAACACTTCGGGATGAGAGAGAAAAAAAAACAAAGGGCACACTGTATTTCAGTTGACACTGACACTCATTTAATAAATACAGCCAACTGTGAAGAATGTTAAAATCTGAACCAGAATAAGAAACATTTACATCCAATTACTGCCTATCTGGTAGTATTTAACCATCAAAACTTAGTTGTTTTCAGTTTTTATGTAAAAGAACCACAACATAAATTACATTATGTCATGATGAATTTAGCAAAACTACCAGATGCGTCTGCATAGTGGAGCCAATTCAAGCTGTTCCCTTTCCTATTATGCATTTAGACTATCAGTAAGACTATACTGAAACTGCTGATGCAAACAGTAACCAAGATAGTGAAACAGAACTATTACCAAGCGGAGACAGATGCTTTCACAAGTTACCACTGTTCATGAGTCAGATTTTTTTTCAGTTCCTATTGAGTTTCTGACTTCAGGTTATTAACTGTATCAGCAAGCTTCCAAACAGTCTTTTGTTGTTTAGAAAGCAAGTGTCTAACAAGGAAAGCATCATGAACAAATTAAAACCTGTACAAAAATACTGATCTGTCTGAAATGGGGCAACCCAATAAGATTAAAGAGTACTAGTCCAGAAAGAAAAGAAAATTTACTCTGGATTTACACATGACTAGTAGGTTAAGTAACTGAAAACTTTTCTGAAGAAACTTTTCACCTCATAATCCAAAATATTTTTAATGTGGCTGGAACCAAATTGGTACAGGTAGGAATTTAAAAAGCACTATATGGAAACAACATGGAGACATATTCATGTACATGAGTTTTTTTAACTCTCTTGACTAGCTGCCAAGTCCTGAAACTCAGATTACTTGTTTTCCATCATAAATTACAATTTTAAAATGAAGCAGAATCACCATACTTTCTATGACCAACATTTTCAAATTAATTTTGAGCACCTCAGCTTTCAGGCAGATTCCTGAGAGTCACCAAAATGCGCCTCTGTACTCTGGAACCACCCCCGTACTGACAGACCTGCGGTAAACGGGTTTACCCTCCAACAAAACTACCATCAGCTGCCTTCACTTCACTGAGACCGGGGACAAAGACTCTCACAAACTTCAGTGAGCTCATCACATAGAGGGCCATATTTACCAACACCGTTAACGTGGAGGCAGCGATGTTCCTGGTCAGCCTTTACCAGGAAAAGACTGACTGGGCTGGAATTAAAACGCTGGGGGCCGGCCGGGGAACAACACAAGGAGAAAGTTCTTGCAGAGCCGGCAGAACTTTACACCTCGTGCGTTCTAGCAGCCAGACTTTCCCACGTGGGTCGCTGGCATAACAGAGCAGAGGAAGCCAGGAGAGGTTGCACGCTGGAAGAACGGCGCTGGAAACCACCCCAGCGGGAAGCGGTGCGGAGGGCTCTGCGCACCTGCAGCCACGGGAGCGAGGGGTCAGGCTACCCGGCCGCTCCCCAGCTGGGATTGCATCAGCGCCGGCGGCGGCTCCGCCAGGAGAGCCGTTCCCGCCCCGCAGGACGGCGCGGCCAGCTCGGCAGCAGCGGGGCCGGGGTGCCCACAGCTCAGCCCGGAGACCCCGGGGCCGCGGACCCGCTCCCACCACCGGGGTTGGACAGAGCGGGCGGGTCCGGACCTTACCTGGGGATGTACCTCGCCTCGTCCCCGAGCCGCACCTCGAAGTCCTTCCAGGGTTGTTCCAGCCCCGCGGCGACCCAAACCGCTGAGGCCTCTTCCTCCTCCATGTCCTCGCCCCCCGGCTCGCTGCCAGCGGGCTGCGGCCGCGTGGCGCCGCGGAAGCCACGGGCGAACTCCGGGAAGGTGATGGCCCCGTCGCGGTCGCTGTCGAGGCGCTGGAAGATGGCCTCGGCCTCGGCCGGCTGCACCCGCAGCTCGGCGCAGAGGGCAGCGAAGTCCTCCCGCTCGATGCGGCCCGAGCCGCTGGCGTCGCACGCCAGAAAGAGGGCGCGCAGGCGGGACAGCTCGTCCCCGGCCACCTCGGGATCCATCGGCCAGCGCCGGGGGCGCGGAGACTCCGAGCGCGGACAGAACGCGATGGATGCCGCGGGCGGCTGTCCTACCTGCGGCTCAGCGGGGCGGGCCGGGTCCCGCTCCGCCCCGGCGCCCCGCGGGGCCGGGCAGGCCGGAGGCGGAACGCAGGCGGCGGCTCCTGGCCGGGGCAGGTCCCGGGCCGGGCTGCGGCACCCCCCGATCAGCAGGGCGGTCCCGAGCCCCGGCGGCCGCGCTGCCCCGCCGAGTGTTGGGGCACGGGGCTCCCCTCGGGCCCAGCGTGCTGCGAACAGCGCAGGTAACTACAGACAGCCATGTAGGGTAAAAAAACACTTCTCATCCCCCCCTGCAGCACTCAAAGGTGGGTCCTGATACTTTGCGGTCACCGTAAGGTGTTAAACCTAACTTCCGTTTTCCAACATAATAAAAATACTCTTCACGTTCATGGAGGACCCAGATGATAACACAAAGTTTGAACAGGTACATTCTGTCTGGCACGAATAGTCTTGGAGTTATACTTTGTGGGTATGTCAGATATCTCACCATTGGTGATTTATAAATGTGGACTGTTAGAATACCATCTTAAACTGAAAATGCAAAAGCTGTATTCAAACCAATAAACCAGAGGAGGCAGCTTTTCAGTGCTTTGTGAAGGATCAGTGTTTTTCTTAACAGAAGTCAAGATCTTTTCCTTGTTGAAGTCACATTCAAGTCTCAGATTCCATTTGAATCTAAGAGAAATTTTAAAATTATTATTTATTTCCCTACACTTATTCTTGTTAATGTCCATCTGCAAATGTGAATTGTGTTATACCACAGTTGTGATAAACGAACTACAAATCTAATGGTCAAAACAGCATTTCCTTATTGACCAAAACATGGCCTAATTACGTGATCTAGCAAAGCGTAAATAGTCTATCTTACCTCTCCTCAGAATATAAAAACATTCTGTAAATGGGAACTATCAAGTTCCTTTGCCTAAGATGTGGAATGCCCTCAAAGGGATTTTTTTTAATAGCTTTTGATTATTAGATTAGTAACCCATCAGGCAGACAGCCGACAGTCTTTCTCTAGACAATAAAGAGTTTTGTAAAACGTTCCCCACTCTTTAAGGAAATGTAGCCGTTAAGCAATTTGAAATATTAGTTTTAACTTAAAAGTATGAGATAGCAGAAAGACTTAAATTTATGATTTTACACATTTTATTACATTATTTTATTACATTTAAACATAATTAATTTAACAAAAGTATTCTTCCTGTTCTATAGTCTTTTATTTATCCATCAAATTTTTATTACTAAAGTGTGTCATGGGTCCCTTAAGGGGTTGATGAAGGGTTGTTCAGCCATCAAAAGAGAAAAACTTCTCTTGTATATACAACCCAGCTCTGTTTATAGGAGCTGGGACATTTGGCTTTCAGAGTGGACAAGCTCATGAGGTGAACTGGGGGAGCCTCATCCAGGTCTGAGTGTGTCTGACTAGCCAGACAAGGAGTTCCCGTCAAATCAATGTGCTCACCTTATTTGCTATTTGTTTTTTTTAATGGCTTATTTGCCTTTTTTTTTTTTTTGTGGCTGCAGAGTTATGAGTTGACATTGGTCAGCTATCCTACCCACTCTTTTACGTACTCTTGTATCTTTAGTGATAGTCACTACCTTGGGCTGCCAAGCAGAGGGCATAGACTTAGGACATGTAGTTCCTGTTGGCTTTTTTTCCTTTTCTTTTTTCTGTTAGAGAAGTTTTGTCACACAAATCTCAGGCACTGGCAAGAAGCACAGTGTATCATTTAGCACTGCCATGGCATAGGTATATTGTGCAAAATAGATCGTGATTGCAATGGTTCATGATACTACACAGCCCATGCTTGTTTGGCAGGCCATGGGTTAGTTCAGTAGTTCTGACACAACTGCACAAAGATAATAAATGGTTTATTTGTTAAGATGAAAGAATGGTCTCAATGGACCAAAGAGTGGTGAGACCAGGATTACCAGCAGGCAATGGCACGCTTTCTTCTGAAATCATGTCCCTGTTCTTAGAATGACCTGCTCTTCAAATCCGACTCTAAATTAAATAAATATGCAAATACAAGGCACTGTTTATGTTTATGTGGCATAGTAGTCTTAAATTCATAAGTTTTAAATTCATGCATAAATTCAAGATACTGAAGATATAGGTATACCATGCATTCATTTTTCATTCTATCATCTGTTTTGTTTCACCATGCCATGAAGCTCTACCCCAAGCATCTATTTGGCTGAAGAGGCAGAAGCGAAAATTAAATCATTCTTAGGAACTTAAGAGAGACCTAAGGCAACAGATGAACAAGAAAGTATTCATTGTATCACTACTAAAGTGTCCTATTTTACTGAGTGGGAAAAAGTGGATTTTGGTGCTCTTATAGAGACAGAGGTTAAATGTTACAAATTGGAAGACAGGTAAGTCAGAAAAGAAAGGCTGGCAACACATGACATCAAGACCTATTGTCCCAGGAAGCAAAAGAGCAGAGGAGCTGGGCTGACCACTGGGATAAATTGTGGAACCTTGGAATGCTGTTTGAACACATGTGGTCTCTGAAGGTAGCTATGCAGAGCTATGCAGAAGCCCAAAAAAGCTGGAGTGCTGTGCTCCAGTCAGATTCAATGCCTGAAATAGCAGCCCTCTTCCCAGCCCTCTCTGTATGTTGTCTTAGGAACCTGACATACATATTAAGGGAAGATTTTTAACTTGGAACATCAAGCATTTAAAAGTTAGGAAATAGAA
The DNA here is from genome assembly GCF_963513975.1 of Fringilla coelebs. Taxonomy (NCBI): domain Eukaryota; kingdom Metazoa; phylum Chordata; class Aves; order Passeriformes; family Fringillidae; genus Fringilla; species Fringilla coelebs. The sequence goes on from NC_140031.1 coordinate 36,933,262, forward strand.
CCTAAATTGGAACAATTATTCACTGATTTCCTTTTCATCATTATTGTTTGGGGACTTGGGCTTTATCTACAATGTCATCCATACTATTCTGATCTTCTACTGAGGACAGAATGTATATTTTGGATAGTTTCTGCATACTTCAACTAAATTTCCCAGCACTAGGGTTGGCTAAGAAAGAAAAATTATCCCTCTGTGGTTGCAATTACTCTCTTATTCACCTTTTTCTGTTTTACATTAGGACAATTTAAGCAGTTTAGCATAAACTGTGCAATCTACTTGGAAAGTACATGGCATCAAGAGAGCATAAATAAAATAGAATCAACCGGTGATATTGAAAACAGTTCATATCACACAGAGGTATCATATTAACCACAACACCCTGAAAGCTAATTTTATAAATCTACTCAAATTTCTTCCCCCTCAACACAAACTTTACCATCTCTGCAAGTCACTATAGATCTCAAAGCATTACAATCCCAGTGTGGCACTCCATCTGTACCTTTTGTACCTACTTGGCCAGGACCTCTTCATCACCCCTGCCGTCAGGAAGGGAAGCACAGTGTGCACAGGCACATGAAGGACAGGGAGAGAGGAGGGTGATGATGTGCAGGGCAGAGTCTGGGAGTTCTCCAGGAGATGGGCTGTGGTAGTGAATCTTCCTACTGGTTTCCATTTTCTGTCATTCTTTACAGTGTCTTCCTTTGCACTCTTTCTTACTTAGATGGCATTTTCTTTGCTTTGATGCATTAAACTGTGCTTTGATGGCATTAAACTAACTGTTTACCTGGTTCTGTCCTGGCATGGACTTTGTGTGAAACATACAGAATAGGTGCACATATTAAATGCCAAGTCTGGGCAGATCACAGAACATTACTGCATGCTCTCATTCCCTGCTGCATAATTTTTAGTACTACTGAATATGATTCACCCTCAAAAAGGCATAATCTATGTCTTTAAAAACTTAGTCCAGGAAATTAAAAAATAATATTTTGAGAGAACACAATTTTGTGCTTTAACTTTGTGATAAAATGACACAAAAAGTGACAATAAAAGTTCTTTGTCTAAGAAGAGGTACATTTAAAAGTGAAACATGTTCCTCAGGATGTACAGATTTTTTTTATTCTCCTAAATGTTTAGCTGTTCAGACAATGGAGTTGTAAAAGACCCTCATGGTATTATAACACTTTAACAAACTTCAGATGATGACTCCAGATCATGAAGTATAAACCTTTCAGGTGAAGCATCTTCAGCCTGAAAAAGACAAAAGTGGCCCTTGATATTTAAATATCAAAATACCCAAGGTGCTTTTGCAGAAATAATTAAGTATTGGCAGTCTTTTAAAAACTTTGTCTGTATGATCAGTAGAATAGCCAGGGAGGTGCTGAAATGACTGATAATGACTGCTGTTTGGACATGTTAGCTGTCCACCCTCATGCTGCTCTAATGAGTTCTCCAGCCCCCCAAAAATAACATTAGAAGACTGTTCTAAATACATGTTATTATATTGCTAATTCTCAAAATCTGTAGTGTTTTTGAATAACATAAGCAGCTAGCAATAAATACTTACGAATTTCATTGTTTATGGGAAGCCTTCCTTGATTTGGGTAGTCTATATAGTTTTTTCAATTCTAATAGTCAAAACAAAATCACATCTACCGGTAAAACTTCTTTGTTCTTAAAGAAATGGACATCTCAAAATGCAATTCCCCATGTGCAAATCCTGTTAACAATGAGCAATGCTGAAAAGAGAGGACTGAAGTGTCCTTTTCAAGAGAGAGGTCAAACAGACATGCCTCCTTCCAGTTAGGATTAGCTTTGACCTTTTTTCTGCAAAATGATGCCAAAGCTCCTTCAAAAACACAGCAAGGTCCAGGTTTCCCTTGCAAACACAATAGTCACTGTTTCACCCTCTACCTATTTCCCTTTCTTGCTCAATGTGTTGGAACATTTCCCCAGAAGTAGAAGATTCAAATTTAAATCACTGCCTTGCCTGAAGGAAATTAAGGTCACACGCAAGTGTCCTAACCACGAAGATACTGGAGACAGTGATGGAATTGAGAAGCACACAGCTGCTCAAAGCCACTGTGCCATGCATCTGTGTTTTACAGTGCATTATAACTAGACAAAAATATACTTTGGTGAAAATGCTAGATGACAATTTTCCATATGCCAGTTGATCTCTAATCCATCTTTTATTTCTCTCTGTCTGGTCCAAAAAAATCTTACATTACTTTCACAGATTCTGACTAAATGGTATCTATTCAATCACTTGAGCAGCTGTAGGACAGTCTGAAAGATATTTGCTTACCTAGAGCAAGAAATACTTAAATCTGTTCAGACAGAGAGGAAGACTGAATTCATTTCCAATCTTGCATGTAATGATCTTACCTTCAGGTTCCTCCTCTAAGAAGACACATATTCAGTACTTCTTCCTACTTTATCCTAGGCAAAAGTGGCTGCCACTGTTCCACATTGTGAAACCTTCTGCTATTCATGTTAGGCAAATTCTGTGTACCATCAACAGGGCAGGCCTTAAAAGAATGAGGGAAGAATGTCTTACTTGGGGATCCCAAGAGGGATGTTGGCAGTTGAGCTGCTCAGTCCACAGGGCCACTGGACATTCCTACAATTTGAGGCTTCTGGGCAATATTCCTGAGGAAAACATCACTGGTCAATGTCCCATTGACAACAGTTTTGGATGGGGACAAGGTTTAACCCCAGCCAGAAGCCAATCCCCATGCAGCCACTCACTCCTCCACCAGCAGGATCAGGGACACAACTGGAAGCATAAAAGTGATAAAACTATCACTTTTATGTCTTTGGAGATAAAGACAGTTTAATAGGGAAAGCACACACACAAGCAAAGCAAAACAAGGAATTAATTCACTGCTTCCCAAGGGCAGGCAGGTGTTCAGCCATTTCCAGGAGAGCAGGGCCCCATCACACATAAAGTGACCTGGGGATATGAATGCCATCACTACAAACACCCCTTCTTCTTCCACACTTCATATACTGAGCATGATGTCATATGGTCTGGAGCATCCCTTTGGTCAGCTGGGGTCACCTGTCCTGGCCCTTTGCCCTCACAAGCTCCCAGACCACCCTCAAGACCTCCCCAGTGCGGCCGTATGAAAAAGCAGAGAAGCCTCGGCTCTGTGTAAGCCCTGCTCAGCGTTAACAACTTCTATGTTATTAATCATGTTTTCAGCACAAATGGAAAACACAGCTCTCTGCTAGCCATGTGAAGAAAATTAGCACTACCTCAGCCAAAACCAGATGGTGTCTGTCAGTCCCCTTGACTGCAGCTAATGATTCTGTAAGTGTCTGTTCCCAAAGACTCTGAAACTCACCTACGTATGCTGTTCTATGGATTAGAACAACCCCTGGAATTGGTTGCAGCACAGCTAGCATCTCCCATGATTCCTCTCGATGAGCACTGTTTGGGAGATGGGATAATCCAGTTTCAATGTGGCCACCCTGCTTTGGAAGGCATGTCCAGTTCAATAATAAAGGAGATGCTGCCATGTCCGCTGACCTAAGTGCCAGAGAATAGTAATTGTTTAATTTACAAGGGTAAGAAAATTACCTGTGTAGGCCTTTTTATTTATAAAAGGTCAAAATAATATTTGAGATGATAATCCTATTAGAATTTACTTCCTGAATATGTCGCACTTTGACAATAGTTTAGATCTAAATGCTGAATAATTGGGAACATGGCCGATTTGACCTTTCTTTTTTGTATCATGAGAGAAATAAAATAAGTGTATTTAAAAACCCTAAATTATTACTTACTACAATGTATGACCAAAAAATATTGCCATAAAATATTGGAGAGGTGGACAAAACTGGAGATGTAGTAAAGCATTCCTAAAAGATCTTCTAAACAGGAAACATAAAAAAAAATTAATGGGGGATTTAAACCAAAAGAGACTAAAGATTACCTGACTCAGAGCAGAAAAGTAAAACAAACCATGAAATAATCACAAAATTATAAATCCACGCTAATTTTTCATTTCTACCAATTTTAGGAATCTTCTTTTCTCAGCATGGAAATTGCAGAAAAGACAATTCATCTCAGCAACGCAGTATAAAATCAGACAAGAAAAAAGATAATTAATTCTATTGAACATTTCTTCCACTGAAGGGATATTAAAAGAGGGTTGCCTTTCACCTGCCCAAAAGCATAAAGAAAAATAATATGTTCTTATGAGCCTAAATCTCTTAACAGACTTGATATAAACTTTCCTCAATATTTATACAACTGGAGAAGACTAAAAAAATAAGTATTCCAATGATTTTTTTTTTCTACAAGTGAAATTGCCTCTAAGTAAATACTCAAGAACTCCTATGAGAAGTTAATTCTATGTTTGTAACGTAAATGCTTTTGATGACAGGCTGTTCCTCCTCCAAAAGCCCCTGATTTCTGAAACAACTATACAAAAATAACAGCTCAGCTTGTGCTCAGCTGCAGTGAGCTAGGCTTTGGCTATGGTGATGTCTAAGTGCTTTAGCTGACTATACTGCAGGACTAAAAGCTGTGGGATATTATATTTCATACCAGCTTATAGCTGTATGACAGTTGAATGTGCTCTGCTGACTCCTGGGTCTCTCTCAGCACAAAGAGGCCATCGCATTCTCCCACCTGATATGGGAGGAAAAACATCTCTTGTTGCTGTCTTCAGTAGAAGTAAGGACAGCTCTAATTTCAAATAGTCTGTGTGAACTGATAACCTTCAAACAAAACTAAGGATGAACCAGTGGGTAATTTTGAACACAGCAATCTGAGAGGGCAATAAAGAAAAAAAAAATAAAAACTATTCACAAGTAATCCAGAGCAACAGAAAAAGTTATGCTCTTAACACACAATTTGTTAAATGTTTTATTGTAGCAGTACCATAGATTTTCATAATTATTCTTACTTTCATGATAAACTTTTTTAAAAAGTGATGTTTAAATAAAACACATTCTTTTATCAAAAAAAATCTCTCCATGAGTTTCTGTGCTATATCTCCTCATGCTGTTTCTGTCATTTTAAATATACTGCTTAAATAACTATATCATAATGCTGTAAAAAATTCTATGAGACCTGAAATTTTGAAAAAGTAATGGACAGCTTATAAAAGTGAATAAAACTAGTTGTTTTGGATTAGAATAGCATCCTGAAGTGCAAAAATATTCCTGTGATGAGAGTAACAAAATCTGACTGCATTTTTAAAATTAGCTGTGAATGGCATTTAGAGTGGTATCTGTGCAGAAACTGAGCTTCACACATTCCAGATAGACCAAGAAAAAGCTGGTCAACAGCACTGAGGCCCGCAAACAAAAACCAAGCTAACCCTACCTACATTCTTCTAGGTGTATTTAAAAACATTTACATAAATTCTATAGGCACAGAGACCTACACGTAACACCATTTAAAGGCTGTGTCAGCTTTACTTTTGGAAAACCATAAATAAATATTAAATGCAGAATATTTCAACATTACTAATGTTGATGACATTTCAATTTAATTTTGTATGCTTTAGAAAAATCAAAGGAAAGAAAAAGAAATAATGTATAAGTTGACAAAGAAAAAACCTCTGGAAAATAGCAAGATTTGAAGAAAATTATAACAAAAGGAGAATTTTAATATATGGAGTTTGAAAAAGGTTTTCCAAATACAATTTAAAATCCCTTTACAATTCTTCTGAGAAACAGGCAATTAACACCCTCTTACATTCTTTTACTTTTCCTTAAGGAAGGGTGACATAAAAGAGAAGGCAAAAGACACTGTTTAGGTTTCAACTCTTCCCTTGTTTCTCTAGTGGTTTACTATTAAAGCTACTGCTGTGTAACAGGAACCACCAGAGATCTCACTTGCAACTCGAGCCTTATAGGGATGAAACTGCCTTGGAAATACAGATTACGGTTAGGGACAAAGTGGAATTATTCACAGAATACCTTCTGTATTCTGCAACAAACCAGACTGCAGCTTAAACTGTCCATTCATCCCAAAGGAATCACACAGGACAAGGTGATAGGTTTCATAGCTGCTTTCGCATGGCAAATATACACCCAGATAAGAAAGTCCCTGTTTAAATTTCTCATCATAAGCTTGAGCCTGCAGTGTGCTGGAAACTTGGTGTGATTATTTCCTGAAACTAGGAGTGTACAAAAGAGCATTTCTCCTGAAGAGAATTATATGTTACTTGTACATCTTACATTACTTCAAACTTTATTCTTTGCTCTTATTACCAGTTTCCATTAACATAATTCCTTCTCTCTGAGTATAAAACTTTTTGAAATTATCATGATTATTCTTTTTTGCCCCTTTCATTCCATCTGAAGAAGAAAAGAAACAAAATCAGTTATTTCATATTCTCTGCCTCTAATGCCATTTCTACTATGCCATTTCTACTATTTTAAGAACAAGAGGAGCTCCCCTCTCCATGCATTGCATAACTTCTCCCATCTGTCTTTATATTTTGCAAGACTAGAGTCACTTCTGTCTTACAAAATTCGAGGGACCAAAGTAAGAGGGGATTCATATTTGATACAAGACCTCCATGGAAGCAGAGGAGCAGGTATCTTAAAGTGATGAAAGAGAAGTTGGAGAATAACTGTTAGGAGTGCCTCTGAAACTTTAATTACAGGATATGGATCCTGTCAGGTTTGTTTATATTTGGTTGCACTTGGCAACCACCTGTCATGCAGCCGTATGTAGACATGTAGGCAATTGAAGGATTCAATAGTCAACTTGGCATATGAGCCCAGTGCTTAACCAAGCTAGTTTAAAGCCAGATATCCTTAAAGGACATATTACCAATCATGGTGAAGAGTTTCCTGGCACAACTGTGACTGCATTATCCAGCTCAGGAAAGCAGAATTTTCCCCTGTGCTGGCATGCCTAGGTGCAGCTGGAGGACAGTCCTGCAGGGCTGCCTGCAGGGCTCCTGTGCTCCCATTTCAAGCCGTCAGACTGCTGCAGGCACCTGCCAATGTCCCTGTGGGCCACTCCAAAATCAACTCAGCCCTTCTGTTTTCTTAAACTGGGAAATTCAGTTAGCCCTGTGAAATGTGCAGTGGCTACACAGACTGTGTTTGCCAGCTGTGAAAATCAGGCCTATCTTAAAGTTGTCACGTAAGTAACTTTAGATGCCTAGCCTTGGAAGAGGAAACTCAGACTAAAGATTGTGTCATAATTACAAAGGAAGATAATGTTTTCATTATGTTGTGTTTCCTACTGCTAAAACTAACTGAAGCTTGCCATGAAGAAATGTAAAACCATACACACAAAAAAAATCAGATAGACTCCTGGGAGGCAATCTGGAGAGTTAGATGCTCCTGTGGCAAGGACTTGCACCCTACTGGGTTTCCTTTAGACTGGTCAGGGCTCTAGTTCATCATGAATAATCCTGGTTGACTGTGAGGAGCAGAGTCCTGTCCTAAGCTTTGATATACATTAATTTATGACAATACCCAATACTGTGTAAAATGAAATAGGAAGATCAGATGAAGCATCAGCAGTCCATCCTATAAAAACAATTTTATGTTATAGAATCAAAGAATCATGTCAGTCTAAATAAATAAATCAGTCAGATGCAACCTTAACAGAAAACAATCAAGCGACTTCAGAGCTTTTAAAACACGCATGATTTGTTTGTTGAAAAAAATTAGGTATGTGGGCAAGGATTTGTTTCCATCAGCCCAATTCATGACACACGTTCTTTGCACAGAATGCCAAAGAACTGCTCTGAGGATAGTGCAGCTGATTACTAGTACTCTTCTCTCTTCTTGCTACTGTAATTTCTTTTAAGGAATGTGCCACAGGAAAAAAAGCTGTTGAATTGTGATAAAAAATCCTTCCCTGGAATGTGCAGCATAGGTGGTAATAGTTTTCACTGGATGATACTCCTACAATACCTGAAGTATGACATCCTTACCAACAAATAATGCATAAACTGATTTCTCAGGTATAAGCTGCTTCAGATTGGTTCCTATTGCTCCATTTCTCAACTAAAAAATTAGTTTAACTGAAAACAACTGATAATGCCATGAAATTTCCAAAAACTTTTACAAAATGCAGCCTTTAGGAACCATGAATTACCTACCCCTAAGAGAGATCAGATATTTCCCCCTTTTATCACAGAAAACTGCTTGTCAAATTCATAAGACCTACAAGATGCCACCCCCTTGAGTGTTTCAAAGCATCAAGTCCTAAAAAGAAGGACGTGACGCTTTGTAGGGGACTACCACGTGTCATCCATACGCACCACCTTTCCTCAAGAGATCCTTTTTTTTTCCGTAAACTTTGCTCAAATTGAAATTACAATTTCTCCATACAAACAGGATTTTACACATGTCTGGCAGCCTGATCAAAGCAGCTGCTTTCTGTGGTTACCAGGCATTAGGACATCGCAGGCTCCTGCAAAGGTGAAGGCGGCGCGTGCAGCGAGCCCGCGCTCCTTCCATGCATTGCACCCTTGTGTACTCAATCCGTACAGCCAACACGGTGGGTTCCAATCTTGTTGCACTTGCTACCTATGTGCTGACCACTGCAGCGTGTCTGTGCTCATATGTCAGGGTTTCACAAGTGAAATTCAGGTAGCTCCCAGGCTCACACTATCAATTTACATACTTGGGTGAGTAAAATGTACTAGTTGTTAACATTAGTTAAAAAAAAAAAAATTATGGTGGGATAAATTTTGGTCTTAAGTTAATGCAGTTCTTTTAATGCAAATTCATTTATATGTACGTGTATATATATATTAGTATATATTGATGTAAAAGACTGTAATTTTAAGCAAGACTAACAAAAGGGAAACTATTCACATGCTTATGAGAATAAGAAAGACATTTCCTTACAGAACATTGCTTAGAAACATGTATATTAAGAGGATCGTGTGAGTACTGCTCATCATTTAGTAGTTAATAAGCATGGAATAATTTTGTATTTATTGTATCCACAAAAACACAATTTTAAAAATCCCTAAACAGCAAAAAAGCAGTTCCCACAGTCCTGGAAAGCAAAAGGGTTTTTTAAAAATTCTGCCACGAAGATATGAACAGAAAAGACTTACACAGCTAAGTCATATGGGGCAGTATGCCCAGCGATGAGGTGGAGTCACCACCCCTGGAACTGTTTAAGGAAATACTGGATGTGGCACTCAGTGCCATGGTCTCAGTGGCAAGGTGATGTCTGGTCAAAGGTTGAATGCAATGATCTCAGAGGTCTTTTCTGACCTAACTGGTTCTGTGATTCTCTAATATAGCAGCTGGTTGGCTAATGTATGAGGTTAGAAACAGGTAGCTGTCATCAGTTTGGACAGAAATAGACTGATATGCCTCTTCAGCTGGAAGAGTTAGTCTTCCTTCAGACAAGGAAGACTGATATGCTCCACGCTCTTGTACAGATCTAAAGTGTGCAAAACAAGCAGAAATCATCAGTTTAATCTGCACTGAGTTCAGCAACTTCATGAGGTGACTCACAAGACTGACATTCACTAGTATTTTCAGCTGCTGCCCAAACACCATCAGAGAAGTTTTCTGTCCCCTGAAGTCAGACAGGTGCTGAAGTAAAGACTGAATTTCATGACTGAATTTCAATTCATTTACACTTATTGAACACTGAAGATGTTCTGAACCAGTTGGATGAACTCCTTATTAGAATAAAGTCAGAGATCAGCATTTCCTCCCAACAGATCACAGTGAGAAATTTGCTACTGAATATAATATATTGACTGTCAGAGCTATTAAATAATCTGCCTCCTCTCGCACCAAGGCTTTTACCTAAAACTCAGTTCCATTACATTTCAGAAGAAATCTATATTGAAGTCTACATAACCCTTTACTTCATTCACATGATTTTTTATTTGCTGCTCTCCACCCTAAGCAAGCATCTGAGGAAAAGGACTGGCCACTGGCTGTAAACAAAAGACAAATAGGTCTCATCTGGCTGAGCTTCTCTGTCCTCTGCGTCACACTTATTTGCAATAATGAATGGAATGTCAGAAACACACACACAGGAACCACAGTTATCAATGTTTTCTGATTCCATGTATTTGAAGGAAATTCAATGACAAGCCAGCAAGGCTGCTCCAGATTACTCCTTTATCTGGATAGTTGAAAAAATGTCACAATTCACGCCCTTAATTTTCCTGTTTTTTCTTCAGATGCCACACAGCCAAGATTCCTTTTATCACAGAGTGACATATGGCTTCTTATACCTTGCTGTCAAAATATTTTATGTAAAAAAAATTTTGTTTTTTAACCAAGAATATATGTGTAACACACATATGCATGGTGTACTCCTGATTATTAGGTTTGTGGGTTATGAAAAACATAAAACCACAGACTTATTGCAGAAATTGGCTAGTTTTCTCTCATTCTCGTGCATCTTGTTGCTTTATTTCTCCAAATATCATGTTAATTTAGCTTTCACTGTTAACAAATCCTTAATGTTTCACAGTTTGATTGTTTTTCCTAGCAAATCATTTGCCTGGTATTTATCTTGAAACATAAAATTCATTAGGTTGATATTCAGGTTCTTACACAGCATATCAACCAATTGAAATTGTATAAAGCCAGGAAAAAAGCCATTCATACATTCAGTTCTTCTATTTCATGTTTGATTAACTCTGTTACAACACAGAATCCTTTTAGAGAAGAATGTACACAGTCTTAAATCTGGACAGCCAGATGGTGGCATACTCAAGCAGTACTAATTCATATTTTGACTCTTCTTGTTTAGTTTCAATGTATAACTCATAAACACATCTGGAATGAAACCTGATCTCTCGCAGGTGGATGTAAATACATGTAAGGGCAAGGGGTACTAAGGAGAAGTTCCCTACCAGAGAGTAGAGAAATTGATAGGGTTTTGCCTTGACTTGTCTCAAACCTGTGGTCAGGTCACTTCTCAAAGCTCAATCTACAGTAAAAGCACTGAAATAGGTCTGTGTTTCTGGAGTGTGAAAAACACATCTCCAACAAGCTGTAATGATTAATGCCCTCAGGTAATCACAACACAGCTGTTGAAACCACCAGGTTATCACCAGGTGTTATTCTGCATAGAATAAAGATTTAGAATTCTGCAAAACAAGCACTGTTTTGCAGCAGCTACAACCCAATTTCAGGAAAAGTTAAGGAAGCTTTTCCTTGGACATTATATTACTATCCACCTTCCAATGTAAACACAGTTGTGCACACCTTTACTGAGACAGGTCAAAACAGATGATGAATCAAAGACAAAAAGTTTTAATCTTTTAAGATGAAATTTTTAAGCCAAAAAATCTGCATTGTCATAGTAAACTGACAGTTTTACTACACATGATCATTTGAATGGTAGTTACCTTTAACTGTGTTTTTCAACCAGGATATTTAAAGTATCATCAGTGATACAGCATCCAAGGGCAGAAGTACCTTGAAAACTGAAATGCAAAAATTGATGTCTATTTCTCCAGTCTTGGAAGGAAAAAAAAGAAAAAGAAAAAAAAAAGAACAGAAAAGAAAACACAAGACAACAACAACAAAAAAATACAGCAGCAAACAAAACAACCCAAAGTTCTACTAGCACGTTTGAAAATACATATATAATTTTCATACACAAGTGTAGACATAGATGTGAAAATTAGCTATTTACACTAACATGTGTGTTTAGTTACATATTTTATATGTTGCAAAACTAAATAAATATTTCTGTAGGTGTGAATAGGGTACGCCTTTGCAAAACTCTAGCTGTTTATTACTCTGGCTGCATGCTGCTGTGTCACCCTGGTTTTTTGAGATTCTCTAAGCCTTCTGATGTTGACATTCTTGTAGCGAACTTTCTCACACACTTTCTGTAAACAACTCATTGTTTTGCATTCCTTTATGGAGGAGGAGAGAGTTGATAGACTGTTGGTTAAACCAGTGTCAGTGGTGTCACTGTCACCCTCCAATCCACTGTCACCTTTGTAAAACTGTAAATGTTAGAGTCAGAAAATAAACTGCCTCTTTTCTTCTTCACTCTGAGAGCGGTGTGTGCGTGTGTTCTTTCGTGTCCTACAGCAACACTGCTGAATTTCACTTCAGTTAGAGTTGAAGTTGTTATACCTCAGTGTAATATTATAGCAATGCCCTTGTTCTCTACGTTCTATTCCAATATAACTTCTTCATTAGCTAAAGTCACAGATGTTGACTAGAAAATAATGGACAGCAAAGATAATTTTTCTTTCCTTGATCTATTGTTAGAAATAAATTGATAAACTGGAAGAAGCTGGGGCATTCATATTTTCTTCTATCAATTTTGAAAGTCAAAACCCCCAGCTATAAGTTTAAAACTGTTTTAATTTGACTTAAATTAATTGGAGAAATGCTGTACTCAGGTGTGACTGGTAGGTAGCTACATGCACCAGTTTAGAGGGTAAATTTAATCACGTAGCTCCCAGGCTGCTCTCTGCTCATTCTCAGCAGTTATGAAGCACAAGCTGTGGGCAGCCACAGCAAGCAATTACTCTCCCAGCCCACAGGCAGTGCATCTCTAGTTGGTGTGACAGCGCTCACCGCACTCACTCTAATGGACACCCAGAGTGTGTTTACAGGGTGTGTGAAGACAGCCAGTGCCTGGTGTTGTGTCCTCCCTCCCTCACCTCCTCTTCAGCCAGTTAAATCCCCTATGGACACCCAGTGTGTGTCTACAGGTTGTGTGAAGACAGCCAGTGCCTGGTGTTGTGTCCTCCCTCCCTCACCTCCTCTTCAGCCGGTTAAATCCCCTATCCCAACCCCAGCGGTGCAGTGAGGCCTTTGGGACCTGCTCTCCACTCTGTCCTCTGAACAGAAGGCGAGTTCACAGCTGATAATCATATTACAAGGCTGCCCTTAATCACTCCTCACAAAGCAATCTTGAGTCCATTCTAAGTTTTATTTTCTCCTCTTGGTTGCAGCTCACCGAATGCCAGTATCTGTGAACTGAAGCCAGGTGTTATGGGCTGCCCCTTTCAGATACCCCCTGTGGTTTTCCTCTGGTTGGCGTTCTGTCCCCTTGGCAACTGAATTCTCTCTACCCCTGCTCTGAAACCTACTCACTCCAGCAGAATGAAACCAATTGTAAATGCCAGAAACTTTACCGTGGTACCGCAAATTAGTTCTCTGTACGACAGGATACAAATACGAATTTCCAATGAAAATAAGAAAACTTGTGTTAATCGATGGAAGATTCATTATTATTCTCCTATGGAATAAAACACTGAATCAGGTTTCTATTGCATTTATAATATTTTTTAAATTAATTGTCAATTAATAGTTCATCTATGCAATCTTCGAATCACTAGGAAATACAAATAAAATATTTCTATTGAATTGGGCCATGGGACTCCAGTTAAATATTGTGGTTTCTTTCCTTCTCTTGCTTTCATATTTGACATGATAAATATATTAACAAGATTGAAAATTATTTATAATTTTAATCCAATATTCTTCCCCTACTCATATACCAAGATAATTTTTTATTTTCTAGGATTGTGTTATCATCACTTGACAGGTAAAGAACACACCTTTCCAGTGACCTCTGGGAATAAAAGTGCCATGATTAGTCCTATTAGCAGTTAATAAAAATATGAACTGAAGAGATGGATATGGGAATGTGGAATTTGCAGGCAACCCCAACAAGGGAAGAGATGAGAACCTTGACTCCATGTTTCAGAAGGCAGATTTATTATTTTATTATATATATTGTATGAAAATAAAATTATATACTAAAACTACACTAAGGAACAGAGGAAAGTATTTCATCAGAAGGCTAGAAAATAATGATAATAAAATCTTGTGACTGACCAGAGTCCCAACACAGCTAGACGTGTGATTGGCCATTAATTAAAACAATCCACATGAGACCAATCAAAGATGCACCTGTTGGTAAACCATCTCCAGACCACATTCCACAGCCATCAGATAGTTATTGCTTACATTTCATTTCTGAGGCCTCTCAGCTTCTCAGGAGGAAAATCCTAGCGAAAGGATTTTCATAAAATATGTCAGTGATGTGGGAATTCTTGAGTCGCTACAGAGCTGTGCAACCAGCCAGATTTTTTTAGGTTTGCTATAAAACACTGGGAAAAAGACCATATATAAACAAAAGATGAAGCTCAAAATCTGTGAACAAAGAGGAAAAAAAAGAACCGGTCTCTCACAGAAACCACTAGGATCTTTCTTTTTCTAGTAATGGAAGTTTTATCTGCTCTGAATTGTAGTTATAGTAAATGAGCTATGAGTAGAAAGAGTATTTAGTCCAAATTTCTTAAAACATCAGTTTCCCAGCACCAGAGCTAAGAATTAATATTGCTACGAAACAAAGTCCTACAAAATACTGGAAACTATATCCCATAACTCCTTTATCAGAGTGGCTTTTGGTTTTTTTTCAATTCAACCCTCTGAAACTTACAGAAAAGGATAAATAAAGAAATAGTTATTGCACAAAAATGAACAGCTGCAGAAATAAATTGAATTAGTCTTAAAATGTTTAAGAATTATTCTATGTCTTAAAATAATTTTACTTTGCAATCTAAGACTTTCATTAGGAAGCATGCAGGCATAGCTAACATTTGGAAGAAAACTAGTAAATGTATGTAACTGACAATCTACTTGCAAGCTAATTTCTTTTACCAGTAACTTCATGTTTGCTGATAAAGGATTTGTTCACCCTACTTGGTTGTTACCCAGCTCAATCTACCGATCTGGGGCATAATAAATATATGAAAAGTGTTAAATAGTGTGTCTATACCTGTGTGTTTGCAACTGTGCACTTACCCATGCATATGAAGTATCAGCCTCTAACAAGACTACTTGACTTCTGTTGTTGAGAGATTTTCCCCTACAACAACAAGGAGTAGCAACTCTGAGATTCCAACAGTGGAAATGTCAAAAGCTTTCTTATTTCTTCACTTCTTGCCTTTTGTGACATGGCATTATGGATACATACTCACATTTGTTACCTAATCCTGTTACCAAAGCCCTGCCACACACCCTCAGTTTGGTTTCACCTATAAATCCAGAGGCATCATAAAGATCACCACGAAAAACTCTAAAACTACAGAGGACCAAGAGCAAAGACTGTGAAGAGCTCAAAACACTCTTTCTATACTAAAACAAATCGCTGCCATCTACTCTTGAAATAGATCCAAAATATTTTTTCATTTATTTGTAAATATTTGCACATAGCATGTTTCCCTTGATTGCTTGTGAGAACACAGAGAACAGTGCCAAAAACTTATTTGGTACCTACTCTTACTCTTTCTTTAAGTCTGTTAGCATATTGCAGAGCAGGGTAAGATTGATTGAAAGAGAGTAGCTTTTACTTTTTGCTTTTTTTTTTTTTCCTTCACTATTAAGAGTGAAATTTGATTATTTCTCTGAAAATTTGTCAAGGAATGAAAGTTATGTCCTTGCTATTCTTCCTTTCAAAAATAAGCCCCAGTTAGTCTTCTGGGACCCCTTTCTCCACGATTATAACTTTATACCTACAGCTGAGGTTTTATCTGCCTGCACTTTAGGAGCAGTAGTCAGAAGGAAGCACAGAAAGCCCAATCAATTGCAAATATCTAAGTTATGCAGGTGTTACCTAACCTGTATCTCCCCTACAAAATGTTAAGCACTTGTCCATTTCATCTCTATTATCAATTGCATTTTATCCAAATGACTGTAGTTACCTTATGCAAAATTTGATGTAAATATTTTTCCCACATTGTTTGCCAATCGTTTATCTTGTCCAAATAATAAAATTTTTTTGTCTTCCTCTTATTGCCACTTTTGTAGAATGACTTCTTTTGACTAGGGATAAAATGCTCTGGCTACATCTCCTCTGGAAATATGTGGCTCTCTTGCTAATAAATACATTCAAATTGCATGTAAGAGTTCCTAATAATATATGTTTCAAATGCCAAATTCTCTGTGTCATAGTTATGAGACAATTCTGTGGGAATTATATCTCTAAGATTTACTTTAGAGATATATTAGCATTAAATATCTAAGCTCCCCAGTCTTACACTACGCTCACATTAAATTAACAGAAAATGCAGTATATTTTCTTTGTCGCTGAGGCCTTGACAATGGATTTCTTCTGCTTCTCTGCATGTTCCTGTTCACCAAAGAAGTTGTGGATGTCCCACATCCCTGGAAGCCAGGTTGGATAGGGCTTTGAGCAACGTGTTCTGGAGAAAGACATTCATGACTAGGGCAAGTGGTTTGGAGCAAGATGATTTTTAGGGTCCCTTCCAACTCAAGCCATTCTATGACTGTATGTATGCAAAAGTACATCTATGACAATTGCTGCCTGTGAACATTTTCCTCTTCAGTGTGGTAACACAGAAGGAAAACTAAACCCAAATGAAATTTTATTTAAAATTTCTGAACTCAGTAGAGACTGGCTGAGTCAAATGAGCTTCAGAATCTTCTTTCTTTTTCTGGTTTTATACAAAATAGGCTCTTTCTTACCTGTTTAATACTTCCCCTATATAAAGGTAACATTCAGAAATGCGCTGTATCAGATCACTTTTCATGGGGTCCAGTTGAAAAGAAGGCTGAAGACATGTGAATACTAAAGAAAAAACATCATGCTTAACTCTTTAAGTTAGAGGATCACTTGCTCAGTATATTAAGAAAGAAAAAAAGAAAAAATAAAGAAAAAATAAAAGAAGAAAAGAAAAAAAAAAACAACGTGGTGACATGAGCTCCCTCTCGTGGTTTTTGTTATGAAAGATTTTAATTTTCCACACAAACCCCTTTAATTTATAAGGACTATTAACAGGCAAGGGGATGCTCTGAAAGAAAATGTGTTCTGTGTAAAAACATTTTTCTAAATCATCTGTAAATATCAAAATCAAGGAGTTCTTGACTCATCATTTGTAGAATGGATAATTAATTAAGCATACTGACAGATCATGCTGCTAGACATCTGCATCCTGTTAAAGGCAACCAAAGTTAATTGTGCTTGTGGTTGCACTTGCTGGAGTGATAATGGATTTTTGAAACCACATGCCCAAGATTTATTACAGGTTCTGCATCGTCCTTTCTCTTGCACTGATGTGGAGGTTTGTCAATCCCACTCCCTAACCCTGGGCTTCTTGAATGCTCTTCAAAAGATGAGATAGGTTTTATTAGCCATAAACTTGCTGTGTTGTCTTTTTTTTTTTTCCTGGAACTGGATCTCCTCATATTTATAATACTGTGCATCAGGAACACTCTCTGTTTGTGCAAAAAAGGTGCAAGTAAGACAAAAATTGGCCGCTAGTTGCCTCATGAATCCAAGTTAATTGTTCTTTGCACCAGCTGTAAAATCAGGAAAAAAATTATGCGCCTTAACAGAAGTGGTGCAGAGTTTAGTCTCCATTTTAATCTGAAAATCTAATTTATTATACCAATACAGGGAAATTTAACTGTTTCAGTAAAACAGGACATTAATTAACCAATAGGTCCTTAGATGCCTTAGTGTGGGAATGCTAATTATTAGAAGCTGGAAAAGTACTGTGTTTGGCCTTCTGATCTGAGTTCTTGCACCTGCGAAAATACTGTGTCCTTGGACATCTCTAAATATGATAACAAGGAGTCAGAGAGACGTGGGAAAGTGGAATGCAAGACTGAAAAAATGAAAAGTGTTGATGTTTAGCTTAACGAATAGAATGCTTAGGTTACAGAATATGTATGAGCTTATTAACACTATTATAAAAGTATGTAACCTGATCAATAAATTGGAGACCAATGATCATCACCCCTAAGATGTGCACGTCTCCTCTTTATCCCAACACCTTAGGTTAAGAAATACCTAGTAATTAATGAAGATCAATAGTTTTGATCTAGGTTTTGGCCTACAACTGCAAGACCTGTGCCACTGATTTCTCTAGCATGACAGTTCAGATTTTTTGCAGTCTCACTGCATATGAAAATTGTTTTAGTTACCTGAACTTTATTTCACTCCACTTAAAAGAGAATGATTTCTGATGTGCCAAAACTAGCAATATACTAATATTAGCAAGATACTAATAAGATACAATATTAGATACAATATACAATAAGATACTAATATTAGCAAGCAATGCTTCTCCTATTCAAATCCAGTATTAAATGTGCAGATTTCTTCATATCCTTATTTACAGAATGCAACAATATACATTATACAAAAAAACCCAAAATTAAACAAAATAACCGCAGCCCCACACAAAACCAACCAACCAAACAAAAGAAGACAAACAAAAAAAAACCAAAACAAAAATTGAAGGTTGGTAGCTTGATATCACCAGATTAGACCAGACAAAAAATTCCTTCTTTAATATCTTTGTTTGTAATAGATAAAAATTAAACCTGAGGCCTTTGAGTAGACTTCAAATTATTTGTTACACAATATGCAATAAGAAGTAAATCATAATATTTATTAATAATATAGAAGTTAATTGAAAAGCAAAGGTTTTACACAAAACGGTAAATAGATCTATTTTAATCTCAGTAGAATAAAAATTAATTAATTACTAGATTGCAAACTAGTGGTTGCCTAAAGTTCAGTTGTTTTAAGACACACGTATTTGTTATGGAAATACAGAATACAGTTCCCACGAGTAATTTGCTGTTCAAAAGGCCTAAACTTTCCATTTCAAAAAACTGTACGAAAAACTACTGGGAAGAAGAATGTTCAGAGAAAACTGGGCTGTGAGCTCTTTAATTAAAATTTGAAGTTATGACAAATGCTGTGTTTGGCAGAACTCCTTAATTCTGATAATCTTTGCCTAAATAACAGAGAGCTGCATTTAGAAACAACAATAAGGAAAACAAAACAAAACAAAACAAATTCAATTAATGTTAAAAAGAAGAAAATAGATGGTAATACAAATGAAATTATAAAGTGCAGGAAAGAGATTAGAGAACCTAAAGATTTCTGGAATAAAATATAGTTCAAATGTAAGGACAGCAAGATAAACATCTCCTATAAATTACAACAAAGGAAATAATGCCAATCATATAATCTCACTTCCAGACAGTGGTGAAAACCTATTAATACTGCATGAAAGGAAGACCTGGACAAGTCAAAGCCAGCAATTTCCCAAAAGAAGGCAAAGAGTTGCCTGGGCTGCATTAGGAAAGATCACCAACAGATTGAGTGAGGTGATCCTTCCCCTCTGCTCAGGGTGAGACACACCTGGAAAGCCTGTCCACCTCTGGGCTTCCCAGCACAGGACAGACATGGACATATGGGACCAATGCTAGCAAACAGCTATGAAGGAGACTGATATTCCATTATTAGAGCTGCCACAGAAAGAAAGGCTAAGAGAGCAGGGAGAAGGGAAGGTTTAGTGTGCATAATTACCCAATCATAAGTTATAATGAAGACAGTCAAACTTCTCTCAGTAGTATCTGATGGCAGGACAAGAGGCAATGAGCACAAAGTGACACGCAAGAATTTACATTTAAGTAGATGGAAAACTTTTTGACACTAAGGACTATTGAACACTAGAGCATGTTCCCCATTTAGGCTGTGGATTGTCCCTGGTGAGTCTCCATCCTTGGAGATATTCAACACCCAGCTGGAGACAGCACTAAGCAACCTGGCCTAGCTGGCTGTCTTTGAGCTGGGGTATTGGACTAGCCAATACTTAGAGCTCCCTCCTACATCAGCCAGTCTGTGATTCTGTGAAACAAAGTCCAAAATTATTGATAGGCTACGTCAATTATCAAATGGCTTTCTAAAAACTCTCTCCTCTCTTCATTTAAAATCTAGTCTCAATGAGTTTAGCTCAAAGTCTTTTACAAAACCACCTGTTTAGTGGAAGTCTTGCTAAGACAGGATTGAAGATCAGTGGCAGCAGAGGCAACCTTGCTTACCTTAAATTTCCAAGTGTTTCCAGCAGGATGTTAATCCTTATGGTAAATTTTCAGATATTGTCCCTTGTGAAAAGTCCTTGTGAACACATCTACAGCAGGAAATGCAATGCCATACTAGGGAAAGAGCTGATCTAATTATTAATGAACTGGAACACCACATTGTCATGCAACAATATTAGCTTATGTATCAAAAAGCTGTCTAATTGCATCAGCACAATGCTACATCCAGGCTAATTAGCTCTGCCAATCAAGCTAATTAGCACAGAGCAGAGCCATGCTGAATAGCAATCCTAGCTTCTGAACTACTGATCAAAGCACTACTAGACAGTGAACACCAAACAAAAGGTATCATTTGAGTATATTCAGCAGTGAAAAATTCTGTAATTCTATCCATTCTGTAAGTATGTGTAAAACTTTTAGAAAAACCTTTTTCTTGCTTTTCAAAACATATATTTTTAGCACACTTGAAGTTATTGCAAAAAATAATTCAAATATTTTTAAAATGTGCTTTGCAAAATGATTAGGTCCTTTAACAGATTCCTGTAAAAGAAAGCAAATCTAAATAAAGACATGGGTTTCACAGGTGAAATTTTGTTTTTTGACACAGTGTGTTCACAAAGTTCTGTTTCCTTTAACACAAGTGGCATAAAACCACAGTCACTTTTCTGGTTTTATACTACCACTTTCTTTGAAGTGTTACCCCTAATTTTCATCTGCATTAAAAAAAAAAAAAAAAAAAAAAGTGGTTTCTGGTGTTTGGTGCATTTTTGTATTTGTTTCTAAATGTTCAGATAAAGTTTGGACGACCTGGTGCTTGCTCAAAATTGAAGGTGCATTAGCAATTTCATGTAGGATGTCAGGCTTGCATAAAGAGCAGCTCAGCCCTGGTCATGCTCTGTTTATTTCACAGAAAGTGATCATCTTGTTCATGTGGATCATGTTTAGTTCATCCACTTCCAAATAAGTAATGTCTTTGATGTCAGCTAATTAGTTCTGCACTGTTTGAGCCTGTTTAACAACATTTGCGTATCTGGGCTAACATAGGAAGCATAATAAAACCTTTCAAGAAAACTTATCTAAAGTACGCTTCCCAGGTCCTACTTGAGAGCAGATTTCCCATTCCGCATTTACATTTTGAATTACCTCCTCAACATTGTCATGATCTGACAATGGTTTCCATCTAGGCAGAGCCCTTCTGGACTTGATAAAACTTTTCTTAATCTTGGTCTTGAAAGGATCTTAATAACCAAGATTTTACTGTATTTCTTTCCAGCTGTGACTCTTTGCTTTGAGCTGCTCATTTGTGAAAGGGGTTTAGCCTTGACTTCAGCTAACTGACTGTGAAAAAAATAACGGAGGCAAAATCTGAGTAGAAACTTGAGTTACTTCTGACACGTATCGAAATAAAGTAACCAAAACACTTGTAATACATACTCAAATGCTAATGATTTGTTATTACAAATGTCAGTTTGACTGTTACTGCTGAAAAATTGACCTTAAAGGTTCAACATTTTCCAAATTGCTGAAACTTACTCGACAGAAGGGCCCTCTGGAAAGTCCAGTCCTTTTCTGTTTGCAGCACGTTGTATACTAGTGTCCATAGCAACCCCATAAGTCTGCTCCAGGGCAGACTTCCTGCTCCAAGCAGAGGGTGAGGCAAGGCACTAATAAATGCCACCTCAGTTACCCCCCTTTCTCTGTTTTAAATATTGTTACTTGGCTGATGATCCCACACCAGGAAGTACTCTATCTAAATACCTGAAATACACTTTGAATTAGCTGCTTAATATCAAGAGCGCTAGACAGCAAGGAAAAAAGGGAAAGCAAAACTCCTAGATCAGTAAAGGATTAAATTATTGCACTTTACTAAGCTCAGTGCACAAGAAGAAGAGTTCAAATCTAGGACACAAAAAATAAACCATATTTTAGTTGTGAAAGGGACATTCTAACTGAGACTGCTTAGCAGCTGTAATTTGTGACAGATTGGAGGCCAAGGAGGCTGTGATGCAAAAAGGGGTTAAAGTGGGTGGAAGCAGGAATGCCAAGGGCAGAAAGACTCTTTAACAGGGATTAGTTTCCTTTGGTGATGGGATAAGAAACAAGCCTCAGTATTGTCTTGTGGACTTTCCTGGAGTTGGAGAATGCAAGGTGAACCTTGGGACAGCAGAGCTGGGCTGGGAAAGGGACCCATGGCAAGGCTGCGGTGCCCCACGCAACTGCTCAAGGAATTGGTGTTACTGAAGATTTGAGTGCCTATGAGGGATCTGCTTGTGAAGCATCTTTGCAGACTCCATGTAGAACAATGGATTGTGGTGAAACTTTGCCCAATGCATTGTTCCTTGAATTTTTCTATTTTTAGCACAAACATGTTGAATTCTCCTTGAATGGTACCATAGGAATTCCCTAAAAGTTATCAAAACTGTCTTAAAGAACATGTAGTGGGTTCAGGTAGTAGGACTACCCTGCTTACACACACCAATATTTATGCTGCATCCAACCAAAGCAGTACAGGATAATACATATTGCACTATTTCATATGGCTTTTCACAGTCTCATTATTGCATAGATATTCAGTGTAAGAGCAACCTGAGTTTGCACGTTCATTTTAAAACATCCCAGAATCAGTCTAGTAATGAGAACTATTTGAGGACACTCTTTAAACAGCTGGCAGCTGTCATTTATGAGTTGCTCATTTTACCTCTTCTAAGGATCAACAGCTCAAGATTTCAGACTGTCACAAAAGTATAAAGACCCTATTATCATTTATTCCCACTTATTCATTGTCCTTTCTTTGCTTCAAGTGTCATTAAGTTAATCTAGAACAAATCTAAAATAACTTGCTTACTTGTCAAAAGCA
This sequence comes from Fringilla coelebs, assembly GCF_963513975.1. NCBI lineage: Eukaryota > Metazoa > Chordata > Aves > Passeriformes > Fringillidae > Fringilla > Fringilla coelebs. The sequence continues at coordinate 36,955,940 of NC_140031.1, forward strand.
TACCAGATGCATGTCAGGTGGTGTATAAATAGGACAAAAGCAATAGCAAACTTAATTCACAGAATGTCTAGAATCTGCTGTTTTCAAAATACGTATTATATTACTTTAAATGAGTCCCCTTAGTGTCTTTTTTTGTGTACCAAAACTCACTCTAGCATTTGACCACAAAACTTCAAGGAATTAAAAGTAGCTACCTTCATTAACTTAAATTGCAGTTCCAAAAAGAAAGTAGAAAACAGATTCCATGTTAAATGACTTGACAAACCTTAGCCATTTCAATTCACTGATTTAATCTTGTTCTTCTCATTCTGGGATGAACATCAATTCAAACTGTACATATAAATGACCCTGTTGTATGTAGTATATTGACAAACTGGGGCTTTGTTTGGAGATTATGATAAAATCCCCCAGACTTTATTCATCTACAGAAACTGCTGGTACTCCAAGACAGTCCAGAACACCTCTTTGCTTTCTGGAATTCATAACTCAAAGATTTATTTCTTTTAACATCATTGCCTCTATGGCAGTTACAAACATGTGTTTATATACATCTGTCCATGCTTTATATTCATGTAAAACTTAAGAAAAAATCTGTAACTTTCACTAGGTCCCATTTTCACTAGTTTCCTCAATGAGATACAGGACACAACATACTTATTATATACAGGATACTTGCTTAGCTGAGCTAAACAAGCCAGCTATTTTAAACAGTCAAATACAGTTTATTCATTCATGTAATACCATTTCCTAAAGAGAGCTGCTGGTTACATGAGATTGCCGTATGCCCAGTCTCCAAATCCTTGCTAGAAAATCACTCCCTAAAATTATGTTTGCCATTTCTACAGACTAGTAGTAATTACATCTAAACAACTGGTTGGGAACAGAAATTAAGAGTATGAGCTAAACATTAGAAGTGGAAAAAGATTGGATTTCCAGCAACATAAACACTGAAGAGCAGGAACTGTGCTGAGAGATGCCTCCCACTCCTCTTTTGTTGCCTGATGGAGTATTTTAGAACCAGCTGAGAGACTGCCAATGAACCCAAAACAGCTGTGTGCACTTACAACTACAGTGCAGCTAAATGATGTAATTATTTCTAGTTCAGCCTGATGAGATAATGTATTTGTTTGCCTATAAAATACCCATGAAAAGCCAACATAGATAAGTAGTTTTTCCTAAAGTAACCTAGTTTAAATATAAAATATATGCTAAGAACACTAGTGGCTAGAACAACTTACAGCAGCTGATTACAGGAGAAGCCAAGGACCTTCACACCTTAGTACACTCAGAATACTAGCTCTGACATCCTGCCGTTCTTTATGTCCCAGCAACTGGAATTCTTTTATGAATTTTTTCCTCAATGCCACCTTGGTGCTAGCATGCAGACTTTGTATAGTTGTCTTTGTATAGGCTCCATCTTTTTATTTCCCTGTTCTTAATTATGCCAATTAAGATACTGGTATGATTAAAGTAGAAAGTAGCCACAGTTATCAAACATACGAATACAGGAATTTAGGAAAGTTTTAAAAATATACACATAAAGTACATGGTTGTGTTGACAAAGTGGGCTGAACATGATTTTGTATCAGTATGAAATGTTAGGGCGAAATAAAGGCAGGCTAGCTCTTGAAATTCCTTCAGCTCAGAAAAGAAAATAGTTTCACTTGCTAGAGGCTTCCTATCCAGCTAAAGAAAATCCAGATTACTTTCATATTTTCTAAGTTCATAACTAGCAGAGTACTGACAGCATCTGAAATGTAGATGCGGAAGTATCAGCTGTCAATCATCACAGTGTATCTTAATCAGACTTGGAAATTGAGTACATATCCTGTCTTTGGAAGTACTGTATAAATACCCTCACCAAGCAAAAGCTGACAGCTTTCTTACACAGCTGAGCATGCACAGCTGAAAAGACCTTGCTGAGTTTTGAAGTTTTGCTTCATGACGTGCACAACAACCAAAGTGGACTCGCATTTTTCCTTGCCTGCCTGACGGGTGCCGTTTACCTCTATGTGTGTTACCTACAGCTGGTAGCCTGTAACCAGACAAAACCCTGCAGAGGCACCTCCAGCCTTCCTCTGTCCCAAGCTGCTGCTGCTGTGATACCCCAGGTCTGGCCAGGTCTGCCCCCGCCCAGGGGACGCTGTATCCGGCTGCTGAGGCTGCTGCTGCCGCCTCTCCAAAGGAACAGCACGCTTCGCTGCTGGAACATTTGTTCAGCGCTGCTGAAATGCAACCCCTGACGTTTGTTTGTGCAAGGTGTATTTGCTCAGGAATTCACTGTGAGAACGTGACATAAGCCGTGACAGAGCTGCCCTGCAGCAGGTGACCTACAGTTTTGTTTGCTTCTTTAGTCAGAGCCTTGAGTTTCTTCTTTTTTTAGAAACCACCTAACTTATTAACTATTCAGGTCGTCCAGTGCGTGCAGGTTTCTTTTGCTTTGTTTCTGTTACCCTTTGGTCTTTGGATAAAAGTTTGCTGGTGTTTTTACTTCATTAGATTTTGACTAATTCTTGAGAACAATGAAATAATTGTTCTTTGCCAATGGAAAACGTTTGATTTTCTTTTTTTTTTCTTTCAATAATTTAACTGAACTGAAGCAACTTGGGTTCACTGAGCAATCCTAGTCATAACAGAAATTTTTGGCAAGGATCTGAATGCAGATGTCCCTGACCACAAACCTACAATTCCCCTACATACACATGTGCATCTACGTGGTCAGAATCTCACTGAATAAGGAGAGGAGAAAGCCTTTTTCATCACAGAAAACTTTGCCAAGTAACATCTGTCTGAAGTAATATATGGATTAGATCCAACAGGGTGGCACGTATTTCTTTCACTCTTGGTATACACTAATGTATACATCTAGCTGAGTAATAGCTGCTTGGTTAAGGAAAAAAATTCATCAAAGGCTCAGTAAAAGCAGTTGTCCTATCAACAAACCTTGCAGGGACAGTATTACCTTGCATTTCACGTAGCACACATAATTTAAAATATATATCTCAGTGGTACCAAAACAATCCAAACCTCTCTGATTGGTACTCCAGTTGGTTGTATGTTTTCAGACAACTGGAGAAATGGGTAAATAGGAATTTCATTGAGCTCAACAAAGGGGAAAGAAAAGTCATTTTCCTGGGGAGAAATAACGACGTGCATCAGAACAAGCTGGGACACACAGCTGAGGAGATACCTGATAGAAAAAGACTTAGAGGTCCTGTGGGCAACTGAATGTGAGTCATCACTATGTCTTTGCTGCAGAGATGGCCAACAACCACCTGGGCAGCATTAGGAGAAGTGTTACCAGCAGATTGAGAGAGGTGATCATTGCTCTCTACTCAGCACAGCTGGGACACATCTGGAAAACCGGGTCTAGCTCTGGGCTCCCCAGTACAAGAGAAACACTGGACTGGCTCCAGGAAATGGCCACAAAGGACACTGATGTACAGTCTCTCTCCTTGGAGACATCCAGTGCCAGCTAAAGATTGGCCTTGAGGAATCTGCTCTAGTTGTCCCCTTTTTCAGTGGGAACAGTGCATGAGGCCTTCTCTGGATGTTTCCTCTACTCCAGTGGCTCTGTGATTCTACATTCAGCCAGGGGCCTACTTACTCTCCCAATTTTTCCCAAAGTGCTCTGATTTTTACTCTTTACTAAGGCTTATCTCAGCAATATGAACAATAAAATGGGTAGTTGAAATAAACTCATGATAAATGGGGTGACATTACTTTGTAGGTTTAAACCTACAAGCAAATCACAAAGCATAATCCTTTGTGAGCATCCTTCAGCAGGAGTAGAATGTAAGCAGTAGAAGACCTCACCAAAAGCATGGAGAATAAAAATGTAAGAATGGCAAAAGAATTAAGAAAACGATCTCATACATGACATGTAGAAATAATGTACTTTTTTAGTAATCTGAGTTACATTTTAAAGGTGAGTAGCATGCATTTGGTTTTCAGAGTCAATCTGTCAGTAACTTTGTGTACCACGCAGCAGAGTTAATTGGAAATAAGAGAAGGTTAATAATCAACATAGATCCACAGGGTCCAAATTCTTTTTGGCAGGGAAGAAACACAGTGTGATTACCACTAAACCCTGGGATGCTATACTAATCTAGTTTTGTATTAGCTGTGTATTTCTAGGCATGTTTAAAATCCAGTTCCACTTTCTAAGCTGATAAGAAGACAATTCTATGCTTCCTTTTATCTAGCTCATACTGTCTATTTAGAAGTGGGATGGAAAATACTACATCACATTTAATGAAACTGATTCAGAGAAGTGAAACAGAAAAAAGTAAAGGGAAGAATATTGAACAAGTCCAACACATCTCTTCCCCTTTCATTGAAAATCCACAATGTATTTCTATTGCTAATTAGTATATTAAAAAAAAATTGAAATATATTGTCATCCTTTCATGAGGTTCAATAAGGAGTAGTACACTTGGATCACAACCTGATGCAGCACTACAGGCTGAAGGAGGAGTGGTCAGGAGTACTTTGGCAGAAAGAGACTTGGGGATGCTGGTAGAAGGTGGCTCATTCTGAGCCAGCAGTGTACCCAGGTGGCCAAGAAGCCCTATGGCACCCTGGGCAGTGTGACCAAGGAAGTGGCCACACCTTGAATCCTGATCAGTCTGGGCCTCTCACTTCAAAAGGGCCTTTGAGATGCTTTAGTATGTCCAGAGAAGGACAACAAGGCTCGTGAAAGGACTAGAAATCCTGTCTTTTAAGGAATGGCTGAGGGATCTGGGTTTGTTTAGTCTGGAGGAGAGGAGGCTCAGGGGGAACCTCATTACCCTCCACAGCTCCCTGAAAGGAGGGTGTAGAGAGGTGGGGGCTGGTGTCCTCTACCGTGCCAGCAGTGAGAAGACCAGAGGAAATGGCCTTAAGATGAGACAGGGGAGATTCAGAATTGTTTTTCTCTTTGGGGGTCAAGAACTGGAATAGGCTGCCCAGGAAAGTGATGGAGTCACCATCCCCGGAGGAGTTCAAGAGAAGTCTGGAACCCTAGTGGTGAAGGGGTTGCTGTGGTAATGCTGGGTGGATGTTTGGGCTGGATGACCTTGTAGGTCTCTTCCATGATGATTCTGTGATTCTATGACTAAATTTACCTCCTGCGTAAAGCCTTCTCTGATCCATGCTGAACAAACTCCTCTACTTAAGAAAACAAGTTTTCTAATAGTTACTTTTCTATTGCCTGTTTTATATATTTCTTTCTCTACTAAAAAAAAACAAAAACCAAAAATAAAAAACACAACACAAAAAAGAAAAACACAACAAAACCGAAACCCAAAACGAAGCAAAAGAAAAGAAGCTATGAAGTTCTGAAGACTTTGAATAAAAAAATTACTCCACAGACACTATGGAGGTTTAGAGGATATTAACAGTACCAGATTTATCTTATTTAGAGACACTCTTCAATGAGATAGAAACATTGATTAAAGGAATGTATTTGTTGTATTCTACCACCTTGCTGAAGAGTGTATTAAAGCAAAGCTTTGACAATAGTACTTTGATTTATTTGACCTAAATCAATCACACCCCATAAGGCAAGACACCAAAACCAGAAAAATATTAAAGCTAAAGGTAAGGATTAAGGACACTGCAGTTTTAAAAATTAGAATTAAAGCCCTTGGTAGAATATTCATTAAAGATAAGAAATACCTTGTAATAAATGTAAGTTAAAAAAGTAAGCCATCCTTGATTTCAGCTCTCCATTTAGGTAAGATGGTATTCGCTTCTGGACTTTTCTGACTGTGTCCTTGGACCATTCTCTTTTGTTCCAAGGATTATCTGTTTCAGAAATTTTCCTATCTCTACGATGTGACAACACTTAATGTTACCAAACACATTTATATAATGCAAATGATTATGAATGCCACTTTTAATAAGGAAAGATCAAAACTTCTCCTCCACTGTAAGATAACTTATTTTAGCACAGTTTCATAGTTCTTCATTAAGTTGTGCTGCATTAAAACCAGTTTTCTCATGTGAACACCCAAGAACAGCTTTACTTCATGTGGTTTGTGTACAACCAGACTACAGAAGTGCTAACATGAGAATTATACAAGCAACTTGTATGTATTGTCAGATAACACCTTTCGAATGCAGAAATTTAATGTGCTGGAATAGATCAATCTATTAAGTATTTCCTTTTTTTTTTAATAATACCTTCTCAGCACAATGCAATTCTTCCTACTACTACATAAAAAACAGCAGCAAAGTGTATTTATAACATAATTAATAATTGCCATATAAAAATGCATGACTTGTATTTAACAGTCATTGCAGAATCCCACAGAATCATTGAATGAACCAGGCTGCAAAAGACCTTTGAGGTCATCAAGTCCAGCCTGTGACCTAACACATCCTCATCAACTAAACCAAGGCACTGAATGCACGTCTTCAGGAGGTATGACCTGTTTACTGTTCACTAATGGCAATGACTGTAGATTTGATCCTGCCTCCTGTAAAGGAAATTCTTTAATGGAGACAAAGAAGACCCTCAAGACTGAGAGCTCAGGGGATGCTAAATGAAGACATAAGAACTGTATTCCTTTATTGTAGTTAGACGATATGGCTAACATAAAATAAGTGAGAAAATTAAGGTTTTTTCACAAGCAATTAGAATTGGGTATATGCACAACTGTATTCTCTCCATTGTGTTTTTAAAAGTTACCAAAATTTGAAGTATTCATAGCAAGTAAGACGTGTTATTGAAACTTTTCTTTACTGTCTTAAACATCTAGAACATTTTTTATTTATTTACTTTTAATCCTGATAATAGCCTCTGGTTGTACGAATGTATGAATATTAAAAACTAGCTGGTATTTAATTTTATAGGTTACAAAGCCTTTTACACAGTATTATATTGCTACTTTGATATATTGCAAATCAAACTACAACTATGCTTACAATAATGTTTAAGTGAGATACAATGATACACAAAATTTCAGCTTGTATCAAAACTGTATGTTTTCCACTGGTCAAACAGAATTACATTGCTTGATTTGAAAACCAAATCAGAAATTTAAATGGTACAACAGAATCAAAACAATGAAAACTATTTCCATAAACAATGTTTTGGAACAGAAACATAGTATAAGGAATGAAATAAAATTGATATTTAATCACTAAATCAGCTGTGAAGTTTAATAAAAACAATAAAATCTAATTTTAAATCAAAATTCTTAATCACAATGTATTATTCCAAGGGTCCAATGAGTGAAATTCTCAGTCAAGAAAAAAGGAGGAAAATTTTTAACTGTTAAATAGTCAACAAACTGAATATATAGTCAACAAACAGAATATATAAGACCTGGGTAAGGGTTAATATCAAAAAGTTTTCAGTGCGCAGTTCTGTAATCATTAATTTCCCTTAAGTTGAAGGAACTTCAGCAATGTCTCATTCAGGCTGAAGTGCTTGTTTGAAAGTAGATGCTTTCAAGTAGATACTATTTTAAAGTATTTTCTTGAGTATTTGAGTACTTAGAGTCCTATTGCTACCTTTCATTTTAGCAAAAAAAGGCAATAAAATATATTACAAGTTAATCAATCTCAATTTTAACATGAAGAATAACAGTAAATGAATAATATGTAAGAATAACTCAATACTGACACCATATAGTTTCAATGCAAACCAGATTCCTTGAAATCTGAAGCTTTCACAGGATTCAAAACCACTAAGGTGAATTGATATAGATTATCAAGAGTTATGGGTGAAACACTAAATATTCTTGGACTTCTCTTCCCACCATGGAGTTACTCCTTTGCCCAAGTAACTCACCTAAGCAGGCTGACTCATATAAAGCAAATAAGAAGTCGGAATTCACAAGTCATATGGTATAATTTTTCAGGTTTAAGATATGTTAGACACACCCTACTATTGACAAAGGTCTTCCACCTCCTCCTTTGGCATTCCGCTCATGGACCAGTGGACATATGGATCCAGGTATCAAAGGAAGGAAAAAAAAATTATTACTCTCTTGATTCCCTGCTCTGACAAGGGGTTCTTGCCTATCTGCTGGGCTCAGGAACAACATCCACATCAACAAAGCCCCTGGGTTGAATCCAAGCAGTCTGCACAGCCTATCTGGTTCCAGCAGAGCAGGCAGCATGATCACCACAAGACTGTCAGAAGAAAAGCCAAGTCCAAATGACACCCAATTAGAGAATCCCTCTAATATTTATGGGAAAATAATGACATCCATAATGAAGTAGGCCCCAAATGAAATCTATGATAAATGAAACGTTAATAATATGATTTTTGTTGATCTGAGAATTGCTACCCACAACTATAAGTAAGCTGTGTAAGATAAAGCAGGAAATAAAAAAAAGATTACAGAGGAGACAGTGATGAAAAGCATCACTTTTTTTTTCTTGTTAGAAAACATACTTGGAGGTCCTTTCAAAATTCATAAACTGAGTTTTCTTTCTACATTTTCCTTTGAATACCCAAAGACTTGCCATTCCCTACATATTAAGGTTTTTTCCCCTAACCGTTTTTAAGTTTCTCAACTGATCTCTATCCTCCACTTCCAACTTAGACAACAACAACAACAACAACAACAACAACAACAACAACAACAACAACAACAACAACAATGATAATAATAATAATAATAATAATAATAATAATAATAATAATAATAATAATAATAATAATAATAATAATAATAATAATAATAATAATAATAATAATAATAATAATAATAATAATGTGCATTTTTATATTTTGAACATTATGTTAGGGGCTGATAAGAATTTTCTCAGTTGTTAGAGGCAAGAAAAATAAGAAATAAGCAGTTGACTCCAAATCTTAACCAGCATAGCAAGAAATGTAACCCAGCCCCATCGGTTTGATGAAAAGCAAGATAAAAAAATAATTTACAAATAATATGGCCAAAGAAACAACACCCAAAACCACAGAAACTAGCTTAATCTCGCAAACACCATCTGAGCAGCCAAGAAAATTATATTAAGATTATTTATAATTACTCTTCTTAGAAACCTGGTTTTCAGGTTATAAGCCCACAATCATTTTCAAAGCAAGCTTCTCTCACATGTTTTTGCTTGCTTACCTTCTCCACGGGTAATTCTTAAATATCCTTGGTTTTCTTTTTCTTGCTAAATGAAGTCTAAAACCAAAGCCCCCTGTCTCAGATAATTTATTTTTGTGAGTACATCCTGTTCTCTACAAACTAAGTATTAGAAACTAATTTTCTTTTGTATCACTGCGAAGATTTTTCAGGGAGTAACCAGACACCACAACAATTTTAGCAATTTTGGTTCTTTGGTAAATTTCAAGAGAAGGGCTTGATAAAATGATGCAGGTGATGATTTCATTTTTGACCAGTTTGTGAAATGCAGCAGAGGCCCTGGCACTATTCATCTGACCATGAGCTGTGCTGGCAGGGTTTTTCCATGCCAAACTTGTCAGTGACAACCCCTGCTCCATGAAAGTACTGTGAGACCTTGTTCTTTCTTAAGTAATCGGTTGTTCATGAGAAAAAAACAATCCCTGAAAAATTAAATATTTCATCGTGGCATTTCATGCCTTACCAACTACACAACTGTATTGGCTTGATTTCTGTTCCCTTTTTTTTTGTGTCTACTCTCCAGCACTGTTTTAACCTATTTTTCAGTGTAGTATCAGATTCTTGAGGTCTCCCATCCTGCTCCACAGTGTTCAGGAGCAGCTGCCTCACAGAAATGTAGCCACAGTCATTAGGACTTTCAGAGCACACACCTTTTAGTGAGGTGTATGCACATCAGAGGCCATGAGCCCCAGATGGACAGATTTACCTTCTGTGATCCTGTCCAATATCCCAATTAACTTCTGGGACCCCTGAACTACAGCAGTCCTTCAGCAAATTAAAGATCACCTGTTATTACTTTGAGTTTGGAGAGAAAAGTAAGTTCAAAAGCACAGGACAGGCAGCAGAAAAAGTGACTAAAGGTATTCCATTTGACTAAAGTGGAAATACCTACGCTGTGGCTAGCCACATTTATTCATGATACCTCAGTTAAACATGATAGCATGATAAACACTTTTCCAAGTGAGGTTGAGAGGCATGGCCAAAGGTGAGCTTGACCTGCAGAGCAATGCATAGTGCCAGTGAGAGGGTCATTAGAACCACACCAACTCAGCCCAGGACCTAAATGCAGGTTGCTCTCACTACACCTTACAGACACAACTCTATTATATGTCCACACAGGGCAACTACCTGTCCATGGACCTGCAGGGGAGCCAACAATGATAGAGCTCTGCTGCAGATGGCTCTGCATTCTCAGCTCCATCCAGCCCCCATATCCCTGGGAGGGCAAGAAGGGACACTGCTGGAGACCTTTGGAATTGTGTCTTCCTGAACTGGTGTAAAAGCTTGTTCCCAGATCAACCAACCTTGAAACATTTATTCCCAAAATTATAAATACCTATTCAAACATTTTTGCAAATATTTATTTGGAATCATTTTTTTTAAAAAAACCAACTTACCAAACAAAACCTAAAGAACTTCAACTGACTAACCAAACAAAAACATCAACCAGATCACCCTAACCAACTCCAGAATCTAGTTGTTACGAAAAGTGTTTCTACAGAAGACAACTTCATATGGCTTATTCTATATTGCCACAAGAGGACACTCTTGAACAGTGGTTTGATTTTTTTTTTTTTTTTAAATGAGGACAAGTGCTTTACAAGTGATTTTGTATTCTTTATTCTTCTTACAAGTTACTTGCATTGGTAAATACAGATTTCTGATCCCAAGCAACCCAGAAGATAAGGACATCTCTTCATATTCATTCAATCTTAGTTAACTTCAAATTTCAGGCAGTAAATATTTAACATTTTGTTATCATAGCTGCTTTAGAAGTTTAAGATGACCTAACAGCTATAGCCCCTTATTTAAGTTGCATTAGTCTTGCTTCATAGGGCTTTCATAGAGCTTTTTCTTATACTCTGCTCACAGCTTTTCTCTGAAAATCCTATAATGTACCTTACACTTTAGTTACAACATTGTTGGAAATGTGCTGTTTCCATATGTATAAAACTCTGGTACCAATACCCATCTACCTTGTCTTTAATTACTATATTTAAAAAAATATAACTTAAGAAATGCATTTTGAGAAATGTAAAACTATGTTCTTAAATACAGTGATTGTATTAAAAGTACTGCATTAAACAACTGCAGTGCCATTGCTTCACAATTATTTTAAAGACATCAAGTAAAAGTCTTTTAGGTGCAACAAATCGAGTGATTACAATATGTGAATAATTCATTAAAACATCTGAGGTGATGTAACCCAATAATCACTTTGGGACAAATGGAAAAGAAAGAAATAAAGTATCTTGCTTCTTTATAGTCAACTCAGTGGAACAAGTGCTTACAACAACATGTAGAATCTACCTCCATTTTGATCTTTATACTACCTGTAATAAGTCCTTTTGCCTGAACAAGAACAAAAAGAAATAATAGCTGAATGATAAATTAGCATCTTCATACATGCATATATACATCTTAACAACAAGCTGACATCTTAACAACAAGCTGATTAGAAATAATAGAATTTAGGACAGCTGGTGATGCTGGTTATATTTGGGTTAAATGTTTTTCTTATTTAACTTCATTTTAAAGTATTAATGAAATTGAATTATATAGTTATCCAAGCTGAGTAGGACTTTTACACCTTTACCAAAATGGTTAGTTGTTTTGGGGGAGGAGAGGAACTTCAAGTTGTTATTCGGGGGTGCTAATCACACTGAAACTTTGACTTCCATCATGGCAGCAAATAAGTAGGTGCAAGAGATCCCAATTTCCTGAGCCTTGACCATTGTGTCTGGCTCTGGGATATTCTGCTAAGACTTACTTAGATGCTCCAAATCTCTTCGCTGGTTTTAGTTCTGTCTGATGTGGTAATTACCTTTAAAACATCTTTTCCCTCATTACTAGCTCCTGTCTGATTCATTACAGCATTTCCAATAGGCTAAATCCACCACAAATTCACCATTAACAGGAAGGATTTGGGAAATGAAAACATGAAGAAACTCATAGTAATACTATCTCTGAAGAACACCCAGTTTATAGCTGATGGCACCACGGTGGTTTTTGTCATTTCTACTTTTTGTTTTATAATCTATGCGGGAGTCAAACACTTGGATAAATACAGATGCAAATAGGATTACATTCCTTACTTTGTATATCTTTGGAGAGACTATAAATACCATAATTATCAGGGCTTTCTAGCGTACATTCAGAGTTTTAAAAACTAGTTAGCTAGATGTGGGGTCCACTTTATTAACACTTATAGTGATTACATAATTTTAGGTTTGCTATATTCTTTTTTCTAGGTTACTACTTTGTGATGCATTAGTGGAGCTCCTTGGGGGAAATATCTTGTGATTTCGGAGTTTTGCTGATCAATTTTTACTAAATGCACTTCCTGCTGCCCTGCCAAGAAAGTACTGATAACACCAGAAGTCAATACACAAAGTACAGCTGCAAATCCAGAGCTGTTACTCAAAGGCAGCAGTGACACCTGCAGAGCCAAAATCTTTGACACAGATGTTTCATAAGGGTCCTGATCTTCTATAAAGTTTATGAGAGTGCTATCATAATATAATTGTTTATAATTGTGGATTTTTAACAGACATAGCACAGTGACTGCTGCGAGGAAAGTCATAAAAATTTGCACATATTACACACTATTACAGACTAAAAAATTGGTCATGCTGTCCAGCACACAATATTCAGGATGAAGTTGTACATGTTTTGCAGCCCAAGGGCAATGCTGAAGTTCAGTACCAATGTTTGTATATCCAGGGCAAGTATTAAATTTGCACATGGGAGGTGAAAGCAGAAGAGAGACTTTGGAAGTGATATTTTGACAGGTGGAGCTTTGTGCTTTGTGGAGGGTAATTGCCTAAATCAGACCAGCAAAGGAGACTTTGACTGGAAGAACAACATACACGAAGGAGGAAGTCATGAGTACATGACTGGGAGTAGATCCTGTTTTCAGCTTCTGAGCTTCTTTCCCACATGAAACAGGGCTGCTGTGCTATTGTAAGGGCACTTAAAATAGCACAGCTATGGGGCACTATGACAGGGCTGCGACACATTAAAAGGTGAGTCCTTTCTCTGAGCACCAATAGCACTTCAGCTCTTTAAGAGATGCGATGTTTTATCTCACTTCTGAGGTTCCAAAACAACTTTTGGGAAAACTGTGTGTGGGAAAGGGCAGGGGCAACCAGTGAAGAGGATGTCCTATACATTTGTGACTGCAAAAAGTTGTGGGAATATCATAATGGTCTCAAACATATAGTAAGTAATATTTCTGGTGAGCTGTCCAAAAATACAAGTCAGCTACTGTGGCTACTCTGGTTTAACAGTAGGTTGAAATTTCAGGAGCAAGTTAGACAGCTATGAAGCAAAATTGACTCAATCTATTTTTCACTAGCAGTTGATGTTTATTTTGGTTTTATGCCCGTTAGTGCAGCAGAGATATTTCCTTACGTTGCCTTTGTTATTACAGTTCCCTGTGGTCATATCAGGATCTGAGGGGAAATGGCTCACACCATGAGCTAGGTAAAGCAGTGGTGCTGGTCACTGTGCTACTGAGTTGGGTATACCCAGTGGTTATACAACTTTGGAGTGAGGATTACAGATGTTGACTTAGCTCACAAGAAGAAGATTTAAGCAAACTTGGTGCTCAGAAACCTTTATTTTGGTTTTGGTTTTGCAGAAGTCCTTTTTTCTCATAGCCTAAGTATATGCCATTGTGTGCATATAGCTCTGTCTCGGGGAAGAAGAACCTGAATATCTGAGAATCTGAAGATTTGAGAAAAACACATTAGATGACATTTAAGTTTCTGTTGATAGGTTCATTGCACTAGAAGTTAATTCAAAAGTACCTGAAGCCCTATCAAAACTTCTCTTTAGGGAATTATTCATGTGCATAATACTGAAACACAGAAAATATTTTAAAATTTATTTAGAACTAGATTTTTCAGAAGACACTATATGCAGTAGAGCTTTTCATTATGAGTTTGACATGAGATATATAGTATTACAAATGAGAGGCTTTCCATGTTCTGCTGTCTACAGCTTTTTCTAGAAATAGGTGCTCTATTCAGTCAACATATTTAATCATTCTTATATCAAAGAAACACTTACTGTATAATTATATGCTTATTGTACATTTAAATATATATTTAAATCTTTGTATATAATTGAAGAGATTCAAAGAATATACTTAATTATTCCTCAATCAAACAAATGTGACCTATTTCACCTGGAGTTTTAGTCCATTTTAATCAATTATGTTTCTTCATCTTTTGCAACTAGCAATTAGTAGGTAATATTTGTTCATTATGACACTGATGATTCTAGGGGGCCACTTTGCTTCTTCAAAGTATCTGCCATCTTATGAACTCAACAAACATTTCTTCAGTGAAAATAAAAGTGAGCTAATATGGGAAAGGTCAGAATGAAATAAATAGAACAGGTAATTTTTCAAGCACATGTTGAATTTTTATTTTAATAGCTATGTTTTAGTACTCCATCACTCTACGATGCTGAAGTAGAAATTACTGCCTTATTGTTCTGCAGTGTAACACACAAGCATTGAGCTGTGGTAGGCTATAGCAGCTGATATGTGTGTGATGAGTTGTGTCACAACCATAAATTCACACTACACCCTTTAGCATCACAGGGACAAATAGTGCCCATGTCTTCTAGGAGTGAGCTACGAGACCTGTGGGCAAGCTGTGAACCTTTGTAAAATAGGATCTCTGCAGGGAGTTCATCTGTCTGAGATGAACATCAGTCACCTACCTTAAGAGAAAGAAACTCCAAGCAAGACAGCCTCTATATGCAGCACCTCCCTCAGATTTCTGAGGATAAAACTCATGAGGGAATTGCCTTTGTAAAGGGGCAGAATGAAAGACATAACGCCATGGCATCAGTCTTTAGTATGGCATTTAACAGCAGTGACAGCTGAAATCTTCACAGGGTGTCCCAGACATATGTCTTTTTCCATATAAAATGACAGCTTTAAGGAAATCCGCAGCAAATCCATGCAAACCAAAGTGAGAGTTACTTCCTTTGGGATTTAAACACAACTAAAGCTTTCACGACCAAACAAAATGTTAAGAAATATACCTTGACTTCCAGGTAAAGTTTCTTGCCTTCCAGTTCTTGCCATCTCCAGTTTGGTTGACACATCTGTTGTCAAGGACCCACGGCAACCATTAGCACCAAAACATGCAGCCTCATTTCTTCAAATGCACCTCTGACATCTGACATGTCAGCGAGATGTAGTTTTAGAGAAATGTGTGTGATTATTCAGAAATAAGTTTTGGCAAGTGCTGGGTTTCTACTCAAAGTAAAAATACTTTGTTTTACAAATGCTAGTTTCATAAATTATTGTAGGACTTCAGAATACAAACAAAGTTGAGGAGGATATATTTTATTCTTATCTTAAAGCAGGAAGACAACTTCTTTTGAAGGCTGTGTTACAACCTACATCATTTTAACTGAATTAATAGGTCTACCTCTATTATATAGTACTGGTTTTTTACATTTCAAATTGCCAGAATTTATTTCGATTTTGGCACTTTCTATACAGTACAGTAATATCTTCATCCAGATGTTTTACATGCTCAGGAAGTAGCTTCTGTTTCTCTTAGCTCCCCAGAATTATAATAAATTGCTTCATTGCAGACTGTGCATTTCTTACCAAATACTTTTGCCCTGTCAGAGCTCCAAACCAACTAAATGTAAGAAAGCACATCTTTTCCCACATAACACTCTAGCCAGACCTGCCTGTACAAGACGGCAGCCTGTCCTCTACCAGGGCCTGACTGTAAAACCAGGATCTCAGATTTTACTCTGTGCACAGCAATTGTATCTCAGGACTCTGACTCACTCTTGTGCGGTAACCAGGCAAACCAACAGTCTCTTGGTAAATGAGCCTGAAGCCACGTTAATAGTATCCTATTTTAAAGTACTTTTTAGTGTCTCACCAGCTGATGAATAAAGAAAATCATATTAAAAACATTGTATGAGTCGTAAGAAATCTCTACTATATTATATTCCAAGTAAGTACATGACAAAAAGTATTATTTATAGAAAATCTTTCTCCATAAAAACTGGCATAACTACAGAAAGCTTTTCTCCAGTGTAATTTTATTAGGGATTCCTGCCATCATATCAACATACAAAACAATCAGGATGTTGACATATAGAAATGTGAAATCCACTGTACAAAGATAAGGCTCAAGTTACAGGTATATTTTCCCCTTACACTCCATGAAATAAAACCATTTTTAATACTTCCCAGAGTTGTGTTTATAAATGTTGGACAAACCACAAAATAGATTTCAAGTACATAACATTTTACAATATAATCCAAGCACAGACAGAAATACACAATACTGTACCTATAGATGCTCCATAGTCCAAGTCAGTCATCTTTACTAGGAAAAAGCTGCTACACACTCTGAATGTGCCCAGCCACATCCTTCTGTGTATGACATGGTCCTGCCCTTTGAGTTATAACACTCTCATGACTTTTAGTTAAATTACTTTGATAGACCAGGGAAAATCAGGAAGGAAAGGTGAGAATTTTAAAAGGCCCAGTGTGATTGTATGCAGGTGGTTAGTAAGTGCAAGCACATGTGCACACACACTTGCATCTAACCCTACATAAAACTTCACTGCACTGCACAATTTTTGAGATTATGTTCTGATGCAACTGAGCTATTTTCTGACAAGGGTTGAATCAAGCATTACAATACTCCTACTTCTGGGGTGGACAGGGACGAGACTACGATAACCAGCTTTTTTTTTTAAGGGACTCTCAGACTTTCTAGGAAGTTGTATGGAACCATGTCTTCACAATCCATCAGGATGTCTACTCTCACAGCCTTCACCACTGAAAACACCTTTTCCGACCCCTATATTTAGCAACAATGCAAATGAATAACTTCCGGTTAAGACCAAATGTCTGCATTTGTTCACTCTCCATTTCCATTAGGCTGAATGATTATTACCTCATGGGAAAGGATCATTTAGCTGCAAGTAGCACAGGAAGAAATAGACATTAAATAACTAATCGGTAATGATTCTTCTGGGAAACAGATTATCAAGGACAAACAAAGACAATAAAAAACCACAGTTGTTTAATTTAGCCTTTGTTGGAGGGGAGATGAAGAGTAATCCAAAAGTTTTCAGCTGAGGAAAGGAACTCCTAAGTCCCGTAACTGTTCTGTCTTTTAAAAACTGGAGAATATTAGAAGGGGAGGAAAATTCCTCTATGAAAATTGCCATTTTAAAACTAGACACTTGCAAAGGCTTACAGGAGAAACCAAGCAAAAGAGATTCCCTGATACTGAAACTAAAGGAATTTATTTAGTAGGAATTAGACATGTGGTTACAATGTGTTAAATGCACATCTAATAAAATAGCCTCAAATACGTCTCCAATTCATAAATGCCTAAGCAGGAGAAAGAGTCTGAAGCCAAAATTCAAGTTCCTTAATTTAAATACAAAACAAGGCTGCACTAAAATTGTGGGAGAGGAGGAATAAAAACTTTCCTGTCTTAGATACAACCTCTGTGGTATATTTGAGGGCTTTCAAATGTTCTCAGCATTGACAAGATTTTATGTAAGTATATTCTCTAAGCTATATTGGAATACTTTTAGATATACAAATCCATGTTACACAAAACAGCATTAGATGTTGTAACTGGGCTCATAATAACAAGGAATGAGGGTTATGGTGCTATATGTGAAAGGAAGTATATTAGTATGCACAGAAAATATGTTGTCTTAGAGATTAGTCATAAAGGGCATCAAGCATGAAGATTCATCTCTTAAAGTGTTTAAGCCTTTAACTGTGAGCCAGTAGATTACTTTGATATCAACTGTACAGCCTAATGCTTTGCTTTTTAAAAGTATGGAAAATTTATTCATTTTTCACCTTTTCATCTTCTTTATGATTTTTAAAAGTAGCTCACTCACCTACTGATTTATTTTTGGGTCCTTTTTTTTCTTTTCTTTTTTTCTTTTTTTCTTTTTTTCTTTTTTTTTTTTTGTGGTTTTTTTTTGCTACTTACTATTACTATCTTTCGTTATGTACAATAATCTACATTTAGACTGAAGACGCAATCTTTCTCTAAACATACTTGGACTATCTTGTAAAGACTTTCTACAGAACTGATAAAGTGGAAGACAACCTGACAGATAAGGGGAAGGATCATTTCAGTTCTGCTCACTTCCCCAAGCTTTAGAACTGTGCCTTTCAGAAATTCTTTTGCTTACTTGCTGACATTTCCCCTCGCCCAGGCAGCCCCAACAGAATTTGAGTGAACTTTCTGTGTATTTCCCAAACACAGTCCCTTTGTATAGAGCTACATTAAATTCATTCTCCAGCCACAGCTTAAAAACAAATAATTGGTAAAACACTAAAAACACCCTGCATGCCCCTCTGCATTATTCTTACCAATGTGTACATTTAAATAACATCATAAGTTGCCTTTTACTAAAAATTTACCAAAATATCTTAAACACATAAAAATATAAAAAACAAACAAACAGAAAAACAAACAAAAACTGAAAACCCAGCAAAAACATTGCTTGTATAGGCATTGGTTAGAAGAGATTGTTGCACTAAGGAGTATATTCAAAAAGGGTTTTTTTCAATATCATCAGTTTTAGTGTCATGGATTGAAAGGTTAAGGACAACGAAAATTATGACCCTGTCTTATACAATGTAATAAATGAGATGGAAGTCTGAAATGTAATTAAAATAAAGCTTTTTTTTTGGTTATTGAGAGGTGACTGTATAAGCTAGTAACTAAAATGTAAATTTAAGTATGTAAAGGGAACTTAAGAACCTGAAGAGTCTGTCATGAAAACTGTAGATGAGGATATGAAGGCAGCTGCCAACAGATGGGCCAGGGGCATTTATGGAAAGCTCTCTCTAACTGAAATTTTGAATATAGCCCTTAGTTGTATTATATTCATGTAAAATTTAAAAGCTGCCCAGAATATCACGGATGAAGTTTATTTTGCAAGCCATCCACTGCCTAAGGGGGCAGTAATATTCAATATGAAACTGCTGAAACTCCGGCGTCTGGCGGATTTCGTGAAGGAAAGAGATTTGAAGGTCCGACTCCAAGAGAACAAGGAAAAGGGGGAACACAAACAACAATAGTCCGAGGCCTACAAGAAAAAGTCTGGAGAAACTCTTCACAAAAGCATTCACCTCTATGTTGCCCATTAGGAAGTCATAGCTCCACCTCAGGGCTCTCCGAGCTTCTTTCAGTTCTTCCTCCTCTGCAATTAAAAATGCGTTTTCATCTGCTTCAAGTTCCTCAAATGAATCAGTATCATCTTTCTCATTCTCTGCTCTTGGGCAAGTATCAAAAAGCATGTCAATCTCATCATCAACTGGTGTGGGCAGCAAGCTGGCACTTGGACTGTACACCAGCTCTGAGATGGTTAAGGGCTCCTCTTTCATCTTCTCTTCCTGTTCAATGGCAAGATCAACATCCTTCCCAGCATCCTTTACTGGAGAGCTTGAAGTCACAGGTACTGAAATCTCCTCTTCCTTTGGCAGTTGGACACCTGAAGAAGGATTAGAACAATGATACTAAATATCTTGCAGCCTGGTGGCAAAAGTCAGCCTTTCAGTAGTATATAATAGATGTATGGAAAGAAGTCTCTGCAATATTTTGCATATTAACACCAGACTGTACACAATTATCAAAAACTGGAAAAGCTGTTTGAAGAGGGCAGTATCTTTACAACGCTGCAGTACAACAGATGCTGCTTAAGAGGGTTTGATGTAGCTACCAATGATAATAGCGTAGTGCAAAGCAGAAAAGAGAGCACCTTATTTTCTACTGGCAACCTGATTTCTGGTATAAATTAATACCTACTACATGTGTGAATTGGTGCTCTTTGGTAAATAATAATAATAATAATAATAATAATAATAATAATAATAATAATAATAATAATAATAATAACAACAATAACAAAAACTATCAACTGTCGTTGCTTGGAGATGAATGAATGTGATAAGATAATAGCTAAGGTTGAGAATAGAGCATGACATTAAAAAGAGACAACAGACTATCATGATAAATTCATGTTAACAGTAAAAAGGGCAAAAGCAGAGGAAGGATAACACATGATATGAGAATCAGATGTCATTGGAGCAGCATTCTAACAGCCTCACCTGTTAAAAAAGCTCCTTCTCATGTCGCTTTTTTATTTTTTGCTCATCTAGTTCTTTAGCTCTTTTCTCTCACCTCTAAATTTCTCTCTCCCCTTTACAGAGGAGACTTTTTTATGACATTATTCTCTGCTGTCTCAAAACTTGCTCTCCTTTTTCCAGCCTATCTCTAACAGCAATAAGTCTGCAGAGAAGTCTGGCTGTTTACAGCTACATCAATACTTCAGTGACGGCTGTTAGTTGTCAATCGTAGGAGTGGAGAGGACAGTAGGGCACAGACCTGCCTTGCAAAATGATGTTAAGACACCTCCTCATGGAAATTTCCCTTTTTAAGTATTCAAAATTGCCCAGACAGATCTCTTCCCCTGTAATTTGTTATCTTTTCCTTCTTCTCTAGGCCTCACTGGCCATGACCAAAACCACGATTTCTGCTTCCTTTCATTGGGTTAGCATCTGATAAGGTTTTTTTCCTGAGCTGGCTAGTCATGCATTCTTGTGGAAAGAGCACATGACCAGGAACAGAAAAGAGAGCAGGAGAGTTCCTTTCAGCAGCAAAAGTGCATGCTGTAGTGAAACCTTGTCCTCAATAATTATTAGTTAAATAATTAAATTAGTTTAATTTTCATAAGTTTAATCTGAGTTCCTGCCTAATATTTCCTTGCAGCAGCTACTCTGTCCTCTCCTATCACAGCCAATTTAGAAATACATCATATTTCAGCATGAAACTTCTTTTGTGCTAATGTAATGTAATTGTCTACAGCAGCCTTTACGTTAAGAAATACACTTGCCACAGTCATCAAGAGGAGGATACAAGCCAACTGAAATGCGACAAAACAGAGTACGAACACCAAGAGAGAACAGATTTCTTTCTCCTAAGCATCTTTCACCTAAGTAACAGAAGGTAATGCTGGATCCTCAAACCATACTCAAGTTACTTGAGAGTACACAAACAATACACTAAATTACAAGCAAGAAAATTTTTTGACTCTGGAACCCAGCATTAAGAATCTACACATGTCTTTAGATACACAAGTACTACCATTTGATTCTCAAATATGCTTTTGAAATATTCTTAATATTAGTAAAATTTAATTCGACCCACTTATAGACATTTCAAAATGGTTGAAAGCACAGAATTTTACTCTCCCAAATTTGAGAATTCTGGCCATACGCTTCTCTATGCCAGCTTAGGTGCAAGGTCTGTGATATATCTTCATCATGTTTCTCATCATAGAAGACAGCTGCAGCCACCACAAAGAAAGGTCAACCCAATTTATGATTCTTGAGCCTCCTCTTCCTCCCCAGAGTAAATTCCAGCTTGCATAAAATGCACAGTGAACATAAACAACAATATTAGCTTTCATTACAACAACAAATCGTATTTTTCTCAACTGGCAAACTTCTGACTTTGGGGTTAACCTGTTGATAGAAGGCAACGGAGGAACCTTTTCATGTCAGTGTTTTTGTTTCCTGAAGGGTTTGTTTTAAAATGGAAATGTGTTGCATCTCTGAAGCACACATCAAATTTACATTACACTATTTAATTTCAACTGCTAGGAAGAATTTTCCACTTCTTTGCTTTTATTTAAACTCATTAAATCAATGTAATTGCATTTGATATCAGTCAAATACTAGTGTAAATCAAAATTTGAACATTTAGAATGAGCATTAAACACTGCTGCTGCAAGCTTATTAGATATTTTTAAAAATTAAAGATGGTTAGATATCTTTAAAAATTAAAGATGGTAAAGTTGGTTTTTTGCTCCTTCATATTCTCTGTACCACCACAACATTTTTTAAGTCAAGGAATGAGGAAAGAACAGGCTATTAACCAGAGTCCACATGACTGATTCCAGCAAAGCTTCAGTCATGTTGCAATATATAGATAAGTATGTTGGGCCATTCCTATTTTGATGGTTTCAAAAGACTGTAAATATAAAAAATAACTGTATAAAACTATAACTATATAAAAAATAACTGTAAAACCATTATGGCAAATATCATTTACAAAGCTTATACAGGCCTAAGAATATCACATTAAAGTACCAAAATTCCACAGTACAATGAATATGCAGTAACAAATTTAAGGGAGAAGAAAGTTTTTTGGATTTTTTACTTTTCAGATAGCCCTCAAGACAGCCCATTACCTGAAGTAATAAAATCAAGTTAAAAGAAAAAAAAATCCTCAAAATGTTCCAATGGAAAAATAGAATATAAAAATTAAAGCAAGCTTGACTCCTAATGCTCTTTAATTATTCTGCAACTCTACTGCAAATCCTTTGCTCCTATTCATACATAACAATTATTTTGGTACTACCCTTATAAGACTATAATTTTATATAATTTGTTGGCAAGATTTTGAAAAGTCTACTCTCTCTTTAACAATAGTTAAAATTTATGTGGTGTTCAGATTTAAAGGACTATGAATTGAGAATTAAGTTACATTTGAGAACTTCTACTTTCCTTTCTTTTCTTTGAATTCTTAATGGTAGTTTACATTCCATAAATCAGAAACTTCTAATACAGATTACTGGAATATCAGGTAAACAAACTCAGGGTTATTTCTCATATTTCCACAGCAAAAGTTTGCTACACTTTTCTGGCAACTGGACAAATTTTACAGAGCCAGAGATCTCATTATCCTAGGTGAAACTCAGTATTCCCCTTCCACCAAATACTGCAATTGCTCCAAGCCAGGAACAAGAACAGCTGAATAAGACATGACATTATTTTGGTCATTGCTGCGAACATGAACGTGCAAGAGGTCTGAGAGGTCTGACATAAAAGTTGTCAGCTGCTAGTATTTCTACAGGGGCCAAAACCAGCAGCTGAGGATTAAGAAAATGAAGGGCAGCTCTAGCTCCACCATTCTTAAGAAGCTGCAGTTGCTGGAAGTACAGCACCTCAGGAGAATGTATCCTCTGCTTATTAAAAAATTCAGTTCACACATTGTCTGTTGGCTGGATATCCTGCACAGGGCTTTTCATACCAGAAACACAATTGCACACCTATAACAGCCTTTAATATTGGAGAAAGGAACAAGTGTGAATTTTAAAGACACAAATTTTAAAGACACTCATTTTAAAGACACAAATGGAAAATTAGATATAGTCCAGAGAGAACAATGCAAGGAACATTTCATGTACACATGTGAACAAAAAAGGCCAGCCAGGCTGCAATTAGGAGAAATCCTTCTTGTCCTCTTCACTTTTTCCTCTAGAAATATCATGTATCCTTTGCTTATTTTTCATGTAGACAAATTCATGTGTACTGTGAATAGAATGACCTTTCAGAGGGAAGGAGAAGGTGATTTTCTGACATGAGCAAAGTGCATGAATGTCACAAAGAAAATGTAGAAAAATGAGACCGGCTCTAGAATTGCGTTGAATTTAAATATTTCCTTACACGGGATCTCTTTCAAGCAGGATTTGCATCACAGCCAGACCTCCTGCCCTCAGAAGCAGAAGGTCACAGATTTGTACCATGCCCACATCCCGTGCCTATAAAGGACACCTGTTATAGCTTTGCAAGGAGAGTTAATCAATGACAGTTTATAGTAACTCCTTTTTGGGCAGTGACCTGACTTTCCTGCTGGCCATTACTGCTTGCTTTAGTCTACTGGGAACTTCTGGAAGGGAGCAAAGCCCTGTCCCAGTTGCCAGCTCATATGAGTTGGATGTTTTTGGCATTACAGCTCACCTCCCAGCTGTGCTGTGTCACAGTGCCCAACCTCACAGCGAGTGTAACCACTGAAGGACACTGCTCTGCTTTACACAAAGGGCCCCCAGAGCACAGAGGCAGAAGCAGAGCAGGGCATACTGCATGGTGGGCATTCTGAGATGCCTGTTTTCCATCTCCCTTTGGCCTGGAAGGAGTTCAGTCCAGAGCTGTTGATCCCCTGCCAGAAATGGGATTAAGCAGCGGTAGGACTGAAGGAAGCATCAGGGAGAGAACTGCGTGTCACGGGAGCAGGAATGAGAAGGCAAGATACATCTGTCAGCAGCTCAGAGAAAGAAGGACCTGGTGGTGGGACTGCAGTGACTCCGTGTCCAGCACCACGCCAAGGACAGGGAGGCTGAAAAGTGCTGAGTACTGCAAGCAACAGGGCAAGTGGTGCATTTCAGCATTCCCACTCAGCTTGGGAGAGAATGCTGAAATGCACCATGTGCCCTGTGGCACATTTCCAGCAACAAGCCAGCTTTGTTCTGAACAACACTTGTTCTGAAAGTGTCGCAATGGGGCTCTCCCAAGGACTTATGTCCCATGTCAGGAGTCTTGCACAAGCTACCTCCTGTGCTTTGGTGCTGGTGTACGTGTGTTATATGCTGATATAGATAGATAGATAGATAGATAGATAGATAGATAGATAGATAGATAGATAGATAAATAGATATATGGATATATAGATATATAGATATATAGATATATAGATATATATTTGTACTTTTTTACATCAAAAAAGAATAACAAGGTATGAACAGTACTACAAAATCAAGGTGTTTAAGAACTAATGTAGTCCCAACATACAAACCTCTTATGATTGTTGTCATTATATTAAACCAACAAGGTGTCCTGCATCTATTTGTAGCCAGTATTTAACCTCTGAGATGTAAGAATAAAAAACACATGTCAATAATAATGCTTTTTCAATTTCACCGCTATGTTTAAATCAAGGGAGTTTAAATCAAGGTGCATTCTCATAGATTCTACTGCTTTCACTGAGTGGTGAACTCAAGAAAATAAGACAACCAGGAGCTGCTGCTACTCAAAGACAAATCACTGCAAGAAGCAATTTCTCATGTATCACTGCTTTCTAAATTTCAGATATCAACAGAGTAACAATATTCTAATCTTTGCTAGAACACATTCAGTTAATTCTTTTATTAAAAACTAATTTCTGAAATGAAGATTCAATGCAAAGATTTGATATAGGTTAGTAAAGACTGAAACAATTCAACTTATAGGTGCCCAAGCATCAAAAATAATCAGTACTGCAGAAAGCATGGAAAAACAAATTTAAATATGTCTTATGACATTAAGAAAATGGACATATTTAGTGATGGGGATCTTTGGCAAAGGCATTTCCTAAAAAACCACCCCTTTGCTGTTCAAAGCAATACTGAATACTTTTTGTTCTTTGGGTTGCACTCCTCCTGTGTGTAGTGAAAAAAGGAGATAAATCATTCTGTCCAAGCTCCACCTCCGTCCACCAGCCTTAATACTATTATATATATAGTACACTATATATATATATATATATATATAGTATATATATAGTGTGTGTATATATATACTATATAGTATATTTCATATACTACATATATAGTATATGAAATTATTCAGCATCTAGAAAAATAAACCAAATAAAGTTACAAACTGTAAAACTCAACTACTGCATTCAGCTCACATTAAAAATCTACTATGTTCCAGTTTAACAACTAGTTTAACAAGTTTTGCCATAAATTACTGCAGTTTCAAAGTGCTTCCCCCCGCCTCAGTCACAAAAACCACAAAGGCAAAATTCCAGTCCCTCATTTGTTACCAATTACCAAATAAATCTACAATTTTCTGTAAGTTAATACAAGAAATTTATGTTTTGTCTCATTCATTCTCCATTTGCAACTTTGTTCTTGTCAGTAATTCATCCTTCTTCTCTGCTGTACATGTCATTTGCAGTACAGTTCCTTTCCAAGACACAACTATTAACATAAACTGGGGTGAGAGGGTTTAAAAAAGGGGTTTGAGTAAAATAAATGTAAATTTACCAGCCCTTCTGGCTGTGATCTTGGAGCCATGCCGGAGTAAACGAATGCACACTTCCTTGTTGCAGTGGTTAACCATCCGCAAATGAATGCTTCTCTTGGTTTGGATTTTTACAAGACATTTCACCATGTTGACTATAAATTCCTCTTCTCAAAGTTTTGTAAAAGCTCTAACCATACCAGCTTTGACCTTTTATTAAGTTCCCACCGAGTTTTCAGAGACTAACACGCGGGTCGCTCTCAATGAATCAAATGACAAGCTTCTAACATGGCCAACAAAAATATCCCAGCAGGGAACAGAACCAGAGGTTATTTTTAAACATTTCCAAATGCCTCATAATGTACAATACAAACTTTCACAGCACCCATCTCAGCTAGCAGTTGCTACCCTAACAGCTGAACCACACACAGAGGCATAAAAATATCTAAGGCACCAAAACATAGTGCAGTTAAAAAAGAGGCCAGCATTCATAGTCCCATTATTTTTCTAAAATGCTTTAATATGCCACTAATGTCAGTTTCCCATCACTTACTGGAAATTATTTGTGAAACATGTAAATACAATGGAAAAATCCCATGCTGTGCTTAAAAATCTTGCTCACAAAGCAAACCAGTGAGACCAAAACACATTAATTTCTAGCCTAGAATAAAAACCTGACCTGCCCATGTGAAAACAAGAACAAAAAAATTCTAAGTCTGGAAAAAAAACAAATATCTCTTTACATATGAGCTCCAGTTCCAGCATGAGGACAGCTGTTGGACAAATTCTTCTGGACAGAAAGAAGTGTTGTTTCAGAAGGCTGGGCACTTCCCTGTTCCTGCCCAGCAAAGACGTACAGGTTCCCAAAAAAGCATGATGCACCATGCTGGCTGCTGATAACTTGCTCCAGCTGGGAGCTGGAAGGCAACCATAAGCATAACATCACACTATCCTAGTGGGGAAAAAAACTCCTTCCTAGTACACCAAAGCCACAGAGAAGAGACAAACTGGAAGGAGTGTAGCCTCTCACCACCCAGAGTAATCGTCTGCAATGTTTATGACATTGTGCTATCTGAATTCTCATTATCTGACATCCTTGTTCTCTTTGTACCAAAAAATCAGTGATGTACATGCAAATATGTGGGAAAGAGAGGAGTAGGGAAGGGAGTCCTGCAAATGTCTATTTTACACCCAGATGTTTCTCTCATAAAAGACATCTGCTTAAAGATTTTGGAAAGCATCTTTAGGATGGCTCCTTTTCTTGCACAGCCTGTATAGTACAAATATCCAGCAAAGGTCCTGTTTTCTTCCTCTGCCAGAACAAGGATTCCTCTCTTCCTTTCCTTCTTTGCAAACACTTTTTTGTGGGTGTGAGGGAAGATCAAATACCTCTTTGCTTCCTATCTCCATTTTTTCACCCCTTCAAAAGTAAGATTCTGTCTTCTTTTCCCATTTATATTCTCATAACTGCTGTAACAAACAGGAGCATTACATCCTAACTAAAAGGGGTTGACTCTTCATTGTGGAGCCAGCTACAAAAACTGGAAAGTGTGAATCCTTGCAAAAATCTAACCACCAACATGTTCAATACATAAAGAAAGGCCTATACAAGGACTCAAGTGTCAGCCAGAAAAGGCTGGGAAAGAGTTCCAGCATTTGAAACATTTCCAAATGCCTCATAACATTGCAAACTTCCACAGCATCCATCTCAGCTAGCAGTTGATAGCATAACAGCTGAACCACACAGAAAAAATCCAAGGCGTCAAATCTTAGTGCAAGGGGGAAAAAGGCCATGTGTTCCTACATACTGATGTTGAGAAGTAAAATCTATCATTTATGCTTCATGTGACCATGCTTATGCAAAAGAGAAATGACTGTGTTCATTTCGAACTGCTCCCCTTAATTTTATCTACATATAAGGGAGAAATCTTAAAATCTTACAACTGACTCCGAAACTCCTGGTCTATATTAGCTCTCAGCAAGAGACTATCTAAAAGAAATTTAAATAGTTGTACCTATAAAAGCTCCATGTGACTCTCCTGTACAACCAAGGGTTACACAGCCAAGCACCCAGACAGAGACAGACAATCAGACTGATGGTAGCAGGTGTGTGCTCACTCCTGTACATAGAATCATTAGGTTGGACAGATCATCAAGTCTGTTATCCCAGCGCTGCTGTGTTCACCACTGAGCCGCAGTGGTGTCCCCACACCAACACATCTTTTGAACGCTTCCATGGAGGTTGTTGATTCAACCATGTCCCTGGACAGTTTGTTCCTATGACTGACCATCCTTTTGGCAAGAAAATTTTTCTTATACCCAAATTAAACATTCTCAGGTGTAATGTGAGGCCACTTTCTCTTGTCTGTTATTTATTAACTGGGAGACAAGACTAATCCCCACCTGGCTGCACACTCCTTTCAGGGAGCTGTAGAGATTGATAAGGTCACCCCAAGCCTCCTCAAGACTAAAGAACCCCACGTCCCCCAAAAGCCCCTCATAGGACTTGTACTCCAGATCCTTCACTCACACCAGTGTCCTCCTCTGGACATGCTCCAGCCTCCCTCTTGCAATGAGGGACCCAGAGCTAAACACAGGTTTCGAGGTGCAGCCTCACCAGCACTGGGCATAGCTCAGTTCTTGCTCCACGTGTAGTTGAACATATTATGTTTCTTGTAGTGCTGCTGTACAGATTCTGTGGCTGCCTTCTTTTACTGTCTGATTTTGGTGAGACAGATTACTGCCTTTGCAGATGGCAGTCCATTGTCTCTGGATTTTCTAGCACCCGATGCTATCATAGCCTCACCTTTTTGAGTAGACTGTTTTGTTTGGTTTTTTTTAAGGCTATACCATACCTCCCCAGTCACAGGATATTAAGGTCCTTTTAACAAAGTAATGAAAGCTTCTTTTTGGTCACTTGATACTTCTGTGCTGGGATTTCATGCATGAGTTATTGATCTGATAACACGGACTTTTGCCTTTTGAACAACAAAAATGAAAATATGCTTCACTGGGCCAAGACACATACAGAGATACCAAGGCTATTTCATGTCTGTAGCACACCAAAAGCAGTCTCCCAAGGCAGTTGTGTCAGTCTCAGGGGTAGATGCCTCCCCCCTCCCCACCTCCTGCTCATGCCTTTAACCCCAACACAGGACCTTGGTTGACCCTCTTGATGAGCCAGTCAATAGTTGAGTCAGGCAGTAATAGGAGCCTGCACAGTTAAGGGGTTTTTGTTTGGTTTTGGGGTTTTTTTGGTCATAATTTGGTTTGCTGTTGTTATTGGGTTTGGTTTGGTTTTGTTGTTCTGAATTTAGTTTATATACTTATTATTTGATTTTTTAAAATTTTTTTTTGTTTGTTTGTTTGTTTTTGGGGTTCTTTTATGGGGTTTTTGTTTGGTTGGTTAGTTTTTGTCAGGTTTTTTTTTTTGGTTGTTGGTTTATTTTTTAACTCCTTCTCCTAGTTCATACTGTTGTGATTAGTGCTGGTGCAAGGGAGAAGGTGGGAATCCGCAGAACTGGATGTTGGGAAGAGAGCCAGCATCACTGTTAAAGAGCTGTGAGATCAGTTCAAGTTGCAATTTGATAATATAGCCAAGTTTTCTGCAGGAAAAGACTGTAAAAGTCTAAATACTGTTAACTAAGCATCTGGTGATATTTAGCAACATGTAAAGTATGCAGTTAAATACCACCAGCAAATATGTCTATTAGCTCATCATAGTAACAACAATCTGTCTGACTGAAAGGAAATGTAATGTTCAAACACAAGCATAACACAAGCATTTAAAACAAGCACTATTGGGTGAGCATATAGCAATAAGTCACCAGTTTCCAAAAATGGATTTCATTGCCTAGAGCTGTAAGTGTGCTTACAGGACACAGGCAAGGACATGTGGTTACAACAGCAAGCTGTTGTTACTCTGCAGTGGTAACAACTGCCCAGAGGAAGCACACAAGTGGTATTTGGCTGTTAGAAGGCAAATTCTCAGATACCTGTATTTCACAGCAGAGGTAAGCAAGCAAATGTTAAAACTGACACCTGGTTCTACTAATTATAATTAGGTATGAACACAGACAATGTAATCCTATGCTTGCTACATTCAGCGTTCAAACTCTAAAGAATGAACAAAAAATGTTCAGAAACTCCTATAAAATGCAATTAGGACATACTCCCATGAAAAGGAAGATACTCACTCAGCTATTTTGTTTTTCATTGACCAGAACAAAGCAACAGCAAATATTCTATTTCCCAACCTCTGAAAAAATTACCTCACTACATCTCAAGCAAGAACCAGTGTCAGGTTTTGTTTGTTTGGTTTCATTTCATATTAGGACAAAGGCAATTATCCTTATTTAAGCTGGCAATGGTGTTCATGTCATTGTTTGTAGCAACTGTATCTCAAAAAGAAAGGCGTTCAATGTGATATTAAAAATATCAAGAAATAAAGAATACATGCAAAACATTGTTATACAGAATAAATTCAGACTGATCTTCCAATAATGTCTCATTTTGTCAAGGAAGATAAATTAAAGAAGATCTTTCCTAGCTGATCTGCAAATAATGTCCTTTTTTTTTTTTCAAGGAAATTAAATTAGCAGACTAAAGCAGAAAGAAGGAAATATAAAAGTAAAGAGAATCAAGAAAAACACAATATCCAGCAGTAAACACCCAGTTTTCACTCCAGAATGACTGCTGACTCTATTCAGAAAAAGGTGCCATCTTGAGACTATTTCCTAAGATCCTTTTGCCTGACAATTTAAAAGGTTTTTTGAAACAGAAATCAAATAGCCGTAACTTTCCTCACAATATATCTCTCATAAGGCTAATGCACAGTTTCTTGAGAATGGTGATCATTACTGGGTATGACATACAGAGGTTTTATGATTAGGAATACCTGCTGAAAATTATTAGAATTTTTTCCATATCCCTGAGTATGGGTATGACATACAGAGTATGTCATGGGTATGACACAGAGAGGTTTTATGATTAGGAATACCTACTGAAAATTATTAGATTTTTTCCATATCCCTGAGTCAGAATCACACCTTTTTCCATATTCCTTGTAATAAATATCAGCAGGAATTGGGTAAGTGACTCACCTTCATCTAAAGGAACCTCCTCCTCCTCGCAGGGAGAAGGAAGGAGAGGCTGCAGAGGTTCCATGTTGATTATGAGTTGCTTGTTCAAGGAGGGAGAGCTGCGACTCTGGGTGATGCTTGTTCTAAAAGAATGGAGAACACAGGGTCAGTTTGCTTATTGGAAATAACTGCAGTCCAGTAGGTCTCATCTCAGAATCATTTTGCATAAATTACTAGCCTTGAGCTGCTGTAAAAAGCTCTACCCATTGAATGATGCTTTCAGCTGTGTTGTGTTGTGTTGCCCCCTCTGCAGATGTAAACATTTGAACATCTCAAGTGAGAGAGGTTTTGTGCTGATTTTGCTCCTTCACACTGCCTGGCTTCCTTCCATCTTAGGCAGGATTTCAGTGTGTGGCTCCTCTCCACAGGGCACAGCAAACGCTAGCATTTGGATTCAAGGAAGGGAAAAGTTGTTCCATTGCCTCCAGAACTGGATAAAGGATTTGTTACAGTTTGAGCACTGAGGATCAAAGACTAAAGCAGGAACAACTGTGTCCCTGTGGTTGACAGATACAGAGTGCTCTCACTCCTGCCCACGCACCCCAGGTGCTGCCTCTACACCATGCCTCCCAGCACTCACACTGGTTTTCTTGCTTGTCTTACTTCACTCTAAGAGGCTTTCCTGGTAGCAGGTGTTAAATATGCTCAGGAAAGTTTTAGGAATGCTGCAGATTTTATTCAGGCGTGATGCTTACTAGCCTAAAAATGTATTACTGAGAATATAAAATGGCTCTTTTGAATATTTTATCTAGGATTTACATGATACAGGCCTGAAGCAAGAGTCCTGCAGTAAATCTTAATTGTTATAAAAAATATTTACTTTGACAAAAGCAAAGATGAAATGGAAGAGTATCCTACTTAACCTCAAATGGTATATTGATACAGTGCTAAAGTTTCACAAAATGCATTTCAAGTCTGCACAAAAGGCTCAACTTAAAATTCCACATAAACAAGCTGAACAAAGAACCTATTGCAAGTCAGAAGATGGAACTGTTTGTTGCTGAGGGTTTAGGTAAACTTGGGACACAGGTGAACAGCTCTTAACCCGCACTACCTGTCAGTAAATATTCCTTGTGAATAAACAAATTTTCTTGCTCAACTGACATGATTTCTTGTGCCATAAAACATTCCCAAAGATATTTATATCCTCATTTGTATTCTCTTGTAACTATTTATTGTAACTATTTAGTTTAAATTTTCACTATTCACAGAGGATTTTCACTCAGGTTATTATAATTATTGCCACTCCCACCCGATGGTAAATCCATAGGCTTTTTATGCATTCCCTGAACCTTTGTTATTCTTGTAAAAAGCTCTCAAACAACTCCCAAAATACAAGTTGTGCCTGGGAATACCCACAGGCTTCTGCTCCATATTTATTTACAAAGATCCCTCCTTCAGGCATGCCCTGGAAGAAAAACATGAAATCATTCATTTTGTGCTTGGCAGAAGAACTTGCCACTGCATTAATCCTGCATGATGACACACTCCTACAGATTTTCAGTGCACAGTGTTTTAAGTGCAATTTCCAAACACAGAGATACTGAGCAATACCCTCCTCTCAACTGTATATTGCTTTCTTAATGCAATGATGGTACAACTGAATTGATTTTGAGGGTGAGAGCACGGGGGAAAAAACATAGATAGATAGATAGATAGATAGATAGATAGATAGATAGATAGATAGATAGATAGATGGATGGATAGATAGATGATAGATGTTTACATTCAATCAAATATTTTTTCTGAATATTTCGCTTCTGAAAAACCATCATTTCCTACCCCCAAATCCTCTTTCACAAAGTAATTTTTTTTTAATGCTTTTTTTTTGAGCTGAAAATTTTCTGTATTTTTGCCCGCTTGTGCTTTTAGAAGGATTAGCAGCCTCTGTCTCCCATTTCACAACCTGAGCTATAAAAGCACCTGAAATCATTATATTCCTTAGCCTTTCTAAGAAACTGAACTTGGAGCTTCCACAATATTAAAAATGCAAGACTTGTAAGAAGGTTAATGATAAAAGAGATACATTGCTATTTATGGATGTTAAATCCATATGATGTTCCTTTATAAACTTTTTTTTCTCTGATCTGCTGCTTTATGTACACTAAGTTATAAATTATGTGTTTAAAATATTCCTAAATATAGAAATCAAAGAAAAGCAAAATACAAAATAAAAAAAAATGCATTAAAGTCTTTTCTTATCCTGGAACAAAGAAACCTCTTAGATAGTAGGCAATAAGCTATTTCCTAAAGTGAGCAACTATTCTCATTTTAAATGCATTTGTGTGCCCAAGTACTTTATATTATCTCAATGAAGCATCTATATTCTGCCTTCTGTGTTATAATTTAACACCCTCTAGACCTTCACTACCTCATTTTAAAATGTAATCTGGAAAAACATGCTTGAAAGCATGCCTGCATGGCCTAACTATTAATTACATAGCATGGCTAAACAACATATTATAAATATTTACTGAAAATATATTCCCATCTTTTAGTAACAACAATCCACTTTTATCTAAAATAGAGACAGAATAACAATATCCAATTAAAAAGAAATAAAGCATATTCCTCCCAAACATGAAATCTCAACAAAATAAGGAATATGGCTGTAAAATGTTCAGACTGTGAAGTAACCTATTTTTAAAAAAGTTTTCAAATAGTTTTCCCTGAAGGCCTCTTTCTTTTCTCCAGAGCTTTATTCAGGTTCTTAGGAATTTTTGCTGTTACTACAATGAGTGATAAGGACCTGAAAGCATTAGTTTGCCTGCAAAGTCTAGCAGCTTATTTCTTACAAACCCAATTTTGTTCTCTAATATTTTTTCCTCTTTACTGAATGAACTTCATGTGTTTTAATCCAACTGCATTATGGAAAAACTATGAAGTGTACTTTGAAACATACCCATAAACATATACAAACCAAGAACTTTCAAAATCAAACAAAATCTGGGAATGAAATTAGAGTGTACTTTTCTGTCAGGATCGTATAACAACGTCCTATGCCATAACACAAAAAATAATAAAAGTTATCAATCTGACTGATTATTTAAACTCAGCTTCAAAGCAGCACAGATTAGGTTCTCCCTGATAGGAGACATTTGTCCAAGTTCTGTAGCATTGTCAGACATATTTCCTAAGGCTTGCATGTGTAATTGTGGGAGCTCAGAATGACAGCCATTGCAGCTGATAGAAAAGGAAGGAGAATATTTCTGTAGAAAGCAATGATCATCCCTAGTCCTTAAACTTTAATAGTGAATGCCATACCTGTGAACTTCAGGAGGTTCCCTCTGGATTTTAGAGCTTGCCTCCACAACTTCTTTGGCTACTTTTCCACTGCATTAAAAGATGAAATGAATATTCAAGTAAATACTAAGATACATGCCAAGAACTAAATAAATGCAGACAATTAAGTTACATTAAGAAAAGATTTAAAATAAAGGGGAAAAAAATTGCAATAAAGTGCATAATGTTCCAGAATAAAATTGCCCACAAAGCTACCAAAAAACCCCAACTTTCTGTAGTAGAACCCCACAGGTTGAACTGGACAATCTATCTCATGCCTAGTTCAGAGCTGCCCAGCTGCAGGGGCATAAAATCTCTGCACTGGCCACACATCCTAGTTTTTACAGGAGCTGCACCAAAAGTGGAGCTATCTGCTGGTGGAACTACTCTTGACAGAAGTGTCTGTGTGAAAACCCCTGCTTAATTTTTAAGTGACACTAGAAAAGGCAACAGGAAGACTTTCAAATCTTGACATCAGCTAGGAATGAACAGACTCTCCAGCAGTAACAATCCTGAATTTGCCATGAGTAATTCCTTACATCTCTTCCTTCCTGAAATTATTTACTATGAATAAGAATCTGCAAGCACCCACCTATATCGAAATCTACTGCCTTTAAAGAATATCTTGCTGCTGGACATTGTCTTGATCTGACTGGATTTTGCATACCTTGAATAAAAATAACAGAGGCTGTCACATTCTCGAGGACATGATAAGCAAAAATTAACAAGGCAAACTACAAGCTTTGTTATTTTTATACCATAATGTTCAAAAAATGTGCTTTTCAAGTTTTTTAAGGCCTTTATACAAACTAGACAATGAAGTACACATAAAATCATTCAGACAGCATAGAATGACTGAACATGGAACAAGTGATTGTCATGAAAACAAGAAAATTAAATGCAGACACTTTCTGCATCTTTATGAATTTTCATTCCCAGAATGAAGGAAAGACCATGGTATGTCAAAGGCTCTGGGACATGTGTCCTAGCACCAGCTTGTTTGTGGGAAAATATGGCTATTTCTGCTTTTCCACTAGGAAAACAAAGAAATAATAAAGACAACAACTTGAGTCCTGAAGTAGGTGCTTCTACAATATCTCTATTGAGTCAAATTCTGAGTAGCCTACATCATACCCTACTGCTTCTCTGCAATCAACAGGTACACAGCAACCTTTTATCTTTATAACAAAGACCATGGAAGAGCACCTCACACGCCATTTCCTTGATGTTCTCTTGAAAAATGGCAACTTGATTTTGTACAGTATCTAATTCCCAGACCCTAGTAAACAACTGTCCATGATTAGTATCTACTTGAATAATTACAACAGTGACCCCTGAATCTGCATCAAGACAGGACTAAAGCTCTGTTTTTCAAAGCATATCATGTGATCATGACCTTCCCTTAAATTCCAAGTCTCAAAGTCTTCTAGTAAGAGGAGAGGACCAAATTTAATTAAGGCAAAGTGTCAATGCCATGAATTATTTACACAGTCTATGTTTTACTCTTATTAGAATAAGAATAATAATTCTTCTTGTTGGTATTATATAGAACTTAAACAAATGAGAATTATCTAACGCTGCTAAATAACAGTCCCCACAACTCTATTTCTCTGAAATGTGTGAAAACATTCAGCCTTTCAAAACTACTACCTTAAAGCTTTGTTTATAGATAGTTTTGTCTTCAGTTTCATGTTTGAAGCATTATTGTTATTTTTCTGCATTCTGCATATTAAACATTACAATTTTCCAATCTATTGTTCACGTCCCCATCTGTTGAGCAGCATTACCAATCTTCATTTTATTAAAGAAGTCCTCTTGAAAGACCCACGAAAATTGAAACAGGTGGGCATAACTTTAAGCAACCATTGTTAAGGAATAATTCCACTCCTTAAAGTAATTTGGAAAGTAGAAAAATAGATGACAGAAACAGTATTGAACACACCAAGGTCAGAGAAGAACGAGGGGGAGGAGGTGTTCCAGGTGTCAGAGCAGATTCCACCAATGGAGAAAACTGTGGGGAAGGAGCCTGTCCTTCTGCAGCCAAATACAGAGCAGATATGCTCCCTGCAGCCCATGGAAGACCCTGCAGCAGGCCAGCAGGCTCTGAAGGAAGCTGCAGCCCATGGAGAGCTCACACCTGAGCTGGCTCCAGGCAGCAGCGATTGTGGCCCATGGAGAGGAACACAAGATACAGCAGTTATATCCTGAAGGACTGCAAGCCCATGGAAAGGGCTCATCCTTGGGGAGTTCATGAAGGAGATTGGAATAGAGGAAGAGTGGAAGAAGGAAGGAGAGGCAGAGAGGAACTGCAGTCTCCATTCCCCATCTCCTTGAGCTGCTCAGCACAAGGAACACATAAAGGAGTCAGAAATGAAGGAATAAAGTTGATCCTGGAATAAAACAGGGGAAGGGTTCTAGTTCTATCTCTGCTGACAAATTGAAATAGAGTGAAAAGGTAAAAAGGAAATTAAACTTCCCCAATTCAAGTCTGTTTTGCCTGTGACAGTAACTGGTAAGCAATCTTTCTATCTTTATTCTAAGCTATAGGCTATTTTATCAAAACTTTTCATCTTGACCTGCTGAGGAGAGGGAGTGAAAGAGGAGCTGGGTAGGCATCTGGCATTTAGCCAAGATTAAACGCCCTAAACCATGTGTTTGTGACCAAAACCCTAATAGTTAATATTACAGCCATTTCACAACAAGAGCAGAGAGGTGATATTCCTGTGAGTCTCCCTGAAACATTTTTACATTGAGCTAATTTCTACTCAAAGAAGGTAATTTGTCTTCTTTAGGGGGAAATCATCTTCTGTTCCTTATTTATTTCTTGTAACATGAAACACCATGCAGTATTTTCCTACTTAAATCTCCTTACAACAGAAAATGCTTCCGGATAAACTTCAAAATAGTCTTTATATATAGACTATATGTAGGCTTGATATAGTCTCAAGCACAGTAAATGTTGACATAGAGAATTAACAAATGCATCTTGCCAGCTCCTACTTCCTGTTTCTTTTTTCTCTCCAATTAAATATATCAGTTGGATAGATTATATATTACTGTATCACTGTTGAAAACTAAAGAGAGTCTCTTCTCCAAATTAAAGCGGGTCATTAACATTCATGTTAGAAGATACATTTTTCCTACTTCTTTTTTATTTACCCTTACAGCAGCCCACTGGTGTGGCTGTGTGCCAACACAGAAAGAGTAATATTTATAAAATATGTGAGAGCCTGTAAGGAAACACTAAGTAGCGAGGATAAAAGCCAAATGCCTAGAGGGAAGCATCAATAAACAGATCTAACAAAGTTAATGGAGGGCAGAAAGAATACAGGGAAATTTTTTATGAGGAATTATTAATAGGGTCTCTTTCAGGGAATAGGGAGGTAGATACTGCTTTTTTTTTGTCCCTTTACAGGCTTTTTATGTATAATGAGATCACAGGTATGTTTCAAAATGTATCTAAGAACATTTTCTTTTTTCCTTAAATCGTTAAAAAGAACTGTTTATTTTTCAATCAACTCTTACGAAGTCTTGCATTTCAAGTGAAAGAACAATTACCTCATGGCAGAAGAGCCCAGAGAATCAAGCAGGACAGACTTTTTTACCTTCATTCTCAAGATATTCTACAGCTGGGCTAAGATTAACAGCTGTGTTCCCAGACACAAGCGCAGTACTCTGTCCATCCCATATCTCACTACAGAGCAGCAAAAGCATTGTGCTGGAGCCAAAATCCTCCTGTCTCATTTAGATTTTAAATTATTTCCAATACTGGCTTGAAGCGAAAGAATAATCCCCATTAACTTGCTTATTTTCTGTTTACATTTTGCCCTCTGTTAGTTAAATGGAACATTTCACAATGCACAATCCTCCACTCACACTCACTTTTTTTTTTTTACTTTTAGTATAGATAATGGCTTCAGGTGTACATACTTGTAAAAAGCCTGATTCTCCACCCCACACTTCCAAAGATGCTTGCAGGCTGCTGGTGTAGAGGTATGGAATGACAGCACAGCCTTCTTCTAAATGCAAGGAAAAGAAAGCAAATGAAAGCTGTGGAAATGCTGAATTCTCAGTGATTGAAACAGCTAACCTGATGGCATCACCTTTAACCGGATACACTGAAGACCAAGTTTTCCTGTGTACTGTAAATCTGTGGTTCACCCACAGATGTACAAACCATATATAGCTGATATTTAAACTGCCCGGGCAATTTTTTCAGAGAAAAGGAGATGGTTCAAGGAGGGAAGGAAGAGCATATGTACAGGTGGCCTTTAAAACAACCGTATAACTGGTCAAAATCAAATGAGGGAAATCTCTGTGTTCAATATTCTACATCACACAGTTGCTGCACTGCTTTCCACCCACCTCTCCCTCCTCTCTACCATTTGATGTCCTACCATTAAAGCCTCCTTGCAACCACACGAGCAGTCTGGATACCTCTGGCATTACTTCCCTCTTTTTTTTTCCTCACCTCCATTCAAAACCATAACCTTAGGCTATATCACTCTGACCTAAGGAAAGAACTGATGTAGGCAAAAGTCTCTAGGATTTCAATGACAACAGCCCAGTGATAGCACCCTAATTACATAAGACACACGCTAACCTTTTCAGCTCACCAAGACTTGAGGATGGGACTTAATTATCACAAAAATACCTCATATTGATCCAGGTATCAGTGCTTACTTGAATTTGCAATCATATACAGATATCTTCTATACTTTAGAGTGAGTGAGTACAGCTTTAGCACTTAAAGGTAAATTAAAACCTGACTCTAAATGTGTCAAAAACCACGAACAATCCACATAGCACAGCGAGAAAATTAAGAGAAATGTCTCAACCCTTTGCATATTAGACATTTTTTTCAAAAATTACTCACATTCATTCATATTCTCTATTTTAGTTACAATATTAAGTACAATTATTTATTATTTAGTAGTTTGTTTCTTTTGAAAAATATGTTATGTCTTATACAATCTTAATCAAATACAGAAGTTCTGTAAAAATATTAAACACAACCTCTTTCTGAGCTCCAAACACATAAAATGTCTTCCCTTCAAATTTCAGTTTATAGACATCACACCTAGAAAGAGAAAAAATATTTAAGTATAGGGAAAAAAAGATAGATCTACAAGTAAGAAAACTAGCAGGTAAGTGTTCCTGATTAAAAAAGTCAAGCAGGCAATCAATTTACAAAAGCCTTCTACAGGCCTTACAAGACTTAGCATAAAATTATTTAATAGTTTAATTTTTTAGACAACATAAGCCCAGAGTATTTCTTTTATATCCTTATGTACCTTCAAAGAATTAACTCTGTCTGATGGAAAGTGAACAGGAAATTAAAGGTACACAGCAGCTTATATTTATATTACATTTATGGCACAATTTGTAATTCCTCTTACATCTTAAAATCTTGCAATGTCTATTGTAATTAAATTGAGGGAAAGATAACATTCCTTTCTCTAGACTTATTTATCTGAGGCTTCATATCACACGTCTAAGTAACAGACTACTTATTACAGAGCGCAACAAGAAGAAAAAGAAAATGTTTAGCAGCATTTGTTATAGACAGGCTTTTTGAGTTGCAAAATCTGTATCAAAACTTAATTTAATCAAGGTTAACTGCTCATTCTTCATATGGAATAACAGTGAACCATAAAAAGGCAATGTTGTGCCTCTGTTTAAATTGTAATGGAAATTTTGTCATTGCCAGAGTTAAAATGGAGCCACTGCTGTTTTTGACAAATTTCCCTGAGGGTTTTGGAGGTCAGAGTTGAAACAGGAATAATATGGAGGCAAGGAAAATGCTATACCTGAAACTTTATAACAAGAGTTTTCCTTTTACATGAGAAAACAAAAAATCATCGAAAAAGATTTTATATTGAAAAGAAAATCTCAAACACAAATTTGGGTTTTTATTGCATAGTACAAGTTTCAGATAAAATTAGTTACAGCTACTAGCACTCACTTCTAGGCCTCTGAAATGTACAGAAGCAGTACATAGTGTTCAGATAAAACTCACCGGACTGACCTTTCAGCCTCTACTGTAGCACTGAGAGTTTATTGGCTCCTCCTCCATCACTGCTTTATTTTTTGTCTGGTTTACCTATTAATGCACTTAATAAATATGCCTAGATTGCACAGAGGATGCATTATCCTCAAGTGACACGAGAAACTAAATGCTGTGGGATTCATTTCCCACAGTATGGTGGGCACATGCTTGGCAAGGGCTCTCTCTCCTCAGTGTGCCGTGGACTGACATTACTGTTATGTTTTCCTTGTGCCAAAACCACAAACCACTGAAGTACTGTGACCACAGCTACCTGCAATCAACCCTGGGGAAACTGTGCTGTAAATCCACGACTGCAAATTATAGGCGTGTCCGCAGAGCTCCGCAGGGAACTGCGTTGTACAGACAGGACTATGATGATTTTACCCTTCTGAGGATTTCAGGTTATTCAACACTCAGGGAAGTTTCTAAAGATATGCAGCAAGGAGACCAGCTTCACCTTTTTTCCACCTTCTGCCTGTCTTGATCCCACAAGACAAGCTGAGAGCTCAGAGATGGAACAGTCACAACTATTGTTGGTTTACATGTAGCAGCAGGGCTAAAATGAGATTATCAGTTTCTAAGCATGACTGGTCACTTTTCACCACGCTGCTGAGGGTGTGGCCAGCTGCTCTTATCATCTGCAGGAGCTCAGTTTTACCTCTTCCTCAAATGTGCCTGAGTGAGGCTAACAAACTAAGTCCAGGAGTTCAAAACCAGACTAACCAAGGACTATTGTGTAAGTGGCCATTTCTTAAAAAAAGAGACTAAAAAAAAAAATCAAATGCATTCTCACCTCCCCCTCCTCTGTTTACCAAATAAATTCTTTTGTAGTTTCAAATTGAGGGTAATTAAATGAGGAAATTGCAATATTTCCAAAACTCAAATAAAGATTATGATGGACTCACTGCCAGTAAACCTCACTGGTGATTTACAGATAGCTGAAAAATCAACTTACTCAGTTTCAGCATTTGTAAATAATGTTGACTAATGAACTCTTTGTAATAATTTTCACTGGGAGTTGAATAAAACCAAATTGTTGTTGTTGTTATTGTTGTAATTGTTGTTATCTAAAATCCTTTAAAACAGAAACATGTTGGAACAGGAGAGGTAATATTCACGTGGTTCTCCTTAAAGACAACAAATGCAGGTGAAGATAGTAGGAAGACACATGAGAAGATATGCTTTTTTATTAAAATATTCTTACATCATATGCTTACCATTTTAATAAATGAATTCTTTTGTTCCCCTGGAAAACTACAAATCCTGCAGCTGTGAATCCTAAAAATGTAGTTGTCCCGAAAGAGTCCTTGAAAGAGAAAAAGGAACATAATAACATAACTTTCCCCTCATCCAATGAGGTATGTTTCTTGATGATTTTTTACTGATAGCATAAATTGCTACTCCATTCTAGATAACCTTTATTTTGTTTTCCTCTTCAAAATAAATTTTGCCTTCAAAATATATACTTCTAAAGGAAAGGACAGCCCTTGCAATAAAGACCTCATTTATTTCTAGGCATTTGAGTAACAATATCTTATGCTTTGTTTCCATCTCCTTGTAGCTGATGACACCAGGGACTCCTTAGGTAGACATACCAAATTTATTGAAAATGTACTTCTGTGTATGTCCCATTCTTAAAAGGAAGACTAACTACAAACCAGTGATTCATATGTGCTTCAACACTGATATTTTTTAAGATTTCACAATACATTGTTCACAATACATTGTATTGTTTCACAATACATTGCAAGGTCTTGTGTTGGAAATACTATTGACAGACAGCATTTACTAATATAAGCTTCTGGTTTGTACTCATGGACTCTTCAGTACAACCCAGAAGAAATAGCAGTTGCCTTTCAAATGGAAAAGAAAATTTTTAAAATATAGCTCTACTATAAAAGTTCCAGCTTATCATTTTTGATTAATGATTGAGATGAACTTTGTATTAAGTTATGGATTTTCTGTCCATCCCAAGTTCCATACCCTCATCTTGATAAAGATAATTAACTTAATTATGCCTTATGTCTTAACAACAAAGTAAAGGGGAACAGAAGCAGGGATGGTTCTGGAGCATGTCATAAGGAGCCTGCCAAGAACCTTGCTCTGAGGTTTGCTTCCAGAAGACAGACAAATTTTTTTCAGGCATGGGTGATGAACCTCTGATTGGCCCCCACACTACAAGCCCTGCCACACAGGTAAAGAAGTTATTCTGAGCCAGTTATGCCTCAGTTTCTGGGATGCCTTTTTTAAAATCTGCAGTATGGTTTCAAAGTAAATATTTCTACATCACTGACTTCACTAAGCTCTGAGCCAGACCCTGTCTTTCACACAGGAGCACCATTCCTAACAAAGTATATACATAATCTTATGCAGTTTGTGTTAGAGCTGGCTGCTTAAGGATGATCACTACCAGAGCAGCTAACTAAACAGCAGAAGAGATAATACATGAGCCAAAGCAAAAGCAGCAGTTAAAACACAAAG
The DNA here is from genome assembly GCF_963513975.1 of Fringilla coelebs. Lineage (NCBI taxonomy): Eukaryota > Metazoa > Chordata > Aves > Passeriformes > Fringillidae > Fringilla > Fringilla coelebs. Next base: position 36,998,870 of record NC_140031.1, read on the forward strand.
CAAGTTACTCTAAAAATAAACACCACAGATGATACAAATACAACCAAGTAATTAAAAATGCATGTGTACAAGATAATCAGAACTGGTAATCAAGATCACCTTCTTACAGAAGACCACAAAATAATGAAGCAGGAAGTGGGAATGGGAAGTGGGTTTTCCTCCTTGTACACTTGGCTTGCTGTTCTTCCTAAGATTTGTATATTTTGATGGTGTTTGAAAAACTGATCTGCCATGGATTTTCTTGCATGTTTTGCATTTTCTTGTCAAAATGATGGTGAATTTTGAAAATCTTGGCAAACAAAAAATATTTCATACCTGGAGTAATTAAAAGAAACCTTTGCACTAAATGCAAAGAGATTACAGACTATTATCAGAGCTTATGCCATTAGAATCTACTAAATTCTCCTGTGATGTTCTTCTGCTTCCTCTGAAGAGATCCATTTTTTGACTGATGCAGAAATGTTAGCCAGTCAGCGTTCTTCCAAGGCTTAAGCATAATATGTAGTTCCAGGGCAGCTTTTTTAGAAATTGCTCACTATTTGCACCTTGATAAAAACCAGAACTAAATCAATTCCATTAATAGGTTTTAACTAAATATTAGTAAAAAGAACATTTTCTTATAAGTTAGTAAAAGGAACTGTTACCTTGCAAGGATGGGGATCAACACCATAAGTTTCCAAAGAATTTGCTTTAAGAAGCAAGTTAAATTCAGCAACAGCTGGACTCTGACCTCTGAAATTACAAAAGAAAACAGAGTTTGACAGCAAAAAGAAATGGGAGAAAAAGACTTATTGACGGGAGAATTTAAATGCCTAAAGACAGAGGAAAGGAAAGTTTTTACTGGCATTCAAACTATTTCAACCATGTTTTGTTTGTAATAAAAAGATAGAAAACTTTTCATATCATTTCTTCTGCTAAATTGTACAGGGCCTGATGTTTTCTGGTAAATTCTGAGGATTTTTAATAAATCCTGAGATAATAACAACAGAATTATCTTCTATTTTGAAAGTATTTCTTGTCTTTTGATATACCCTTATGTCAGCCTTATTACAAAATAAACCTCAGCATCTTTTTTCCACAAACTCTTGCTCCCCATTTCATTTAAAAGGATTGTGCAGATTAACAAACATTCCTTCCAGTGCAGGGTATAAACACAGCAATCATATTACACTGCCTACTCAGATGAATGTCTAATTATAGCAATGCCTGCTACCAACATGATAGCTCAGAATATGTCAGCATTTCCATTTACACACCCCTACTTTTAGGGTGTCTATAATCAACAGCGAATATGCACTAAAGCCCGAAACGTGACATGAAGACTTGGGGTCTAGAGTAAGTTTTATCTGATATTTGGTAAGGTCTAACACAGATTTACAATGCCCATCTGGAAGTGGGCGGTTTCAAGTATTATTTCATTTCTATATCTGTATGACTGGAGTACATGATTTTGAAAGATCATACAGTTTTATGATAATGAGCAATGCCTAGGGCCTTTAGAAAGCCAGATTTCATAAGTACTTTCCATGCAAATAATAAAAAAAAAAGTAAAAAAGAAAAAAGAGCCATAAACAAATTTTCAAGGAGCATAGGGATATTCATACCTTATTCTGCCCCTGAATGTTTTTGTGAATCTAGACTCACACTGTAAATTATACATAGAAATTGACATTCATACTTCACTGTATATCGCTGTAGCATAATTTCCCTGAAAGCATGTTACTCCCCATCGGGTAGAAAACAAGAAGTATTGACATATGATATCCAGCATCTGACCCAAAGTTTGACAATTAAAACAACATCTAGCACGCTTGTGGACATATCCTATTTTGAACATAACAGGATGATGACCTGTGGCAATGTGTCAATAACCATTCATGTTACAAAGTTTTAAAATTGCTCATTTTTACTTCACTGTTTATAATTTCCTAGTCAACCTCATTCTATTTTTTGGGCTTCTTCAGTATTTATTTGACACTACACAACCTTCATTTTATTTCAGACCACATTTTTGTGGATCTTTTACTTCTAAATTAAAAAATAGATATTAGAGAAGAAGTGGCCTTCTTTGTCTTTCCTGTTTCAGTCTCTTTCTCACCACTTGCCAGTGGAGAAGAGCATATATTAAGTGGAACCAAAAATTACAAATGTGTATTTACACAGCTAATAGTTAAGGGGAAAGCAGCACGAAAGCAGCAATCAAAACAAAAATGTTTATTTTTCCACTGAGTATTTTGGTAGCTCTACTAAGCTTTTTGCTCATTTTAAATACTACTAAATCACAACTTTTTATATGTCATCACAACTGTAATACCAAAATTACCTCTAAAAAGACAACAATTTTATTTCATGTACCAGTTAACTGCATTTGACAGAAGTAATTAACTAGTTTGACCTAAATTTCTTTGAATAGTTATGCTGCATAGTGAAAAGTCAAACAAATAGTTTGTCTGCTTATTAGATATCAGGCCTTACAAAAACTAAGGATTACAAAACACATTCTTTAATCCACCTCCATTTGCTGGCACAAAGGATAGTCCATCTTCTGGTTTCAGTGCATCAAAAAGTGACAAGTAGTTTGCAACAATGCAGTTTGGTGAGTTGGTATACTGAATGGGGAAAAGCCCCTCAACTTGCTATTACTATTAAAGAGACATTAAAGAAAGTAAGATCAGTCTCCCCTCCCATACAGCTCCCATGCAGCCTCTGCAGCTATGATGATTTTGTGTACAGCAAGTGAAACAAGCTGTGATATTTGGGGGAAATAAAAGCAGGAGACATGGGCAAATTTGATCTTATCCGATTACAGACTAATCAAATGGCTACAGTGCAAAGCCTTAAAAGAACATCACAAAGCACAAGAGTCAAGGACAATATCAAATGAAAAATCCTCATTCATCTCTTATCAAAGGATTAACATTTAAGCCTTGATAATATGCTTTTCATGTGTAACTTAATAATGAAATTTTTCTTATTAAATAAAAATATAACTGTAACAAATCCTATTGGCAAAGTCAACTTTTTTTTAATCAATCACTGTTCTAACATTAGATATGCCTTTGATTTGCTTTGTTAAAAAACCCTTAAGCTTTCTATATGCAACAAACAGCCTTACACAAGAATTTATAGTGCACTCACTTATGCAAGTATTTTACAGTGGAAAACAGGGAATATTCAGGCAATACATATTTGCTTCTTTGAAACTCAGTACTCTCAGGAAATTCAGGTCTCAGTGCATTTATTACTCTTGACCTTATTTTTCAGTATTAATTCAGCATTAAGGGAAAGATATATTCTCCTTCTATATGTTGCAGGCACTACAGCATCCATCTGTCACATGGCAAAGATACTGAACAGGACCAAAAAAAGAAACTACTACTCAGAAAAGTTACTGCATACCATACAAATGATAAAAAGTGGATTATTGGTGAACTTAGAGGTCCACAACCATTAGCTATGAATTAATTATTCAACCTCTAGGAATCAATCAATCCAAAAGTTCCTAAAAAAATTTAATGAAGCAAATACTTCAACAGAACACTGAGAAGTATGCAACACACTCTGTTTTAAGCTCTTTTTATCACCCAAAGGGCAAGGAAGCTCAACAGGGAATACCTTCCAGGGTGTGTCACAGTGATGGTCTATTGCTTCACTCACTGCCAATACCAATTAATTCCGGAAGTTTCTCCCCTTCATACTTTTCCTTTGAAGTATGTATCTGTTATGTACTAATGTCATAAATCTTAGTGCAAGTTAAGGATGAAATACCATAGGATTGAGCATTAACTCCCTTTGACAAAGAAGACCATATAGCAAAAACAGCAAAGAAAAAGTATTTTCAATGCTATTTTCATCCTCTTGCATCCTGAGTGCTATTAGTGAGGCAGCTTGATTTGTCTTCTGTGATTTTCTCACTGATTTATGAAGTGCTGTGAGATACTGGTGTTAACAAACTAGAAATAGTAACAATTTCAGTCCACCCTTTTGCCTTATCTCTATCTAAGTCAAGAAAACATAGTTGCTGCAGAATACAATAGCAATACCTTCCTAGAGTATGTCCTATCTATGTTTAACTTCTGGACATTTGCATTTTGTCAGGTGTATTAATGTCTTTTAATAAAACAGCACATAAACATGTACATAATGGTCTGGCCTCTGGAGACATTACATATTCACTTCCCTGCAAACCAGGGACACCAGCCATAATGCTTTAAACTACACAGGCTCAATCTCCATCAGCCACTCTTTGCCCTGCCCTGCAATCTTGGATATATTTCACTGTGATCTCAGGAGAGACAACAGTAACAACTTCAAGAAGGATGTCCTCCTATTAAATATTCTTGCTGTTATATCCCAGAGCTTGTAGAGGACATCTCCCAGTAGAACTGAGTTACCTGGGGTTCCTTTTAACCTAAAATAATGCTAGAACTCTGCCAAAGAATCAGCACACTTAGCTGCACTGTAAACTGAACACAGAATTTCTTACCACATGAACAAGTTTTTGCTGTTGCATCTTTAAATCTTTTTTCATGTAGCTGAGACTCCAATTGTTACAAAATTAGAATGCTAATAGTCTTGATCAACTTTTACTTTAAGCTCAGAATATTTTGGCAGATAGTGGAGATGTTTTTAAATAAAGTCTTTTTGCTACTATTTTTTGTCACAATAATGGTGCTATGTAGCATTGAAATAAACCTGCTATGATTGCTAATATTTTAGTTGTAGTGGAAAAAATAGCACAGTAGTGGTGATAATCTCAAAGAAAAGCACTAAATGACAACACTGGTAAATGAAATTGCATTGTAGGCTGTAGTTCAGTTTATCAGAATAATAAAGACATCCTCAGCACATTGCCCAAGCAGCAGTGCAGCTCCCCAGGAACTGCCCAATCTGGCACTGGCAGTGGAAAGCCTTTAAATGTGTCTGTATATGGAAAGAAACACTATCATCTAGGAAGTAAATTAATTGCTGAAGATTGCTGAAATATACTAGACTTAGAAAGCTGCAGAAGATTAAATATCAATTTTAACTTTTACTGCAAAGTTGTTTTTCTCCCAGATAGAAACCAAGACCAAAATAACCACTTTAAAACAATAACCAAATTCTTTTACCAAGTCCATTAAATGCATGCATGCTGTGATGGTATGTGCCACTTACATAACTCCTTCTACCAGAATGCTTCAAATTACTTGTGTGCCATCAGAGATCAGACTGAGATGATGTCTCTGAAGTCTGTGTTCAGACATTTGTATTTCAGCTTTACTTCATAAATTGATGCAGTGACACAAACAGCTTTAAGTGCATTCAAAGACAGAACACGTTTGCAGAACAGATGCAGTTTTAATTTATCTAATATTAATTTTAAATGTATTCCCACGATACAGAGAAATCTGCTAAGCTTTCTAGTTTTATTATCAGAGTAGATTAATATTTCTGGTTCAGACGCATCTAGCCCATAAAGCCTTCTCCAAACAGAGGAGAGGTGAGGAGGGAGGAGGGTGGCAGAGGAAATAGTTCCTTCCAGCTGATGAAGAAATCAGTACATTTTAAAATTTCACACGGACATCTGAAGATATCAGTGTGTTGAGTATGCAGAAGCTGAATCCAAACCTCACCATTAGACAGGCAACAGTATCACGATAAAAACAATGACATTTGCAGATCATGATTATGACCACTCTTCCCAGGGAATAAAGTAAAAAAATGCAGTGCCTGCGCGAGTGCACATACACACAAGAAAAATCTCTGCTAAAGCTAAAAATTTATCAGCGTGGCCATAAATTTTACAGCATTTTCATCTCGAGCAGATTATCCTTTCTACTGAATACTTCCTGGAATTACATAAAAAGAAAAATCCCATGTATGGATATATTTTTTCAATTTTCAGAAAGAAAATTCTTTTGTCTGTGAAGTTCATTTCTCTAGATTACTGCTACACCTGCCTCTTCTATTAAATTCCCACTCAGGAAAAGCTGTGCCCCACCATAAAGCTTCTGGAAATATTCTCTGTACCATGCAAACGTTAATCGAACAAAACAGCATCTCGCTCTTACTATTTTCTAGTTAGTGAAACCAGAATTACAAGAACAGTTCCATGCTTTGAATTGGTTTTAAGCACACTTTGGTCAGAAGAAATATGGCTTGGAAGAAAAAAGCTTTGAGGAAACCGGCACACATGGAATGCTTCAGGGAAAGGACTAGGTGACTACATTCCAGCCATCTCTCTGATTCATCCAGGTTACAACTGATATGAATTCTGGAGTGAAAACACTGGGGAAATGTAGCAGAATAGAAACAAATTATTCACCTATTACACCACACACAATGATCTTTTGATACTTAGGGAATTAGTTCTTTTTCAAGCAGTGACAGTGGCCAAGATACAGCCTGATAGATAAATCTAAATTATTTCACTGGGAAAGTTAGGCAGCATGCGATACCAAAGCTGAAATGAAGAAAGCCCGGGATTCAGTCCTCCAAAGCCCTCAGTATATTTTGTATTATCAGGAACTCAAAATACTTTGGGCCCTGAGGCCTGGAAGGCACTTATCCCTGCAGCAGCCCAAGCCCTGCTCTGTTCCAGACATCCCCTTCAGCTCCACATAAACCTCAACAGATCCTTGATCCCCAGAAAAGTGGCTTCTGTCTCCTGTAACATGACTTGCAAGTTTTGGAGCATACTGTCTATCCTTTCAATTGAATTCCCTTAGTGCATACGAGGCTGTTAGGTACCAAAGTGATTAAGGTACTACTAGAAGATAAATTTAAGGTGTTCATGACTGGCTACCAGCGCTACGCATAAAACAATATAATATGAACTTTTAACTGTGAGAAGCACTTAAATGAAACAAATCCACCTAATTCTGGACCAGCTAAATCAAAATTTTGTTTTAGTGCATTTTAATGTATTCAATATATGCTGAATTTCAATATTTACAACATGCAAGAAGTTGTTTAATCCTGAATGAAATTTTATTAACACCCACAAAGAAAAGCATTTTCTAGCCACCATTGCCAAGTCTTTTAGGACAGCCTCCCAGACTGTACTCAGACAGTAACATTTACAGTTATGCTTGCCAGTGGCTCCACTGACAGCTGCACAAGAGCTGGAGAGCCACATTGGTGGAGACTGGGATATCCTGTGCTCCTGCTGGCACCAGTGTAAAAGCCACAAGGGAGCTGATGGGATGGCTGAGGGAACACAGTAAGAGTCAAAGGAGCACAGTAAATTGCTTAAATCCTCACTGAGTAGTTACAATGTAGATGATGCAGCAAAGGATAAAAATGTTATATGCTTTTCAAAACAAATTTAAAAAACACTTCTCTTTTAGCACGGATCAAAGAGAAGCAATAATTTGCTACTCTGGTTTTCAAGAAAATACTCCCTTTATCTTAACATTTTTGAGATAGTTATTATCAGAAAATGGCAGTGATTTCACACCCTCAGAGAAAAATTTTCTTCTCCTAAAAGACAGTCTTTCACATATGATTCCTACAAATTATTTGATACACAAAGTAGAGATAAAAGCCTATTCAGTAACACTCAGATATCTCAAACCTGCATCCACACTGACCATCCAAGGGAATAAAAAAACCTTATATTTACCTACATGAGTTCAGCATTGAAAACAGGCATTTGAACAGGTCACGTAACTTTGAAAAAGTAAATATTTGTGGGGGGCTTTCAGTAAATTCAAGGCTTTTTGCATAACATTTCCATAAATATATGGTGCAATATTTCATATCAGAACTAAAAATGGAATAATAGTTTTCAGATGGCATATAAAAATCAGAAGAAAAACCCTACCAAAACATTAGTCTTATAAACATAAGTTCCCTTGTTAGGGATGTATATCAATATTTCCCTTAAAAATCTCTGTATTTTCTGGTGCCTAGACTGTGGGAGCTCTGGATGTAAGGTATCTTTCCAAAACTAGGGAAGTTTATCAGAGTAAAAAACTCTGTTAAAGGACTTAAGACGTGATATCAAATTCATTAGAAGCTATTTTTTAATTCTGTGTTTTATCATGTTCTGTAGCTCCCCCTCCCTTAATGAGGGAAGAATAATTAATTAAGATTCACAAGACAACCAGAACTCAACAAACCTGCCATGAATTTCTGTCTGTCACATTTATATTTTTGCAACTGAGTGCAACAGAAAGTCACACAATGGATTATATTTTGTTAAATCCAGTGATGACCTCATAGCCAAAGCCAATAAGAAATAATGATACCCTGTCACACATCTGCTTTAAGTAATTAATAAAGGCTTCTAAATAACACTGAATGAGTCACTGGATGCTGTCACAGTACCCTACTGTTGCTTCTGAGATACTCCCCTCTTGATCTTCATGCTCCTTTCTAAAGCTAAATTCTTCCATCTTTCTGTAGGACAGAAGAGAAGTTGGGTCCAATGAACATGTCTTAAGGAGGTTTACACAGGATTCAGAGAAGAACTGGCCTCTTCCAAGGCTTTGGTGATATGGAGCCTACTGCTGGAGAGAGATGTCATCATCTTTGCTTGGTTTACACAGGTGAAATAAAACAAAGAATCTGGCTTACAGAGCTGAACCTGAGAGGTTACAATTCTGAAGGCAGATGAATGGCAGCTGGATTAAAAAGGCTCTCAGTCTCCTCCGTTCTTCTCACATGTTAGCTGCCAGCTAACATGTCACTCAAGTGTCTTGTAAGAAAAGACCTGAGGGACCCATTGCAACTCTTAAAAGTACTCACTGAGCGGCCCAATATTAATTGTTATCAGAAAATTTGAGTTGCTGAAGAATGCATAGAAACACAGGTGCTAATGCCAGAGACAAGCCTCTTTTTTCCTATAATTTTTTACCAGCTAGTTATACCAAAATCTGATAATCTAGCACTGGAACCCTCCCTGTATGCTTCATAATATGTCAGATATGTTTTTTTAATTTGTACTGCTAGAATAGAGAACCATGGAATTAAATATCCATAAAAAGGTAAAACTTCCATGACTGGCAAATGTCTGATGTGAAAAAATGTTAGGGGATGATCAGTTTGGGGAAGACAAAGAGCTGCAGTGGGAAATTATCAAATAACAGCTCCCCAGATAGCTCTGAAACTGCTTTTATTCTCTGCTAATAGACAAATAGGTAAGGCACACAAGATGCTGACATAAGCAGAGAAAACAGGAAAGAAAGATGGCAGTTCTTGGGAGCTGCAAAGAGCTGCAAGCCACTGAGCCAAAAATTCATAACATACAAATTGGTAAAATATAGAATAGAAAACAAATTCAGGAACATATAATGAGAATATATGAGAACAATATATGGAATATATGAGAACACTTCTGCTATGAAACATAGTTATGCCTCAAACACCTCCTGGTTTGTTTTGGGGTTTTTTTTTTTGTTTTGGGATTTTTTTGGGGTTTTTTTTGTAGGAACTAGAAGATCCACAAGCAAAAAAAGGCAACCTGATACCATCTGATTTCCAAAAGTCAATAATGAATAGTGTCCCTTGACAAGACTACTGAAGAAATTCAGGGACATCCTCATGTGCTGAGCAACCAATGATGGAAGGAATTCAGGACCTGGAGAATCCCAGAGGGACCTGTGTGAAAGTTGATAACATTTACTGTCACAAGTTACACAGATTACACCCACAGGAAAGGGGATTTAAAAGATGAGCTAAAAATGTGTGTGGTTATTCGTAACAGGAGAACTAGATGACTGCATTCACAAAGGATGTGCAGAATTACACATTCATAAAAAGGCAAACCAACACAGAAAAATACATTTCTCCCAGTGTTACAAAATGTAAAACCACCAGTACGGGCCCACCAGCTTTCCGTCTCTTCTCCTAATTTAAGTAAAGCATGAACCTGTTCTTGAAAGACTGAATTTACCAGAATTTTCAATAGCCACTGGCTAAAATGATGAAATAGCTTGTTTTTCAATGTTGAATTTATCTGTAGACACTGCATGGAAAAAAAACTGGCAGTAAAATAAGGTATTCTTATTTTAAAACATTGTTTCTATGGGTCTGTGTACCGTACAGGCTGAACTGCTTTAAAAACTGTTAGATAAATACCATTTAAAACAAGACTTAACTGAAAGAAATACAAAGAATATAGGTTCCATAATAAAAAAAAAAAAGAGAAGACACATTTATACTGGCAAGCATATTGTCATGAGTGTTGAACTTTTATAGGCTTCTGTAAATAAAAAGTGTTTTAAGCTTTAACTCTCCTGAAAAGGAATTTTTCTCCTTTCTTTGCATATGTCGAAATATGAAAACAGAACACAGAGTCAGCTAGTGCAAAGGGCTTTGTAATCTTTCAATTAAAAATGCCCTTTTAGTTTATGTAATTAATAATTGGATTTCATTTGATTTTCTACACATCCTGTGCCTTTCCCTGTGTTCTGAGGACCATTCTTAACTAAGAAAGACGCTGAGGGCCTCATGAAGTCTCCCTCTAGACACTCTGCATGTCATTCACTAAAAACCCTGAAGAGGGTATAGTTGCACAGCTCACTGCTCTTTCTCCCATGAAACTCATTTAACTTAAAAACCAAACTATTGACTAATCTGTTTTCTCCTTTGCCTTTTGCTGCAGTACTAAAAGTTTAGGACAGAAAAAAGAGCATGCAGAGAGTCTTAGTCTTCCAAGGAAGTTACTTAAATACATGTCTGTGCAATTCACCACTATGTTAACCACCGACAGATAAAATAACCTAATTATAGTTTCAATCAGGTCAATATCTACCAAGAATGTTAGAATTGCACTACAGACAGAAATTTCTGAGCAAGAAACGTGTGCTACCTAAATGAAAGATGTTATTCCACTAATCAACTAGAGCAGCTCTGACCATGAGAGCTGTTCCCACTAACCAGACCTACATTTCAAGCAAATGAAATCTAAATTACCAGCAGTCATGCAGGAATCAGCTATGATTAATGAAGGTTAACAGGCAAAGAAAGCCCCCTAAGCTGAAACCGCATTTTCAAATACAGCCTATAAAACAGCATATTGGTAGAGCTTCTATTATAATTCATGTAACAAACCCTCCTAAGTTAACATACGCTACTTGGAAAGAGATAAAAGTATTTCTTAGCTGTCTCTTTATCAAACAGCATTATAAATTACCTGAATTCGTTTTTATGCATTTCAGCTATTTTCTTCTCAAGCTTTTGTGACTGCTTCGGGAAAATCCTGAAGTCACTGATGTAATTCTCTGGGTGTTCATCAGGATCATAATCACCAAGCTCAGCTGAACAGATCCAAAACACAAAACAAAACAGAAAAATTGAATTGCAACATTAATTAATAGGGAAATAAGTCAATAAATGCGCTGTAATTCAAGGTACTTCCACGCTCAGTAAGAATCCAGTATATCTCAAGAAATGGTTCTTTGAGGAATTTATAACTAACTGAAACAACAAAATCCTTATATCTGTCACTTTAATCAATGAGTTTCAAGAGAAGTTCAATGCTTTATTAACTACTGCATTAATTAGAAATACTGAACTATTTTCTGTGGCAGAAAATGCTCTGTAAAACAGAAGCTTTGGCAATGTTTCCCTTTGAGTATCTATTTTTCTGGTACCAGGCAGATCTAAAATAATGGGTTCCCGATTTGCCCCTTTTTCACATAAATTATCTACACTAGCATGGACAGGTCCTAATTCTGTTCTAGCAGAGAAACACAGGCCACAGTATTAATCAAGCTAATGGGCAGAACTTGATTTTACTTCTAAGAGATGTGTCACTCAGGTACACAAACCTGGCATTTGGTGTTCTAATTTTCTGAATGAGTCTCATTTAATAAGAGCTGGGCTCAGTTTTGGTTTGGATATACTGCTTTCTAATGCATTAAGAGCTTCATTCACCTTAAGGCAGAATAAAGGGAACTTTCACACATATGATTTCCCTAATCAGACATATAGATGATTATTCCTCTCTGAACAATTCAAGACATCTATCTGAATTTGGTCTTAAGGAAATGATGGAGAGAGAAAGGGGGAAAAAAAAAAAGTTGAGGAAAAATTACCTAAAATTTCTTTCCCCTTGAATTACATCTTCTATTTTTGTCAGAGATTCCAACATCACACAGATCTTCTTTAACATAAGAAAGGGCATCAAATGACACTTTTTCCTGCTTAATTCAAACAGAATAGGCTACATTTCCATTCAGGATTCAGAATGGAGTTTTTCTCTTTTGGTAAGTGGAACCTAACAATGGTGCCATGCTTCTTCACTAAAATGCTAAGATAATTTATTTGGTTTAATTTTTTAAGCTCCACTTCTTTGGCTAACTGGCTGAATTACTTACAACACTTCACAGTGCATATCAATAAGGGAAACAGTACAACAACAACAACAAGTTACTGCTAGCTGTAGTCACACAAGTTTTGCATTGCTTATTTGCTAGAACCAAAGTGAAGTATCTAAAGAAGCCTGCTGTTCATACTTACCTTGGACTATACAGGCACCCAAGTAGGCGGCATCAGAAAAGGAACAGAGCAAACGGCCATGGAAAATGTCCCTTTTTATTTGTAGGTATAAGAGGTATCTGAAACATTATTTAAAAATTTAGAAACAATGTGCTATCTTTTTGTAACAGATTTTACATATCAGTGTGAAACCAGCTATGCAACTATTTTGAATATTTCTCTTGTTATTTCAAAATAAATAAGAGGCAAAACACAACCGCGGGAAAAAGAGGCAAAACACAACCGCAAGAAAAAAATAGAGGTAAATAGATTTTTTTTTCAGTAACAGTGAAATAATAAGGGCAAAAATAACAAAACCCCACATAAAATGTCATAGAACACGTTTTACGTAAAATGTATCTATTACAATGGTCATTAATAATGTGAAATAAATTATGGTAATGTAAGCTAGTTTGAGCACCCCGGTTCTCATTATATACAAGTTTGTACAAGGAAATCTTTCTCTTACTGTAGGAAAAATAGCACACTGACCACAGTGGAGACTTTTTCCTCCTCTGGTTTTGAGATTGTTTTTGGTTTTGGTTTGGGTTTTTTGGTGTTTTGTTTTTGTTGGGTTTTTTTGTTTGGTTTGGTTTGGTTTGGGGTTTTTTGGTTTTTTTTTTTAATCTGTAAAGAATTCCAGGTGAAGTTTGAAGGCAGCAATAACTTCATGAGGCCTAAAGAGCCCCAGCACGGGGGACCTCTCCCATTCAACTTTCTCTAAAGAAATGGGGAGAAGAAAACAAAAGTTTCCTTCTAGCTGTCCTCTGCCTCCTACCACAGAGAGCTTCTACCACTCACAGCTTCTTTCCCAGCACCTAGCAGGTTACGGCCACACCATTCAGCCATTTCCCCCTCTGGGAAAATAATCTATTTAAACACTGCTTTAACTAGACAAAATCTACCATCTAGGGGGTTCTATCAAGACTCAATGGCTTCTGCAGGCCATCAGGACATTCCTTGACACTGCCAATCCTCTCCAACCTTGAGCAACATACAGCATAGCCAATAAAAATGTAGTTTATGAGTGACACCAATGTCAGACATAATTTGTGCAAGTTACCTTCTTCTGTTACTTGGTCATATAATGAGCTTCTGCATCAAGAGCAAGCCTGGAAATACTATCTGAAGGACAAAAGAAACTTTTCACTTTTCCTTTTTATTGAATACAATAAATGGGATATAGTTATCAACTGTAGGAAAGCTATCTTCTCTCATCATAAACACATCCCTTCATTGCATTGCAAGATCTACAGGATCTCTACACTTCAGGGCTTTTTTTTTTTTTTCAGCATCTTTTTTCCCCCCCCTGTAATCAATGTCCAGTAACAGCTCACAATGTTTGTTTGTATGTGTGTACTGCTATTCTACAGGTAGATCCCAGAGGAACTACTTTAACAGAGTGCACCAGAGGCCTCAGTGAGATAAAGTAAAAATTCTTAATTTGCAATGACAGTGTACCAGAAAACGTTCAGTATGTTGCTGTAAATACCGTATATAACGTGGGCAACTGAGCAGTCCCTACACAAAAAAATTTTGATAAGATTTTCCAGGGTGAAAAAATGGGATGCCATTCTCCAGAGTGACCATTAGCTGGTCACAAACTGCGTTCAGCTTTTAAGCAGTGCCAAAAACCCCACCCAAGGTTTGAGAGTATGGCTTGTTAGCCAAGCTGTGAGGTCAACAGATCAACATGTGTCATTTCTAAGCAAATAGTTTGTTACTGACCACAATCAAAGATCCTCAGTGTCATCTGCCAACAAAACCGAGCTGTGTGGGGGTCTGTTAACATAGCTGGAGGGAAGTGATGCCATCCAGAGGGACCTTAACAGGCTTGAGAAACAACCTGCTTCCACACACAACTGTGGAAATCTCAACAAGGCCAGCTGTAAGGTCCTGCTTGTGGGGCAGGGCAGTCCAAAGCACAATCACAGGCCAGATGGAGAATGAATTGAGAGCGCCCCAGAAAAGAAGGGGTTGGGGATGTTGGTGGATGAAAAGCTCAACATGACCCAAGAGTGTGCAATGACAGCCCAGAAAGCCAATCTTACGTTGGGCTGCATCAGAAGAGGTATGAGCAGCAGATCAAGGGAGGGGATTCTGTCCCTCTACTCTGCTCTGGTGAGACTTCCCCTCCCATCCAGCTCTGGGGTCTGCAACACAAGAAAGAGAAGGACTTGCTGGAACAAATCCAGAGAAGAGGCACCAAACTGATCAGAGGGCCAGAGCACCTGTCATGTGAAGACAGGCTGAGATCTCCAAAGCAAGAAGGGCAGCCGGGAACAGGACTGACTTTAGAGCTCTTTCAAATGAAAAAAGATAAATGTATTTTCAATTGAAAGGAATTTTTGCACATTTTACCAAAGGCTCACTAAACTTCAGACATTTCCTATAATACTGACGTAGTAATTTATGACCCGGGTCAGCAAAAACTCATGAAAAAAAAACCCTGACTCCTAAATTCACTAAGGTGTGTGTATGTACTTAAAACTGCATACACTTACAGAAATAACTTGCAAAATAACTGATTTTGCTTCTTCATGTGTCCTTCCACCATAGCTGTTTTTTCCAAGCCCTGGCATATCTTTATAACCTGATTTACTGCCCTAAGTATCCAAGCTTAATAAGAAGCTAGTAAACTTATGCTTGCATTCACAAATGTCTCTCATTGAAATAACCTCATTTCCATCTATCGTCTGTTTGCAGTACAGATGACTCAACTTCAGGTTGGCCAAACCTTTCCTGTAGTGCAGATTAAGGGTCAGCAATATCTATTCTTGTTTTTAAGCAGGCATCATGACCCCCAGAGACCATGTTGCTAGCTGCTTAACAGACAATTTATCTATTTTAAGGTGTTCAGTGAGGCAAGAAGGCTTTCCCACAGCCAAACCTTGTGATTTGGCCACATAGTGGTTTTTTCTTTGTTCAAGTCGCTTAATACAGTTTATTCCCATAGCAAATGTATCTCCCACTGTTGTAGCAATCTTTCCAGCTGACAGATATGGTCATTTCTAGAGATCCAGGAATTCTTCAAAAATTGCTATCTCAGCATGCTGTCTGACTTTGACTCACTACTCTTTTCCATGGTGCTGTGTGTGGTACAGAGTGGCAGAAGGCAAATGAACGTGTTTACAATATTCCTGGATTGGGTGTCCTTCTACCTAGAAGAATTTTTGGCTTCTTTATGCATATTATTCTGAATACCAACTTTGCATTTTGTCTTCCACAGCAGATATCATCAAGTACACTGCAGGAGCACAGGTTTCCTGCCAGAGCATATGAATCTCCACTAAACACTAACTACTATGTACTGGTATGCAATATCAAAAAAAAAAAGAGAACATCTTTTTTATGCTTTACGGAGCCATGAAGAGAAAAAGGCAAACACGAGCCAGCAGTGTGTCCAAGAAGGCCAATGGCATCTCAGCCTTTATCAAGAACAGTGTGTCCAAAGGGACTAGAGAGGTCATTTGCCCTCTGTACTCAGCACTGGTGAGATCACACCTATAGTCGCGTGTCAAGTTTTGGGATCCTCACTTCAAAAAGGACAATGAGGTGCTGGAGCAAGTCCAGAGAAGGACAAAAAGACTAGGAAAGGAACTGGAGCACAAATACTACAAGGAGCAGCTGAGGAAGCTGGGGTTGTTGAGCCTGGAGAAGAGGAGGCTCAGGGGAGACCTTATCGCTCTCCACAGCTGCAGGAGGAGGGTGCAGCCAGGTGGGGCTTGGTCTCTTCTCCCAGGCATCCAGAGTCAGGACAACAGTCCACAGTCTTAAGCTGCACCAGGGGAGCTTTAGGTTGGACATTAGGAAGAAGTTCTTCACAGAATGGATGATTAGGCTTTAGAATGGGCTGCCCAGAGAGGTGGTGGAATCACTGTCCCTGGAGGGGTTTAAGATAAGTCTGGATGTGGCACTCAGTGCCCATGGTGTACTGAACATGGTGGTTTTAAATCATAGGTTAGACTCAGTGATCTCAGATATCTTTTCCAATCTAATTGATTCTGTGACTATATTAGCTAATATATTGCTTACTTATTTGCTAATACTTAAGACAGATTTTGATATATTTTAAAATAAGAAAAAGTCATCACTGAAATCATTAACTCAGGGTGCAGAAGCAGCCAAAAACAAAGCCAAGATAATGTTGGGCATCACTGGGAATGATATTGTGAAAAAGACAGAGGGGCATTTTGCCAGTACTTAAAGTCTTGGAGAAATCACACCTTGAATTTTTTACCTAGCTCTGGTCCCTTCAGCCTGAGTAGGACATAGCTGAACATGATTAATAGAGAGGAACTAAAATGAATGAGAAGACAGAGCCTCCCTTATAGGGCAAGATGGTCATTAAGGGAGAATAACAGTGAGTCTTCTGAAATCATGAGGTAGTGGGAAAGGCAAATGAAGAACTACTATCCACTGAATCCTCCACACTAGAGCTAGGAGAAAATCAGTGAAATTGGGAAATTGCTTAAGGCAGAGGAAAGAAAGCACTTGCCATAGCAGATAGTAAACCAACTGCCTCAGAAGATTGTGAAGAAAAACAGTATTACCAAGTATAAAAAAAAGAATGATTACACAAATATGGGCAAAATATCCAGAAAATAATACTAAAATGAATTTGCCTTAATTGAAGAGTTCAAAGTCCCAATATAACAATTCCAAAACCCTTTAGTGATATTGGATAGGAAGGAGATCATCTATTAGATTTCTTGGTATTTTGAAACAGTAGGAGAGTTCTGCTCATGATAGCATGGCTTAAACCCATTTGTAAAACAGCTCTGCATCTGTAAAAGATACACATGACCATAAGCATGCCACACTCATGCCAGTACAGCAGTTGCCCTTTTTAACTTCTCTCATCAGTCATAAGCCAAATTTTAGTAGAGGAATTAGGAACTGGGGGCATATCTATCATGATTTCAAAGCATAATCTTCATCCAAACACAAGGAAAAGGAAAATTCTACTTCTCTTAAAATATCTAACATCAAAAGTAGTAGAAATCACCTTGTTATCATACTTGAGAAACTGCATGACTAGTTCTGTGTTAACAGGCAACTGTAGGAAGAATCACACTTCTTGTTCTACACCTCCTGAAGAAATATACTAATGCTAAGGATGCAAAACATAATGAAGGCATCCGTACTCCATATCTCCATTCTGAACCTATACCCCTGCTATACTGCCAAAATTGTGGATTCCTGGTAATAATGCCCAAACCTATTCCTTCAGACAGAAGTACTTCATTTTATGCCATGGGTTGGGGGGATAGGAAGGTGGCTTTAATAACAGCTTCCAGTCATCTCAAATCTCTGATTTCTATGGTCAGGATTATGACTGCCACTTGCAGCTACCAAGACATGGGTTTGTACCCCTGGCATCAGAGCTGGTATATGCCTGTATGGTCTTTCCTTGGGAAAAGGGTGGTAAATTACCATCCCAGTTAGTTTCTTGACAGCACAGGCTACTGGGGAAAAAAAATCTTTATTGTTAATTAATAATTAATTTCACTAATGAGTAAAGCAGACAATTGTTTTGGCTCCTGACTACATGAAAGTCCCACCACAGCACTGGAATAGTCTTTTCTGCAAAACACCATGACTGGACTGCACCTTCTCTGCCATTCTGCCTTCTCAGAGGAGCACAAGAAGAGCTCTGAACGTGTTCAAGGTCTCTTCTCCCTCAGGTACAATCTGTGCTAAAAAAACATGACCCTTCTTGGTAATTCTTTCCCTACTCTGAATGTTATCTGCAAGCCTGAGGCATCAAGTGCTCTTACTAACAAAACACTCACTTTTCAGATTTATGCTATTCAATCTGATTATGACTGCAATACTATTAAAACTATAAACTCGCTTGGCAACTGGCAAAGTGTCCTTGACAAAGGCAAAATAGGTAAGTGGACTTTCATAGCTACCAAAGCATAGCTATGACTGCACACTTCAAGAAGAGCAGAACAGGGTACCAGGAAGAACAGAGGTATTCCTAAGTGATGTCTAGAACAGGGCTAGCAGCACAGGCCCAGCTCGTATGAACTCACTTCAGAGCTATTGGTTAATAGCACAAATACATTGCACAGATTTCCAACTTGCAAATTAATCACTTGGTATTGAGGCATTAAGAACCAGATCCATTCCAGCATTAACAACCACTGTCAAACTCAACTGGCCTCCTGCTTCTGGAGGGAAAAGCACCTTCCTTAATATTGCACATGGCAATATCAAGTACAGCTAAATGAGACTGGACTAGACAAACACTGAGTGTGCCATGTTTACATACTCCAAGTCTTGGTCATTTTATATGACTTCCAATTAAACAATTTTTTCCTCTGCTTTTCCTGCTATACTTGTGACACTGATTTATGACAGACTAGTCATTGAAGAACTGCTTCTTGGATTAGGGAATCTGGGTTAGGGAAAAAGGGCATGATGAAAGCAAGTTGAAATCATCCATATTTGGTTAATTCCACCAGCTATTCGCCCATGCCCTCTTCTAGAACTGTTTTTTTTTTTCTATAATAATCATGGATTGCCACTAATACAGTATTATCTATAGCATTTTAGAGCATTCCTTTGGGACCTCAAATGACTTTATAGTCTCTCATTTTAATTATACATACACACTAAAATGTAGGGATTTGAAGATAAGGCAGCACAAGGCCCTGGGATTCTTTCATATATAAGAAATAAAAACCACTGATTTATTTATTACCTAAACAAGAACACTGAAAATAAATAACAGAATAGAAATCTGTGCCCAAGTATGATCAGTCTTTGAATCTATCTCTTCATATCCCCTTGATTGTTCACATCTTGTTCATGTACAGCATCTCAGGCTTCCCCAGGTGTGAGCAAGAGCAGGAAAGAATGGCACAGAGCAAAATATCTGTGCTTTTCACAGAGTCTGCTGTGATGCTGTGTGTGTATGCCATGCATTGAGTGATTTCTGCAGGTAAAACCTTCTTCATGGCAATTTTTTTATCTTTGCAGGCCATGCCAGCAGACTAACCTTGGGCATTGTAGTGAACATTCCTTTTTTCTGTACACACTTTGATGCACATAGCAAAAGAAAACCTCTACCCATCAAGCTATCGTGCTTCCTGGAAAAACAAAGGGAATTAACCAAAAAGAATCTTTTTTTATTTTTAAAAAGAAAATAAGGGGAAAAGAAAATAAACAATAATACCAAAACTGTATGTATTCAAGGCCTCTATCCTCAGTCCTGTCACACTTCATTACAAATGCTGATTTAAAAAGAAAAGAAACTGAAATCATGTTTCACAGGTACGTGTGGCAGGGAATAGGGGAGATGTAAAGATGTGGCATCATGTTGCTACTGCTTAATTAAAAACTGGCTCTTATTACTCTCATTAGATATGCTCAATTATGCCAGTTAAACGCTATTCTCTAAAACTGAAGGACTTCACACCATCTCTAAGTGACAGATAACCAGACCTAGAAAGCCACAGATGTGACATTCAGAAGAGACTGATACCCTCCACATACTACACAGGGAGCAGAGCTCAAACCCTCAGAGATGGCCCCAGTGTAAAGGAGTGTGCTGTTTGCATGGCTAAGCTTTGGTAACAGTGGGGATACAGGGATGGCTTCTGTGAGAAGCTCCTGGAAGTTTCCTCCATGTCCAGCAGAGCCAATCCCTGGTGGCTCCAAGACAGATGTGCCATTGGCCAAGGCTGGGCCAGTCAGAAATGGTGATAACTCTGCTGTGATAATGGATTTAAGAAGGGGGAGGGGGAAAAAGTGATTGCACAAATGTAACCGCAGCCAAAAAAGAACATGTGAGAGGAACAGCTCTGCAGACACCAAGGTCAGTGGAGAAGGAGGAGCAGGAGATGCTCCAGACTCCAGGGCTGAAATTCCTCTGCAGCCTGTGGTGCAAAGCATGGTGAGGCAGCCGTGCCCCTGGAGATCCACAGGGATGCAAGGAATCCACCTGTAGCCAGTGGACAAGCTCCACACAAGAGCAGGTGGATGCAACTTTGATCATGGGGCAACTTTTTATGGCAACAGGCCTTCTAAAGTCAGATGGACTCCATCTCTCTAACAAGGGCCAAAAGATTCTAGCCCATGAGCTGGCAGGGCTGATTGAGAGGACTTTAAATAACATTTGAATAGAGAAGGGGATGAAAACGGGCTCTCCAGACATAAGGCATAGGTGACAAGCCAGAGTCAGGGGTGAAATCAGTGTCCCAGCTGACGTGCACATACACTAGTGTGTGCAGCATGGGTGACAAGCAAGAGAAGTTGGAAGCCATTGTACAGAAGGAAAGCTATGATGGAAACACGGAGGGATGGCTTGCACAACTGGAGCGCTTCAATGGATGGTTACTTGCTCTTCAGAAGACACAGCAAGGGTAGGGATGTCTGGCTCCTTACTCCCTGGGGAGGTCCTTGATGACTGGAAGCTGGCCAGTGTGGCACCCATTCATAAGAAGGGGGATCCAGGAAACTACAGGCTGGACAGCCTGACCTTGGAACCTGTCAAGGTTAGGGAACAGATCATCTTGAGCACCATCACATGGCACCTGCAGGATGGCCAGGGGATCAGGCCCAGCCAGCAGGGGTTTAGCCAGACCAACCTGATCTCCTTTTATGACCAGAGATAAAGAGCATATGGGGACCCACCTGGTGAATGAGGAAAAGGCTGTGGTTGTTGTCTACTGGGATTTCAGCAAGGCCTTTGACACTGTCTCCCACAGCACACTCCTGGGAAAGCTGGCAGCCCAGGCTTGGACAGGTGCACTCCTTGCTGGGTTAGGAACTGGCTGGATGGCCAGCCCAGAGTGATGGTGAATGGTGCTGCATCCAGCTGGTGGCTGCTCACCAGTGGTGTCCCCCAGGGGTCTGTGCTGGGGCCAGTTCTGTACTGATCTGGATGAGGGGACCAAGTCCACCATTACCAAGTTTGCAGGTGACACCAAGCTGAGTGTGTGTTGATCTGCTGGAGGGTAGGACAGGCTGGAGAGGCACCTGGACAGGCTGGATAGATGGACCGAATCCAATGACATGAGAGTGCTAGGTCCTGCACTTTGGCCACAACAGCCTCCTGCAGTGCTGCAGGCTGAGGTCAGAGTGTCTGGACAGCGTCCAGGCAGAAAGGGCTGACAAAGTACTGAACATGAGCTAACAGTGAGTCCTGGTGGCCAAGAAAGCCAATGGCATCCCAGCTGTATCAGCAATAGCGCGGCCGGCAGGACCAGGGCAGTACGGACTGTCCCCGTGTACACAGCACTGGTGGGACCATGCCTAGAGTGCTGTGTCCAGCTCTGGGCCACTCAGTTCAGGAAGGTCATTGAATTGCTCAAAAGTGTCCAGAGAAAGGCAACAAGGCTGGTGAAGGGTCCAAAGCACAAATACTACAAGGAGCAGCTGAGGGAGCTGGGGTTGTTGAGCCTGGAGAAGAGGAGGCTCAGGGGAGACCTTATCGCTCTCCACAGCTGCAGGAGGAGGGTGCAGCCAGGTGGGGCTTGGTCTCTTCTCCCAGGCATCCAGGGTCAGGACAAGAGTCCACAGTCTTAAGCTGCACCAGGGGAGGTTTAGGTTGGACATTAGGAAGAAGTTCTTCGTAGAAGGGCTGACTGGACAGTGGAATGGGCTGCCCAGGGAAGTGGTG
Source organism: Fringilla coelebs (assembly GCF_963513975.1). NCBI lineage: Eukaryota > Metazoa > Chordata > Aves > Passeriformes > Fringillidae > Fringilla > Fringilla coelebs. The sequence goes on from NC_140031.1 coordinate 37,020,972, forward strand.
GAGTTGCCATCTCTGGAGGTGTTTAGGGAAAGACTGGATGTGGCACTTGGCGCTATGGTCTAGTTTACTGTAGGTTGTGTTAGGTTGTAGCTTAGACTTAGATGATCTCAGATGCTTTTTCCAACATAGTTAATTCTGTGATGCCTGAGGAGGCTGTGAACTCATGGGAGGCCCATGGAGAGAGGAGCCCTCACTGGAGCAGCCTGTCCTTGGAGGACTGCACCCTGTGGAAGGGTGACCCATGCTGCAGCAGTTTTGTGAGGGACTCACATTGCAGCAGGTCACTGAGAGCTGTTGCTCGTGAGATGGAGTCACATCAGAGGAGTTCATGGAGAACTCTCTCCAACAGTACAGGAGGGAAAGGTCCCCTCTCCCTAAGCAGCAGAAGAAATAACTTAGGATGATCTGACCATAACCCATAACACATTTTCCATTTCTCTGTGCCATTGAAGGAGTAGGTAGAGTTGGGAAGAACAGAAATGTGGGGAGGAAGGCATTTTTAAGGTCTTATTTTACTTCTCATATTCCTGCTCTGATTTTTTAGTAATAAATTCTTTTACTGTCTCAAATTGCACCCTCTTTTCCCATGATAGTATTTGGTGAGTGATGTCTCCTGGTCCTTATTTCAATTCATGGACACTTCGTTACATTTTCTAGCCCCTGTGAGAGGTCTAGCTGTGGAGAAAAGTGAGAGAAAGGCTTTGGCTGAGGCCAGGCATCCAGGCAGGGTCAACACACTGCAAGAAGCATCATTCTTCTACTAAGGCTGAGCATCTTTCTCTATTTAAAAAATTATACAAACCATTTAAAAGTATATATACCCTGCTTGTGTTGCAGTCTGCTGAGCCTCCAGTGCACATGCAGAGACCAAATCATTTGAGAAAACTAACTTAAATTCTTGCCATTTTCTCATCACAATTTTTTAAAAGGCATTGGGAAAATTGCCTAATTAAAAAGAAAAAGTGGATCTTTAGTCTTTCTGAAACGTGTTTCAAATGTGCAGCCTCAATGCTCTGCTGTGGAAACTATTTCCAAAAATAAGGACAGATCTTCTAAATCCATGTTGACATCCATTAAGATGATGAGCTGAGAAGCACTGAAGTGCATTAAGATTTGGACTTCAGTGACAAGTTGGATTTCAGATGATCTATTACTACATAAGCAAAAGAGATCAAGGCAACAACCTCCATGGCCTCTGAAGATAACTTGTGAATTACCATCCTAACACCAGCTCACTCTAGAGAAAACAGTGACCAAAGACCACACAGAACCTCCCTTCCACAGTGAGAGGCAGAAATATTTTCCACATAATTTCTCCTTTGGCAATAACATTTCAGAGTGCCTTAACATCCAAAGGCAGACACGGACTTTATTGCAAAAGCATAGCTATGGAAATGGTTGTTAATTAAAACAAGAGAAGATGAAAGTAAGTGGCTGGAAAGGTACAATGTGACCAACAATATTCTTAGTTTTCCTTAGCAGTGTAATAAAATGCAGTGACAGGCAAGAATGCAGCATCATCTGTTGTCCAAGGCACTGCTGGCCTCCAAACACGCAGTGTGCACATATTTTCAGACTACTACAGGGTTTTTCTATGATATCATAGACGTAGCGATAACTTAGGATAGGTCATTCTCCACCATCATTTTCTGAAAATAGTTTCACAGGTTAAACCACAGAGTAAGTCAAGGATTACAGTCAAGCCCAAGCAGGGAAGGCTGGGCCCAAGGTAGGACAGAAAGGAAGCATCAGTAATCTGAGGGGATGGCTCTTAAATTTTCTTCTTGCAAGTGATGTCTAAATCCTGAATAGTATCTCTACCCGTGTTACATTGGTTTCACAGAAATCAAACCTTTACCCCATAGACACAAAGCTTCATGTACTGAATAGATGATTTTTTCATATCAGCTTTTTCTATGGAAGAGTAGGAAAACCAGTTCTTTTTAAGACCTGTAAGTCTCTCTGGTGTCTCTAAGATGCTTCATTAAAGATCTATTCCTATAAAGCTTTTAAAAAGGCTGCATCGACAATAATCCATATGAGGGATTAACCACAGGGTTAATTAATGTTCTGAAACAAAGAGTAGTATGGCAATGGGATAGAGTGTCTTACTGTAACTCAGTTTCATTATTTAAATGGGGACCACAGACACACATCAGATTTCCACCCAGCTGAAGAAGTGGAGCAGCTGAGAGAGCAGCTCTGACATCCATAGGCATGGACAATAATAGAAATGCAAAACACTATTAGTCTCACTCAGTTGACTGTACATACAGCTGCAAAGTACAAATGGTTTTTAAGGCAAAGGATGACGATATTATTAATTTATTTTCAAAACATCTTAAGAATACACAGCAAAAAATATGATTGTCAAGTGAACACAGCAGCACTAAAAAAAAGGCAAAGCAAAAGCCTATCAAGACGCCAACTAGTCCTCAAGGTTTCACGACTGTCCTCTGTAAAATGCTAATGAATATTCTTCTGCTTAAATTTCACAAATCATTGCAATTCAAGAAAAAGAAAAATAAGTCCAGCCAGTCTAGAGCATCACCTAGAATCTGACCCTCTGCTTTGGTCATGAAGCAAATTCTCAGAGATGGGTTACACGACTGCACTTCACTTGCTCATTTCAGGAGCATTTTCTGTATTTTGTTATTGTGTAAGACGTATGGCAGAGATGAAGCAAAGCTTCCCAAATAACAACATTGGGAAACTATTAAGATGATCAGATCCAAAAACACATTGCATTAATGATGTCTCAAATTATTTCTTCTTTTTAAGCTCTTAATGATATTAATTTTTATAAAAGACTGTAATCCATTTTTCACACGACTTGACTTTGAAAATTTATTTGAAATATCCCAGCAAAGACTAAAATATACTCACAGCACAATAAACATCAGTGAGCCTATTCTAGGTGCTTTGTATTTCAATAAAACTTATCCTGGGAGGATATCGAGGTTTTTAAAAAGTCAATTAATTTAGACTCTTGAATGAGAAAGGTCTATACAATCATGCTCTGGATCATAAAAGGTAAAATGTTCCTCCAAGGACAAACAGTAGCAAATAATGAAAATCCATTGACTTCCTGGTTTGCAACTCAGCTGTACAGTTTCAGTATTTTATCCAAGATAAATAGCTATAAAATGACAGCATGCTTCAGCTCGTCTATACAAATTACAAATGTACCATTCAGCGGAACATAAGCTGTTTCTGAAACTTTCAGTATCAGGCCAGTGACAATGGGATCTCCCACACTGTGAAGTGACTTGTGAGCACAAGCACATGCAGTGCTTGGGGAAAGAACCAAGAGCCCAAGGCAACAAGTGCTGAGGCACTTGGGGCTTCTGCAGCACGCAGCCAGCAGTCAGCAGCGTGGCTGGCTCGCTAGCAAGGTGGTAAAGCATACTCACAGTCCTGCACAGCTGGGACAGAGCTCAAAAGAGGCTACTTTCCCACATTTCTCCCCCACGTACACTCCTTGGAAAAATGCCCAGAGCAACAGAGTATTCACAATGGCCAGTAGGAAGGACAAAGCTCCCTTTCATTAAGCGCAGCTGAGCTGTTGTACAACTGTTTTAACAAAAAAAAATCAAAACTCCAACAAAAGCAGCAAGAATTGTTACCCTCCAGAGCAGCTGTACTTGAAAAATATGAATATATTGCACCTCTATATCAGCTCAAGGTCTGTCACTACTTTGAGAAGATTGTCTTATTTGTGATCTTAAAGACACACCCCAGAGAAAAATAAGTGAGACTCTACATAAACGTCTTGAAATAGTCGGGGCTGAATTAAACTTTCCAGATTATATGATGGGAAAAAAAAAACCAAAACAACCAGGAAGGAATGAAAAAAGAAAGCAAAAGAGGAAGTGAAGAGAAAAGAAAGCAAAAGGGGAAGGGGAAGGGGAAGGGGAAGGGGAAGGGGAAGGGGAAGGGGAAGGGGAAGGGGAAGGGGAAGGGGAAGGGGAAGGGGAAGGGAAGGGAAGGGAAGGGAAGGGAAGGGAAGGGAAGGGAAGGGAAGGGAAGGGAAGGGAAGGGAAGGGAAGGGAAGGGAAGGGAAGGGAAGGGAAGGGAAGGGAAGGGAAGGGAAGTTATCCCTGCCAGGGAAAGAACCAGGATAAATTTTACCCAGTCATTTGACCATTGCTTCATATTTTGAAAGTTCTTTTATGGCATAACTATTTGTCTGTATGTTATAGAAGAGTTCCTTTAAACTGCTTCAAAAAATGTATAGGTATCACAGTACAAAGAAGATGATCAGTATTGTGAATGTCAGCCTATGCTAATTTTATCAGAAATAGTGAGAACCTTACTCTAGACAACAATCTGCCTTTTCTTGACCTTGTTAGCAAAGTACATTAAATGCATAGACTAAAAAGAACAAAAAAAAAAAAAAATCCAAAACAAAACAAAACGAAACAAAACAAAAAAATACCTGGTGAGCTCTTCTTTAATCTTCAAGGGTTCATGTGGGTAGAATTTCACTCTAAAGCACATGGTATATGGTGGATGAGCTGAAACATTATAAAGAAAAACATGAGAACTGTAGGAAACAAACATTGCTTAAGCCACTCTGAAGGAGTGACCTTAAAGTCACTTACTAATGGTTAGTTTAGGCAGAGGTTCAAACAAGAGCATTATAATATATGCTTTATTTTGGGGTGGTCTTTTTTGGCAAATGATAAGCAGTAAGCAATGATAATACTACAAAATTGAAGAAACCATTTAGTTAATAAAACTAAAGACAGTAGAAATATTTCTGTTTCCAGTATTTAATAAGATTATTGTACCAAACTGTGAGCAATGGTATCAATACCAGACCTGATGTACAATCCTTTCAATTGAAAAGAAAGAGGGGAAAGAGAAAGGGGAAAGGAGAAAGAGAAAAGGATCACAATAACAGGAAATATTTCAATTTTGCAATCAATGCCTCTCAGGCACTTTGATTCAGAGCAAAGTGCAGATCTACAATATTCTAGTTAGTTTCAATATATTTTGGTCTTGACATATTCTCAATTTACACAGACAATTTTAAATTTCCAAAACCTTGAAGAGATTGTGCTTTTACAGCAGGAAAGGGAAAAGCAGAAGAGAAGGGCAAGAAAAAATTACTGAGAAAATGGAAGACAATACCAGGTGAAATAAATAATTTCTTTTTTAAATTGTAAATTATAACAGCAATTAGTAAGCTACCAGAACATTTTACTGTACCATCTTCTCAAGCTTAGCAGTTCAAAGGCTTGTATAAACTTCATATGGTGATTAGTTCAACAATCATGATACTCTTCAAGCTATTCTGACTGCAGTATTTATGTGTATGCTGCAGTGTTTCAGAAACACATTTCTAGATATCACAGAGTTCCATGTGATGTACAAGAGCAATAGAAAATAGAAATGAGTTAAATCTTTTGTTAGGGTTGGTACCTTTTGGAAAACTCATCTCTTCTTGAACATAAAGGAATATTTCCCTCTTTTAAAATCTCACATTGTACTTATTTTAAGTACAGTCAGTTTCCACAAAAACTGCTGATTTAATTCTTTTTTCCTTGTTTAAATAACTATTCATTTAAGACACAAGGAGGAATTTCAGAAGGAATGGGAATGGAAATATGAAAAATACAGGAAAAGAAAAAAGTGAGTAATCAATAATAAATGGAAATTAAGGGGAAATGAAGGGGAAAAAAAGCCTTAATTGTTCTCTAGTCATGGTTTGAATTTTCACAGTTTTCATATCTGGAGAAGCCCTCTGAAGGCTAGAGAAATGCTCAGTCTCTTTTCTGTGGGCTTTGCTGTCCTAGATGTGACTGTAGCATTGTCTTACAGTGAATGCAAAACAGAAGACATCGTTATGTCTTCACTGCCCTGCAACAGCAAAGTAGAAGGTAAAGTGAATTCCCTGTCCCAGAAAGGAAAGCAGCCATGCAGAAACTTACTCAGGAGTCATGTTGCCTGGACACAGCAAAAGATAATTTAAGTAATCTCAAATGTTTCTGTCACTCCTCAATAGTTATGTTAAAACTATGCAAGGGAGGAAAGCCTGCACTTTTGGAATGCTGTTCCAGTTAAAAAATGTGACAGGAGAGACAACCTGTATTAAACAAGGAAGAGTTCTTCCCCTGGGGGGAAAAAAAAGAAAAAAACCCACTCGAAAATGTTGTGGCAGATTTAGAAATTAGTTTGGAAATAGCAATGAAGATATAAGAATAGCTAATGCATGTGTCTTCAGGGCCCTAGCAAATACAAGCCTACTGCAAGACTCCAAAATTGTACTGAATTCTACCCAATTTTCCAGATGTCAATGAAAAAATAATTGAAAATTTGTCAGTGGTAAAAATAAATAAATAAAAGTTATATTAGAAGAGTCCCATTCTGGCAGTATGTGGTAAACACATAAAAGTATCAGGTGCCCTATATACAAAGAATATCACAGCGAGGAAATGACAGCATACACTGCACTATAAAAATAGCCTACATTCATAGGAAAGGTTAAAGTAGGAAATGCTTTACTTGAGCAGGAGAACAGTATGTGACAGAAGTGCACACCAATGCACAGGACATGCAGGAGATTTGTCAAGGCAGCTTAAAGCCTATTTCTCAAATCTTTTTCTAGACTCAAGCTCCTGTAACAATATTCCTCCTCAGTAGTGCAGCAATACTGTACAAGTCTGCTGCAGCCTGCTAAACCAAGATCTCTTCTCTACTGCTGTGCAAGAAAGGAACAAAAACAACTTGCAATTTGAAATGGTAAAAAGAATATGAACCTATTCATCTATGGGGATAAGAAGGTTCCCTGCAATTACAGGAGATCCTCTTTTTCTGTTTCTTATTCTCAGCTGGAAAACCAGCCGTAATGAACATTTGAATGGGGAAGGAGGGACATCCCAAAGATATCCACTTTACCCTCCATCTTAATTTTAAGGTAGATCATAAGCCTAATGTTCTTCCAAAGAGACATTTGATGGTATGTAAATGTTTAGCAAGGCCTTTTTCTCAGAGATTTTACCACATTAGAGAAGCATGTATGAGGACTTCATATTCTCTCTTTCGTTTCTCACAGCAGAAACCAAGATAGGCATTGAATTTTATCAGCTCAAGAGATGTGATTGTCAAGCCAGATAATTTCTCAATTCCTTGAAAGTAAAATTACTTTTGACCACTTACATATTAAAGTGGAAACATTAACAACAAACCTTCCCAAAATGGAGCAGAATTTGCAGAAGCACATTTCATCAACACAAAACTATCAAGTCACATAATCAGGGTTTTCGTAGCTATTTCTTATAAGCCTTTTCTTTCAGAGGGTCCTTTATCTCTCAGATAAGAAGCAGCTGGCATAGCAAAATGCCCGAGGCTCTGTCAGAATTTTCTACCATGTGAGTTCACTTTCTCACTAAAACCCATGCACAATTACAATCATTTCAAAGGACTTTAGTGTGGAGAATAGTATTGACAGCAAACTCCATTGAAGCAGAACCATTAATTTGCCAGTTTATATGCTAGCAGTACGTAAGAGGTGAAAGAAAAAGGACAAAATAAAATAATTTAAGCTATGTTAAATGCTGAAACAAGTAATATCTAAATCCTCATGAAGGAGCTACACACAGAGTGTAGTTTTCAAGGCAACTGGCTGTAGGTTTTTAAAGTTTATTTCATTTACATTTAACTAAGATACAGTACATCAAAAAGGAAGGATCCCCCTAAAGTACGCCCAAACATACAACACCATGACAAGAACAAAGAGGAATATGGGAGATGCCTCCCTTGGTACAGAAATCAGTATGTAAGGGACTGAGTCGCACACAAACTATTTTTAAGCACTCTACAAAAACCCACACACATTCATAGTACCATTTTCTTCATAGAAAAAGAATCTGAAAAAAAATTAAAATATTTATGTGTGCTGATTTTGGCTGGGGTAGCGTTAATTTTCTTTGCAGTGGCTGGTATGGGGCTATGTTTTGGATTTGTGTTGAACACAGGATTGATAATACAGAGAAGTTTTTCATATTGACACCCTGGTGAGGAGACTATGAGAGCATGGATATCTGGGAGGAGACACAGATAGGATGGATGACCCTAGCTGACCAAAGGAATATGCCAGATGACATGACATCACGTTCAGTAATATAAAGTAGGAGGAAGAAAGAGGAAGGGGGGACTTTTGGAATAATTGCCTTCCCAAGTCACTGTTACATGCGGTGTGGCCCTATGGTCCTGGAGATGGCTGAACACCTGCCTGCTCATGGGAAGGGCTGAATGAATACCTTGTTTTGCTCTGTTTCTGTGTGCTTTTCCTTTCCCTATTAAATTTTCTTTGCCCTAACCCATGAGTTTTCCAGCTTTTATGCTTCTCTCCTTGATCCTGATGGTGGGGGACTGAGCGAGGGCTTGCGTGGGGCCAGTTGCTGGCTGGGGTTAAACCACAGCACGATAAAAAATGAAAATAGTTTTTGAAAGCTGTTGAAAAACTTGATTTAAATTTTACAAGTGCCAACCAAATAGAGAAAGACAGAAGATTCTCAGCTGACACTTTTTGGAAAGTTTGTTTTTCACAATTTCCTTTTCACCAACCACAAACATTACGTTATATATATAATGCACTGCACTGTCAGTGTACATGAACCTCTGTACATGAATTGCATGTGGATACTGAAAGCCAAAAGCAGATGTTAAAATTATCTTCATAGTCCTGAAAATCCAACTTTGCAGAATACTTCCTTCATATCTCCTTGATGCTACATATTTTCTGAACTACAGATTCCTACAAAAAGAGAAATTTAAGAAACAAACAAACAAGAAAGAAAAAATATTACACTCAAATAATCTTCATGTTCACTATTTCTGCAGAAGCATCTCTGGGCAACCATTAGGACACACATAGTTGTTTCCATATACCTGTTTCCTTTCCAGATGAATCAGCTCTTTATCCATATTCCTTGCTGAGCATTTTAAAGACAGGCAGAACACTACTCAGTGTTTTTATGCATAAGAGATACCTGATCTACCTTAAATCTCAGATTAGGACTCTCCCACATTGCACTCATTAGTTACAGAACAACACAGGGCAAAGTGGATTTTGTCAGGTGTTTATAATAAAGCTTAAAATGCTGTTATTAAATATTCATGAGGATTATAGAATACCCAGCAATCATATTAGTGCCTGAAGGATCACACAAAACTCCTATTGTATATGTATTTATGAATCTCTCATTGTAGATGTATAGATGTGTAGATATATAGATGTGTAGATGTACAGATGTGTAGATGTATATGTATTTATGAATCTCATATTTGATTAAACTTTACATTTGTACTGAGATCCCCTGGTTCATTCCACCTCCTTTCAGGTTTTAGGACAGCATTAGAGGTCACGGTATTAATTGAAAAATTCCAATGACCTGACACAGGAGAACATCCTTGTAGCATTACTCTTTCAGATCATAGAATCATAGAATGGTTTGGGTTTGAAGAGACCACAAGGATCATCTAGTTCCAAGCTCTGCTGCCATGGGCAGGAACAGCTTGCACTGGACCAGGTTTCAACCTGGCCTTGAGCACCTCCAAGGACAGGACACCTATTACCTTCCTGGGCAACATGTTCCAGCACCTCACAACCCTCACACTAAAGAATTTTCCCCTAGTATGTAATCTAAACCTACTCTCTTTCAGTTATGCAAGGCAACAAGAAAAACATGAAAATTTAGAATGCCTGCACATCAGAGCAACAGAAATTATTCTGTCCCACTGTCATGAAGAACAAAACCCATATATTTGGATATTTCCCACCAAGCAGGTGGCAGGAGAGCTGCATATTACTAGGCAGAATAATCTTTAAAAGAATTAAAAAAAAACAGGAGGAGAGAAAGTGCATGGGAAAACTCTTCTTTATTTAAACATTAGTGCTGATGTGACTCAGCACTATAACATTCCTAGACAGAAAATAAGCAACAAAGATTGCCAAACAGAGAACTTTAGTTCTCAGTCAGCATTTGGGAGAGAATAACAGTATACACAAAAACATGCAAATGAACAGAAAAATTTCTTTTAGAAGTTCTGTATCCTGAACCACAAAGATACAGCTTCCTTGGGCAACCTTCCAGAGAGTTTTCTGTCACACGGTTGGAAACACACTGCTTGCAGCTGCTGGTCACCAATTGGCTTTGATTTGTACAAACAAGATTGGCAGTGGTTCAGGACATTTCTCAAATAATAAATTTTTCCCTCTCAGGCAAAATCAGTGGTAAAAATGGCTGAGGCACAGACCTACACATCATGTTAAAACACAAACATTACAATGACAGTGGAAAATAGAATGGTAGATGGTGAGACAAAAAAGGTACCATGCCTTCATTCTTTTTGTGTGGCACCAGAACACATTTAACTATAGTTTCATATGTGATAAAACAAAATAGAAAATTTTAGATGATTCTTCCTGTCATATACCAATGTTACTAAATATGAACTTAAAGCAATTTTTTCCAAAGCCAAAGAAATTGAAATTGTAGCACATCACACAAGATCCTATGGACACGTCAGAGCTTCAAAGAAACAACATTCTTTTTCACAGACAGAGATGTATTGTTGCCAGATTATAAATTCTCTATAACCTGATTATAGAGGGATTATGCCTGAATGATTAATGTACTCCCGAGTACCCACGAAAGCTAGTACCTAATAAAATGTATACTAGCATACTTCTACTAGTCAAACTTTTTCTGCTCCAAATATTTGTCAGTATTGAGCTGCTGGAATAAATAGACTGAAAATCCTGCTGTTGTGATGGAGGAAAAGGAAGCTCTACACAAATGGTAGCTGAGCTCTAGAACAAAACATTTTTGAAATTTTTTCTGCACGTATGCAAGTGCTTCACAATTCTATGTAAATCTAAGCATTCAACTGAATTTAGAACTTTTTGAGTCCTTAGAGATTATCAGAGAAAATTATTCATTTTTTCCTGAATTCCTTAATGCAAAGAAATAAAAGGAAATTTCCATTTAGTACAGTCATTGTGAATAGCTTTCTGCCATCATTTCTCCCAGGAGTCATATCTACATAACGTATGTGCTATTAACCAGTCACTTCATTGCTTCAGTTTTTAGACTTTCCACCTTCTACTAATTTCAGTCCTCACCTGTGCCTCCTGACACTGGGAAGTTTTGCAAGTGAGTATCAATAACTTCTTCTTCTGAGTTTAAACCTTTTCATAGTAAACTGAATATTTTTAGATCAAATATGAGTTAAGCTTGTTCCTTTAGAAATTGTTTGGTTTTCTACATTATATCCCCTTTTTACAAAAATAAATCAAAATGTTCTTGATGCCAAATTCATACAAAAAATGTCCTTGAAACTTGTGAGAGCATAATTTTCATGGATTCTACACATGTACAAAATATACATAAATAGCTTTTTTTTTTCCTTGAAGGGTTATTGTAGCAGCAGAAGTCCTTCTATGACATAAGAGAAAGTTAACTTACACTAGTATTTTTAAACATAAAATGCCAATCCAGCTTTTTAAACGTAAATTGTTAATCCAACTTCTGTGTCTTAGATCTAAGGCTGGTAACAAAAATCCTTTGTTAGCATCTCATTCTCTTTGGCTGTTGTTCTTAAGACCTTTTCACCATGATAAACAACCTCATGCTAGACGCATTTTATTTTGCTTTTTTGCTATGTATTAATTTATTTTTAGAGTTTTGATTAGGATTCTATCACAAAAGCCTCTGATGAGAAATCCTCTGATGAGGCCATCAAACCACTACATCTACGTAATTCATGGACTGTCATCGATCACATCTAGGCAGCCTCTCTATGCAGGAAACGTTGTTTTGAATACATCAAAACATTCTCAGGGCATCTGTTGACAGAGCCCCTGCATGTGCTGCTATGCAAAGTGCACAGGAGGAATGAGCCCTTATATTTTGTTCGGTAAAAGCAGTAACATAAATGCAGGGGATACACTCAGGAAACTGCTCTACTTTTGATAATACATTAGCAGGCAGGAAGAGATTATGATAATTTACAATTCTTAAATTTTTCTGTTCTTCCCTCTATTCTTCCTTTACTAGCATTGTTGAGGAGCACAACTTCATTCTAATTTGACATTTTTAAACTTAATAATTAGTGGATAGTACCCCAGCTAGTTAAACACTAGATATACAAGTTCATATTGAATATGCCAGATATATGTGTAATGGCATATATACACATGTATGCATATATTGTAGTATGGCTGCATTAATGGAAGAATTCCTCAAAATATTCCATATAGTGCAGTCAACATCCAGTATTAACTGGTTTTGCATATTAGATAATCTCTTAAGCCTCACCACATTTTGAAGCAAATACATTAACTCCCGCACAAAAGGCTCCTTGTTAAAACAGAAAACTGTATACAAACAATATGAGGATAAAATTCTCATTTATTTCATAAGATAGATGATAGATAGATAGATAGATAGATAGATAGATAGATAGATGGATAGGTAACAGCTAAGACACAACTTCTAGTGAGCCACGTCAATTGTTCAGAACTGCCAAATAATCTGCTGTATATAAGCTTCTGAGTACTAAAGCAGTTCTGTTTCCTGAAGAGGTCTTCAGTTAGTATATTTAATGGAAATCATAGGCCAGACAGTAACATTTCAAAAAAGATAATTAAAATAATACATTCCTGTTTTAAAGACACTTTTTAAAATACTGATCTTAAGTTCCCCCCACCTGTGGCAGAAAGCTCACCACTTAGCCCACGGTACTTGAGTTTGCTGGACAGTAACAATGATCTCAAGCCAATACTCTGCATTTTCAGGAAGCAAGGGGCAGCAGAAAGAAGGATAACCAGCAAAGACCCTGAAGCAATTGCCACACTCCATTTTTATTGCCATGTCCCTGTGGCTGATGGCATCTGACTGAAAATGAGAGCCGGAACATACAGGTCTTCTGACCAGATCTGCCATCCCAAGTCTGCTGGTCTCTGGCTGAAAGGAAAAGCTGTGATGTGCAGAACACTGTAAGATGGTAAGATTGGGGTAGCACGGAGTTTTTAGGACTCCTGCTTACATTGAGAAATGAAGCTTACTCTAAATTACTGCATGGAAGAACAAAAAAGCCTTCCGTTATTTAAAAATAAGTTTAAAAACATGAATTTTCAAGACTTACATTTCATTTGCTTGAAGATGGACTTGTTGGGCTCAAGCCAGTGCTGAAAAGACAAAGCAGAGAGCAGAGGTTAATATAGATCAAAAATAGCCTTTTTGTAATGTAAATGTAAATGGTACCAAAAATGGGAAGTAGGAATTTTATTTCACTGAGACATACATAAATGAGAAAAGCACCTCCATACTGGAATTGTACTATATAAGCATACTTGGTATCACCAGTGCCTGTGAAATAGATGTAGTTGAGATAGAAATAAGACAGATATTTCAAAGACACATTTAAATGACTACAGACTGTAGTCCTCAGCTTGCAGTAGACATTTTATTTTCATATTTTTAGCCAGAAGAACGATCATATCAGACAGTAGGAAAGAATATTCAGAAACTTTAATGCTGTGTCTTCATTAGTGTTCTCTTCTATGCTTCCTAAAAAGAATGTTTAAGTACTATATCCTCAGTCAAAACACACAGGACAAAAGCAATTGTTCTCTTCTAGCAATAATTAAAAATCTCAAGGGAAAAAATTGAACTTTTCCATGAAATGCTCACAATAACCTAATCATAGCTAATCTACAGCAGAGAGGTATGGATGCTTATCAGCAGGTGCATAAATTTATGGGAAAGGATGCTTTTGGCAGGAAAATTTTGTTTGGTTTTTCATTTTAATCGTCTTAGAAAATAAACTCAGGTGCTTCTGCAACCAAAAGTTAGGCTCACATTTTAGTTAAGAGCCTTAGCATATCCCCTGCTAGCACTAGCTGACCTGCTCAGGAGGATGTTTTGTCAGACAAAAGAACATGCTGATATTCAAGTGCCACTTCAGACCACAGCCAGCAGCTTTTGTATTAGTATTTTTCATTTAGGCAAAAATCTCCACAGTAAAATGAGATTTGTGCTGTGGAAGCAGCTGGTCAAAAAGCACAGCATTCAGTTTTAATAAGCATATTCAACACTGGAAAGCCTTGCACTAAGGGGGTTTGATTTTTAACCCTTTCATGCTAGCTCTAAAACCCTTTGGTCAACTGCAAAAAGAAAACTGAGTATTTATTAAACCACATCCAATACTTAAAATATACTACATGGGCTACCATTTCTCCTCATAACCTTTAGTAATTCTACTACAGGGAAAGGCCAGGGGTAGATATTTCGTAGGAGTTGTTAATCACTGACAGAAAATTATTACTTTAAAAATTATGACATTCTCAAAAATTCAGAAGTCAAGGTAACTGCAAATTAGTTTTCTGAAAGAGAACTTTTGAAAAAACAAATACCGTCGAATGAGCATTTTCAGATATCTGTGGTTTATGTGCTATGGCTGCTCAGAAACTCACACAAATATTCTACAGTACTGGAGATAAGCTCTGCAACGTACTTCTATTTGAAGTTCACTTATCACTGAGAGACTGATATGGAACCCTGGTACAAAGAAAACAAAAAGCCAAAAACCTCAAACTTCAAACAACAGCCACAACACAACAACAACCCTCCAACATTTCTTTACCTATTCTGTTTTCCCAGTGTCTCTCTTTTTAGGGGAAAAGATGAAAGAAACAGAATTGCATCAGCAATGACGGTTTCACTGAGTTACCAGAAATATCTAGCTCATTTCATTCTTTTTTTAGATAATACATATAAATTATTTATATGTTTCGCTCTGAATAATGGGGGCTGAGAGTTGCTCATAAAAAGATAAAGACAATCTGATTTAATAAGTCTTATACAGTCCACTATAGTTTCTAGGTACACATTCACAGCTAGGAAACCAAGATAAACAGATCTACAAGTCCACTTTTCACAGACCCACCCCACATCCACCAGGATCAGGCCAGTCCTAGATGAAGATTCAGACAGCAAAGGGGGACTTGGACAGCAAGCCATGCTGTACTGCTCCCAGGAAACTGAAAGTTAAGAGTATTCACGATTTTCATCTAGCAGAAACACAACACAGTTTTCTTGATATTTCTTTTTGAAATACCAAGCTGGAATATCAGCACAGATCAGATCAGCATTTAGAACTGTTTGGAAAAGTTAATTACCTATTACAACAAAGCAGTCAGGGACCAAAAAAAGCAAATTTGCACATATGAAATCCTGATATCAGTCAAGTGAATAGTGAAAGAGGGGAAACATGAACGAAATATCTCAAACCCCCAGGAATGCAGATTTATCTACCATGTCCAAAATCAAACATGTATCACTAAGACCTGACCTTCATGGGTTAAAAACAGGTTGAAAAGACACCAAGCAATTAAGCAATCTAGGCTTTCACATGGAGGTGACAGGCAGTTTCTACAAGCTCAGATTTCTACTATGACCTTCTGTTGGTGAAAGATTGCAAACGTGTACACAATTCAGCTGAATCTTCCAGAAAACAGAGGAGTTACTTCATAATTTGTGGAGACTTTCAAAGACGCAGCAATTAGGTGTTTAATGCTCTCTGACTGTCAGGGGAAGATAAACACCTAGTCATTGCTAATATTTCTGGAAATAGCCACCCCTATATTTGTTTGCATATTTCAATTTGAGTTTTAAGGAAGATGTTCCCCTGAGTACTTATCTTTCAGCCTTACGGCATTGAATATTAATAATTAATACCTGTGCCTCCTCTAGACTATATAGTATCCAAGCTATATTTATTCCCAGATTAATTAGCTGTTATAGTTAGGAGGAGATTAAGGTTCCTAAAAATTAATCAAGCTGTTTCTGCAGAAACTTTAATTTGAAAAGTTTTTGGTTTTCCAAAATGCTTTTTTCACGTAGCAATATTTTTTAACAACTTTTCTGAAAAAAAAAATCTTAGGTGAATGAAAATATAACACATTGAGTTATCTTGTAAAGGTAAATTTTAGAAACATTTTAAATGTTCAGCTGCAAAAAAATGTCATTAATACCCATGACACACTACCTTGCAAGAACAGGCCATAGATGTTTTCAGCTGTTCATTGCAATGAGCTATTGTACCCTTTATTGTAATAAAAACCCAAACAAAACTACTCAGATATAAAGCTGTAACTAGAAACAACAATCTTTTTTTTCTTTACTAACACTAAAGTGTGTAAATCAGGGAGAGAAAAGAAAAAAACTCCAGCAATTTCAAGCAGTTTCATCTCTGTCTTATGTATTTGACATTGTAGTCCACAAAGGCTGCTTTAATTGAAGGATGGCCTACACCCTCAACCCAGCTTGGCTTTATGTGTGATAGTGGCTAATGATCACCAGAAATCATTCCTGCAGGGGCTGAACTTCTTGTTTCATTGAAAGTATATTAGCAGCATGATTGCTACCCAATGGGGAAGAAAATACTTTGATCCTAATCCTAACACATTGCCAAGCATCCTGAGAGGAGATTCTTGTTCAGCACTACTAACTTCTAATCTCTTTTCCAAAAGAGGTTTCAGTAGCTCAAGAGATCAGACAGGTGCCCTCAAAGAAAACAGAAGGGTGAGAGAAAGATACACAGAAATCTTGAAGGTCAGTCATGGGATAGCTAATGAGTCTTGGTGCTTCAAGTGCCAGTGGTGCGTAAGCAAACTATCACAGATATCACTTTTGGTGCTGGATCCCAAAATATGCTGAGCATTGCCTTCTGACTAAGATTTCATTGCAACTGTATGCTGTGTTTCAGACTAGTGCAATTTTTACTTTGTAAACAGAGCCTTCACCTCTGATCAGCCCTTAAGTGGCGCTGAGTAGTCATTAGCGAGGCCAGGTGTGTTCTTGCTTACCCACAAATTCTGAGCAGCTGATGTGCTATCAGCTTTCACAGCAGAAGCTCAGAGTGAGCAAGGACACCCTGCAAGGGTAAAAGCACCATTCTACAAAGTCAATTTAACTCCACAAGCACTGATATGCTTTTGGTAAAAAACACTTCAGCCTGTTTCAACCTGTTTCAAAGGAAGCCATTTACTGAGAACATCTGAGAGGACTGAGCTTAGTCTTGATCCAGCACAGGGTTAAGAGTTTTAAGATAAAAAGCTGTGAGGAAAAAGGAAACAGTGATAGAATCAAAGAATGGCCTGGGTGGAAAGGGACTTTAAAGACTATTTTGTTCCACTTCCCATCCCATCGACAGGGACATGTGTCATAAGACCACATTGCTCAGAGTTTCATCCAGCCTGGCCTTGAACACTCCCACGGATGGGCCATCCACAGGTTCTCTGGGCAACCTGATCCAGTGCCTCAAAGCACTGGAAGAAAAGCAAAGTCTCTTATCTCTTCTAAGCCTAGAGGCTTTTGATTAAGTGTTTGGAAGAGGAGCAGTTAGGAGGGGCCAACTGAAAGTGGCCAAATACTAGGAATACTTAAATTTCCCTTGGCAAGGAATACTTACCCTAGTGCTTGGTTGTGCGTACAGTAAAACAGAACCAGAAGAACCTGCAGGTTTTACAAAAATACTGCAGGCAAGGGCTGGATTGGAAAACTGTTTAATCAACAGAAAATAGCAGGAGAATGGAGATATGAAACACTGCTAGGAAATTAAAAGAATAATTAATTTTATTGAAAACTCCACCCTATATTAATCTTGAAAATGAATATCTAATATTTTTCTTGAATGAAGAGCAAAATCAAGGTAAATTTGCTTTAGTTTCAAAGATGTGACTAGCGTGGGGTTACCACCTGCCAAAAAAAACCCAAACAAAAAACAAACAAACAAAACCAAACAAACAAACGCATATCCAAAGCTCACGGAAGTTCAGACAGAGGAATTTATTTGGTGGCAGGCAACTCTATACAGGTACAAGAGATGCCAAAGGACCTAGGGCATAATGTGTGTCTCCTTCTTCATGCCCTGAGGGCAATACCATTTTTTCATGGTTTCAAGAACTTTTATATCAAGAATATTGGCATTGTTCTGCTGTAGCAAAAGAGCTGCTCCACTGTATTTTTTTCCAAAATCAGAGCACTGATGTTATTTAGTGGCATGTTAATGAGGAAGAAACAAGGTACATCACTATCACAAACATTTATCTGGTCCAGAAAAGATAGTCACATACACTGGAGCAGAATCACCAGTTCAGGATATGATTCTGAACTGGCATTTATTAAACAAATTTCTGAACCATCACTGCTGTGTGTTGGAGTAGCTGAATTTATCCATAGTCTCTACATCAGCTGAACATCTGGCCATAAAATCTGCATATATTGATGAATACAGGAGCCACCACATTCTCACAGACAACAGGTTCACAACCAGTGGGAAAAAAAATCTTTGCTTTTAAATTATTTCATTTACAAGTTTGCTAATCTTCACACAAGATATTTAGTTAGTAATATTTCTGTTGAATTCAGAGCATACATATGTATATATTCTCTTCACACCACTAGTCATTTCTGTCAAATTTTTGTTTAGTACATAAATGCAACTCTACTAGTAAAAGCATGATGCCATTTATCTCAGCACTTAATCTCTGAAAATGGTCTGAAGCAAGCACTTAGAGAAAGAACAAGAGCAGTAGCTCCCATTGTGCTCAGTGGGCTTTTTCCACCCAGCCTCCATTATAATTTGATTTAAATCTTTGTAGGCTTTTACCAATTTGTCCAAACTCCAATTTTTAACACTTCTTCCAAATTCATGACAGCTACAATTTATTTTATTACTGCCTATGGTTTTCTAAAAACTATTTCTCAATACCAGTGACTTTACACTTAGTTTACATTAGAGTATTTCAGTTCTAAGAATTACAGGGCAACTTTTCCCTGATCACCTTCTTTAGGCTATTTTTCAGCATCTCTTTCTCTCTCATTCACTTTTTCTTATTCTCTGACTCTCTCTTATTCATTCTCTCTCACTCACCTCTTTTCCTAGATATATTATTTTTAACTCCAGCTCTGGATGAAATCCATTTCTATTCTCACAGCCTTCTTTGTTCCTTTTCCAGTTCTATTATTCTGAACTAATATGACCTGAACAGCAGACAGCAAGCAACATTGCAGCAAGAGTTCATGCAAATGCAATAACTTTTTTGATAACTCTGCCCTGGAGCATAGGTTCATATGCATGGATAAGGATTAATATTTTTATTAACTTATACCTCAGTTTCTCTAGGGTTCTGCCCATAATACTTCTGTTCTACCCCTTCAGAGAGACTGGAGATCTCCCAGACTGATCTTTTCTCCTAACTGTATGGAGCATTACTACTCCATAAAAACATAACTTCATTAAACTGAGGTTGCAAGTTTTCTGATGCGTCTTTCTGCCAACCTCCACCACTTTCATGTGGGACACATTTTTAGAAACATGTATTAAATAGCTGCTCTTGCTAAAGCAGAGATCAACTGCACCCAAGATTTGGTGACCCTTTCCAAAGGTCTCTCTGATGAAGAACTGCTGTACATTTTGTCTATAGCTCCCATTAAAAACAGAACCACTACTTCATGATATAGAAATTAATTACCAATGGACCAGAGATTAATTTCCCTTCCTAGTAAGGCATGATGCTGAACTACTCAGGTTGTAAAATTAAATAAATATCCTGCCCAGGTGAATTGTAAGTGATACACTTTGGTATACAAATGGGTCTCCCCACCACCCTTACTAGTGAAATAAATGAAATAAAATCTGACAAAAAAAAAAAAACTATATCTGTGTAGAACTGTCACCCAATTTTCACCATATTTAAGTTTGAAAGCAAAATGAGAATTTTATCTGCAATAGTTTGTTAGGGGAAAATTTGCAGGCATGCCAACAAATCCATAGTGTCCAGTGTCATCCTCTCTAAACCAGGCCATATGCTCTGGGAAAGTCAGAAAATTCCAGTGTACTCAAAGCTACCAAACAGGATCAGCTGCATAGAGAGAGTGTACTCACAGAGTAGTTTCACTAATTTGAAAGTTTTCTTTTCATACAAGCACAGAGCTAAAACCACTTCACTGCTCTGCTATTCCCAGACAGCCCTGCAGCACACCCACATGACACACATGACAAAGCATCTTTAATGATTAAGGGTGATTATGATTTCAGACATCTCCACAGTGACTGGTAAGACTTCACAGTTGCTTCAGTGTCCTACAAAGCCTTTTCATGACACTTCCAATCCACACCATGGGTAGCTCCAAGGTATTTCTGTCTAACTACCACCTCCTACTTCCACATTCAACAACAAAATCACAAGCATGTGCTCACATTGATCCACTGGAAGTGACCAAAAAAAAAAAAAGGAAATAAGTATTTTCAAGTTTAAATCATTGTTCAGGTGCCCTTCTGAAGGGATTTAACTGTATTTTACCACAAGGGAGATGAATCTCCCCTTGCACTCAAGAGCAATGGCCTCTTTCAACAAGAAATCCACTCTAGAGAAGATGTTGAACAGCAGCTTGATTCTGTCATTCTATTCTCATCTTGTATCAGTCCAAAAACACAAAGATGCTGCACAATAAACCCAAGGTATCTGGCACAGAATTAGCCATTCTGCATTTCCACAAGTGTGAGAGTGTGAAAACTGGCCTCAATATGGTACCTAGTATATGGAAAGGTACCAGGAATTATTCCTTGCAGAGGAAAGTCAGTAACAGCTCATCCGGGCACTGGTCCTATTTGAAACTGTTAAAAAGTACAAGCTCTAAATTATGGTTTTCGGGTTCTTACAGTGTATCTTACAGTGTATCAATGTCTCTATTCTCTTTAGATTTCCTGGGCAGGGTTTGGTCTTCAGTGTTTTCCTCAGTAAGGAAAATAACAGGATTCTATCCACCGATGTGGCAGCCTATCTTCATGAACCCATAGAGGAACTTAACACATGAGAACTGTATAGAATCATAAAACCACCGTGGCTGGAAGACACCTTGAACACCATCCAGTCCCATCCTTCACCCAGCACAATCACTAAACCACAACTCCAGCAAGAGATCCAGACTCTCCTAGTACACCTCCAGGGATGGTGACTCTACCACGTCCCAGGGAAACCTATTTCCTAATCACCCTAACAGTGAAAAAAAATTTCCTAATAACTATTCTGGATCTCCCCTGTCTCATCTTAAGGCCGTTTCCTCTGGTCCTCTCACTGCTGGCACGGTAGAGGACACCAGCCCCCACCTCTCTACACCCTCCTTTCAGGGAGCTGTGGAGAGTGATGAGGTTCCCCCTGAGGCTCCTCTCCTCCAGACTAAACAAACCCAGATCCCTCAGCCATTCCCTGTAAGACACATTTTCTGTTCCTTTCACCAGCCTTGTTGCCCTTCTCTGGACACTCTCCAGCACCTCAAAGTGCTTTTAGAAGTGAGAGTCCCAGGACTGAGCACAGGATTCAAGGCATGGCTTCACCTGGGCTGAGAGCAGAGGGATGATCTTAACCTGGTCAAGTTGGACCAAAAGTAGCTCCAAATGTTCCTACAGTTTGGTGTCAGGGAGAAAGGCAATGTGATCCCACATAATTGTCTCAGAAACCCACATGCAGTTAATATAGGAACACTAGGAATTCCTTTGTTCTCAGTATCATTAGACATAAAGTGGCTACTACAATTTACTGCATACTATTGGTACACCACTGACATTTTTGAATCTACACTAAGGCAAAGTTTCCCCAAATGACCATCCAAATGTGACACTAAAAGATACAACATGGTGGAGAACCTATGGTTTCTAGCTGCTAATTCAATTTGATTTTATGGTCACTGTTGGTCTCCCATAGACATAAAAGAAAATACAATGCTGCCTTCTGTTAAGAGTGTCATCCAGAGTTTGGGGTTTTTTTTGTCTGGAGTAGAATATGGAAGACTATAGAAATTTTTTTAAAGTTTATGTGTGCAAAAAATTTTAAGTATGCCCAAAATATACACACATGTTTATTTATGTAGGAAGAAAGGATTATTGTAAAAGTGGAGTTGGGGAGAGGAAGAAATATTTATTATTACTTACTTGAAAAATAATCTATAAAAACACCAGCTGTTTTCCCATCTTTCAAATCTTTTTTGACATAAGACAATAGCTCAATTTTCTACATTTTTTACACAGTCCGAAATTCTGAATGTTCTAAACAGAAATCTTGAAACATTTAATTTTAAACATCTGAAATATTGAAACAATTCATTGTTTTAATTCTCAAACTCAATCAAACATTTTGATACTCCTAAGTCAAAATGCTAGTAGCATTTTAGTAGCAAACTCTACATTTAGAAGACATTTTGGATCAATTAAAGCTGGTATTTTTGCCTGCTTGAGCTCCCTCATTATAAAACAAAAGGACTGCAAATTAGCTTTCAGAGCAACTATGGAACCTGTGCACAAAAAAAATTAAATCTTAATAAAATGGAGGCAAGCATCACTGCTAGACTATGCCAGCAGCATAAATCTGCATAATATTTCATATATATATCTCTGTGTGTGTATGTGTGTGTGTGTACACTATATAATAATATACTATTATTTCATATATCACTATTCAAAAAATCAATCAAGAATAATTCACTGAAAGCCAGAATTAAATGCATGATTTTGGCAGTTTCATCTGGAACTATTGATATAGCCTATTTTGAGCAAACACAGAGACTATGCTGTTGAATATAAAATTCTGCAACACATAAAATGCTACAACAGAGGCATTTAGCATTTCCAAGAAACTCAGCAAAGCAGCACCCATTGTGTGCTATGTACATCAGAATCAATATTGACTCTCCTAAAAAATAAATGCTTTCTTGCTTCAGCTCCTATTACATGCTGTTTGAAAGAACAGTCAGAAGATGGTGCCTAGTCTCTGTCTTTGCCCATATATAATATAAACTCCTTCCAGAAAATTATAGAGAATTCTCCCAAAATTATTTACCAACCTGGTGAAAGATTTTTTCCCATTGCCTCCATCAGGACTGTCTCAGACAGTGCAGCTCTCACTGCAGTAAGAACCACCTCCCTTGCTTAAACTTTCTTTTTCTTTCTACTTTTTCTCTCTGATGTTTGTATAACCCTATCTTCCTAGCCTTTGATTCCTGCACTAAAAGGGTGTGTCCTTATTAGAGTCACCTCATAAACAAGCTCTCCACTCTCTTTATGTTTATAATACTCCTCCTTCCCTCTTTTTGTCTTCAGTTAGGTTGATCTTCCTTGAATACAGATATCTAGATCAGAGCAGCTGAGGTCTCATTAGAGCCTAATGATATTAATACCTTCCTGCAAATAGAGTCCTAAGAGGCAAACAAAGCGTTGTCTGTTACCATAGCCACGCCATGCACTGAAGCCAGACTAGTTGGTAGTCATTTTATTCATTTTCCCCCATCCTTCATTTGTCTCTGGGACCCTGAAGTACATTGTCACACACGTTATCAACTAGCATAGCATGAACTATCGCTTTCCTTCGAAGTAATTGTGCTTGGCCAAGCCACAAGGTTTAAATTCAGAAAGCAGCTGTTGCTGAAATCCACCTACTGATCTTTGCTGAGCTGCTGCTTCTGTTCTGTGACACATCTCACCAAGCCCTAATAATGTACTGTGGAAAACCCTTGTCCCTTTCTCTTCATTGGGACCTGTTAGAATCCCACTAAATCTTGGAAATTCCTTCAACCAAATTGCAAATACACTTATTCCATGGAGCTTTGAAAATTTCTTCTACAGAACTATAGGTACTCTTACCTGTACAGTGGTGGCAGTCATATGACATTTCTGCTGTGACCCCACCACATCTTATGCTTGCTATAGCTTATCTCTTTAACCACATACCTAGGCAACTACTGATGGTTTTTTGTTAGATGAATTCCAGGCATCTAAATCCACAACTGCTAAAATAAAGACAGTGAGGAAAACGGTCACATTCCTCATAAATTCCAAACTGTAATTTCCTTAGCTTTTCACTGAGCTGCCCTGGCTTTGGCCAGACAGAGTTAACTTTTTGTGGTAACCATGAGGTGGCAAAGCCTGGAGCTGTGTGGGAGTGTCTGGATTATTATATATTCACTTCATTGCTGGCATGCAGAAATAAGGAATTCTGGGGCTTCCAGGAAGATGTTTGTGACAATATAAGGTACTGAATATAAAAATAGCTTATTTTTATGAATTGTTATATAAGAGAAGAATGTATGCTGCTTTCAACTCATCAACAAAGCATTTAAGTCTGTACAAAGAAGGGTCCCTTATAAATCATGTCTTAATTAGTAACAGAATTTAAAATAAAGAAACAGAGAGGCGTTATCAATTTGCTTGAAAACACGAGAGCAATTGTAAACCAGCTCTTAAAAGTGCATGTATGGAAATTCCAGTTTTGTAAGTCCATTTAACTAAATCCAGGTGAAGACTGGACCAGTTGATGCAACAGATTGTCAACAGCATTCTCTAGTTGTGGTATACAAAGGGAAACGAAAACACAAGGTTTTTTATGTAAGAACATAATTTTTTTTCCTCAAATTATGTTGTGCTGCTAAGCAATGTAAAATTTTAGCTTCTGTAGAATCTTCCATAAACTTAGCACTAAATTAACTATACTACGAGATGTAAACCAGCAATTGTATAGCCAAGATGATTAAGACAGTGAAGCAAATTTAGCTAGCACTATAGCTAACAGCTCTTTGAAACATGGGAACCACATATGGTATGATATAATGGGTATCACAAGCAGTTTCAGGTTTTGGAGTTTTTTCCCGAAGTATCACTATTTTAAAGCATTTTAACAAACATTTGGCTTTATTTAAAAGACCCTCTTTACTTCCACTAAGTAAAATAACTTTTCTGTAGCTTTTTTGAGCAACTGTCAGAGAAACACCCAACGGAAGTGTTTATTAAGTCTTATTTAATTATAGCCCAATTATTAGCCCAACCTAATCTTCCTATCAATTCCAAACAGGTGAACATCTCTATAACTTTTATGATTGTGAAGAATTAAGAACACTGGTGAGACTAACTGCTCATTATTTTCACTTTAAAAGGGGGGTGCAATGGAAGCTATTTGGTGTAGCTTTGCAAAGCCTTTGCAATTTTATAAGGTTGAGCTGATGGTGAAACCCCAATTCCTGTGATTTTTGACAAAATTAATTAAGGTGTAGCAAGAGTTATCCGGACAAATTATTTTTTTCATCTTCAGTCACAGATGCTTCAAACTGGTAATTGTTTCCAGACATTAATTGCCACTATATGTAGCCAAAATATTTAAAGTCACATATCTAAGTCTTAATACTGAGACTAACAGGACAACATGGTGAAGAAGCAGTTCTGAATTTCAAATCTGAGGACTTCTGCTTTCTGTGTTCACCATTTGCTCCTACTCTCATGCAATATAAGTCATTTGAAGGCACGTGGGGGTAGCAGCAGCAAATCACCTATAAAATCCAACCTGCAGAACCACCTAACACCTAGGAAAGATGACTAATTACTGTACACAAAAATGTCTACAGCACAGGCCTGAGAATTTTATTGCAGAAATGTAAAGATGCTTATAGGGAGGACCAGCCTGAACAACCAGCCTGAACAATTTGTAAAAAACTGACAAATCACATCTGTTTTCTGTATTACCAATTTTAAGTCCATGTGCCCTGTGATGGGTGAAACAGAATGACTGCTTTTACCTGATAAACGTAATAGGATTTCTTCTTACATATCCCAAAAATCATACACTAAGAGAAAACTAAAATTCCCAAATTCCAGCACACAGTCAGAGTCTAGAGCTGCTCTGTGCTGACTCTGAGTCATACCTATAATTCTTCTCTAGTTTTAGTGCCCAGAACTACACAAATCAGAATATATAATAATATAATAATAGTATGATAATAAATACATTAAGTGAGGGGGAAATTAATTTAGTAATGCCATTTTAGGAACCTTTATAGTTTACAGCCCAAGTACAAATCCTCAGAAATACATAGCTTTGCATCAGAACATACATGCTTATTTAAAAAAAAAAACATCAATTAACTTTACTTTAAAGCAAATTTAGTCAGAGATTATATACATACCCTCTGCTTCTCAGGGTCAACATATCGAATGCCAAAATAGTCTTTTTCCAACAAGCTGTAATAGTTGCAGATGTGATCGATAAGAAACTGACCCTTGGTTTCCCTCTGTAAAAAGATAAAGAAATTATACATTATGTTAAGTATTCTGAATTTGCTGTCTACAAATCTATGCAAAGTGTCAAGGAAAATGATAGATGAAATTTGTTATTATTCAGGTGATGACAAGGATTTAACTGTTTATCGTCTCTTATATAAGACTCAAAAGAGTAATGATCAATACACTCCCTGCACATTCACAGATGGGTTAAGAAAATATCCTTACTACTCCTACCTCAGGAAAACTCATGCTGCTCTAATGGCTACAAATTT
The DNA here is from genome assembly GCF_963513975.1 of Fringilla coelebs. Lineage (NCBI taxonomy): Eukaryota > Metazoa > Chordata > Aves > Passeriformes > Fringillidae > Fringilla > Fringilla coelebs. The sequence goes on from NC_140031.1 coordinate 37,047,365, forward strand.
ATAAGACTTAATATACTACTAGCAATCATATTTCCACAGATGCTATAATGGCATAACATTTATATACAGAATTTCAAAACACTTTGTGGTTTTTTATCCCCCAAATTTGAAAGCAGATCTGAATGTGAGTACTCTACTGGATCTTTTCACAGTGGCCACAGCAAGACAGATCTAATCACTAATTCCCTCCATTAAGTCAAAGCAACAGCATAAAGAGCAAATGCCCAAATGACTGAAAGAGAATTTTTCATCTTTGTGTTGTCACTGGGTAACCACGGCCAAATCTTACTGCTACACATGGCATTTAGCTAACAATCTCATTCTTTCTTTCTGTTTTCTTCAATCTCAAGAGTGTGGGTCTATTCTTATTTATCTAACACCTAATATGGAGATCTTACACAAGTTTTCACATTTCTTCTGATCCAGCTAATGTGAAGGCTCATGTTGGGCTTTTTCCTGAAATGTGATTTGCATCAGTATTAGCATGGGACTAAAGCTGTTTTCCTGAAATAGTCCATTCCAAACAGACAAAAAGTGCTTCACTACACAGTGGTGTCAGGTCTCTGCGGTTTTTTCCCTCTGTGTGTCCACCCTTGTCCTGCACTGAGACATCTCTGCTGCAGACCAGGAGTCTCTACCCTTTGATGACATGAAACAATTTAAATTCAGCTCTTTAATGTCTACTGAATAGACACTACACAGGACATGAAGTCACTTCATATAAAAATAATAGTTAATTGTTTTTCTCCAAATTACTTCCTGAAAACTTTAATGCTATGCCTCGTTCCAGCTTTTTTTAAAGAATTTGAGAGGTTGTTTAGGCTGCAAAGAGCATGGCAAGCAAAACTGAAGGGACAGCATCTATATATCTCGTGGTACTTTACAAGGCTGGGTATTGCTAGCATATTCACTTTGCACAGAAGCAGCTGTGCCCAGACCAGCACCATGACCTGTTGGAGGTCATACTCTAGAGGGCAGAGGAAGCAATGGTCTGGGCACTGTCACCACTGTCTGGTGAGATCTACTGCTTCCCACAGGAAAAATGAGACACGCTTCAAGACTGGAGAGTTAGAAAATAATGCCATCTGTGAACTAAATTTTTGTTCTCTTATCTTTACAATTAATAAGGAATTCTCATGTAGATGCAGTTGCTTGTTTTTTGGTCTCCATCACTCAACAAACAGATAACTAAATAAAAAGCACCTCAGTTAAGGCCCTGACAGAGAGATGCATTGCCCTTTGATATACTGAGCCTCCTGCAGACGTAACCTTGCCTGCCACAGGGTCCTCCTCTCCTCCCAAATTCACTTCCAGCCACAATGGAATTGCCAATTTCTCCACAGATTTCCTTTTCCTAGGAAGAGGAAAAGAGGTGGCCACCTCTGTTTCTAGTGCTATTGTGTAAGCCACCTGATTCACCTACTCCTATCTGTCTCCACCTTCTATCTCCTATAAATTTTAGTCCTGCACTCTTCCATGCTCTCTTACTTGCCTGGAGATATCTCTGCCTTGTCTGCACATGGTGCTTCCATAATTTTTTTTCCTATTTTTAAACAGCCTTTGTCAAAGAATTTTATCACAATTTGTCTGTTCAGTTTGTGCTCATGCAACCTCATGCTTTGCACCCTGCATTGTTACCTTTTCCCATGTAACCTACATGCAACAGATTTCCTTCCAGCCTCAAGACATTAAAAAATCAACTTGTTTACTGTTAACAGTGGTAACATTCACTGGTATTTTTTTGTGCTGTACCCAGTTACAAGTATGGGCATCCTGGAGACAACATAGAGAACATTTTCCTCAAAAGGAAAAGTCCTATCAAAGTCTGAAAAATACAAAAGGAAAACTGTCACTCTCCCTGTAACTGACAAAAAAAAAAGGCATACACTTATGTGTATTTCAATTAACTGTTTTCTAACTTAAAATCTTGTAAATGTCTGGAAAGTTTTGTGACGATGAGAGACCATCGAAATATTGACAAAATTGCACGGTGACATTTCATTACAAAGGCAGTAGGTAAAATTATAAACACAGATGTGACATTTAAGTTGCATGCAGTTTTAAACTAATCTACAGCAAATTAAATAGGACTGGGAAATAACAGCTATTAGATGACTCAGGTAAAATCAAACATGAAAACAGATTTTACTGGCAACATTGTACAAAAGAAATCCATTTTTTAAAACACTGGAAATGGGGAAACCAGACCATCCATATTTTCATGTGACAACATTAGAGGGTGTCACTCTGTCCTGACTTGGCTATGTGATGTTTAAATGCCCTAAACCAGGGCGCACTGGAAGAACAGTCAGTTATACAATCTTCTACAACAAACTACTAGGGGTTCACATTCTAATCTATGAATTTTCACATTCTAATCTATGAATCTATGAATTTTAAAAGCCCTTTGCTTCAGTCACCTAAATAATCACAAATTTCAGAGTTCCTGAAGAAACTGATAAAAGCATACAGCACACATAATGTTTATAAATCCAGTAAGAACGTTCTGTTTCTAAAAGAAATTGATGCCCTAGTTTTCTTCCTTGGAAAATAGATGATGGAAACAAACCAAACAAAAAAGAGCAAAAAGCCTCCAAGCTAGATTCATGCTCTAGCAACCTTTAAGACTTCCATTGATAAATAGAAAGGACTAGTTAATAACTTCACCCTTGGTTAATATACCCCCTTCAGTTCATTACATTTCAAAAAATATTCAAGATGCACAAAAGTTGGCTAATTCAGCACATGCATAATGTAGTGAGAGTCCTCATATGAAATTGTAAATGTTCCACTATTAAAGCCTTCTGGACACCTGAAATTTTGGGGAAAAAGAAAAAAAGAGATCTTAATTGATACACAGAGGAAAATACTTGAGGTGGCACATTCCACATCAAGTCCTAATTCATAATAGGTTGTATGACAAGAAGGATGGGCAATGGCAGTTAATTTTATTTTCTGCAAACAGCAGAATAAAGAAAAATTTTCTACATTTCTCTAACAATGCTTCAAATTCTTCTGAGCTTTAGAACCTAATGATCTTTTTCTATTTATTACACATTACTACATATTACCATGCTACAAAAGAATATATTAAAACCAAATTTCATTCTGATTTGTGAAAGAATCAGAATAACACATATTAAGAACAGCTGACTACAGAGCAGGGGAATGGATTTGGGTCAGAGAATAATGAATATAAACATTGCCTGAAATTTCAGATGGCTGCCATACAGCTTTCCAATTAAATGATCCTTAAAAAAAAAGAAAACAAACAAAAAACCACAAACAAACAAAAACAATCCTTAAACCCTTCTATAGAAAAAAGTACTTTGTAGCAATTAAAAAAAAAATTTATATTACATTTTAGAATGTTTGTCAGAACATGAAAAAATTGCTTAGTAAAGAAAGCCATTATTTCCAATACCACTGAAGAATTTCAGCCATAAACAACAGGAATCTGAAAGTAATAATCAAATCATACACTTAAAATTTTCAAATATTTGAGAATTGTAGCACAGTTCGCTCAGAAGCTATCCACTATTGTCCATTAAAGAGGACATATGCAGGCAAAAACAATAGTCAGAAAAGTCTGTAAGTGAGAGCTATGGAATGTCCTGAATTGTAATCAATACATTGTGTTCAATGAAATAATACCATTAAATGAGCCACTTTTTTCTAAGTCTATTAATTCAAATATGTCCATCTATCTCAAATGAGAAATATTTTGTTCATATTTTTGTATCCCACACAATGGCTTTAAACAAAGTCCTATAATGTAGATATATTCCACACACTCAAAAATTTGGAGATTCCTATAAATAATTTGAGGAATGACTTTCTGATTTATTTAGATAAATAGGCACAAGATGAGTATGTTTTTCCCAAGGCTGTATTTGAATATCTGACCTTAATACCGCTAAAATCCCACAACAAACCCCAACACATATGTAACAGATATAATACCATGTAAATTACAAAATCCCCAAACACTCAAGGTCAGTTTGCAAATAACTGTTAAACACTGCTTTTTAAGCTGGATCAAAAGTTTTTGTTTCTATTGAAAGAAATATGTATCAAACTAAACTGGCAGCTGCGACTAAAGAATTAAGCAAAACAGGATGTTCTGTACGACAACAAGATATGAAAACAAGATCACACAGAGTCTTCCATTGATAGATCCACAGGGCAGCCTGAGTTTGTTCTTCAGCTCTAGGAACTGAGTAATAAACTGAAGAAATGCTTCTTTTTCCCTATCAGACACTCTTATTACAGCTTCCATTTCTTCAACTCTGCAAATTTATGACTGAGTAACCTAATTCCTTGGTAATTTCTCTGGTATACAGAAACTAACCCAAACAACAATTTTTGTAGCTCTTGCACAGTTTAATACATTATCCCCATCTCATGCTTGCTTTGGGGATTTCTTTTTTTATTTCAGCTACCTTGATGCAACTTAAAAAGCAAGGCAGAGTGTAACTTGTTCTAGCAATTTAACAATTCTCCAATGACGTAAAATGAGATCACAAAACCTTTCCAACTGCTTCACAAATCTGAAAATGAGAGGAAAACTACTTTTAGCAGTTTAAGGTCTTACATTTAGTGAAATGTTTTCCCTATTTGAATTTGCTTCACTGTGGAATTCTGTGTCTATTTATCTGAATGTCGTCACAAGGAAGAGCAAGAATCACAAGCAGATTAAACACAATGTTTCTGCTCTGTTATCTAACCACTGAAGTCCTGCCAGCTGCGCTTATCTCTGTCAGGAAGCCACTGACTTTACTAAGTGTGCAGAGTCATAAACACAGTATTTGTTTGTACTGGGGATTTCAATCCTCATCCCATAAGTGTCTTTACTTGTGTGAGCAGCTCCCAACAGTGACCCTGTGTGTAAAGCTGGTCACATACTTAAGTGCTTATTTATGTGTAAAGTCACACAGCAAAAAAAATAAATAAATGAAACATACCAACAAACAAAGCACAATGAAACCTACTTTTCTCTCTAAATTGATGGTAAGTCAGGGTCTCAGACAAGGCAAGCATTCTGTTTGAACTTGCATGCTTGTTTTCTTTGGTGTTCAACATATTTTGAAGTTCTATAGATGTAAAGGAATTAAATACATGTGTTGAAGAACAATCATGATAGAACAGTAGAATGAAAACTAATCCAGTCAGAAAAATGGATGAAACCATTGTGCCTCTAAGGCAAAAAAAAAAAAAAAAAAAAAAGGCTAAAAGCATTTTTATCCACTAAAAACTGAAAAAGATCATTCTGTTGACAATACATAACAATTATAAAAAGCAACAGAGCTATACTACATCTCTGACTGCCATGTCTCACATTTTTGACTTTTCTTTGGACATCCTCTACCCGTGATAAATTATATTTCTTCTAGGCTCTTCATGAGGGAAATTCCTTAAACACCAACAGGCACACATCTTCCATTTCACTGACAATTATTCCATAGTTCAGGATGGGGCCAGCTCTCGCACACAAGAGTATGGCTGTGAAAGGATGTCGGGGAGCAATCCCTGCTCATGCCCATTTTGATACAGCTATCATCACATTTACATTCATCTCCAGTGGCACAGCAAAAGAGATCACTAAGCATCACTGGATTGGGGTGTGCCCTGGAATGGGATTCATTTAATAGCCATCCTTTGAAGCTGAATAGGGAGGAGAACTAAGGGCACAGAGAAGGAAGACAACTAGGCATGCCCAAATTTCTCAGTATCCTCTAGATCAATTTTTAAGTCTTGCCTGAATAACAGAATCTGGAACAGAACCCTCATTCTGCAGCAGCCAAAGTCAGTGAGGTAGAACAGACCCAACTCTGATACAGAAAAACTGGGCCAGCCATAACCCTGACAATATCCAATGCCCTCTGCAAATTTCTTATGGCTCTTTGGATTTACAGATTCACTGAGACGACAGATGACAGCAAGTACTCACAAGATAGATACGCAGACAAGTCCTTTGCCATTTTTTGTTCCTTCTTTGGAAACAACAACAGGAATATATGAATGAATAAAATCATGCCTGTTTTACTCCTCAGCTAAAGTGGTATAGCTCTTTAAAAGGAATTCCTTCCTTCCATATTCAGCATCCTACAGTATTTTATACTATTTGAAAATACACTGGGAGTCTAGTCTAATCTAGTCTAGTATATAACATTTAACCAGAAAATTTCTTCAGTTGTAAGAGGAGCCAGTTATAATGTACTTCTTTGATTGTAGTTCAAGTCCCAAAATATAAAAGGCAACTTTTGCTGAAAGTAAACAAACAAATTGGAAATGGAAGATTTTGTTTTTGAAAACAAGTATTTATCACAGATTTTTCTTCTGTTAACAGTGACTAATTAATTATATTTCTATAAACCTAAAATGAAGCAAAAAAAAAAGGGACAATGATTTTTATGGAAAGGCATAAAACGTGACACTGCAATAAAGTAGCTGTCATTTACTTAATTATAACAGTCCTTTTCCATATGTTATTTTATACTAGTTAACTTCTGCAAAGTATATGTTTTGTTCTATATGCTAGTTACTATTTCTATATTAATTAAAAATAATTTATACCAACATTATCTAATTCTAGAACTTAGTGAAGGAACAATTTTTAAATCTGATTTTATTATGCATAAAAGCGTGTGAATAGATGATAGAAAACATTAGAGAACAAATGACCATCTTATTTCATAGGAAATTTAGCAGTCAGTAGTGATAAAGAATGTTTCATGTATGAGACACAAACTACTACTACTACTCCTCTGGTTTTTCAGAATTCATTTGGTAACCTGGAATGGATCTTAAAGAACATCGTTTTTACAAATATATCAGTCTTTAAATTCAAATTTCTAAGCTCTTAATTATCAATTGAGCCCTAAGCTATACATACTAATAAAGAGAACTAAAGGGAAAAGAACCCAATAAACAAGCCTTTATTTGCAGTTTCTTTTGAGGAAGAAATATACAAATATTTCTTAAAAATAAAAGAGAAAGGAAAGAAAAAAGAATATGTTGGGAAGAAGACAAGGGAACAGCAATTTCAAGTGTGTATATGTTAATGTAGCTGAGGAAATTCTATTAATCTTCAATGAAACTGCATGGCCAAATGAACACAGCATTGAAAATATACCCAGAAATAACTGCTGCAGTGAGGTCAGAAACATACTTGTCAAATTCCTCCTATGTTCTATCTTGTTTGGAAAATGAAGATCATTTAATTTACACTATTCATTTGCAACATATGGACAGATTTATTCATAAAACAGCATATTTTTATGCTCTCTTAAATTAGAGGTTATTGTATGAGGATAGTGATCAAATGATAACAGATGAAGAGGAAAAGAAAAAAATTACACAACAGAAAAAATCCCACAATGCCAGTTCCATGCAATGAAAACTATTCTAAAAGCAAAATACTGTGGAAAATGAAAAGTATATTCTACTAGACAGTAAAACCTGAGCCGCAGCAGTGAAGACAGGTAACAGCTTTCACACAATCAGTTCTTGACCTCAGTGATATTCTGCAAGTAAATTACTCTGAGCCATGGGTAAGTTATAAATAATAAAAAAGAAATATTTATAGTTTGCATACTGCAGCTCTCAAAAGTCTCCACCAGTCTGGCTGGCAAGCACTAAGGAGACCACAAATGCAATATTCATTTACAGGGCTCATGCTCATTTCTGTTGTGCACATGGGCATCACTTAGCCATTTAGGCTTTGTGTCCCTGAAGTGTGAGCCTCACAGAAGCCTTGCAGCATTAACTGCTTGCTTCTGATAACAGCTTCCATTAGCGCTGCATTTATGATGCCATCTGAGACACTATTGATTTCTTAAAAGGAATTGAGTCCTTCTGTCAACAAATCTATCATTTTAGTCAATATCCAGCATTGTTCAGCAGACCTGACTCTGCTTTCTCTCTTTCATTCTTGACATCATACCACATCAAGGAAAGCGGACTGGAGGTTTCAAGAATGAGTTCTCAGTCCACACCTATGAAGCAACATAAAAGCCAAACCAGGAATTAAATAAAAAATGCCTAATGTCCCCCAGTACAGGTGATGCTCAACAATCCTCCCTTGGCCTGAATCTTCTCAGTAGTTTCAAAAGACACAGAAAAATCAGTACATATTCAAGTACAACTCCAAGTACCATTCCTTAAATATGCCTTTTCCAACAGAGGCATAGCAGTCTACCCTTATTTTACAAGAAGTGTTTTTAAAAAAGAAAAGCAACCAAAAATTCTTCTAGCCAAGCAAGAACCTCCCTGAGCAGAGGCAAAAGGGAGACTCAGCAGTGTATGACACAGCTCACTTATGCTGCCCCTTCAGGAGCACATTTCAGGGCTCAGCCGAACATATTGAAACCCAACCATGGCAAGGATCGTGTGGGAACAAATACACCTTTGCTTCCACACCAAGTGGGAGGGAAGGGCAGCTTGAAAGAAGCTATGAGTAGAGCTGGGGAACCCCTGCAAGCACTGAGAGTGGCACCTCAGCTGATCCCCACAAGTTTGTCACCTTGCACGAGGAAACACATCTTGAATGCCTGCAAGCATCCCATGACATGGGATGTGCATGAACTGGTGGGAGGAATGGATGAAGAAATGTAAGATCATGGAACATAATCCCTAGAGGGGATGAAGTAATGCCCATTTGAAAGGCTATTAGAGTGATGTGAAAGCATAAGAGCTTACATAATGAACAGAATATATAACTAGATATCAGAAAAATTTGATCCATCACTCTGTGGATTATTCTGGAATCACAAACCCAGCTGTATAGTCATTGATCTGGCAATATCATCTCTGGAGCACATCCAATCACAACAAGTGCTGCAACTCACAAATAAGGTATCCTGACAACAAGACCCTTAATTATGGCGAAGAAGTCACCAGCTCTCAGCGAACCAGCTGAAAGTACAATTCATTCACTAATCTCATGTGATAAGGGCCTAGATAAAAACTTTTGGTTAACTGAGGAATCCTCACCATGCTATGCACTTGAACTGTCACATAGAATTATGGTATAATTACACCATTATGCTTCAGAGGAAACTTGGCATAATACCTACTGTGCATCTTCAAAAAATGCACATTAAAAATTTTTTTATGAAAGAGGGTGGGGATAAACACAAAGATCTCCCACCTTCTACTAATTTGGAATCTACCAACACACATTTTTTCAAGTACTCATCCTGCTTACCTGCCTTAGGTAACTCCTTTCCATCCATCTTTGGTAATATTTCAGAATGCTTAATCACTTTTCCTATGTGCTTTGACTGTAGAAATTTTACAACTTTAAGGATCATGTTGGCTCATTTCCCACTCAGCAAAGTGCTTCATTCCTGTACTTTCTTTCTGCAGACTGTAGGAATAATTTTACCACAAGAAACTATTTCCAAGCTGCTCAACTAGTGCTTTATAGACACATATGGTTAAATATATTTTCCTGTCAGAAATAATTGCACAGGAAGGAATCTTTCATCAGTACTTTCCCCCCCTCATTATAATCCCAGTTGTTAAATGCTTGTTTTGAAGGAAAACAAACATTAAATTTGTAAGATTTGACATTCACTCTTCAAAAGAGCAAATTAATGGTGGATTGAAAACACTGAAGAAAGAAGTCCTCCAGAAGATTTCCTTGGACATGGTGCCTACACCAATGTACCCCAATGGTATTTAATAAAACCCAGCTATTGGCATCAGGGGAGAAACTCATTCTCTGTGTCATACAAGTTTCTGTCTCCTTGCCAAAGAAAAAGTCCCCAGCTCACAATTTTTTTTTTTTGCAGTAGGGAAAGCTGGATTGATTTTTTTTTTCTTTCTTTCTTTCTGGAGGTCATTAAGTCCTTGAAAGTCATACAAACTGCCTCATTAGCACTACCTAAAATAAAAACTCCATTTGATAGCATAGCCAGAACTACCCTTGCATTTATAGTCATCACCTCACAAAATTACAACTATGGTCTTTTTGTTTTCCACTCTTTAAAGAAGTATTTATAAGAATACAGACTGAAAACAACAAGTCTTTCTGAATTTCTTTTAACTATCACCACAAAAAACCCAACACACAATAGAAATTCAAATAGAGGGCTCTACAGACTTATTCCATTAACCACAGCTGCAAAAAAGAAGGTAATAAAGAAATGCATTTTACAGACCCCATAATTGTTTCACCTTTACTAGGCTTTACTTTCTCCCTTACTGTGTCAGATTCAATTTCATCTTTCCATCATGTGCTCAGACTTCCTGTTCCCACACACTCAGCAGAGATCAAAGGCAAGCTGACCTCACTTTTTGCTATTTTAGTAATTGGTCTGTTTTCCACATTTTTGAGTTGGGGAACATACTGACACACAACTAAAATGCATCCTTTTTGACTAAAATGGGAACTCATCATACTTTTTTTCTTCTTAGCAGTAGTTACTCTTGTATCCCTTTTAAGATGGCCTCCCCCAAAATAAATCCTAGGATGTTGCAAATGTGTCTTCCCATCTAGTAAAAGGAAAGCAAAGCCCTGAACTCTATACCAAATGTATGTAACTCACTTTTCCTGCCCTTATAACAACACTATTCTGTCTATTCTTTCCAATCCATTAAGGGCAAAATTTGCTATCTTTGATATTTATAAAATTTTAGCTCTCGGCTGAAACTGAATGAAAAAAAAAAGAAGAGGAGAAAAAAAGGACTGCAGATTATGTGTTTATATATTGGAAGTTTTCTCCCCAGTGGCTGGCATTTGGGGAAAGCATTGAAAAATCAGTGGATGCAGAGGATGTTTATGCACACTGATCAATTTCCCTTAACCACCCACATTGCCTGTTGCAACTGAACATAAAACCCATTAAAACAAGAAAAAACAGAAGATGATGCTTAATAGGATTGCCTGTATTCATTTTACTATGTGTAATGGCAGATAAAAAACCATGCAGTGGAAGCTACTTCCTGTACACAAATGAGCACAGTTCTAAGCAATTTTTTTTAAGGAATGTGCCTTGTTAGCAGGTATTTAAACATCAAACCACAATTTTTTAAATAAACTCCTGTTTATTATTTATTATTTATTTGTTTATTATTATTTATAAACTCACACAGGTGATTATGGAGTGAAAGGAGACCTGGCAAAAATATAACATACAGTAACTTTCATAGACAGACAGTACAGCTGGTTCCTAGGTCATTGTTGCATCAGAAAGGTCTCTCTTTAAATTCCTGTCACATTTAGAATTGAAGAAGCGCAATAGGAAATATCAGGAAGACAACTAAGCAGTTTGAAAAAGGAGTGAATGGCTTTGAATATCATTGCAAAATAAAAAGTAAAATAAGATTTCTTATTGTCTTCTGAGAATAAAAAACCTGTGCTTAACCTCTTGTAATTTGGGAGCAAACTAAGGCTACATTCTCCTCACCCAGGTCATCTACAGGTACTACGGGCTTATGTGAAAGAAAAAACTTCTTTAAAAGTGTCTTAGGAAAGAGTTAGATGCAGTGCAGGAAAGAGTTAGATGCAGCGCAAAGCTGTCATGCAGATTCTAAGAAGGAAAACTCTGACGGCTTTGTAGCTGCCCTGCCAAAACTGACTGCAAAACCTCAGGATGAAATTATTTTATAATGAACCTCTTTTTCAAAATTGGAGAAGTTACATAAATGAGCAGATGACACCAAAGAATAAAAAGTATCTTGTCTTGCAGCACAGGACAACTTTTCAGATTTATCTTTCTGCCTGACACATCGATGCAAAAAGAACTTTTGAAAAATAAAGCAAGAAACAAGCCAGGATGGAAATTGGTGAGAGAGCAATCAGACACTTCAGTGGCCCTGCACTCTTCCTTGTGGGATGCAGCAATCATCCTTAGCTATGTGCCCTAAGAGCAGGGAAAGCAGCAAGCAGAGGGAAAGCAGAGAGCCGGGGAAGACCACTGGGGTTAGCTCAGTTTGTTTGAGCCTGGTAATGTCAATGTTGTGGGTTCTCCTCATAGGAGCCATTCACTTAAGAGCTTGATGATCCTTGTGAGTGCCTTCTAACTCAGACTATTCTGTCATTCTGAGATTCTCTGAAGATTTCACCATCAACTGCTGCCATTAACTCAAACCTGCCCCTGCTCATGTATTCTCTGAAGAGCCTTGAGGAACAGACAGCACTGAAAACTCAACTGAGAATGCACCAGAGTTAAGCAAGACCATGTCAGAGACACAAAAACCAGTAAACCAGGATATATTTTGCTAGAAAAGATGAAAGATTCCCTTTCTTACAAAGCATTTAAACTTTATTTTAGGGCAGGAATGACACTCTGCTCTTATGCTGCCCAGTCTTCTCTAACCCTTCCCAGTTCTGCCCATCTTCCTCTTTACCATGCAATGGGTGGCCAGCCTCAGTCCATGCAGGTAGGTATCACACATCGAGGTACCCAGCAGCCAGTCCTCTGAAGCTTTGTCTTCATCACCTTCTCTCAACAGCAAACAGAAACACAAATATAAAGTCTGTACATTGGGTTGTAGGCACGGCAGGAGAGCAGCACAAGTGCCCAACAGTGCACAGCTGTCAGAAAGCATCAACCCATTGAAGAACACAGTTCCACAGGATGGCTGAAAGGTGTTCCACTAACTCCAGACATTACTACCTATTTAAAACCACCTCCACTGAACCTCTGCAGTGCATGCTCATACATGGCTTAAGATACTAGTCTTGAAATATTTAATAAAGAATCTCTCATAGCAGTGTGCAATAGATTAAAAGTGCTGACCATCATCATGCATTTAGGTCATCAAAGGCATTTCCTTTTCTAGTTTATACTGCATCTTTGTTACATCTCACACATACACACCCCATATTTTTTGTGCATGTGTCTAGACATATACATATACACACTTCGTATATAAATACAAAAAAGATGCCAAGAAAAAGGACTAAGGGATTCTAACATTAGACAAGGCCATTAGAATGATTTGGCTATCTGCATAATCTGGAACAAACACAATTTTATCCAATTAACATCTCATACTTGCTAGCCTTATCTTTTGTAAAATGAAATAATTGCATTTTTTTCCTACATCATGTCTTCAGACAAGGCAGTCAATCTTGATTTAAAGCTTTCTAGAAGAAAGATTGAAAATATGCAGATTCTAATGCTGGTTAATTCTACTGCATTACAAGCTTTACAAAACAAACTTGGAAAAAACATGCTTCGGTTGTACTGGCAACATAGCACCACTGAGCACCATAATTTCCCACAAACATTGTTACTAAAGTAAGAACACCAAAAAAGAGAGCTACCTATCTAGAACAATCTCTTTTCATCGAATGGATTTAATGAAGAACTATGATCTATTTGACAGCATTCAAAAACTGTTATTTTAAAATGTATATATGCTGTCATATTTAATAATACTCACTTTATCACAAGCCAGAACACATTACAAAGTTTTAAGCACAACTTTCCTCAAAAAGTTTTAAGGTGCAATTTCATCCCTGTTTCACTGAGTCCCCTAAAACAGTTATAACCAGTCAACTTGAAGCATCATATTGGGTGAAATTTTTTACAGATCTTTCAAATGAAGTCTTAAAATATACCTGCACAGGAATCTATGTCAAATATTTACCTTGTTCCTCAACATCACCCTTCAAAATTATGCAAAACATCACAATTCCAAAAGGTCCTCATTTATTGAGCAGCTGAAGAGATTATAGGCATCCTTTCCCCAGAAAAGTATGAAAGGAACAAAAACGTACTTGAAAATTGGGAAAAATCTCCTCTGCCCTCTGACAGCTGATGCTGAGCTGGCACCAAGGAAAGAAAAAAGGGGATGGATATAATTTTTATCCTTTTTATATTGGCACTGGAAACACCCAGTCAGTTCATGACACAGTAACGAAGCATAAGGAAGGTAGGCAGCTTGCCCTTGGATGGAATTGCACATTCCCTACCATAAAAACACAGGAAACCAGATGTCAGCCCTGGCTCTGTGACTGTCAGGATTCCTGTCTCACCGTCTCACTCAAATTTTCAGTGTTACCCTGTATCAGGAGGAAAAACAGACACGGCTCCTCCCTCCTGGCAGAATCAAGGGAAATCCTCAGAGCCATGCACTGAATGCTTAATCTAAATTTTATATTTGTCAAGGCTGTCAAAAAAATCTCAGCTATGAAAACACAGAAAACAGATCCTGCTTACAGCAGGTGGTAATTCCATCGACTTTAGGCTCCTTGTGGCCATTTCAAACTCTCCTCTGTTTTTATTAGAACATTCCCCAGCTGACTTCGCCCTCCCTCATCTACCACTTGGAACTATGGGTTCTGCCAGAGACCTTTGAAATTACCAGAAAGCTAAAACTTTAAGATTCTTATACTGCAAAATTATCATTGGTTAACTGCACTGTGCACATGAAAAAAAAAATAACCAAAAAAAACTCTGACAGATTAAGACAGAAATACACATATTTTTTCAGCTTTTTCTCAAATCACCAAAAGAAAAATTACAATATTAAATATACCAAAACAAGTTGTACAACAGGGGCAGGTCTCAACCTCTCAACTGCACAATCAGGTCGCAGCTGTCATACCCTTCTCTTGTCTCACACCACTCTCTGTTTGGGTGATACCACGGGATGACAATGACAGCTCCCCTTATTGCACTAAAATTGTTGTGATATTTGATCCTGAAGGAATCATTTGCTGTAAAACAGGGCAATCATCTCTGGTTGAACTTAAAAGCAAAATTTTACATGGAAAGCATGAGCCCCAAGCTAAGGGAAGTGCACACGTCCCCTCAAAACACCAGAAAGTGAGAAAAGAAGGAGACACATTGTGTAAATGCAGTTTTCTTTTGTTAAAAGAAACCTTCCCATTTGGGGAGTGATTTGTACATTCTTGGAAAAGAATAGCAAACGTGCTGTGTGACATGCAGCAAAAGAAATACTGCAAACAAAACAGTTATCAATAAACTATTAGACTTCAACAGCGTCCTGCCAGGACTACATAAATGAGAATTCAACTCAGCTTTTCTCCTGAACATAGAGATGTTAATCTATGTCAAGGACAAGGTTTCAGCTTTCCTAGTACAATACTCTTCTGCCAACACCATGGAAAAGCAAACATCTAAGGTCATTTAAATCACAGGTTTCAAATTTTAAATTGCAAAATTAATCCCTTTTTTACAGAATTATATCTGATCTTTTAATCAGTACAACACATTCCACTGAAATGGCTTAATGAATCCAGACAATACAACATAAACTGCAAAAACCAGTTTGTTTTACTGTGAAGATCAACATTGCGTTTAACTGCAGCTGCAAGACAACACAGAAGAATATCTGCTGTCTGAATTCTACACCAAATGTATAAATAGTCTTTATTCTGATAACCTATGACAAGTATCTGACAATCTTTTCCATTTAATAAATTTTTGTGCTTGGAAATATAAGGTTTAATGACAAATTGCTTCAATTTAATGAATTATGTTTTGACATTTTTCTGCCTTACCACTTGATTTCCTATCATGCAAAAATACCTGTATTACACTCTTTGCATTTTGATGCCTATTTTGCTACAGTGAGGAATTAGGTACTGTCAAACTCTATTTTATTGTACTCTTCTAGCATTGAACACCCAAAACACAGCAAGAAAACCATCTGCATTATTCAGCTTGATAATCTAATCATGCATCCATTCCATCCACTTAACAACAGTATTTCAGTCAGGAGACAGCCTTGCTCCAGACCAGCCTGAACAATTAGCCCCTCCGCAGAGGGCAATTTCTTATTAACTTTTCATCTTAATAAGATGACTGCTTCCTGGCAATGTACAAAAACATAGGTATAACATAACTCCTCCGGAAAGGAGCTGCATTAAGGATGTAGAAGGAAATTTGTCTGGCAACAGCAGCATCTCAGTTGCTGGCACATTCATGCAAAACATCTGAGTAATAAAGGTACATATTTGTTTTCTTGTTAAGACTGGTAAAGAATGAAAAGGTAAAGAGCAGTATCAGTGAATGCCAGAGCATGTCTGCCCACAGAAACATGACTAGGGAAATACACTAGCTCTTTTCTAGATACATCCTAAGTTAATAAAAACCCTGCTCTTGCACCTGCCAAAAGCACCACAGGGCAAATAAAAAGGCAAACTGGAAACTTTCTTGCCTATGCTGGCTTCTCAGAGAAGCTGACAGGTAGTTCAAGGTCATATTCAGACTATTAATCATAATCCAATATATCCTAAAGATCACATAAAGGAAATATGGACAACATTTTTATCCCCATGACAGTAATTTTTGATACAACCCGGCACAGGCAGATGATTCCAGTGGTGAGACACTATTGTACAGGGTAAGGGAAAGCAGAATCATCACAGAAAACAGAGGAGGAAAAGATTATTATGGGATGCATCCAGAAACAACTTTGTCTTGGTAGAGTCTATTATGGCTGGCTCTACACCAGCTCTACTGGTGACATGGTGGAATGCAAAAATAACATTCAGACATTCAATACTAACTCACTTCAGGGTGTGCCATGACTAAAGCATGTAACAGTGAGAGTGACAGTAGAATCAGCATAAAACAACATATTACTATCACCTCAGTAACACCAGCTTCTGGGCTTGCATTACAGACATTCAAGTTACCATGACAAATTTTTCATGGCTTCCAGAAATGCATGTGTGAGAAGAATGTTGATGAAGAAGTTCATTAAGCCCTTCTAAATCAGTAAGTAGTATAGCTAAATACACGTTTCAGGTTTTAAAATACTAGCTGAAAAGATTATTTTAGGGGATTCCTCCTGCAAAAGGTCATATTTTAAAGTTATTTACTAGAAATCTCGGATTCCACTCTGAAAGTCTCACCAGTTTTTTAAATAAATAAAGATCACAGCTTAACTCTGCTGAAGGGTCCATTGCTGAAGCAACTTTACATTTGATGGACTCTGAATGAGTTAACAACTAGGAGGAGGAAAAAAGAGAAAGAAGTATGCACTACACAGCACTTTGCAGTCTCAGGCTAGCATCTCAGCCTACAATGCAAGCTGCTATTCACACATCACAAAAAGGCTCTTCCTGTTAATCTGTGGAGCTCACATTCATACACAAAACTGAAGGTCAAATATAGAAATCAGTGCACAAATTATCTTGTCCTAGTCTCAATAAAATTCAATGTATATGTAGCATGAGTAAGCCAGGGTCACCCTTTCTTGTGTTTCCCTTTGCACAAGCTTACATATTTTTGTTAACCTCTATTTATTTTTTTTTCAGTGTGTTAAACATTGCAAAATGGCAGCCCTGCCAATCACACAGACCTTCAAAGGTCTGAAACACATGCATATATCATGGAAATGCCACATGCACACATCATGTGTTCTCAGGAGAAGGCATGAGAGAGACAGACTTGCAAAGGGAAGATGTTTGCCTAGATTACCCTGCTCACGAGCATGTCCTCTGTGCAGGGCAGTAAAAACCAGAAAAACTGTCAGCAGTCGCAAGACTCAGTAGTAACACAGTGAAATTACACTTGAAAGAGGCAGAACAAAGGCATAAAGCTTTTTACCAGCACTTAACCAGCAGCTAGGACAGGTGTGAAGGCTCAGCACTCAAGATACACATGGATGTGTAGCATCCCAAGATGGATACACATGGATCTACCTAGGATAAACAGCTGCTGTGTCCAGATTGCTGTATCCCTTTAACCTATTTGCAGCAGGGGCCTTTGAAAATTTTGCCATATTCCCAAAGGCAAGCCAGAAAAAGTAGGTTTGTTCTCAGTATCAATTGTGCAGTCATGGGAAATTACATCAGAGCACTGTTCAGCAAAGGTACGGAATAGAACCAGTAGAACAAGAGGAACAACATCTTCAAGGCAAAAGGATTGACTAAATTATGCAATGAAACAGAATGATTAAGCCTCATTTCTTCACTCTGCTTTCATGTTTCCATGCTTTCAAAGACATCTGTGTATTAATTTCATTATTATTAAGTTTAATTTTAAATTTTTCTAGAGATGAAAAAGCTAATTAATTACTGCTCCTTTTATGTTCATTTGTTCAAAGGTAAGCTGACCAATAAGTTGCATAAATCTTAAATATTTTTTAAAGTAGCAGGGCTTGAAATTTTCTTTGAAATTCCTTAGGAAACTGAGTAACACAATGGATCTCTATTTTGCACAATCCTTACACTCTTTGATCTTTCCTTCTAGGAAATACCAGTTCCTCTTTATGTTTTAGGACACCTAATTCTACCAAAGACACTTCAAATGAGAGAGTGCACATTCTAAAAAATCAGCCTACAGGAACTTGATATTGATTTTCTTTACTAAAAAAAATTAGAAAGTAAGAAAGCTCTTTGTGTTTAGCACTTCATTGAATTTAGGTAATCCATCACTGAGTATTTATTGAACAATCATTGCTTAAAGTCAAAAAATAAATTCATTTAAATAAAATAAGAGGAACAGAAAATCCACCATTTTGAATCATCCAAATGAAAATCTAGCATTTAGAATCAACTTTCTCTGGTAAACAAACATGAAGCAAATGCGTTTTGCATGTATGATCTATACAGAAAAAATAGCAAGCGAAATGTTTTGCCAGCTCAAAGTAACATTCTGACCACTACTGCAGCCGTGCCTCCAGTGCGCTGCCACAAACAGGAATTGCCTCACAGCTTCACACAGCTCAGTGGTGATCTTATAATTTCGTCCTCAATTCTCCTCTGCATGTCATTGAACAAAGAGCTAACAGGGAATAGCACATGCTCTACAGCTCAGGGCAATTAAATACCTTGCTCTGATCTCAAGAGCAGGTCTCCATATCTTTCAGTGGAGACTTGATGCTTGTAAATACCTTTAAGAAAAACATGAATAAAACACACACAGAGAACAACAAACCAACAAGCAAAAAAAAAAAAAAAAATCAAAGAAAAAAGAGCCAGAAACCTGAAAACTAGAACAAGTCAAAATAAAGAAAACAGCAAATGCAAAGTCACACAAGTATGGGGCAGGTATTAGAATTCTCCTTGGATCATGTTTTTCTCTGACCACTACTTGTGCCTACTCATTGCAGGGAGGTTGGATTGCAGAGCCTTTAAAGGTCCCTTCCAACCCAAATTATGCTATGATTCTATCATGCTGTGATGATGATCGATGTTAAGGATCTCTGCTTACAGCAGAAGTGACCATCATGGACAGGCTTGAATTGAGCCATCTATTAAAATCAAGCACATTCTTCCCTGTTTCCTAACCTGCAACAGTAAGATTTTCTTCTCTGCTCTATTAGGCAAAATTTGCTATGGAGAGCATTGCTGCCAGCATGGCCTCCTTCCACTTTCATGCTCTATTATTACTGAACACTGGCACTGATCAGTGATGACTTGACAGTGCTTATACTTACAAAATCACAGGGAAACCTAATTACAATATGTATTTACAAGTGCAGATCAGAAATACTTGTTCCTTTCATAGGTACTGACAGTTCCAAGCATTTTTATAGATCACATCAGCACTGAGGGGAAGATAAAAATGAAAATTGTGTAAAGAAGAGCTAAAAGTGATTTTAAAATATACTGGTAAAATCAATAAGAGTTATTTCTCAAATTTTTAAGACCTTGTATTGAATACGTGTCGCAAGTGAACATAAAAAAGCAAAATGCCTTATTGGGGGTTCTAGAAAGCCTAAAGCAACAGAAAGTAAAAGTGGGGAGGAATTCTTAGTTTATGCTCCCTCAGGGTGGTAAGATGAACAAGAGAGAAAAAAATTAACTAAACACCTTTATGATTCATCAGAGAAATTCAAATATTTTCTGGGCAGGAGTATTTCTCCCTTTTCATGTTCTCCTATCTGCTTGTGTATTCACCATTCTAAGATTGTCTGTACAGAGAGACTGTTTAGCATTTTCTGCAACAGAAGAATTAAAAAAAAACAATTAAGGGATTTCTAATCTTCCTACTTACAGGTTGTGCACTAGATTCCCATTGATCTGTCCTACAGTTCACAGTTTTTCAAGGTAAGGAGGTGAAGTCATTGCCATTGATAGAAACTGGCTTTATTAAAAACATAATTTTTTTTAAAAGGTGGGGAAAAGGCTGACCTTTTTTTAAAAATTATTACTTAATACATGGAGATATAAAATGAATGGACAATTACTAAAAAATTGAATGTGCAAAGACTAAAGAGTGGAAACAGTCTTTATGTACACCATTGAACTTTCACCCCTTAAACTTCTTAAAAAGAAGAACCACTTCATAAAAGTGTTTTCCTCAGAGATGAAGTGTTTAGAATTTGCCTCCAGCTTCAGCAGACTGTGAAACATGAGCATCCAAGGTAAGAGCAATCTGTATGACAGCATCCCTTTGAGGCATCTGAATGCATCTTTTTGCAGAAGCCTGGTAAAACACCTCCACACTACCTTAATAACAAACTGGCCATGTATCACAACATTGCAAAAAATATATGAAAAAATTCTACAGTCCTTCATTTTACATGCCCCATCTTTGTCACATAACACTTCCAATAAATATTAATAGACACAATCCTCTTGGAGTAGCTCTGTGATGGTAATTAGTACAATGCTTCCTATTTCAGCCAGGAAACTAAAGGATTTTGAGACAGCTGGAGAAACTGAATTTGGGAGCCTGAGACTGAGAATTTTAATGACTCCAGGTGAAGGCAAGTTCAATACTTTGCCCACATAAATATATATGCCGAGAATCTGTGAGTCTCCAGTTTTGAAAACCATAACTATGGTACTTATAAATTTGGGGCATTTTCCTCTCTTAGGGGCTTTCCTAAACTTAATGTAAGTTCAGAGATACTCTATCTACACATAAATATTTCCTTCACCTCTTCTGTCTTCACTACAAAACACTTCCCAAGGAACTGCTCGAACATTTCCAAGAGGATTCTAACAGAGACAAGTACTTTGCTTGGCAGTGTAGGCTTGTATTTGCTGTTCACTTCCTCTGTCTCATCCTTCTGCAAACAATTTTGGACCTGACCAGCTCAGTGCCACAAGACTGTTAATACTATCTAAAACAAGTCCCAACTTTTTGCCAAATGCCAAAACAAGACTAACATTTTGCCAAATGCCATTTTGTGTCCCCATAAAACAATCCAATGTTTCAACACCAATCTTGTAGCAGAAATACTATGTGGCATCAGCCAACAACTATTACTCATCTGTAAGTCATTTTTCTTCAGAAACATGCATGAACTAGGAATCTAATCCCTCTAAAAAATCCCAAAGAGTTTGCATTAAACAGGATTAAAACAGAAGCCCACTGTTCTTTAAGGATGATAGAGGCATGTGTCCCATTGGTCTCAGACATTGCTCTCATACAAGCTCTGCCAAATTGTTTTGGGGAGAAGCGAGAAAAGCTTCCCACCACTCATTCAGCTTCCCACTTGAATACCAATTTTCAAGTGTAAGAATGAGAAATTAACAAGTGTGACCCTGTACTACAGTGATGCCATTCAGTTCATGGAGAAAACAACTCAGTTTTAGATAAATGCAAACTTTACAATTGCTTCAATTTTTGCAGGTTCCTTTAAAATAAAAGGCTAATTAATTACTATGACAGAATGTTTTACATATTGTAACACAGGACCCTAACACAAAGAAAACCTCTATAAAAGTTGATATAAAGAGGCGAACTGCATTCCTGAAATTTACTTAAATAAACTTTCAGTAACAAATATTGGTGCCTAACAAGGAGAAGTTCCCTGATATAACTGTGACAATAGTACTCAGAGAGCAGTTCGTGCATTTCAAAATACTTAACTTCTTTTACTCCACACAATTTGTCCTTTGAAAAATAATACCAGTATGGAATTTAAAGACAACTTTCAAAAGTAGGATTACTGTACATTTTGCAAAGGTACACACTTATAAAATATCCCAGAGGGAATCAATGTGAAGCATGGGGAAAAATAAGGATGCGCAGTTCCGCATCAGTAAGCACAAATTTCTAAAGGGACGTGAACAGCACATTCAAATCTGTAAAAACATTGCTACAGAGCGCCAACCTGAATAAATTTTGTGAGAGGTGGGTAAAAACACACGTAAAATGGAAGCAAAGACAAGGTGGCACAACCATGACTTTGGCTTTTGCTGCTTGAGTGTTTTCCTTTAGGTCAACTGCTCAAGAAAATGTGCACAATTTATGCTTTCATGAAGAACTGGAGGAGCAAAGGTATTCACCTACACAAAACTAAATTCTAAAAAGGATATTGGTATGCTTAAATATTTATTAGACGTGCCTCTCAGGTAACTTCTTTAGCTAGAGACCCAATGTTTTTAGTTTCTTCATACTTATTTTTCTGTCTTTAACACCAAATTCTGAATATGGTTAAAAATACATCTCACCCAAGTGAAAAAGACAGAAATGCACATGGGAGTAAAATACACAGTGTTAACACTAACCTCTCTCAGTCATTAGTTCTAATGGATCACATCAGTAACTACCTATTAAAAAGGTTAGATCCTCCTAAACCAGTGTCTATACATTCTACAGAAGGTCAGTGATTACAGACTTCTACAGGAAGGAAACTGCGAGTTCAAAAATGCACAGGATAGAATCAAAGAATCATGGAATGGTTTGGGTTGAGAGGGACCTTAAAGATGATCCTGTGGGCAGGGATGCCCTTCACTAGACCAGGTTGCTCAGGGGCCCTTCCAACCTGGCCTTGAACACTTTTGGGGATGGAGCATCCGCAGGTTCTCTGGGCAGTCATGATCCTTAGTCAAGCACTTACTGAGTCTCTCATGCTTTGCCAGTGAGGTGGTAAACAAAAGGCTGTGAGGGAACATAGCCAGGAGAGGTGACACACACTGGCCAAAGGAATATTTCACAACATGGAACATCTTGCCTAGTATATAAAGTTAGGGAGTTACCTGGAAATGGGTCTGATAAGTGATTGGGAATGGTCTGGCATCTGCCAGTGAGTGGGGAGCAATTGTACTGTACTTGGCACTTGTTTTTCCTTGAGTATTATCCCTTTTCTAGAAAAACCCTATTATTTTTAGGTATTTTACTTTGTTTCAGCCGCTTAACTGTTCTAATCTCAAGCTAAAAATTTCCCTTTTCATTCTCCTTCCCGCTCCACAAGGGTGGGGGTGCAATGGGGGGTGGGAACAAGTGTGTGCCTGATGCTTAGTTGCCATCTGGGCTTATGATGACAGTCAGTTAAGCCAGTGATATAAAGATACAGAAATTTGATAAAGACTAAAATGACTTAAAAATTAAAAACATAAAGTGATAAAAAGTGATGAAGTGATAAATGGCAAAAGATAAAGTGTGTTTAGCTTTTCTGCTTGCAAACTCCACCTCACACTTCAAGTGTTTCTACTGAGAAAAAAGCACCTTGTTTAGTTCAGTATTTGCTGGTACTCGAATTTTCTTAGATAGATGAGCAGTAGAGCCAGTTTTAAGCCAGTAGCAGAAACTTGAATTTCGTCCAAGCAATCATTTGATTTCTGCCAGAAGAATCCCGTTCCAAGTTGCTGGTGTTTCCTTACTTGGCACTGCATTGTGCTACTTTAATGTATGCCAAATGTAGAACTCTTGCTGCTACTGCTGGTGTAGCATTTGCTTCTAAGAGAAGGAGAAGGTGCAGCTGCTAACAGGAGATATTGGCAAAAAACAGGTTCATCATCTTCCTTCTTAGCTTAAGTATTTTCCCATTATACCTTCCTCTTAATGGGAAAATCAGGAAACATTGCTGCTAAATTATCATGGTCTCAAGTGGCTATTGCATATTTCCTGAGAAATGGCATTGCACTGTGACTTCCACTGCTCCTGAGAAGACCTGGGAGAAGAGTTCAATAATCAAAACATCAGAAAATCACTTATAAACCCACTGGAAACTGCTCTTATTTCAAAATTGGTCAGTAGGACTACTACTTCATGTTCTCGCCTTTGTAATTTCAATATACTTCTAGCTGATATTAGGATCTGAATCTAGAATGAGCGGAGATTAACACAGCATGTCATTTGAAAGCTGTGATTATAAATTTCCAGTTGGAATGCACATTTATTTTGGTTCCATTAATTCTGCAAGAATAGACATAGGAAATAATGTGAGGGTAGGAAGAAAAGAAAGTAGAACTGAAAATAAGAAATCTTATGTTGCAAAGTCTATTGCCGAGTGGATATTTCTAGGAATAATTGCCAACCTAAAATTCCAGGACTATATAAAAATCTTTAGGGATTGTAGGTTTCTGGACCTAAAATCTTAAAGTCCAGATACGCTGGAGACAAAAATGCTGCTACCAAACAGTCCAGCACCTTTTAGAACAATCCTAGGTCTGAAGCCTTACAGTCTTAACCTTTTTCTTCTTTATAAGTCTAATTATTATAGTAAAATGTACACAACACTGTCTCACATTTCAAACCGCTTTCCATTTTCTTTGATTGCTTTGTTGGGTTTAATACATGCCAAAGATGAAGGGGAGGTTCAGAGAGAGGGAGGGAGTGTGTGTGTGTGTGTGTGTGTGTGTGTGCACGTGTGGGCATGTGTAGGGAGGAGGAGCAGACAAGAAGACACAGTTTTAAACCTGGAAATTTCTTGCAGACAGAGGAACCTCCGTTGACATCAAAGAAAGCTATTTAACTAAGCAGCGCTAACAACTGAACCTTGTGAGAAGGCTTATTCTCTACTAAACCAAAATCTACACCACAGCACCTGGATTAAGCTCCTGGTGTGCCTGATGGTTCAGCCCAATGAGGAGAAGCTGTCCTAAGGAAAGAGGATGTCAGGCCATGGCATTTGAAGCTCACCCAGGAATCCTGTTCAGTAGTATTCAGTGTGTGTGCTGACGGCACTGGTGGCACAGTGAAAGCATTCCTGATGAGGAGCTGCTACAGCAAGCAGGCACAATCCCCATTTCTGGGGGCAATTATGTTGCCTGTATAGCCAGATGACAAGCTGGCAAGCAGATAATGCACAAGAAGTAAATTCTCCATGAACATGCAGTGAACAGTGAACAGATGCAGAGAGCATCTCCATGAGCAGCCGCAGTAGGACATCACAGTTTGAGGGATCCCCCATTCTGCTGGGGGGGCTAACTAGGAGTAAGACTGCTGCCTATACTTAGCCCATTATAAAAATGTTCTGTAGTAAGAATTACCATCTAAAAAGAATTAGCATTTTAAAAACTTGCTAAAAGATTTTTCTGTAGTGCTTGATGCTAGGATGAGGCAAAAAGAGAAGGGAGAAGTAAGGACAATCCAGACCAAATGATAATATTTTATGATATCAACATGTTCCTAATAATAGATATTTTAAATTACTCTAGAATTGGACTTCTAATCTATCCAGTATATTAAATTTCAAATAATAAGTATTAGATGTTAGGATCAGATCTCTAAAATTCAGAAGTTCACCATATAATATGGAAATGCATGTACATTTGTTACCCCTGTCCTGTTGAAACATTGTTGGACTGTTGACCTTGGAAGTACTTAATATTTTAAGATTTGAGGTTACTGTGATATCTGTTAATACCTGATACATGATGGTTATTATGAGTGCAATTGGTGAGGGGGTGAGGGTTTTTTTAGCTCTGTTGTGTATCACCTAACGTTCCTAGGAAAGCTAACTGATAATTGCTTCCATTAGAAAGGAAAAGGGGGAGGGTAAGAGCAAAATCCCACGTAATCAAGGTTGATTGTGAGAACTATTGTAGTGGTATCACCACATATTGCCAACCCTTGGAAGTGTAATACAAGAGGAATGTTTGATGTACTGAAAATTCTGTTTTTCTATAATCTTATTGTGATATTTAATAAAAGTTGCTGAAGGAGCTACATACAAAACTCTTTTAATATGGTAACCATTATTTTTCCCGTAATCAAAATTACTACATGTTTTGGATGTATCTTGTATTAACCAACTACAGTACCTCAAAATTTAAGAGGTGTTCTGCTTCCTGTTAATATTGTTCCCGAAATCACCACAGACAGAATCAAAGTTCTTCTATCTTAAAATAGATTTTCTCCTTTTCTTTGCTAGACTTCATCCAGTATTTTGAAAACTATTTTTAGGGTTTGTGGGAGGAATGTTCTACAATCATTCATCCTCTTGCCTCTGTCAGTTCTTAAATGTGTGAGTCAGGGGAGCTCTGATGTGACCATGCTTCTCAGATGATTTGTTTATGCCTTAGGGTTTGTATACATGTGCGCTTCACAACGTGTTTGCAAGGGAAAAATATTTCCTGCATCCATACGTACAAAGAGCTTTTTTGCATAAAAGTCATTTATGATAGCTCCTGAGACTATAACTGGGAGCATGGGGGAGGAGCCTCATTATATATTTAGCCTCATTATATTTTGAGCTTCTGTTTTGATGTATTTTTAATCCTGTTATTGGCTGATGCAGATTAGTGGTTTTGATGCAGTATATGTCTTCAAAGATATTATACCACTTGGCTCAGAAGCTGAACCAACTTGCAGCGCAGTGAGCTTGCAAGTTGCTTGCAATCAGCTGCTGCTCGTGCACAGCAGTAGATTCAGGAATGTTAAACTTGTGAATTAAAATCAGGTATATCAATCAAGGAAACATCAAAATATAGGGCTGGTACTTCAGAGTTTCTTTGCCCCTTAAGACTTTTTGCATAGTTAAACTGAAAAAACTATGTTTTGTTTTCATGGAGGGGAAGGGAAATATCACCCCCATTTTTAAAATTAAGATCTAGGGAACTATAGCCCAGGAGTCTCATCTCTGTCCCTGGGAAGACCATGAAGAAGATCCCCTCTGAAGATTTGCTAAGACACATAAAAGGCAAAGAGGCGAATCAAAGCCGCCCTTTTACTAAGGGCAAATGGCTCCTGAGCAGTGAAGTGGCATTCTATGACAGGGCAGCAACAATCAACACAGGAAGACAGACAAATGTCATCTGACCAGAGTTCTGTAAGGCCTTCAGTATGGTCCCACATTACATCCTTATCTCCAAACTGGAGAGACGTGGATTTGATGGATGAGCTATTTGGTGAATAAAGAATTGTGTCCATCCAGGTGACTGGATGGACACTGGCAGAGGGTTGTGGTCAATGGCTCTACATTCAGCTGTAAGTCAGTGACAAGTGGTGTCCATCAGGGCTCTGACTGCTGCTCTTTAATTTCTTTGTCAATGACACAGACAGTGAGATTGAGTGCAGACTCAGAGAGTCTGCAGATGACACCAAGCTGACTGATGCAGCTGACACACCCACAGGACAGGATGCCAATCCAGAAGGAGCTGAACAAGCTCAAGAATTGGGCTCATGGAAATCCCATGAGGTTTAACAAGACCAAGTGCAAGGTTCTGCACCTGGGTCAGAGCAATCCCCAGAACCAGGTCAGGCTGGGGGATGAACAGATGGAGAGCAGCCCTGTGAGAAGGACTTGGGGGTGCTGGTGGGTGAGAGGCTGGACATGACCCAGCCATGGGCACTGCCAGCCCAGAGAGCCAAACGTGTCCTGGGCTGCATCCAGAGCAGCGTGGGCAGCAGGGCCAGGGAGGGGATTCTGCCCCTCTGCTCTGCTCTGGTCAGAGCCCACCTGGAACCTGCATCCAGCTCTGGGGTCCCAGCACAGGGAGGACATGGACTGTGGGAGTGATCCAGAGGGCAATGAAGATGGTCAGAGGGCTCTCCTGCAAAAATAAACTGAGAGAATTGGGGTTGTTTATCCTTGAGAAGATAAGTCTTCAGGAACACCTCATTGAGGCCTGTCAGTACCTTAAGGGGGCTTATGAAAAGAAGGGAGAGGGCATGTAGTGACAGGAAAATGGGCAACGTTTTTAAACTGATAGTGCTGTTTTATCTTGGATGTTAGAAAGAAATTCTTTACTCAGAGGGTAGTTAAGCACAGGAGCACAGTGTCTGCCCATGTTCTCCCCCTCATGAGGAAGATGTAGGCTGCAATGAGCTCTCCCATCAGTCTCCTCTTCTCCAGGTTGAACAGACTAAGTGATCTCGGCCACTCCCCATACAGCTTCCCCTCAAGGTCATTCACCATCTTCATAGCTCTCCCTTGGACACTCTCTAACAGTTTAATGTCTTTCTCATATTTTGTTGCCCAGAACTTCCCCCAGCCCTGGAGGTGAGGCTGCCCCAGCTCAGAGCAGAGCAGGACAATCCCCTCCCTTGCCCAGCTGGCCATGCTGTGCCTGGTGCCCCCAGGACAGGGTTGGCCCTCCTGGCTGCCAGGGCACTGCTGACCCATGTTCCACTTGCCAGGACCCCCAGGTCCCTTTCCATAGCACTGCTTACAGCATCTCATTCCCAGTCTGTCCATACATCCAGGGTCACCCCATCCCAGATGCAGGATCTGGCACATCTTTGTTATAATTCATACAGTCGGTGGCTACCCATCTATGCTTTGCTGAGGTCACTGCAGGCACTTTCTGTCTTTGAGGGTGTCAACAGCTCCTCCCACTGTAGTAGCATTAATTATCAACATTATTCTCTTACTGAGTCCCAAACAGCACTGTACCAGCTACTGAGAAGTAATTAACTCTACTTCAGCTGAAACCACAGCACTGACATTCCACATTCAAATTATTTTCTTCTTATCACATTTTGAAATAAATTACTTGATTGAAATTACTTTGCAGCTGTCTACAGTATTTAATTGTACAGTACTGTATTTCAGTACTGTAGTTTCAATACTACAATATTGAAATGCCCTCAATACTGGCTTTATGAACCACTGTGTTACAGCTCCATAGTTGCCATGTACCATCCTCTCCATAAATTTGGCCACCACTCCAAGGCCTTTCTCTTAATCTTAGTAGTACATATCTTGCCTAGCAAACAGTATTAACCATGCCTATTGAGCTAGGAAAAAGGAGAAAATTAGCTCATGTGAAATGCTGATCCAATGAGATTAGTATTGTTTTTTGACAAGAATTACACAGCAGATGCTGTCTTTTGCTAGCAATGCAACTTGGCCACAGTTCAGCCGGTCATGTCTGTGGCTTCCCATATGCTGTATTTTATTTTATGTTTCTACTGAAGAGAGAAGGTGACTAATACAGATTCTTGACCTGCATGGCAGCAGACTTGCTCTGGCTAAAAATGGCTCTTTCTATCACCCCTCTGCAAGAAAGGGAGGTGCCGTCCACACAAGAGGGAGGAGTTAAGTCAACTCTGGGAAAGTGGACTTCTGAAAATGGCCTAAAGATATGAGCTGAATTTTAGCCAGACATTTTCACAGCTGGCAGGTGCAGCTTTTACTTGTATACTACTAATCCACATTAAAAGGTTATTTCATACGGGATATTAGAAAACATTATTCACCATGAAACAGGCTGCCCAGGTATGAGGTTGAGAATACCAGCCTTTGGGGTATTTTGAAAGACAGGTAGACATGCCACTTAGGGACATGATTTAGTGGTGAACTTGGCAGTGTTAGTTTTATGGCTGGACTTGATGATCTTAGAGGTCTTTTTCAGCTTAAATGATTCTACAATTAAATGCAGAAAATGCCACTAATGCAGTTGTCTCACACTTTAAGTATGATAAAATTCTTAATTGTACAAAGCACTTATTTATACTTCATTGTACAAAGCAACAAGGGAACAGAAAACTTCAACTCATCAGTCCAGCTATTAAAAAATAATTATGACCCTTTGAAAATATCTTGAATTAATTGGCAGAAGTTAAACAGGAAAGAAAACAAAAAAGTTGCAACCTATCATCTATTATGCTTTTTTAAGCTTTAGAGCTAGGTGCTTTTCTTTTCAAAACCAGTTTCTGACCACAGCATCACTTCCTACATTCTCCTTCATTTCTTACTTTTTCAGTCATCATCCTCTTTCCTTCCTTCTATTTTCTCCAAATAAGATTTATAAGTAAGAATCATTACAAATTAGTAAAAGGAGATTTTACAAAGGAAGTACAAAATATACAGGTGTAAGAAAGCAAAAGTGAAGGTGACTGCCCGTAGGAGTAGACTGAAATGTTATATTTTGACTATAGTACTGTAATAAGTGGTAAAATGACAGCAGTATCTGACCAGCAGTGCAAACACGAAAGTAAACTTACTACATGCATAAAATCTTACATTTACTTTGAGATTTTTTCCAAATTAATTCTTCAGTGTTTTGAAAGCAGTGGCTGATGCTCAACAATTTTATTTGCTTACTGGTTGCTACTGCTTATGGGTTTCCAACATGTTAAACCAGGCATAAAATTATTTTAAATGGAAGATTCTGGTCCACGGCCAGCTTGTACTTTGTCAAGGCTCCACCAATGGCCCAGATATGCAATGCCTTTTACATTCTGGCAGGAAATTCTTCCCCCTCTCTCTCAGGGCTTTGGGAAGTAGCTGCAACATACTGCTTCAGTTCCCAATTGCTTAGAAAACAGGCAGTGCCTTTTGGCACTGCAGAGCTGGAATCAGCACAGAACAACTACTCTGTGATGCCTGTCCTTGTGGACAGTGAATTAATCAAGGTCTGCTTTCAGTAGACTCAAACTAATTACGTAGTTCTTTGTTAACTGTGATATTCACAGAGTAAATATCTCAATGACCAAGTCAGTGTGATTCATAAAATAATTACAGATCATCATCAGGATACAAGATTTTTATCCAAAGCCTGTGAATGGAGCTTTGGGAAGTTCATCCTTGTGAGCCATTCCAGCGGTGCTGCATCCAGCCCTCTAGAAAGAAACCTTTATAATCCCTCTACAAATCACCACTTATGAGGACTTGCATCAAAATAAACAATTTGTTTTCAGTGTGTTAGGAAAGTACACCTCATCTTCAAAATGAGTTTTTATGCAGGAGAAGGAGAGATGGGAAGGAAGAGCAAGAGAGCTCAACTAGTGACAGATTGTACAATACTGGCTTCAAGTTGGCATGTCACAATACCGTGCTGAATGACACAGCAGCTTCTGAAAAGACATACTTGTAATTGAAAATTCAGAACTAGGCTCTGAAACTGGGCCATTCAAGTCATTAATTTCCTCCACTGAACCAGGTGCAACTTCATATGACTGCCCAAATCCCCCAATTTGTGGAGGTCTCTCTGCAGGGCCTCTCCCTGCCCTGGAGGGAGTCAACAGCTCCTCCCAGTTTTGTATCGTCTGTGAACTTGCTCAGTATCCCTTCCAGTTCTGTGTCCAGGTCATTTATGAAGGTGTTGAAGAGCAGAGGGCTGAGGATGGGGCCCTGGGGAGCCCCTCCAGTGACAGGTCCCCAGTCTGATGTCCCCCCATTCACTGGAACCTTTGTGCCTGACCCATGACCCAGCTGCTCACCCGCCCCATGATGTGTTTATCCAGCTGTGAGCTGCGCATTAGGTCCAGAGGGATCCTGTGAGAGACAGGATCAAAAACTTTACTGGCTTTCCTTGGCCAGCTGGGTGGGTTACCTGGTCATGAAAGGAAACCAGGTCCAACAGAAGATTAGGCTTTGCTCTCAAAGCCGTGCTGGCTGTGACTGGTGACTGCATAACCCTTGGTGTTTTTCAGTAATTCCCAGAATAATCTTCTCCATAATTTTACCAGTAACTGAAGTGAAACTGACAGGCCTGTATCTTCCAGGGTCCTCCTTTTAATCCTTCTTAAAAAGCAGGATGTTTGACACATTTCAGTCAAATACGAACTCTTCAGATTCCCAAGATCACTCAAAAATCATTGAGAGAAACCTCACAATGACAAGAGACAGTATGGAGTATTTTTGTATTCTCAGATGAATCCCATCATGCCCCACAGATTTGTAGGGATCCAGCTGAAGCAGCAGATCCCAACTTCAGCACCAGCTGAGGGTTTATGATTGTCATACCCACAGTGCTCCCTCTCAAGACACTGGGAATCCCAGACCCCATAATCAGAGGGGTCTGAAGACAGAGGCAAAGAAAGCATTTGACAACTCTGGCTTGTCCATTCACGAGTTGATCATCCTTGTTCTGCAACAGGCCAATCTGATTTCTGCACTGCCTTTGGCTATTGATGTATTTTTTTAAAACTCCTTTTTTTTGTTCCCTGCAGTTTTGGCCAGCTTCAAGTCCAGCTGAGCTTTGGCCACACCATTTTTCTCTCTACAGTGGTGAGCAGCCTCTCTGTATAGTTTCCATCTCACCTGACCTTGCTTCCATTGGGCTTACACCTTCCTTTTTTGCCTTGCCACCAAAAGAAGATCCTTGCCCAGCCAAGCCAGCCTCCCACTTTTCCTGCTTAACATTTGACATTTGGGAGCTCCTGTGCCCTTCCGAGGGGGTGCTTAAAAAGTGACCAGTACTGGTGTACCCCAGCACCTTCAAAAGCATTTCCTACAGGAAATTAATTTCCTGCAGGAAATTGAATAGTTCTCTGAGAAGCATGAAGTCTGCTCTCCCCATGCCCAGGGCTGAAATTTTGCTGTCACATTTCCTCCTGACAACAGAAATTTTAAACTTGATTTCTTCATGGTCACTCTGGCCAAGCACAAATGACAACTTCACACATGAGACCTTCTCAGTTAGTGAGCAACAAAAAAAAAAAAATCAAAACCTGAACAGGCACAAACCAAAGAATTCCAGGAAGGATTCTGGTAGATTTGTTTCTTCATCTACAGATTGACTAGAGCAGAAAATACAGACCTTGCAATATTACATAAGAATATGAATATTTTGCCTTTTGTGAAGTTATATTCAGCAAACAATTTTTTTTTAAAAAAGGGCCAACAAATGAGAATATTTAAAAAAATTGAAGCAAATGCCTCAGGATTACCACAAGTAAGGAATAAATTAGAGAACTTAGATTAATATAACAAGATTGCTTACCAAGCAGGCCAAGAATTATTCATGAAGCAAAGAGGTAAAGGCCCAATTCAGAGTTGCTGAATTTCTCCAGTACCATTTCGAGTATTCAGTATGGCTGAATGAATGAGTTTGTCCCATTCCTGAAGACTCTTTGTACCCTAAGTGTATACCCAGCCATAGCACAGATACTACCACGAAAAAACTTCGGAGATATTTGGTTTAATTGCGATAAAATTAATATTATGAATCTCACATTGAAAAAGAAATGTTCCATGAATATTTTTTGGCAGAACTTGCTCACTACTCTACAAGAAAAGTGTAAGCACATCGTAATATTCAAGCTACAACTATACCTTGAGGCATCCTATAGTGACTAGAATGGAAATATGCCAACTTTGTGTGTTGTCACTGGACTGCTGCCAGCTTCAGATGTTGGAAATGGCATAAATAGGACTAAATTTGTTTTTCAGGCATTCTATAGTTCCAAAGAAAGAACATCTGACCAAGTGAAGCTGATAAGGAAACACATAAAGATGATGAAGTCAGAGGAAGCTCTAATGTTTCTGCACAAATATAATTTTGGCCTTGTTGCATCAGCAACAAAGCAAGTCCTTAGGGTCCCAGCTGCCCACCTCACGGACCAATACCCAGAAAGATTCAGGAGCCCCCCAGTACACACAGATTTTACCCCATAG
Source organism: Fringilla coelebs (assembly GCF_963513975.1). Lineage (NCBI taxonomy): Eukaryota > Metazoa > Chordata > Aves > Passeriformes > Fringillidae > Fringilla > Fringilla coelebs. Next base: position 37,080,770 of record NC_140031.1, read on the forward strand.
ACAATTCCACTGCCTAATACAGGTGGCATGGCGTATTATCCCTATCCTGTGCAGCCCCTCACCATCATTCCCAATGAACTCCATCCTTCTCCAAGCTATCAATGAAGTGCTGTCCTCTGTCTCAAGGCAAGGAAGCAGCCATACCTGCTACCAGCCAAGGCAGCAGAGGTGTGACCAACAGCCCTGGTGGCACAGCCACAGGCCACCACTGTCACACCTCCATCAGATCCTGAGGCACAAAGGGATGTGTGTAGCACATGTAGCAACGCTGTGGTTCCTGTTCTTAACACTACCTTGCTAAAAACTTCAGCAAGAACAAAACCTGAGTCCTGCCTCCATCCCAGGAGACAAGGGACCCCATAAAGAGTGGGGGGAGTGGGTGTGCAGGTGTGTATGAGGAAATGAAAACACTCCCTGCTCAATGACATCATAGGTAGATAGACTTGATTCAAGACCAGAGATGTTAAATGACAGAGACTTTAGTTACACATCAAAAGATAATGGGCCAGAAAGGTTTCTGTTTTAAACAGTAGTTCAGGAGCCAAATAATTGAGCTGAAAATTTCAGATAACGATAGCAGCTTCCAGCCTTCAAGGATCTTCAGAATAATTTTAATCCATTGCTCCTAAATTAAAAAAAAAAAAAAAAAAAAAAAACCCAACCAAAAAACAAAAACCACCTAAAACCCTGTGCCGAAAAGAAAAAAAAAAAAAAAACAAAAAAAAAAACGCCTCTTAAAAATAGAAAACAGATCAATATATTAGAACACGTCCTTTCTGCATATGGCTGAGGCATACCTCAGTGCAGAATTTCATACATACACTGTATGTGGTAATACTAGCCGTGGATCTGGGTAATCACTGCTTGAGGAAGGATAACTTTGCTAAATTATGTTGAGTTCCATTAAAAATTAAAAGTTCTCCACAAGTGACACATCTATGTTTCTGCCTTTCTCCCCTCAGACTCATACAGCTTCTTTAAAATAAACAAATAAATGCATTGAAAGCCACAAATAAATAAGTAAATGTTTTTACAACCAAATAATAAAATGTACTGATTCGCATTTACCAAAAAACCTTTGCTGATACAAGGACATCTTTGTGAACAGTAATTCTTCCTTTAGTATTACTGTATAGAATTCAGTGAAGTAGTGAGCAGCAATCAGAAGTATGTTCATAATAATCCTTTCTATAAAATGTTTCATGAGAGACTGCATACCCCAAAATGTCTCTGTCTTTAGCTGAAATAGGTGTGTTTAGAGACTTATGCTTAAATTCACTTTACAACACTTTCATACAGGCTAAATTAGGTTTATGAAAATGGAAGAAGCTAAAAACTTGCTCTTAAATTACTTACAAAAATCATGTTATTAATGGGCTTGATTACTTTTAGTTCAAAAGCAGAGTAAGACTTGTATCTTCAAAAACACTGACGTCCTATTCTCAGAAAATTATTTAATATTAAAATAAATTTCCAATCGAACACTCTCTCCTTCAAAGTGCTTTCAAGCATCCTTTTGTTATGATAAAAAGAAAATAATACAAAAATAGGACTGACACACTTTTGTGACCTTTATTTAAATAATATTACCTACATTGAAAGATCTATTTCAGTAAACGTGCATGCCTGGTACCTTTATATTTGTCTCCTCCTAAGCACAACAGTGGATTAAGGAAAACGCAGCCTTGCAAATTCTCTTTAAATTGATAATTCGCTCTGTTTTAAGCAGCACAGTCAATACCCACGCCAGCACTCTCGGCCCTGACCTACCCTGCGCCGTGCAATCACAGACATCTGCATTTGAAGGCAGAACTTCGCCCGCAAGATGAACTGCTAAGGTGAAAATGTGTACCAAAATCCCTCCTCAGGCATAATTTAGAGTAGCAAAGAATGATCTTCAGTTCCAAACTAGTCAGGATTTTTGCTTGCTAATTTTTGTTGGTAAAACCTGAAGCCAAACTGGCACTTCAGCCATTACACACATTGAAAACTATTGGGCAAGTGCACTAGATTTAAAATAGCAACTAGGAAACTACTGACAAACTAAATAAAAAAATCCATTTTAATATCTGGATTTTTTTTCCTTTAGATTAGTTGTCTGTAGTGGCTAATCTTCAAACATGCTATCCAATTTAACCATGTCATTACAATAAATATACATATCTAATTATTTAAGTAATTAAATATCACCAAGCCTGGGTTCAATAGTTCCATTTCCATTTCCTAAAGCTAGACATCATTTCCATTTGTGCTCTGTTTTAACAAGATGGGCACTAGAATTCAACTGAAAAGTAAACAAAATAAATGTCTATTAATTAAAATTCAACTATGACTTGGAAATGAGTTGGAAGTGTGGATCATCTACAGTACTACTTTCATGCATGTTCCTGTACTTATATCTTTTTCTTATAATTTCTTCAGTTCTTATCAGTTTCTGAAATTTGCACAAGACATTGAGGTTAACAATCTTTGTAACTGTTCAAGGAAAAGCTATTGCTGCAAATATTGTATATAAAAATATTATTAAAAGTAGACATCTTTTCTAAAGTTTGTCATGTTGGAAAGGGTTGTATTTTTTTTAATATGGTGCTATTAAACAATACAAATTTCATATTCCACTAGGTATTTAATTATTTAATCCTTAATATTGTGCAGGAAAAATGAAGCAAAACATCTATAACAACTACTGATAACACTCTGTTATGGCAATAGGATAGTTGGTAACTTTCCCTTTTTCCTTGATTACAACTCAGATTCTCAGACTGGACTAATATCACAGGAAACTCCAGCTTATTACCTGTTTGCACCCGGTATAAAATCAGCTTTATTGTAGTACATAAAACAAACAACCCCAGCATTCTGAGTGCTTGAATAAGACTGTCTTTGTGAGAACTATGTAGCTTTACACAAATTATTTATTTGGCCTGACAGCAGTTCAGGTTTCTTGAATAAAATTTGCTTTCAAAGCTCATGTGATGCTCATGTGATTTAGGTAGTGAATCCTCAGTTTCCTGAAGAAACATTACTGAAGATGCCAGGTGTAACATTTAAATTAGCCATTGTTCTTACTGAAAGCCCAAGACTGTCAGTAGGTCTGTACCAGCAGAGCGGGATACAATATTCCAAACCTCTGTTAACACAGCAAGCTGAGAAACCACTTACAGTATGTTTTAAAAAATGAAGACCAGCACCAAAATGAAGTCATGCCTCTGATAAAATTACTCTCTTCAGTGTAAGCTAACAAAACAGCAAGAATGCACAAGTATTTCAGAGCAACTGCTGTTATGCACTGTTCATGTGCAGAGTCCAGAGTCCAAGCATAAGTCAGGAAATAAAGGTGACTCATGTATAGTCCACGTACCTTCGACATCTCCTCCACTGTGTTGCTTTCACTGACTGCATTGGAACCACTCAGTTGGCTTCACTCACCTTAATGCACACTGGAATCGTTTTTCAAAAAGAGCTTACCATTTCTCCATACCAGAACTGCTAGATATAAATTTCTGTTTCTCACCCTGAGCTGGTGAAGTGATTTGCACCTGAAAACTGATCTCTTTCCTGCATCCTTTCCTATGATGTTTTGCATAGAAAATCTGCTTCAAGGGGATGTTGCTAACTGGTTGAACAAACAGAAGTTGTACACGCCTTAATCTAAAATTTAAAAAATTATGCAAGCTCTGTGTATTATTCACGGTATGGTTTTGCCTAAAGCTGATGCAAATCATAACCCTATTCCCACAGTAACATAGATTAGCTGTAAAGTACTACAAATAACTTCTAACTTCCCTCCAAATCCACTCTGCTAGGAGTTGGACAAGCATGGATCCATCCAATTAGTTACATGCTTATTTAGCTGTAATCAATAAATTTCAAGGTACCTAAACTTATGTGCCTTCATATTCAAAGATATTGACTCAGCTAATTTTTTTAATTAATGAACATGCAATCTGTCCTACAGCTTACTTACAACTGATGAAAAAAAGATTTAAGTACATATTAAAAAAACATTTTAATCTAAATTAAAGTTTAGATTATCCCTCTCCTACATCACTAGTATCAGCAGTAAGGAGAGCACTATGTACACCTACATTCACTTCTGATTAGCCAATGAAGTTAAAGAGAAATCTGCTGCAAAACCAGAAAACCACTTTTATAAATCAGGTGTACCACATTAAACCTTATACATAATATCTCTGAATAGTTAATGAATAATGGAGTAAGCATAAAAATGGTTTTCCTTCACATATTTGCTCAGGAATAGAAAACTGACACAGTAAGTTGGCATTCTTCACCCCACAATCTTAAATCATGCTAAACAATCCTTTAAAGATAACTGTGAAATGTTGATTTTAAAAGATTAAGTTATTTAAGTTTGTAATTTTATAGCAGACATTCATTATATTTCTGTCTTTCAGCACTAGCATATAAGCTGATTGTCTCATGCTGAAAGCCTGTTATCTAGTCTAATTTTAACTATTCTAGTTTAGTAAACTAATCTAGTCTAATTCAACTTAAGCTAGTCAAATACCTTATACAAATCAACAGAAACACTTGCTTTTTTTTTCATAAATAGAATTTAATTTTCCCTAATACCTCAATTTTTTTCTCCGAAACAGCAAACTACATTGGAAGTCAATAAGCAGCTCACCTGCACTTGCACCTTATACAATGCTCCTTAATACTTTGCTAAACTTCTGAGTTTTTCACACTAAAACTTTCACATTAGAGATGCCAGCTATTTTTGATTGTCAAAAAGTGTAATTCTTTTTAAGAACTGAAAATCATACCTCTCTCAAGGTCAGAGTACATATGATTTGCTGTATAAAAGTGTAGCAATTTTTTAGTAATTGGAGTGCTCAATAGATTTGAAACTCACCTTTCAAACTTGTAGATGATATTAGAGACAACCCTGAAACACAGAAAATATAAATCTAGACGGTATAGTCCAGAAGACTGTGACCCTGCCAGCACATAACAGGGCAGTAGCAATCAGTCAGAATTTTCCATGCCAAATTCAAAGCAAAGTATTAAAATATCCTTCACTAATTGCAAATGGCATTCCACTGCTAAGTGTCCAGAGATTTATTACCTTCTTGTAAGTACACCTAATACACAGCCAGCTTCACAGCCCTTGTATCCTTGGCCTGTCAAGGAACAATTTAAAAACCTCTTTCTTGTTCAGTTAATTTTGAAGTACGACAAAGCTCATGCTCTCATAACACACATCTACTTTGTTTCCTAAAATCATATTCTTACTACAAATAATCATTATTCATCCTAACTCCTAAGCACACTAAAGTATAATAAATGAAGATATTATTTAATTATTGTTATTATGTGTCTACATTATCCCAATATCATATCCTCTAGCCTGCCAAATGCCATTCTGCTCCACTGGTATCTTTCAAAAAATCGCTCAAAGATTTTTGCCGTGGTCTCCTGCTTCATCATATTCCTTTATGTAGTCGAAGTCCCTGGTTCCCATGGGGAACTTCAGCCACTCTAATGTCTGTGATAGGAACAACACAGCAAAGCACAAATAATCCAAGTGGCAGCATTGTGGAAAGCATTGATGACAAATTTCTGCTACCAGTGATGGAAGGGCCAACCAGAAAAGCTGGGCTGCTGGACCTTAAACTATATATATATAATAAGGAAGGTCTGGTTGCAGATGTGAAAGCTGTGGGAACCTTCATAACAGTGACCATAAGATCATGGAATTCTGTATTGCTTGAGGAAGAAACAGCCCTGGGCTTCAGGAGAGTTAACTTCAGTCTCTTCAGGGACCTTCTGTGAAGGATTTCATGTGAACATGCTGTACAGAGATCAGGATCCTAAGGTATTCAACAATCACTTCATCTAGGCTCAAGACCAGTGCAGGATGAGCAAGGAATTCCTGTCAAAACTCAAAGATAGGCAGGAGATATAAAGGAGGTGAAAACAGGGACAGGTCACCTGGGCCAATTACTGTGATGTTGTCAGAGTATGTAAAAAATGCAACAAGGAAAGCCAATGCCCATTTGGAATTAATCTGGCCAAGAAGATCCAGGATAACAAGCAGGGCTTTTTCCAATACATCAAGAACAGAAAGGAAAGTGTGAGCCCATTTCTGTACAGAAGAGGAACCATTGCAACAGAGGCTGCAGAGAAAGCAGAGGTACCGAATGCCACCCTGGCTTCAGTCTTCACTGACAAGACCATCCCTCAGGAATCCCTGACCCAGAAACAAGGTCTGGAGGAAGAAAAACTTTCTCATGGTTGAGGAAGATTGGCCTAGAGATTGCTTAGGTAATCCTGATATCCACAAGTCCATGGGCCCTGATGGGAGTGATGGGAGTCCCACAAATGCTTGAGGGAGCTGCCAGCTCAGCTCAACTGTAGCTGGGCTATTCACAATCATCTTTGGAAAATTGTGGTGATCAGGAAAGGTGCCTGAGGGTTGGAAGAAAGCAAACACCACTTTGGTCTTCAAAAGGGGCAAAAGGGGGAATCCAGGGAACCACTGGACAGTCAGCTTCACCTCAGTCCCTGGAGAGGTGATGGACTGGCTCATCAACCATCTCTGGGCATGTGAAAGACAAGAATGTAATAAGGAGTGCTGAGCATGGATTCACCAAAAGGAAGTCATGCTTAACCAAACTGATTACCTTCTACAATGGGACTGTTGGCTGGATGGATGAGGAGAGAGTGGTGGATGTTGTCTACTGAACTTCAGCAAGGCTCAAGGTGCCATGATACCATAGAAGACAAAGTCAGGAATACCATCTTGATGAGAGGACGTGGAGGTGGATTGAGAACCAGCTGTTTGGCAGATCCCAGAAGGTGACACAGTGACAGTGACAGTGACGTGGAGTGTGGTTGGAGGCCTGTCACAAGTGGTGCCCCCAAGGTTCAGTACTGAGCACAATGATTTGGAAAAAGAGACAGAGGCCTCCTCAGCAGGTCACTGACAGCACAGAGCTGGGAGCAGCAGTACCCCAGAGTGCAGCCTTGACAGGATAGACAGATGGGCAAAGAGCTGTCTGAAATTTGACAAGAGCAAATGCAGGGTCCTGCACTGGAGAAGAATAACCCCAGACACAAGCTGGAAAGCAGCTCTGAGGAGAAGGACCTGGGGCTCCTGGCGGACAGCGAGCTGTCCATGAGCCAGCAGTGTGTCCTGGGGTGCGCTGGGAAGAGCAGTGCCAGCAGGCTGGGGGAGTGATCCTGGCCCTCTACTCAGCCCTGGTGAGGCACATCTGAAGTGCTGTCTCCAGTTCTGGCTCCTCAGTGCCAGAGAGACATGGAGGTCCTGGAGCACGTTCAGTGGAGGGCCACAAACATGATTATCTACAGATAAACTTCACCCACCTGTTCCCTGTTGTAGCTCAGCCTATCAGGTGCCCATCAAGACCCTCTCACTTGAAGCCTCCCTGTCTCCTTCCTCATGAGTGAGAGAGGATAACAATCACCTATTCTTCTTAGCTCCCACAGTACATTTTTTAAACTTCCAGAACAAGGAGCTGCATTTCCTTTCAGGTCAGACCTTTTGCAGAAATAACCTGAATGCAAAACACATTCCATTATAATGTTCCAATCCCCTCTTTCCTTGGCAAAGACGGCAATATGCAGAGACCACCACACCACAGCGTCCTGTGTCATTTCTTCATCTACTGGTGCCCATGTAGGTAACAGTCTCAATGGAAGGACTTAAGCCCAGTACCCTGGCTCAGAAAATAACTCAGTTGCATTTGGTAATTCAATAATTATTGCCTGCCTTTGTGAACACTGTCCAATCGAACTTATTAGCATGTATTGGCAAAATACATGTTAATACATACATACAGACTGCTATATTTTCCCTCCCATTTGTCATGAACCAAGAGCACATACAGATTCATCTAAATGGCAGCAAGCTATTTTATTTATATATAAAATACTATTCCACTCCATCTGTGTCCTTAGACATGACAAGGAAGTGCATCTTACTTTGTGTGTGCATAGCAAAATGGGGTCCTCATCCATGCCTTAGGCTCTGTGGCACTGTTGTGATAATGTGATAATGCAGTAAACACTGCTGTCACTGCCCGTGGAAATGCACTCCACATGTTTCATTCTGTTTCAAGCTGTCATTTGCATGTTGGCCCTCAGCTGCTTGCATTCATTAGATATACAGAGACAACTGAAGCATCTGAGTGTTAGTTGTCTGGTGTGGCTTTTTTAAATTACAGAAAGGAAATAACAGATATTCTTAGTGAAAGTTGCTCAAACTTTCACAACATACATTTTTAGTTTAAAAATGGCAAATCCTGCAAAAATAAAATTGTAACATCTTAGAGAAAACAAATTACTAGTATGGAGGAAAATTATTATCAGCCACTTTTGCAAAAAAGAAGAAAAGGGTAAACTGATAATCTATGACAATTCTGGCACTGAGGAACTATGGGGTCTGAAAGAACATGATTCTGCTTTCACCAAATTATAAGCCCCTGAGAGGCATATGGTGTGATTTCTGGAAATTCTGAATGCTACCTGTGCTGTGCTCTCCATTTGTATTCCCAAATGGTTGTCTTGTAAACAATATCAAAAAATAGAGTGCTTCAGATGATCTGGTGTGCCTGAGGTCTGGCAGTAACACTGCTGTACACAAGGTCATAGCTTGTGAGAATGGCAAAGATACAGGAAAGCTTAATGCTTAACATTCCTCGGAGACACAATATCTACCCCACACAGCACAAAAGCAAATTTTTCAATTAAACCCCACCAACTCTGGAGCAGTGATAGTGCAGAAACAGCCTGCATACTTCTCTCCTGAGCACTTTAGGGGGACACAGTGACCTTGCAAACTTCGGGAATTACAGATACACTGCGAGCAATTCAAGCTTCATCCCCTCTCTCTGCAAAAGGGGAGAGGCTCAGAAAGCAGATCATGAATAAGAGTGGTAACTCATTTTTCCACACTACTCATAGCAAAGCACATTCTCATTCATGAGCTCGGCAGAAGACAAGTTCCAGTGCAGTACAAAACACTCTATCCCACACAGTCACCTGAGGAACTAAATGTTTCTTTTGAAATACACATCTCAGAGAACATATTCCCACATGAATGTATCCACATGTATAGAGGGGAGAGCATTCTATCTCAGATTTTTGAATTTTATAGTCATTCTTGCAGAACTGAGAAAGTGCTCCAAACTAAACAGCCATTACAGCCTCTCTCCCAACAGCAGATTTTATCCTTAAAACCTCCGTTAGTCCTTAAAATCTACACCTAGATTTTAGGGGATGAATAGTCCCACTAAAACCAAAAAATTAATGGGAAATATCCTTTATTTCCCCGAGGGACCAGACCACCTCAGTCAGCCCATTTCCCAGCCCATTGCCAGTCACCCCTGGCAATGACCCTGGGTAAATGCAGCCCCACTCCAGGCATTCTGCAATCTCATATTGTAAATCCACCAAACTGAGCTCCAGTACTGCCCAGTCTGGCTAAATATTCCTATTGCTCATGTCTAATTTTTCACCAACTACTGCTGCTGTGTCCTAAATGCCAAATGCTTCACCAAATCTCCAGACCAAGACCAAGGCAGATGGAAAGCAACAGGCTTTTTGTACTCCACACACTCTCATACTCTTTCAGGGATAAAGACAGTCACTCAACATACATCGTTACCATTATATCTTGCAGCATTTTACTAATTGCCTCACTGCCAGGGAACTCTTCCAGAATTTGCTTAATCGAATTCTCACACCAGCTAAGCCAGGGGACGTGCCCAGCGCACAAAAGTCAGAGTTGTAAACATTTTTCATTTACTTAACAGAAAGCATGTTCCATGACAAATCTGTAGCTGTAGCCCACATCCCTTTTGTAGCCTTCAACGTTTCTGGTCTCCCTCCCTATACAATGAACAAAATTTGACTACTAGCATATGTTCTTTTACATTTGGGCCACTAATAAGGTGAAGGATGTCATTAATATTACAGCAGATCTGGCACTGGTTAAAGCAAGTCTGCGTAGATGAAGGAGTAATCATTAAGGTTTTACAGACACACTTTCCTCCAGAGTGTCTAAAACCCTCCCCACATGCCCTCAAGTGCTGGAGTTCATTTTGATCTCTGATGTAGCTGAAAGATGTGCAAAAGCAGGCACAACATTAACCACAGACGAAGTGCTTGAGAAGGCATTGTTCTGTTTATTCCAGTGAGTGCATAAAATATCTAGCATTCATGAATCGTGTCAGAATGATGTTTACTTTGAACAGAAATATACAATTATCTTGTTCATAAAGCAGAAACCCTTCTCTCAGCAAGACAACTCAACTCATGGTATTTCTGCAAAGAAATACTGCTACAAGAATCCCGCTGAACCTTTGGGAGGACAGTGTTTTCCCTTTTATTTCCCTTCTTTCTTAAACATATATTTAGCTGATCTATTTCAGGAATGCATGGGCAAATCTTCACCATTCAAAATGAGAATCACAATATCCTGTAGAAGCAGATTTAACTTTAATTACAAAGCCACTTCAAATTTGTACAGACACAATAGGAAAACAGAATTTGTTAAACTGGCTTCCCCATGGATTCATAATCTTCCTGCACCATCCAGTCTGCAGGATAAAACACTCAGAATCCTCCTCCAGCAAACGTTTTGGTTACTGCGTAAGCAGGAAATCCTCTGGAGACAGAGAAGGCAGAGGGAGGTTAGAAAATGCAATTTCTTCTGCATCTCTCAGAGAAGTGCCAAACATTATGTAGGGCACAAACCAGCTCTGCATGTTCGCCACAATCACAGCTCTTCTTGTCTCTGAGTACTGCAAAGTCAGTGAATCGGGAATTTCAGGAAGAATTTATGTCACTGTGCCTACCTACTTGTTCTTTAGAAAAACAGAAACTAGGAGAGCAGTTTAAAACCCACTTTGATGCAGTGAACAGAACAAAGTCCTTTTCTCAACAGATTACTTTTGTGACTGCATGTGAAAACATAGAGTTTTGCTTCAAGGGAAAGAGGTTAATATAAATTATATTCGTTGATACTGAGACAGGCAGCAGGGGAACCACAGAGCTGTCTCTGAGGCTGGAGAGGAGAGGACATCACCACCAAAACCAATAACCTGCTTAGGAATCAAGAATAACAATACATTACTTCTTGGGCCACACCTGTCAACACCTGGTAGAATTTTAATTGTTCTTGGAATGCCACCAAAGTACAGCTTGGCCAAGCAGAAGAAGGACATAAAAATAATTTTTAGAAATTGGTGCCCTCAAAATTACCAAAAGCTCCTCCTGCAAAGGGTGGGAAGAAGAAGAAAGAAGGCAAAGGCAACTAAATCCACATCTGCATCTTCCCTGTAGTTTTCCAAACAATAAAAGACAAAGGTTTTAAAAGCAGGCTAATGGAAAGACATCAAATGCAAGTACTTCCATCATCAGAATGCAGACTATTTATAGAAAATCTAAAAGGAAAATACAACTTTCTTACAGGTTTTGGATTACAATAGTAGTTCTGACCAAAAAGAAACAAGAGCATTCACAGAGTAAAAATAGAACAGTGAAAAAGCAGCTGTTGGAGCTTTTCAGGACATTCAGTTTGTGTCTATTTTTTTAGAGGTATCCACTGAAGTACTTATGATTCATGAAAGAAAACTATGTACCATTTCCTGGACATGGTGTGTAAATAAATTCTAGAGTGAACACATGTTCACACACACAAAAGAAACATGAAAATATGTGAATATTCATACCAAATTATATATTAGCAGTGCTGACTTGTTACAGGAAGAATGGGAGATTTAGTTATCAAAAATTATTTGTTTCCTCATGCTTTGTGAAAGCACCTGCAGGACCTAGAAACATTTCCACTATTTCTGGACCACCCTGGTATCATTCAGGATTTCACATGACAGTGCAAATAAAAAAAAATGGGCAAAAATCTGTACTGTAAATACTGTAAGTTTTTAACAATAAGGTTTTTAAAATCTCAATTTAAAATGAGATTAAAAAACCCTTACTGTTAAAAACTTACAGTACATGAATACCATTAAAGCTCTGGAAAAGATATTTTAAAAGTGTGATTTGGGTTGAGAGGGATCAGCCAAATAGACCATGAAAAAATAAGATTTTTTTTTAATCAATTAAAATTAAACTTGTAAGGATAACCTAGTTAATGAGCAAGAAGGTGTAGAAATTGAAGTTTTTAAGGTACAATGTAGTTCTTGCAAAAGCTGATTAACATAAAAGAATTGCAAAAAATCCCCACAGAGACAGTTAGGACATTATAAAAGCTTTACAAATGTACAGACTATTAGAGGAAAATTACATGGTGTGCACAGACACACAGATATACACATTACCCTATGCAGAGAGTATGTTACAAGAGCAACAAAATAAAACAAGGCAATAATGATAATTCACAGAGCAAATAAATTCCAAAAAATTACCCAAACAAACAAGCCAACTGAACAAATAAAACAAAAAACAAAACAAAACAAAAAACCAAACAAGCAAACAAAAAAACCAAACTGAGAACACCCTAAAAAAAAAAACAGAAGAACTATCTCTGTCCAAAATATTGCAAGGAACTTCTAGCCATCCCTGTCCAAAGACTAACCCCATATCATTTTCATCAAAACAATGATCCAAAAAAGTACTTTGGGGTGGAAAAAGCCAATGGTTCACACATAAAAAATTATTTACAGAACCTATAACAATTCTTTAAATAGTTCCTGTGAAATAACTACAGGAATTACCAAACTGTGGAATTGTTTATCAACCAATCTAGGTTTCTGTTTCCAAGACAGTACATTGCCCCCCACTTCCAAACAAAAAGTAGAAATCATAGCCTGGAAGTGCCACAAAGAGAATCTGTGAAAAGGAGTGGAAACAGTCTGGTGGACTGAAGAAACAGGTAATGAAAAAGAGGTGTGAATGTCAAGTCAGATCCTGGCCTCAGAAAGAGGGTCTGTGCCTAGGCACAGATTTGATATCTGTACCCATTACAGAGAAGGCAGTGATCTGGGAGTTGCTGAAAGGCAGGAGTAGCAATCACAACCACTGTGGCCACAGAGAAGAACTGTAATTCCTACTTCCCCTTTCTCCCCCGTCCAACCCAGCCTCCTGTAGTTCTTCCTACACTCCCAAGAAGAATGAGCCTCAAACAGAGTCAGGAGAGAGCAAGTTATTTACACAAACCTAGCTGAAACAGAACTCATCCCTCGACACCTGAAAGCAAATGTGAATATAAAACAAGGAGGGGAACATATTAGATTAGTAAAAATTACCTCAGTGGTTGTGACTGTAGATTTAAAATCTATGGGTTCTTTCACTGGAAATAATTCCTACATAAAAGAATGAAACAAAAGTACAGGTGCAAATGCTGGTAAGATGTAACCAATACTGCTCCCTTTGCATTTTACCACATAACGACCAAGATCTCTACACAACTGAAGTCTTGTTATCTTCCCCTGAGCACAAAGGAGACAGAGGGGTCTCTCCATTTATTCAGATAAAGTTGATTTCTGCCTCTGCCTCTGTCTCCTCTGCGGACACTGGCCTTGGGCAGCATGATTTTCCACATGCACACATATACCAGCATCCCACTACCAGAATTTCTCTTCTACAGCAGCATTTTTCCACACTTAAGTTAAAGCTCAGGCCAGCTGCATGACTTACTTTGTGAGATCTCATCATCACAATATGAATGAAGCATTCCCCCATTGTGTTTTCACTGAAATTACACCATAAATTCTTCTGGGCAAGATACAAGCCTCTGATTCTCAAGAAGGTAAGAGGATGAAAATTGCTACCTCTTTGGAGCATATAATGCACACACAAAAAGTTACCAGAACTATCCTGAACACGCTGTCCTGAAACTGGACTGGTGATTTTCCATTTTGATGTGCCACCCTTCTTGCTTTAATCCCATGAGCCAGCAGCATGGCTTGGTCTGGGGAGTGACAACTGCTCACCTCTTCTCTATTCTGTTAAGTACCAGTTGAGAGACCATAAGAATAAGCTCCAGAAATCCTGGAAATGTGAGTCGATTCTCCAGTCAAAACAGAAAACCTCCCTGGATATGCACCTAGCAACTGGCAGGGGCTCTTCAAGCTGCTGGAATGATTTTATCTGAATGGCTGAAACTGCACACTGAATCACTCACAGGACCATCTGTAAAAGCCTCTGCTGTTTCCTTCCCTTTCCAAGGATGGAGCTAAAGGAAACTCCCACAGAGCAGGAGCAAGCAGGGTCAATGTGTGCAGTGCACTCCACCGACTGGCACACTGAATGTTTCAAGGTAAATTCTTGAAGTCACTAAAGTTCAGGCTGGTACAGCACAGCTTCAGAGTTTAACTCACACCCCAGCTAACTGTCCCATCTAACACAAGAGTAGCTATCCTCCTCTGACTGTGCTGTATTTATCTTTGTTTCTCAATTTTAAATTAATAGGGTGAATGTGAAAGATCGGCTGCCTTTTGTTCTGAAAAGCCTAAATAAATAGGATTAGAAGTATGTTCTGTAGAATTTCTGTGGCATGCATAGCACTCCACTCTCATCTGCATTTTTGCAAGTACTCTTCAAATAAAGAAACAGCCACATTTCATTTATTGCTCCTCCATAGGGCTTGGAGCTTGTGTCCATAAAGATGAAAACAGAACGCCATTAACTGAAGTTGTGCAGAGTACTTTTGAATTAGACTCTGTTGCTAAGAGCACTCAAGTGAAACAGCACGCACACACACACCCCCACACTCCCCAGAAAAATCAAGTCTGTCATCCCAGAACAGATTACAGGTACAAATCCAAGATTACAGCCACATATTCTAAATGCAGATGTTTTGTAAGCACCTACGAAAACCAGTGTGACTCCTGGTTTAGCGACCAAAAACCACTGAGGATCTTCTTCACAATTCTTCAGATTTTCCACTTAAAATGAAAGTGCCATGAACACAGCTGGAATTTCACGTTTTAGTACCAAACTATAAAATACCTCTTCAGTCATTAAAAAAAAAAATCTCTTTTTTTTCTTTCTTTTTCTTCCTTTTTAAAAATTGAGATTGCATCTATACTAAGACTACGAGCATTTTGGAGTGTTGAAATCCACCACCCATGCCAGGCAAACTGCTAGGACACAACGGTACTGTTTCTCTTAATTAGCATTCTTGCTGACTAGTTCCCAGGTAATGACTGGTAGATAGGAGAGTCCAAAAGGCAGTTCACATATAGACACCCTGTTTTGGAGACAAAAGTTTTTGACTAGTCTCTTTTCTTAAAGCTCAAAGTTCAGGAGCATTGATACACGCTGTAAAATAATTTCCAACCTCTACAGGAAGTTCATCCTAGGAAAATACAAACAAAACATGAAAATACATTACTTCTTTACAAATTAATAATTTTGGCCACTTAATTCTGTCATATTGTTTCTTCTTGGCTGCATCATCTATTCCATGTCTATCAGTGCACTGAAGATGTTTATATAGACTAGGGTGTATCAAGGTACAAGAAAACCTTGTAGTGAGGTGCAAAAAGCCCTTTCAAAACAAAAAAGTGCATGAAGTTGCTGCAAAGAATTCTTTATCTCATAGGAGCTGCTTTTCTACCACACAGGATCAAAATTATGATTTGCAGTTCGCAAATATAAGCAGAGCTGCATTGTGCTTAAAGATTTTCCAATTGCCTTTTATTATTACTTCAGCTCCACCTCTACTATTCAGCTAGCGTCCAAACATGCCTGACCATAATGAATGCAAAAATTTTTATGCAAAGCTGAAAGGAAAATGAAAGGAGAGTAAAAGTGAAAAGACTATACTTACATTTTAAACCAGCAACTCTCCTTTTAGCTTGTTTCTTTTATACAGACAATCGTGTATAAGGATACCTGTATTTTTAATAACTTTTTGCCTCTAGGCTTCGGCAGCAAACCCACCAATATATTAAGTTACTTATCACCTAAATTGTTTCTTTTTACTGAAACACACCTTCATCTTAACCATGGATTGGGTAAGTCTTTAAGTACACACGCCTTTATTTACTAGCGATCGGAATATGAATTCAAGTGTCAACCACAACACAAAGTAAACAGGCAGTTAAAAATTAAAGGCAAGATTATGGTCTTAGGATAGAGAATTTTTAGATTTTGATCATTAATCAGACAGCATGAGATTGTGGAAAAAAAAACATCATTATTAAGCTTTAGCCAACAGTAAAGCTGTTCATCTGCAGTTTAGTGTACGTTGGATAAAATCCTGTATAAACCAGCTTTGTGAGTATTTTTACTTAAAAAATAGCAAGAGACAATAACAGAGCTTATGAATTGTTGGCAATATGGCAGTATTGCACATAGGTATGCACGTTTTCTATATCAGAGACAAGGAAACTTATGTTAAGCAAGTACCAAGTTTCAGGAACACATATTAAAATCCATCAAGAGAATTAATTTCTTATTTTTTAATGAGAACTGCCAACACCCTCGTAATCTTCTAGTACCACGCTCTATTCCTGTTTCCTTTTCAGCCTTGGAAGGAGCTAAGAGCACAATTTTAAGAATTATTAATGTATAAAAACAAAAAAAAAAACCAAATTCCAGCAAACAAACAGAACATAAATACATTATGGTGACTTAAATCAAACACATGCAATTACAACAGAGATAGCTTTAACCCATAGGCTTAGCTTAATTAGAGAGCGTTCTCATGTACAACTCTCACCAAGAGTACCCCTGTAACTGTATAGTTAGAGGCTCAAGCATGAAGACAGGAATACAAGCCCTAGTGAGCAGTTTCTAAAATGTGTCAACAGAACACATAGAGAATAATTCTTCCTAACCTGCCTCTCCGTCCTTATCTCATCTCACTATTTTGAACCGCTGTAGTATCAATCCAGCAGCTCAAGGCGCTTGCCGGTTACGCTTCTGACATCGCTTACAGGATAAATATAAATTCACTAAATCTCCTGCCTTCTGTCTACATAATCCCTTAACCTCTCCCTTTCCACAGCTATGATTTGCTGCCTTTTTTACATCTCTGGCCTCACCACTATTTTCATTCTGCCTTCCCTTTTCTTGCTGCCTTCCCTTTCCCACTTATTTTTTTTTGAATCATTGACATTCAGCATACCTCCACAGTGAGACTTGTGGTCACTGCTCTTTTACTTCACAGCCTGCTTCAGCATGTTGTTTTGGTTTTTATTTTTTATTGAGGGATGGGAATTTTAAATAGTGTTATCTGCTCAGCAGATTTCTATTAAATTTAGCATTTGCCTATAAGACACAGAGCACGCAGATAATATTAATCAAGTAGACAACTTTTCAGTGATCCATGTGCTACAAAAAGAACTAGACAGAACAGTGTATGTCACATTTAAAATAAAATTAGGAAAAAGTTTAGTCAAGAAAATAAATTATTAGCCGAAGTACACGCAGCAGTATTCAAACTGCACAGAAGCTGCTCCCAAAATTAGATTAGCAAAGCACAAGACCATTCTACACTATTGAACTATCAGCAGCAGAAGGAAGTGAGCTTTCTCAGATTTTATCACCTTCATTTTAAATTCTGCAAAAAAAGCTAAAAGGTCTAAGAACAGACCAAGAGTAAATCAAGGCTTTATGCTGCTATATTTTCTCCCTGATTCCTAAACCAGTTTTTAAAAATAACATCTCCTCCTTGTTCAACATCTGGGCACACATAGAAATTCAAGTTTTTTTCTCTTAAGCAATAATCAAATAACTGTTTCGATACAATTAAAAAATAAAAACCAGTATTGTAGCCAAATGATATTTTTGGGAATATCAAAACAGATTTTTGTACAGGAAAGCTCATTCAAAGCAAAACCTGTGTCATTAAAAAGGCCCCACTACAACACAATTTTACACATGTGCTGAGACACAAGAAGACCCACATATGCAGTATTTCTGCAAATAAACACACAGACAGAAAAGTTCATTCCACTTTCAATAACAAGCTCCAAATGAGAGGAAAAGCTTCAGTCATGCCAAACTTATCCCCAGTTGTACACAGCTGGACCTGAACATCTCAAGTAATAAAGCAATATTTGAATTAAGGAGTGAGCAAGTGGCACGGGTTAAACCAAGGCTTGGTCTAGGCTATTGCTACTAAAAGGCTAAATTGCTGCATTAAGTTACTGCTTGAAGTCAGCAAAACTGGAATTTTTTACCCATTATGTCATTGAGTCATCAGAGAAGTATCTCATTAATAGCTCCAAAAAGGAAGTCTTCTTGCTGCTCCAGACTAATTTCCAATAGTTTTGAAGATCTACTTCCCCCACTGCCCTCTTTCAAACCTTGGTTCTGGGTTCTGTGCTTTATCAGGCAGGCTGCACAAGCAGGTCACCTCTTTCTCTTGCAAATGGAAACAGACAGTGGCCACTGGCCCTTCAGGCTGTTTTTCATAACCTCTCCATTTCAGCTGAGCTGCAGCCGCTTCCCCGTACTGCTGCTATGAGACCGTCTGACCACAGGTTACAGAGAGCCTTCACAAACAGCAATCACGGGAAAATAAACATCACACAAGAATTAGTTAGGTGTCCCTCGGGTCCCAGCCCATTCTTGTGTCTGTCACCACTACATCTATTTTGCAGTCACAAAGTCTCTCAGATGAGGAAGATGATGCATTGAGTCTTGACCTCTGAGCTGCAAACCTAGCCTTGAGCAACTTGGTGACCTACATGGCTGCTGCACAACTCGATAACTAGTTGGCTGGAGTCTAAAAATGCATGATTCACTTCTGATTCTCCCCACACTGCACCATATGCTGTCACTAGATTATTTGCTAAAAAAATATAATTTCCAAAAGCAGATTTTATTAGCTTGGTGGCTTGATGAAACACTACTTTGAAAAAACTTTAATAATAAAAAGAAACATGTATTTTCTTTTCCAACCTAAACACTGAAATTTAGAGAAGAAGGAAAAAAAATGCACACATGTACATATGCAGCTTTTAAGTATATCTGCTTCTGCTCATTTTTCCTAAAACAAACTCCCAGTGTTTTAGATGAGTAATGTACAATTCTGATTGCATATTTTGTAGGGCCAAAGATCTACAGTGCATCTGAAAATTAGCATACACCTCTGCCCAGAAGTGGTACCAGGTTCCTGTGATACTAATCTATGTGTACAAGCCAGCTGCTGGAAAGATATACTTGAAAAAGCAGGCTTAGGTAAAACTAGTTGTGCTAAACTGTATCAAATCATACCTACACACCTCACCATCTAGACTAGCTCCATGCCTGCCCCCCCTTTTCCCTGAAAATGCACAGCAAGAATTTCAGTTGTTACATTCCTTACTGCATCCTGTGTCCCTAGGAGACTCTGATGGCATTTCTCAGTGTTGTGGAATTAGGATTTCTTATCCTCTTAATGACCAAAACACAGCTGTCCAACATGTTCCAGCCAGTACAACCCTGGCATCTCTACTGCTAACCCAGCAGCACAGCATCAGGGCTATTTTGTCCCAGCGAACATACATTAATATGCACATATAGATCTAACAGGCAAGTGGCAGTTTCTTCCATTAAAAAAAAAATAGTATTGTTAAAGCTCCTAGCAAATTTTGTCCACATTATGAAGTTCAAATACAGGTCTGACAAAGAGACTAAAGACAAAAAGTTGAGTGCTTTGGGATTCATTAATTCATTCTAGTGTCAAAAAAGCTATCCACACACAGGAGGATAAAGAAACAACCTGAGCTATTCCCACAATTTAAATGCTTTTTTCAGTGTGCAGACACAGGAAAACAAGTTCTAAATGAGATTATGACAAAATTCAATCTTCAGAATTATCCTTAGAACACTAATAGTTAAAATATTTTCAACAGTGATTTTTCTCCTGCCTGCAGAATGAGCCACAACAATGCAATACCATACAACTTGTTCTGAGCTCATTGCTTTACCTTGCCTAATATAACACCTAAATTGTTAAAGTAACTCTTTTTTTCTACCCTGTAGGCATTGAAGGGAATATTATCAGCATATGTAAATCTGTTGAATACTTCAAGCCCAAAGAGCTGTCATAACACAATCTCAGAATCTGACCTTAAATTTGTGATTGTTTAAAAAGACTAATTTTTATACATATTTGAATAAGTTATGCAAAGCTTGCATTAAACTTCAAGTAAATACTCTGAAGGCCATGCTGCTTCTTACTCAATAAATCTTATAACCATCTTATAACTTCATTAATGAGAGCACTAGAATGATACATGTACAAAAAGCTTTCAGTAATTTCCTGTTACTTCCAGGTTACATGCCGTTCAAGAGCAACCAGTACACAACCACGGACTGGGAGAGGAGTGTGTGTGGAGCAGCCCTGCCAAAGGGATCTGGGGGTGCTGGCTGGCAGCAGCTCAGGGTGAGCCAGCAGCGTGTGCCCGCGCAGCCAGGAGGGCAGACCCCATCCCGGGGTGCAGCAGACACAGCAGCACCAGCTGGGATTGGGATCATCCTGCTGGATTCAGCCCTGGTGCGGCCTCACCCTGAGTCCTGTCTGCAGCACTGGGCCCCACACTCTGAGGAGGGTGGGAAGAAGGTCTGGAATGGTCCAGAGGAGGACAGCAGAGCTGGTGGAAGGGCTGGAAGGCACATCCTGTGGGGAGTGGCTGAGGGCTCTGGGTTTGTCTGGTTTGGAGAGAAGGAGGCTCAGGGGGGACCTCATTGCTCTGTGCAGCTCCCTGAGGAGGGGACCTGGAGAGGGAGTGCTGGTGTGTTCCTGGCATCCAGCAACACAGAATGGGAATGGCTCAAAGCCACATCTGGAGATGTTCAGACTGGATATCAGGAAACATTTCTTTACCAAGAGGATGGTCAAGCACTAGAAAAAGGCTTCCTGGAACTGATGCCTCAAACCTGCCAGTGCCTTAAAAAGAGACACCTGGGCAATGCCCTCAGTAACAGACTTAGAGTTCTGGTCAGCCCTGGGGTAGTCAAGCAGTTGGACAAGGTGATTGTTTTAGGTCCTTTTCAACTGGAACTATCTTACTCTATTCTGGTTTTAAATAGCTCTGTTGGAACTAACAAAAACATAGTTTGGTCCCAGCAAAAATGGAACTTTCATTTCATGGCACTTAGAGTTTTTCAGCCATAATGGTCTTAGTATAAGATTATCAACTGCATTTAAAGCTGTAGTTCTTTCTGTCAGAGAAACAACTGTGAGTGACAAACAACTTCCTAAAAAGCCACTCACATCTTCTGATCTGGATGCCAAGTTCATCTCTGTTAATTCTGTGAACACTATGGAAATTTCAGAGGGTAACTTGATTTTAATGCTTGCAGTTAAATCTGTAAGAATCTGTAAGTCTTCTATAGTGTAACCAGAGTTACGGTTCCTGTTAGAACACCTGAAATACCCCAGCTTTCACGCATTACAAACATTGCTGCTCCACCACAAAAGCACAGACTCAGTGTTCACATCTTTATCCTTATTACTTGAAGGAATAAAAAGAGGGACTAAGTAATTAGGAAGAAGGATTGTGGCGAAGTTGTTTTCTGTTGGGTTTTTTTTTCCCCAACCACACAGCAGTGTGACTTTTCAGTCACACTGAAAAGCCTGCTCCAAGTTATCTTTTGTCTTAGATGAAAAGGAAGAGGGGGCAGAGCTTCATTTTGAACTCAGCCCGCTATCTCGGTAACGGCGGTTCCCGACACCGCGCCCCACGGGCCTTCATTCCAAGGCAGGGCTTTCCCGGTGTCGGAGATCGAGTCCTCCCGCACACGGGCTCCGCAGCCTGCGGTGCCGTCCGGGGCGCCCCGTTACCGCCTCGCGGGACGGGGAAGCAGCCGCCGGGATTTCCCTCCGCGCCCGGGCCACCGCAGCCCAGAGCGCCGCTCTCGCCCGCGGGGACTCTGTGCCGGGGGTGCCGGAGCCCGACGGATCCCGCGGCTCCGGCAGCGGCCGGGCGGGCTCCACGCCGTGCAGTGCAACGCCGTGGCGCAGCACCGGGAGGCGGCGGAGCCAGCCGCGGCTGCCGCGCCGCAGGTGCGCGGAGCCCCCGCCGAGAACGGGGCGTGCGGGGAGCGGAGCTCCCGCCGCGGCCCCGCCGAGCCGATCCCGGCCGAGCCGAGCCTGGCCGAGCCGCCGCCCGGGCCCGGCGAGCCGCCGCCCGCACCCGGCCCCCAGAGCCACCGCCCCCCGAGCCGCCCCGCCGCCACCGCCCCTTTCCGTGCCGGCACCTGGATGTGGCAGGAGATCTCGGAGTCGTCCAGCAGCCGCACGGTGCATTTCATCTCCGCGCTCAGCGACCTGATGCTGGAGCTCCGGAACCGGATCATCCCGGCAGCCGGCCCGCCGCTGCCGCCCCGCAGGCAGCCGCAGGGGGCCAGCCTGCAGAGGCGCCCGGCCGACCACGGCGCGGCACGGCGCTGCACGGCGCGACAAGGCGCGGAGAGGCGCGGCGGCAGCGCCACCCCTCAGCCCCGCGGCGCTCCGCCGCCGCCCGCCATCCGCCCGCCCGCCGCGGCTCGGGCCGCCGCTGCGTCAGGATGCGCTCCGCTGGCCGGCCTCAGCATCCTCCTGCGCCCGCCCCCGGCATGGCATGGCACGGCACGGCACGGCCCGCGGGGGCACCTCTCCGCCCTCACCTGCTCCTCCCGCTTCTCCGCCCCACCGGTCCCGGCTGGGCTCCCTGCGCGGCTCCGTTTCGCCGGGCTGGCAGCGCCCAGAGGGAAATGGACAGCGCGGTTGCTTGTCTTCGCCGCCACGGGCGTGTCTCGCCTGGCTTTGAGTCCACCTGGGCGACTGGTACTCGCGTGGGAATGCCCGATGCCCTGCAAACGGGGGACAACCCCCAGGCTGCCGGTGGGGAGCGGAGTCCCTGCGCTGGCTGGCCGCCCATGTCTCCGGCGTATCCCAACACAGCCCGAGGCAGGAGGAGAAGCCTGTGAAATACATATATAGAGTCATATAAAGAACCTCACCAAAGATGAGTGTACCCTAATGAAACAGAAGAAAGCAGAATGCAACTTACTATAAGCGTGCAAGCCTTGGAAACTTGTTTCCTCAAGGGAAAAAAAAATGACATTAGGGAGTAGCAGTCATACCCCATTTGTTGTCTAAGTGGAAAAGAAAATAAAACATCCAGTGGTTTCACTATTATATTCTGCATCACAAAAGGGTGTACACATTTGTGTAAAACCTTGCTGGCAGAAAGCAAGCACCAAACTTAACCAGCCTTGAAACAGGCATCAGCACTGTGTTAAAAAATTAGCACTTGCCTTTGAAATATGAAATGAAAAACAGCCAGGGCAAAATGTGACATGACTGGAAGTTTACAAATATAAAAGGAGCACTGACAATCAGACAGAAGATGCATTTCAGTTATTATTGTCTAGTTGTCGGTGGTTACCTCTAAATGTCCATATTTTGAAAATAGCTCTGTGTGAGTGTGTTGTTCTTTGGAAAATCCCATGTAAGAGCCTAAGTGCTGCTACTGCTGTAAGCTCTTTCTTTGGCTTTCTGCTGGACTGCTAACAACAGGAAATACAGGTAACCACAAACAAATGTGAAATATATAATGCTCACTACCATCAGCTAATAAATATGCAGAGCCCTTTAATGTGGAACATAAAAGAAAAGCTATAAATATATGCTTCTCAGAAATGATAAATGCTTTCAATTCCATAGTGAGTAGTGAAGCAAACCAGTGAGTATTTAAAATAGATTATTCACCTCAGCAGCCACAGTCAGCCCACAAGTTATAGAAGAAGGTCCTTATCAGCTGAGACACCAGGTGTGGACACCCACTCATTAATAATAAAATAACACTTAATGTCTTACAGTCCTGCAACATGGGAACTCAATAGCAGGATTTAAGCCCACATGCAGACTGACTCTCAGGTGACACAGATTTTCCTGCTTCTCACAGAGAAGGAATCTTCTCTTTCTAAGCCAAGTATTTTAGCTTTCCTTCAGTCTCTGCAGCACACTTTTCTCCACCCAAAAGGGGAATTACAAGAGAGAGCTGAGCCAATGATGAAGATTTAGTGAGCAGGTCATAGTCTACCGTCATCTGAAGGGAGGTTTTGCTTTACCTTCAGGACTACATGGAGAGGGATGAGCTTTCCAGGAGTTCTCAGAGTTACAGCAACAGTGACGACTACAACCTGAAATCTGCACCCCAAACAAGTGTGAGCACAGCAAGTGTGAACTAGTGTGTACCAACAGCAGCACAGCTGCCTGAACGCAGAGCTTAGCAGAATTTTACTTGCCTGTTTTAAAAACAGGTCACTCCTGTCTTTTTGTTCACTTTATTTGTCTCTTTAATATCTCATACCATGTTAACCTGAGGTGCCTGAGAATTCTGTGAGACACGTAACCCATTTCTATGTTTCAGCCAGCAAAGCGATAGTTTTTACAGCACAGAATGTGGCAGCCATCTAACAGGAAGACACCAGATAAATGAAAAAATCAAAACAAAATACTCCACCCAAAGAGAAAAAAAATCAAAGAACAGCCAAAAAAAGTCCAATCAACCAATGAAAGTTATTTTTGGTTGAAAACCAAACACTCTGTCCAGTTGCAACTTCACAAAGTAAATCCATCAGATGAATTTTGCATCATGTATTAGGACTACCACCTTTTCTTTATTCAAAAAGAATTCTAGGCCTTTTTCCCCCCAAATAGAAGGCTCTCAAAATTCTCTTAGTATCATAAATTTTTCAGAAAACCCCACAAACTTACCTCAACCCATGTCACAATGCACCCTTTTTTGCCAGATCTTGGAGGCCAAACAGTCCTTATGTAGCTTGCATTTCGAGTCAGGTACTTGAGGAACTGACAAAATGCTATGACAAATACAGGAAAACACAAAGCAACCCATAGATAAATTTAATTCAGTTATCAGAAAATGCTGAGCTGATGGAGTATTTAAAAAAATATGCTGCTTGAACTTGGAGAATACGCTTTTGACTCAGGGGAAGCTTATCAGCTACTGCTGTTGCTGCCAAGACCGTGTCATGTTATTGAGGAGTTTCTTGAAGCTCTCACTTGGCTCTGTACTGCAGACGTTGGAAGTTCTAGCAGGAGCTCTTAATACCAGGTAAAGCCAGCTGCAAGAACTGGTTGGTGGTGGGCAGACACATGCCTGAAATGCATTTTAGATCCATCAGTCTCAGAACCACTCCGTGCAATAGACACATTCCCATTCTTTCTTCACCTAACTAGTCTCCGAATGACTTTGCTTTGGGATGAGTGCATGTGGATGGCCTAAAGGACAGTAGCCTACTTACCTAGGAATTGCTGCCAGATACAAAGTGGGACAGCAGGGAGCACTAATGAGCTTCAGTAGTACTTTGATATCTGGATGATTCCTCACTGAGTCAAATTACAGAACATAATTGTCAAGGATTTTCCCTTCAGTGGCTGAGAATAACAGCAACTTCAGCTCTTTCAATTAATGTTTATAATTTAACCAAATATATAGACAATTGATTTGGATTTGTTTGGGGTTTTTTCAAAATACCTGAAGATTAATACATAAATACAACTGCTGTGGCTGTAAACTCTGCCTGCCATGGATCAGACCTTGAGTTCCAGCATGGGTAGGCCAAACACACAAATCACTTTCCCAAGAGGGGTCCCTCACCAAGGCCCACACCTCCTCATAGCCTCGGCCATGGATCCCTCTTAGGGCTCTCACAGTCATTAGCAGGCACAGCAATTAGCCATTGCTCAGAGATCTTGATGCCATAAGTAAACAGTGACTTTTTTGTAAACTCTGTGACAGTCTAGATTTTACCCAGTTCCCTTCTACAATAGTATTAGGAACTCCAACACTTAAATATTTCAAATGAAGAGACATGGTCTGGCCATTAGGCTTCCCCAGAACATGTCCTAAAGAATGGGAGGTTGAGGGTTGAACTAGCAATGAATCAATAGTTCAGGGAGTAGATTCCTGTAGTCAGGAAAGTTTGAGTTTTGCTGTCAAAGGCACAAAGGCACGCACTGTATAAAGGTAAAATATATCCAGTAACTAGGCTGAAATTAGCAGTGAGGTAATTGAAGGGCTGGGCATACCAGGCAACATGCAAAATATGAAAACAAGTAAGAGATTCCACACATGTGGGATCTCTTTTGTTTCAGACTTAAGTAGTCGTCTGAAAAAACACTTCAGATTAAAAAACAATTGAAAAAATAAAAACGAAAAAACAGGGGGGCTTGCATCTTGAAATAAAAGGTTTCTTACATGTAAATATCACACCAGTAAGTTGAAAACTGTATAAAACATTAATGCATATATTGAAAAAAACCCTAAGAGTATTAAAATATATTCCGTCTTCCTGCTGGGCGGGTTTGCCCCGGCAGGCAGCACGGGGCCGGGTAGCTCAGTCCTTTGGGGACAGACTGTCCGAGTACCCAAGCCGCTCTTAGCCGCAGGCAACCTTAGCAACCTTAAGGGATATCATCTCTTTAGTGATTTATCAGCTCTTCTATGATTTCAGCTCTTTGCTTGCTAAGGCACTGCTGCAGTCTGACCAAAAGGCAGACGCGAGAGAGCAGAAGGCAGCTCTGGAGTTCCACAGCGATGGCTTTATTGGGGTCTGTGAAGGGTTCCAGCGACAGCTCTACTAACCAGAATGGGCTAAAGTAGCCCATTATGTAGGGCCAGAGAAGATCAGAAATAGCAGGGGTGAAGGAGAAGTGACCTATGGGGTTACCGAGGGATAAGCTGGGTTCCGAAAGGTGGAAGAGAGGGGCTTCTTTTGCTATTTCACCCTGACTTGGCATTTTAAGCCTCTTCCATCCACGGGGCCCTAGCAAGCCCAGAGCTTGCTAGAAAAATATACATAAATTACAAAGAAAAATATATTTAAATGGCAAAAGTTCAACTGTTCACTGGGGGCAGACTTGAGTCAGAAGGTGAACCTTGAATTCACATAGGGTTTCTACTTTCTCTTGCATTACAAAATCAGTACAAAACCATCGCATATTTGTTGCATGAATGAGAAAGCAAGAAGATACATAAAATGCTACATTGTTTGACAGCAGTATAAACAGACTCAGGATTTTCATGCTTGTACTCTAAAGGGAGCTGTCAATCCCTTAAATCCACTAAAAAATGTAGGGCTATTCATTTGCCCATAACTGCCCCATTAAACAAGACCCGGAGTGTTATTGAAACCTGCAGGGCTGTATCACAGCCTGCATGGCATGGATGGTCCTGTCGGCCTCCACATTCCTTGGGTGTACTTGTGCATCCCAACCATGGCTTTTGGGGAGAGAAGTGGTGAGTCAGAAGTAGGTACTTTCTTCCACTGTTTAAGTTTAGCAATCTCTATAAAGATTCAGAACAAAGTATGGGAAGAACATTACAGAACACACTTTCAGTAGAGAATGCAGCAAATTTCTTGCAGATGTCATCTGGAAGCTCAAATTCCAATCAGCATTTGTCTGAGTTAAACTGGATTGCACAATACCACACTTGAAATTTGCTGATGGGAGCAAATTTTACATTGATTTTAATCTACATAGTACAACTACCAAAAAGGCAAATGTCAGCTTTTAGCTTTTGGTTTGAAGCATACAAAGTCAGTGAGATGATTCGTGTGATTCACTGGGTCCTGAGACTTGCCAAGCTTTTCTTATCAGTAGGATCAAAATGTTTCTTTGGTATGCTCTTCTCTGTTCAGGGAACATATAGCCAGTTATTCTAATCTCATTCTAATCCAGTGATTCTAATATCCTTCTCTGGAAAACTACAGTAGGCAGTGTACTCTTTTTTTCCCATGCTGCATCTCCAAGAAGTGGTCTGAGGACCAAGTTTGTTCCCAAAAACTTTGCTCACTACCGGTTCTCTCTAGCTGCTTTCACACAATCCCGTACTCTTATAGGCTTGGTAACAGCCCCAGAGAAACCCTGCAGCTACTGCTACTGAAAGATTTACAGGTTTTGCATGTGACACAACCAGGGGTTTCAGAGGTCTAGAGTTAATTCAGTACCTAGAAGAACCTGATTGTCTCATGCTGAATGCAGAGTGGCTGACACATTCATATATCTCCTTAGCCTATGATGAATTTTTAAAAAATTACCATACCAATGATTTGGGAATCTGAAAAAAAGGCACTCTCTACCTCTTGATCAAGCCACAAAGCACAGCTCCATTCTCCTGACCGTATTTATGCATAGACAAAGAATACAGCAATCTGATCAATAAAATGGTTTGGTTTTTTAAGTAGGTAGAGATATATTTGCAGGCAGTGTTGATAATTGGAGAAAAGAGATATTGCCCATCTGTAGCTTGAACAGTTCTTCCTTTTATAGAATTTATCTAATTAAATTGTTTAGTAAGACTCCAATTCAAATGCAATCTAATGTTACAACAAACAGCCACATTTTTTCAACATTATTATTGCAGGTAAGATTAAACTTGATCCTTCCTGTAACAATAGGAGTCACCATAAAATACATTAAAAACTACTTTAGCATCAGTTACCTGGTGGCCAGTCCAGCAAAATAGTCAGAGCCAGGCTTTGAAGAGCTCTCAGCATTCCAGAAGCCCTGCTTAAGGAGCGCACAGAGAAGCAGTCCCCGCCACACACCTTTCTGTGTATCCTTTTATACTGCTCTTGTTACTGGGTGGAATTTGGCTGCTCATGGACAGAATTCTCTTGCAGTAACATCCTGTTTCCATGGCTGCTGCACGTGCACTTTGAAAGAGCTCCAAGTGTGTAGACCAGTTTCAGCTGGTTTTATAGCTCCTTTTCTTCTTTTGGGGTTATTCTGACTTTTAATACTCCCATCATATGCTTTGAATTTTACATCATTTATCTGCAGTGGCAGTTGTCTATCTTTAAATGTGTTTATAGCATTTTTCCACCCAGGAATGGTCCTCAAAATTGAGGTCCGTATGAGGAATCATAATTTTACACCATGCCTAATTTGCAAAAATCAATGTAAAGTCCAGCAAAATAAAACTTCTGCTTTGCAAAAATACGTCAGGTTCCTACTGCATTTTGTGAACAATGTAAGTATTACAGGGAAAACATATGTAATATACAACATGTATTTCAAGTTTGTTCATCTTGTCAGCATCTAATCTGTATCCAGAATCTGTTATTAAAGTCTATTTTTAAATAATAATATGCAACAATATTCAGTTTCTGATACATCTTCCTCTATAGCTTCTGGGTTCTGTTCCTTTCCAAATTAGTGTATGCACTGTTACTTTTTATTGGTCTGGCTCTTTTAATTATGTAAAAGTTTATATGGACAGGATTTGAAGTTGAAATTAACCTTGTTGTTGAACCTCCTTGCACATGAGGGACTCTATGGCGTAGGAGCTAAGTGTGCTTGTAAGCGATTGCAAAATGGAGTCTTGGCTACCCAGGGAAGAGATGTGGACTAGCTACCTGGAAAGAAATCATCAGAGTCACTAAGCATATTTCAAAAGCCCTCAATAGAAAATGCTCAGAAATAGTAATCTTATTACCTATTTGCAGAGGCAGCATTTTAAGACACATATTCTCCCTGACACTTTCCAGAGCCAGCGGGTGGCTCCATCTTACTAATGCTTTGAGTGCTTCCAAAATTAATGGTTCTACATCAGTGCACACTGTTAGTGTTGTAAGTGATGTTGAAATATAGACTGCATAACTTTTCCATCCTGGGTCTCACCAGACAAGTACAAGATGAGAAGATATAATAATTAATCTGTTGCAAAACCTGTACTTCCAGTGGAGGCCAGAATCTTTTAAAGCAACAAATATTCCTGTAGAAGCAACTGTTACTTACACACGGACTGGAATAGAAACAGTAAAACTCTCCTAGATGCTCTTTTCAGCTCCTCCTGATTCGCTTTTGAGGAGACTAAAGAAAAGAAAATAGTCTTTCTGTAACTCTGTGGTCTTCTTTATTTCCAGTCTGTCCCTACAGAGGCACTGAAATTGCTCCAGACTGCACATGACTGTGGCCTGCAAGCAGTAGCTGTGCCCTAGCTCTGCTAGCAGCTTTCCACACCCAGGCAGAAACACCCATGTAATTTCCTGAGCGCCACACATAACCCCCTGCCTCTCACCACCACTTCTGGATCACACAACTGCAGCTCTAGTTGCTACTCTGGACTGAAACTATTGTAATGTTCATATTTTTTATAGTCTCAACATGGCAGATAAATAAAATGCCATTTTATAAATGAAGTGTTTCAAACAATTTTGCTTTTTTTGAGCACTTCTCTGGAGTATTTATGCTAATCCACTGATTTTGGTCACATCACATGAAGAAATTTTTATATGGTAAAACACTGGGATTTCTTATACAAAATTACATTTGATAGGATGTTCATGCAAACCTGAGTTGTTATTGAAAGATTTAACTAGGATTACACTGATAAAATCAAGTCCATAAAATTAAGAAATTTTCAAAACTTAAGGAACAGCCATGTAAAAAACCCAAGTAATTTTCCATTTCTTATCTACATTAATTTTATTGCAAGTCAATCAGCTAGCCGTTATAAGCAAATCATAGTATTTCCTTTGCTGTTGTTAGGAAAATTTAAATAATTTAACGATATCTTCTCTGTTTAGGACTATGCATATTTAAACTTTAGATAAATGCTTTCATAGGTTTCCCTGTACAGAAATTAGTGAGCTAGGACATGTTCAGGTTGTAGTATGGTATGAAGTACTGCAGTCCTCTTTTACCTATAACTAGGCTTAGATGATCTTGTCATTCCTACAACTTTGGAACCAAACTGAGAACATACTTGTGTAACAAGCAAAAAAGAAAAGTTGCTTCCATTCCCTCTTACCTATTTGTTTGTTTGTGTTTGTACTGCAAACTGGAAAAATAAGAAGAGTTATTTACAATGCTCCTTTTTATATTTTGTGAGCATCAGCTCTGAGTTTCAGTATTTTAAAAAAGGGATGAGGTGATATATAAAAATACTTAATGTGATTTTAAAAACATTTAACAGCTTTAGTTTGATTTACTTAACCCTGAATGTCTGAAAGTTTAACTCATTTATCAAATTGATTATTTTTTTTCTCAGTACTGGCAAATCCTGTTGGGTGCAGAAAGCCACTATGCACTAAATTCTCCTGAGAAAGGACTTCAGACAATGTATTGACTGACTGTGCATAGCATAAAACATATTCTGAAAATTGTTGGCAATGTTCCAATCAACATATCTGTAATTTGATGATTATTTACTTCACAATGAGGACTAACTGTGACCAGCTGCAGTATAGTTTCTTTCAGCTACTCTCCTCAGAGTGAACATATTGTATTAACACTCTCTGCCTTGTATTTACTATCAATGCATATTCAGGATTTGATTTGAACCCCTAAATGACTCCATAAATTTGCACCTTAGCTGCTTGAAAAACAGTCTTACTCCCCTTAAGGTCCAGGAAGCTCAGATTACTAATGTACCTGAGCCCTCACTTTTATAAGAAGCAGATGTCCATGACAATGGATGCTCCTGGCAAGCTTTAAGATGCCTGTGCACTTTTACAGTAGTTCACCTTTTATACTGTGATAAGTTTCCATTAGGAATTACCATGGGAATGATTTTTTTCTACTTCAAATTTGGCAATATTCTGAATACAACAGACATTTCCTAGTATCCACAGGAAGGAGATAGAAACAGTGAAGGCAAACAGGAATAACTCCAGAAAAATGAAATTCTCTCATTCATATTTCATGTTACCCTTCTCTAAAATTAGGCAGCTAATTTAAGTAGAAGATGAAGTTTTACTGAATTCCATAAATTCAATATTAGTCAATTAGTCAAACCAGAAAGACTCAGAAAGGCACTGAAAATACTCCCAATAGCTATAAAATATACCACATGCCATTTAAAAAAGTATTTAAAAATACAGTATCTGGAAAATTCATTTGGGGTTGAGAAGTACTTGATGGGTTTTCTGGTAGGTACTCTTGAGGTTTTTTGGTTTTTAATTCTAGAATGTTCATCCTTCACCATTATATTGTAATTTCACCGATTACTAAATAAAAGAAATAAAATATCATAAGACATTTACATTCCATTATCTCCTGTTTCAGCTAAGTGAATGTACTCTGGAACTCATGACACCATACAAGATTTTTTATGCAGCTACATCAGAGATTCAGACTCAAGTTCTACATTCTGACAACATTAGAAATAAAAATAAATTTAAATGATAAGGAGAAGGCATCCATGCCGCCTCCACCAAAAGACCTTCAAAGAATAACCATCAGGACAAATTTCCTAGGATGTATATATATCACTAAATTATGAAAACTAATATGAAACTCTTCCATGTTATTAAAGAAATAGTAAGTGTAAAGATATTTAATAGTTCTATGACTACAACAGAATGAAAGGGAAATCCTCCCTCACATGAAAACGATCCACATATTTTATTGGATCTACAACTTAAGCACATCTTAAATGCTTAACTAAAGCATATACAATCTGATGCTCTTAAGTCAACCATTTGGCTGAGTTCTATCCAGTCATCTCTCCAGCTGACTACTAACATGAATTATATCTGCACAAATCAGATCAGCCCCACAAGCAGAAAGTCTGAATGTAATTGCCTTCTTCGCATTGCCTATAGGCTGTTGTGTTCGCACAATTCAATCAGCTTTCTCCAGACCTTGTTCTCCTTCCTGAGCAGCATCTGCAGAGCACACTGCTGTCTGTACCGTGCATGCAAACCCTGCCTGTGCATGCTCATGTTATGTTTTCCTGGGATTTAGTAAAAGAGAATCCCTGGCACAACTTCCTGCACGAAAAAGGACATAAAATAGCTATTAGATAACAGCACACCAGTCTAACATGGCTCTTCTTGCAAAATGTGAGGATATGAAGGATGAAAAGGTATCAAATGGAGAACCTTGTTAAAGCTGGTTACAACAAAAGCCATTAAGCACTGTAGGCAGGCTAGTCAGCTGCTCTTCATGTTAGCAAAATCTGGGGAATTGTTGTGACAGAGCAACTAGAAGTTCTACTTTTGGGAATGGAAATAGTAATTGTGATGCTTCCAGGGTCAAAGTGACTGCTGGTATTTTTGAGCTTGTTCATTTGGATCTCCCAGGAACTCTCATCCAAATGATGCATTTTTCCCTGTCTCACAATTAATAAGCCAACAAATGGCAAAGATACATGCAAATTTAATTACCTTAGCACAATCATAACCTATTACAGCAAAATATGTATCCAGTCTCAGGGTGCCTTAAAGAAATGGTTGACATCTGCTAGTAATCTGAGAACTGGTCTGATTCAGTAATAGCTTAGTAAAGTTGAAGGTTCTGGTCTTCATAAAGAATTTCTTAATAGGTATGTGAAATAGGTATATTTTCAGATCTCAAATTCCAGATCTCAATTAAGTGGTCAGATACAGGAAACAATTAAAAAAAAAAAAGATACGTTATCATTCATAATGTTATTTCGCGTGCCATTCAAAGGAATTACAATTTCCTTCAGCGTGGGAGACTTAATGTATGTTCTGAGAATTTATTCCGAGGTTTGACTGATGTAAAAAATATTAAGGGGGCACACATCATGCCCTCCTGAAGCCACCGGCGCTGGGTGTAGCAGCTCTTACAGGTGCAGCAGATGCTTCTCCGTCGCACAGGAAAACTTCAACGCTGGTCGGCAGCATCACTGCATTTCATCCTTGCAGAGCCTTAAAAATGTTGCTAGGTCAGATTTATGTACACAATAATAGCAAGAATACTTGCTACTTAAGAGAACTTCCACCATTTTCCATAATCTTGCCCCTCTTCTCAGCTCTGGTGAGGCCACATCTGGGGTGCCATGTCTAGTTCTAGGCTTCACAGAACAAGAGTCATGGAGCTCTTGGAGCAGATCCAGCAAAGGGCTACAAAGGTGATTGAGGGACTAGATCGTTTGGGGAAAGGCTGAGGGACCTGGGCCTGTTCAGCCTTGAAAAAAGACAACTGAGAGGGGACATCATCAATGTTTATCAGTATCTGAAAGGAGTGCATCAACAGGATGGATCCAGGCTCTGCTCAGTGGTGCTGAGCAATAGGACAAGAGGCATTGGGCACAGACTGAAACACAGGAAGTTCCATTTGAACATCAGGAAGCACTTTGTTACTTTGAAGGTTGCACTGGAACAGGCAACCCAGAGAGGCTGTGGAGTCTCCCTCACTGTAGATACTCAAAAGTCACCTGGGCAGAATCCTAACGTGCTCCGTGGGGTCCTGCCTGAGCTGGGGTGTTGAACTAGATGACCCTATTAGTTGTCCTTCCCAGCCTCACCCACCAAGTAATTCAGTGATTTAATAGTATGACTTGATTAATGCTTTAACAAATACTAAAATGGAGTTAGTCATGGCATGACTGGTGCCTTAATTAAATTTTAAAGGCAGACTTTATCACCAAAGGGTAATACAGAATTCAGTGGGCATCAATGCACACTTTAACATGCACTGCAGAAATTATTGTTTCTATTAAATTTGCCTGTGTTTCTGAGGCTGCAAACGACGAATACCGTGCTAGGAACCGCTGGTAGAGAAACGCCTGACCAAACTGAAAAGCCTGAGACAAAGAGAGTTCGGGAGAAGATCAGGTAACTTCAGCACAAGGAGCGGCCAGGGGAAAGAGAGAGCTACGGACACGACACGGGTGTCTCGGGTTCCCCTACAAGGAGAGCGGACGGTCCCGAACAGCCGCGAGGGGCGGCGGCGGCGGGGCTGGAGGAGGCGCTTCGGCCGCGTCCCGCACGGCCGCGCTGGGGCCGCCCCGCTCCCGGGGCCCGCGGGCGGGCCCGCACCCGCCAACCGCGGCAGAGGCCGAGGGCGGGCCGGGGCGGCGGCGCGGGAGGGCAAAGGGGCAGCGGCAGAGCGCGCCGGGCCGCCATGGTGCTGGTGGTGGTGATGGGCGTCAGCGGCTCAGGGAAGTAGGTACCGGGCGGGGGGCAGGCGCGGGGCGGAGCAGCGGCGGCGCTGCGGTAGTGCCGGGGGCTCGGCGCTGCCGGAGCCCTGCGGTGCGGGTCCAGGTCCTCGTCCGGATGTTAATCGGCCCTTTGTGCTTCCCCGCAGGACCACGGTCGGGTCGCGGCTGGCAGAGAAGGTAGGGGCGTGTGGGAGCCGCCGCCTCGGAGGCGTGCCGGGGCGGCCAGGCACCTCCCTGCGCCTGGCCGACAGCCTTGCCGCGGGCTGCGGTGCCCCCTGCACGGACTTCGGCTCTGTACTGTGATGCAAAAGCTGCCTGAGTGTTTTTTGTTGTTTGGTTTTTGGTTTTGTTTTTGTTTTTTTCTAATCATCATGCTGTAAACGGTGATTCATACTGTGTTGCAAGAAGCCTGTAATTTCTTAGGTGTCGTCTTTGTAAATTCTGAAGTCCTTGTTGCCTCACCTGACCTAGCTGAATGATCCATAATTAATTTATTTTTTTCTTAGTTGGGATGGAAATTCTACGATGCAGACGATTATCATCCTCTAGAGAATAAGAAGAAAATGAAAGAAGGGATACCACTAAATGATGAGGTACCTTGAATAAGCTCTGAAAAAACTGTTGTCCACACATTTATCTCTGTAACTTCATGCAGATCTTGTTGAAGTAGATTGTGGTTTACTACATAGATTAGTCTGACTGTTAACACAGGTCTGCATTTGCTAAGGTGAGCGAGGCTTCTTGTGTCAAAAAAGATTCTGCATAAAAAAGTAGTTTATGAAATGCTTGTCAGCTCAAAAGTGGTATGCTGCTGCTTCAGGATTTGTGAGAAATCTCCCCCTCTACAGTCCACACACAGAGTTGCAGTTTTGGATTTGAGTCATAGAATCTTAAAATATCCTGAGTTGGAAGGGACCCACAAGAACCACAGAATCCATTGCGTGGCCCTGCACAAAACAACTCCAAAAATTTGTTACCCTTCTCTCAAATCACTTTTCATAATTTATCACCACTTGTACTTAACTTAGGAGGTCCCAGATAACTGGAGGTTGGCCAATGTGGCCCATCTACAGGAAGGGTTGGAAGGAGGATCCAGGGAGCCTGTAAGTCTGGCCACAGTGTCAGGGAAGGTAATGGAACAGATTAGTACATCACATGGCATGTGCAGGACAACCACTGCATCAGACCCAGCCAGCAGGGGTTTGGGAAAGGTAACTTTACCTCCTTCTATATCCAGGTGAACTAATGGATGAGGGAAAGGCTGTGGATATAGTCTGCCTGGACTTTAATAAAGCCTTTGATGCCATTTCCCAAAGCATCCTCCTAGACAAACTGGCTTCTTGTGTCTAGGATGAGTGCACTGTTCGCTAGTTAAGTGGCTGGATGGTCAGGACCAGAGGTTGTTTGGATTGGAGCTACAGGGATCAGCATCATGGCCAACCCTTGTTAACATCTATCAATGATATAGCGGGGGTTGGCTCTATTCAGTAAGTCTGGAGGTGACACCAATTTGGATGGAAGTGTTGATCTGCTGGAGGGCAGGATGGTGCTGCAGAGGCATCCAGACAGGCTGGATTAATGGGCTGAGCCCAATCATATAAGTTTCAACAATGTGAAGTGCCAGGTCCTGCCCTTGGGTCACAACAGCCCCAGGCAGGACTACAGGCTTAGAGTAGAGAGGCTGGAAAGCTGTCCAGCAGAAAAGGGCCTGGAAGTGCTGGTGGGCAGTAGGTGAACACGAGCCAACACACACTCAGGTGGCCCAGAAGGCCAATGGCATCCTAGCCTCTATTAGCAACAGTGTGGCCAGCAAAAGCAGGGCAGTGATTGCCCCCCTGTACCTGTACCTCACATTGGTGAGGCCACACCTTGAGTGCTGTGTCCAGTTTTGGGCCCCTTAATTCAGAAAGGACATTAAGGTGCTGGGGACAGTCCAGACAAGGGCAAAGGTGCTGGTGAAGGGTCTGGAGTACAAGTCCTGTGAGGAGCAGATGAGGGAGGTGGGGGTGTTTTTACCCCGGAAAAAAGGAGGCTCAGAGGAGACCTTATCAGTCTCTACAATTGGAAAGGAGGTTGGAACCTCTCTGGAAAGGAGATTGTGGTGAGATGGGACTCAGCTTTTTCTCCTAGGTAACCAGGAATAGGACAAAGGAAAATGATCCCAGGTTGTGCTAGAGGAGGTTCAAGTTGAGTGTCTGCCCCTCCTGTTCCTCTCTCACGGAAGTTATAATTACAGTGAGGTCTGTCCTCAGTCTCCTCTTCTTCAGGCAGAACAGATCAAGTGACCTCAGCCACTTCTCATACACCTTCCCTTCAAGGCCCCTCAGCATCCTTTGGATGCTGTCTAATGTATTTATATTCTCCTTATATTGT
Organism: Fringilla coelebs; assembly: GCF_963513975.1. Taxonomy (NCBI): domain Eukaryota; kingdom Metazoa; phylum Chordata; class Aves; order Passeriformes; family Fringillidae; genus Fringilla; species Fringilla coelebs. Next base: position 37,117,966 of record NC_140031.1, read on the forward strand.
GGTGCCCAAAACTGCACACAGGACTCAAGGTGAGGCCGCCCCACTGTAAAGCAGAGCAGGACAATCCCATCCCTTGATGTGCTGGCAATGCTTGAAGTACTAATAGCATAATGGTACGGCTTGAAAAAAATGATTTTTCCATTTGTCATCAATTAGGACAGTGGTTTTACAGTTAAAGCCACTTTTCCTGTACAGAATCAGGAAGAATTAAAGAAGTTAATGTCCACTACTTCTAAAGAAATATACACTTATGACTGTAGATAGACTTTTAAACAAAGAATATAAACTAAACAATCCTGGTGAACACATGAAATCTAACTAAAAGAATACAGAGCTTAGAAACAGGCAAGATGCAGTAATAGGATATTTTGAAAAAGACTAAGAATCTAGCTGTATATAGAAAAATTTTGCAAAGCTCTTACCTTTTTCTTCTTTTTTTTTGCAAGGCTTCCACTTTTTTTTTTTTTTTTTTTTTAGTCCCTCAAATCTTTTGGGATATGTCCTTTGCCAATTTAAATTGAAAAGAAATTTCTAGATTCTGGTAAAAACCTGGGTCTTTCACTAGTGGTTGGAAGCCTATATGTCATCTGTAGCAGCATTATACACTTGAATGACTAAACCACTGGTGTGTGGTGCTCAGCAAGAGGAAAGCATCTCTTCTGAAAAATGAGAGGTGCAAAATTGAGGGCCTTCTTGAATGCCTAGGGGAAGTTACTGTGTAATGATAGCAACAAAAAATTGTGTTTATTTATTCATGTTATCATTTGTTTTGCTCCCCCAGCAGTAACAGCATTGAAACATTAAATGGGAGCAGTTGTTTAGTGCTCATTAGGCATGACAGAAGTTTGCAGCAGCTTAAAATTTCAGATAAAGTATCTGATTGATCACTCATGTTTGCTTAAGTAATGGGCAAAAGTTTTGAGAAATTGTGATTGTGGTTACATTTATTTGTGAGTACTACTGACATAATTATTGCAGATTACTAAATTTAGATCTGTTTCTGAAAGCTTCGACTTGGATCCAAAATGGGGATGGGTGTGTGTGTATGACACTATATCAGGGAAAAGAAATAACTCTAGGTGTACATTTGACTAGTATAAGAGAAGCAAGAGATAAGTTGACTGTCCTTCAGATGTTTACAAGGTGGATGCTGCACTTGCATACCTATTACTTCCATCATATATTTGTAATATAAAAAGTACTATTCCACTAAAAGCATCTTATTCATAATATGCCTAGCACTTCTTATTAGCCTTCAGGCAGTGGGAGCAAATCTATATAGGAAGAAAGAGATTCAAAACTGAACTTGCTGTACAGTTTAATGCTAATATTTACATCTCATCAAATATCTGAGATGCTAGAAGCAATTGTTTCAAATTAATTTCTGAAGAATTTTTAACTAACTTGCTTTCTTTCTAGGACAGGATTCCTTGGCTTTGTGCACTGCATGATATACTAAGGAGGTAAGAGAATATCTAATTTTTAAGTGTTTTAGCTAAAGACTGAAGTACCAGAAGTGCTTTTCCCCACTGCATTGCAAAGCAGTAATGTAAGTGGTAGTGTAAAGAAATTTTGCTGGTAGTAAAGTCATTCTATTTTTACTAATCTAAACTGTCATAGTAATTGCTGATGGTGAGCTAATCTCTTAGAATTAAAATGGGAAATTGTTGCCAATGATGGTTGTTTTCTACTATCTGTGTAAAAATAATTGCAGGATCCAGCTTATTAATAAGCCTGACATTAGCTACTTACAAAGAACATAACCACAAAATACACCACCAACAACAGTAGGATAAAATACTGTTATTTTGAATAAGATACAGTGTCAAGTTTGTTTGACACTGTTTGCTTGAGTGTACTCTGCTAATTTGCAGATGACACCAAAATGGGAGGAGTAACTGATGCAGAGGGACCTTGAAAGAAACAGATTAGTAGGAACCTTTTAAAAATGCAAAATTCTGCCCCTGGGAAGGAACAACCCCAAACACTGGTATGGACACTGAGGGACACTCAGCTGGAAAGCAGCAGAAAAGGGCCTGAGGTGGACAGCCCCAGTTGGACATATGCCTGCAATGTGCTCTCCTGGCAAGGCAGGCCAGCAAAATCCTGAATTCTAGGCTATATTAGACGAAGTATTGCCAGCAGGTCAAAGGAGGTGATCCATCCCCCTCTCCTTTTGCACTGGTGAGGCCACATCTGAACTGCTGTGGCAGTTCTGGGCTCCTCATTATGAGAGAGGCATGGACATACTGGAGAGTATCCAGCAATGATGAAGGGACTGGGAGTGTGTCCCAAACAAGGAAAAGGTTGGGAGTACAGGGACTGTTTAGCCAGGCTTTACATTTGCTTGTGCACATGAGGCGATCATACCTCATTGGAATTGAGATACCTCATTTCTCACTGAGAAATTTGTCTGGATTGATTTGCTGGATCCACTGTTTCATGTTATGTGATAACTCAATGCCACTGCCCAGCTCTGGAAACTTCACAAAATCAACTATATTTTAGAAGTGCCTAATGCCAATGTTTAATAATTAGTACTTATTAGTAGCTGAGGCTGTCACTGACTTACCTAGGTGATAATGGTAGGTATTAGAAATTCTTACTTCCCTTTGAACCAAAATCTGATGACCATAGAATGATTTTTAAATATGTGTGTATACCGGCTTTAATTTTTTAATGAAATATATTTTCTTAGGCAGGAATTTTATTCACTCTTCATAGACAAAACTAATTCTGGATTTGTTTTTGGTGGAACAGACACATCCAGAGTTAAATGCTTTATTTGAAGAAACCTTGTCAGCAGAAAATATATATGCAGTGCATTCACTGACCTGCAATCCCTTGTTTAAGCTGAAGTGAGTATAGATGCAATGCTACCAGTGAGTTGCAGGAAACCTAAATTACAGTTAAATCTGAGATAGTGACAGCCAGTGTTGAAAATATTGTGCATTTAAGAACAGTGGTCTGTATTGCTTATCAGCCACTTACCCTTAGAGAGAATAGTATAGTAATTTTATAGATAAGAGATAGGTGTTTCTATGGATATTTATTTCCTGTTCTCAGCAATTAAGGAAATGAGCTTGACACTTCCGTGTGCTAGAATTGAATTTAATTTAGGAAAGAATGGTTGCTTAGAAAAGGCTATAGAAAAGGTCCCTAAGACTGAGATTTTACCAGAAGGCTGGCTAGCTTGGCCTCACTTTCAAATCACATCTTTACCTGTACTGAAAATTTGGTTTCAAAATCCTGTCAAAATTACTCAAATACCACTGTCACAATGCCACTACGCCCATGGCTGGCCTTCTTGAGGAGCTAGAGCATGTCTACTTTGTTCAGCAGAACAAACAAGTCATTTTTGTTATACCACATGTAGATATGTAAAGGTTTTTGGGTTTGTTTTTTTTTTATTTTTGATAGAGAAGACACATCTAGACAAGATACAATTCTGGCCTGTTCTGCACTGAAAAAGATGTACAGGCGTGTGTTAATTGGTGGAGCATCTGCGATTGAAAGCAACCAGCCAGAGCAACCAGGAGAAAACCCAGCACTGAAGATCCTCTTCGTTCATTTGGATGGACCTAAGCACATTATTGCTGGCCGCCTGGAGAAGCGGAGAGGTCATTTTATGCCACTTGAACTTCTCCAGTCTCAGTTTGATACCCTAGAGCCACCCAGTGCACCAGAAAACTTCATTACTGTCAGTCTAGAAAAATCTCTCCCAGAAATACTGCTACAGATTGAGAGCGCTATTCTTCAGGGTGAGGCTTTGCCAAAGTAATTTTCTGAATGACACATACAGAAATTCCCTGAAGGACAGCAAGGCAAAGAAAAAGAATTTTAATTATTAAATCGATTATTAAATCAAACCAACTTATTCTTAAGAGCTGGTTTACTACCCATTTTTTTATCATGGCTCTGTAAAAGACATTTAAAAGGTCTTTTACATCTTTTGCATATATAAGATACAAGAACTGTTAACTTTTTAAGCCCTTCACTCTATGAAGTTAAAATTCTCCTTTTAGTAAGAGCCTGCTTTTGAAAATCCTGGCAAGGGTCACACAGAATAATTAATTTTCTTAATTTTAATGTTTACTCTGTCAAACACTGAGATGGGCACATCTCCTGTTACAAGATTAAATAATTTGGGCTTTGTTAAAAACAACATCATTTTTCTAGAAGAGGCAGGAACATGAATGATGCATGTCATTCATGATGCTACCCCTGCCTCACTGCTGGATTTGCATCGAGTTGTAGGTTCTGTGTTTGTACTATTGCTGACCTCACCAGAGCACTGATGACTTCGCGAGAATTTTTCTGATCTCCTACTGTATGTATTGGACACCAAGCTGAAAAATGTGAGAAAAAAAAAGGTTGTGGTGGTGATGCAGTATACAAAATTTAATTGAATGGAAAGTTTTTGAAATAAAGTATAAATGGCATCATACTGACTCTGAAGTTAGAGCTTTCATTTACAAAGCGTACATATTGCAGTCAAGTGTGAGTCAACCAGTGATTTAAGGTACTGAATGCAAGGCTGATAGACATTTCCTTATTTTTGAAAACTTACTCTTTTGTAGTTGGACCTTCTCCTTCACTTCCCAGTGCTGGTGGGCACCTCAGTGCATGTCAATGCAATTGCTTTACAGCTTTTGATCAAACTATTCCTAATATGTATTTTTCTCATCTTTTTTTGATGAAGATAAGAAGAAAATTCCAAATACCAATCTGTCACCTCACTCACAGAATTTAAGTTTAAAGTCCTTTTTCACCACCAAGGTGTTTTTCAAAAAGTATTTCATGTCCAGGCAGTTACCAGTTTCAGTCTACTATAGGGTGCTCTCACCTCAGAGCCAGGGTGCAAGGTGAAGACATAGAGGCAAAGTTAAGTGCAAAAGACAGGGATGTCTGTATGCTTAATACCCTCAAATTTCAGACCCTTTCAGACCAAGTGACTTGTCAGATCTGTACAAATTTTGTAGCTATGAAAATCAAAGACACAGCACCCTCTTGTGGAACCTCTGCTGTTAATGAGGTCTTCATCTTTTCCAAAACACCATTTTACAAACAATTGACTAATATACCCATTACAAAATGCAGATTTATGCTTACTTTTTTCACACACAATAAAGCCAAACCAGGACATTCTACAGCAGCTGCATCCTGTCACACACAGATATGATCAGACCTTCAAATAATTTTTTTTTAAAGGAACATTTTTAAGTGTGAGTTCTAGGAAGGCTAGACTGATTTTCAGATCTACCTGTCCACATTTATAGAATACTCTCAAAGTAGGTTCACCACTTTCACCACCAACAAGAACTTGTACTCAACAGTTAAAAATAATTCTCTTTGAGAGAGAGTTTTATGTAAGCAGCTTGGATTTTGGAAGGCTTCTAAACAAAGTTTGTATTTACAGGCAGTTCAAGCTTCTTGAAATTAGGTCAGGGTATTTCTTAGTCTTTGCTTCTACATTGGGAATATTTCCTTCCCTTACCCTTTTAATATATTTACATTTTGCTTTTATTTTAAAAATACGGCAAAGAGGGTTGTTGTCAACCTAATCAACTGTCAGTTACCTGCTAGTCTGAAAAGACAACAAAGCATTATTTCTGTTCAGTTATATTCTGTGCATTACAAATTAATAGATTAAGGTGTGAATTACTGCAATACTAACAACATAAAACTACTTTCAGATTTTAATCAAGCTGTGCATGTGTGCATTGGAAGAAAAAGGTAGCAGAACAATCCCTACCCAAAACCAATTCTGCAACATTTCATTTACTTGATTTTGGTTTCATTTGGTTTTTTTTGTTGTGAGGGTATATTTTTTGGTTTTGTTGTTGTTGTTTTTAAACTAACACCACTATTCTAGGGATGTCATATTCAGGTTAGTTGGGCAGGCTATGAATATTTAGCACAGCTTATCTGGATGCAAATGCTGTGTGTGTATTTTGAAGTGTATTTAGGAAATGCAGCAAAAACTGAGGAGGAAACACCTGGAGTTAGAAATTGCTTTCTCTGTCTCTAAGCACAAATTATTTATGCAAGGTACATGCACTATGCATCCTCATGAATTTATGCTAAGCACAGTTAGTAACATGCTGTATAAATACTGTACCTACTACAGCATAAAGCATAAACATTTTTCAGTGCTAAAATGAGGAAATAAAAATGAAATGCAATCTATCCCAAACTGCACAAGTTTTCTACACAGGCAAATGAAGAGTCTAACTGCCTGCCACCTCAACTATAAATTGATATGTGTTTGGGGTTTTTTTATCAATAATTTTTATTATGCCAGGTTGTGCTATTGGGGAATGCGGGTGGCTACAGGGGTGGCTTCTGTGAGAAGCCACTGGAAACTTCCTCTACCCCCTGTAGAACCAATCCCAGCTGGCTCCCAGACAGATGGGGATGACTGGCCAAGGCTGGGCTAATCACAAATGGTGATAACACTCCTGTGATAACAGATATAAGAGACGGGGGGGGAACATGATTGCACAGATGAAACTGCAGCCAGAAAAGAACAGGGTGACAACATGTGAGAGTAATAACTCTGCAGTCACCAAGGTCAGTGCACAATGAGAGGGAGGAAGTGTTTCATGCACCAGACCTGAGATTCCCCTGCAGCCCCTAGTGTGGTCCATGGAGAGGCAGTTGTGCCCCTGCAGCCCAAGGAGGTCCATGGGGATGCAAAGATCCACCTGCAGGTGGTGGAGGAGCCCCAGGCTGGAGCAGGTGTATGCCTGAGAGGAGGCTGTCACCCTGTGAGAAACCCGTACTGGAGCAGGGTTCTGGAAGGGACCTGCACACCTGTGGAGAGAGGAGCCCACGCTGGAGAAGGTTTCCTGTAGGATGTCACCTTGTGAGGGACCCCCACTAGAGCAGCCTGTCCATGAAGGACCGTGCCCCATGAACAATGACCCACATTGCAGCAGTTTGTTGCCCATGAGATGGACTGAGATGTTGAAGTTCTTAGAAAACTGTGTCCCATGGGAAGGACCCCCTGCTGGAGCAGGGGAATAACTCTCCCTAAGCAAGTTTTTTCTGCCAAGGGGGATAAATCTCCCTCGGCAGAAAAAGCTTGTGATGAACTGACTGTAACCCCTATTCCCTGTCTCCCTGCACTGATCGGGAAAGGAGCTAGAAAAGAGGGAGGAGGAGGGGGAAGGTGTTCTATGGTCTGTTTTTACTCCACATTATCCTGCTCTGATTTTGTTACTAGTAAATTCAACTAATATATCTAATTCCAGCCTGTTTTTCCCATGATAGGATTTGATGAGCAATGTCTCCCAGTTCTTATCTCAACCTATGAATAATTTTCTTCCTTTTCTTGCCCCTGTCCAGCTGCAGAGGGGAGGGATACAGTAGCTTTGGTGGGTGCCTGGCACCCAGCCGGGGTCAACCTAGTATATGCAGTCACTGAACCAAGAAGAAAATTAGAGAGTCCACATCCTTTACAAAACCAGCCATTTTGCAGTCATATTCCCAATACTGAATGCATGCCTTCTGAGTCTTGTAAATTATATCTTTCAGTTCAGATCATCATAACTTTTAGATTTCTTTGTTCTGGCATCAGTTACGTTTTTTAGCAGGAGTTTGATGATCAGGCAAGGCAGTTTTGCAGACAATCCTGTCAGGTCACTTGATCCACAGAGGAAAAGAAGAAAGCAGGAAAAAAAAATATGAAGAGACAACCTTCAGGCACACATGCCCTTCTGGTCAAAAATGCAAGCTGCAGATTTCAAGTACAAGTTATCTAAGTACTCATCTGAAAGAAGAGGTAGATGACAACTCTGAAGAGAGAATTATCAGGAGAGTTGGATAAAGGGGCAAGGGGGAGAAGTGGGGAGGGGTGAACAAAGAGAAACACTGTAATATAATCTTAACTCAGTAAGTATGAGTTTTCTTTCACCATTAGAGATGAAATAAAAAGTCTATCCTATCTATAAAGCATGTTCTGCTTGCTATATTTTCAGACAAAACTAAAACTTCTATTAAAAAACAGCTCAGTGTTTTTACCACTAGAAAGCCAGTTTAGTTGACAGTAGTTACTGATAAATATTGATTCTACTTCAAGAAGTAAGCTTAGCTAAAAACTCAGTACAGAATATAGGTCAAACTTATCTCCTGCTGAATTACAGTGAGATTTTACTTCAAATGTATTGTCTCTTAGTTTGCAACATGCTACTGAAATGCTTAAAAAGGGTAAGCTGAATGACGTCTTGAGAAAGAATTTGTGCTAGTTAGATTCATTTATTTAGAGTCTTGGTAAAAACTGTTCTCCCCCACATCACCCTTGCCCTTCCACCTGACAGACTTTTTGGATGTCATGGACTGTATTCTCAAAAAGATCTGCCTATTGAATGATGAGGGAGTCTGAACTTTTTTTTAATTCAAGGTCCCAGTAAGGCACACTTAAGTAGAATTAGTTTCTTTATTCTTCCTAATAATCACTGTCAAAATAACTGGAAAAAAGTAGAGATTATTCTACAGAAACTACTTGCTCTCTACCCTTCCTTATATAAGGGTCCTGTAACCTCCATCTGCCTGAAGGTCAGAATGAAACAATGAAAAGAGGCAAGTACTTGCTTGGGACAACAGGCCAAGATGCCTGCTTGCCCATCTCACCCTCTCTTTAGGTGCATCTCTGTACAATAGTTACAGGTAAGGAAGGTCATGCAGCAGATCATGAGGCCTCTCAGGAGAGGCCAGACAGGCTTACAGCTCATAACAAGATCATTTCCATGAGAAAGAAAACAATGGTTGTAGTGGTAGATGGTTCTCATCTACCCTTGAGGATATTCCCCTCAAGGAAGTTTGCTGCAGCCCAAGGGCCAAGATTAAGGAAGTCACCAGGAAATTTCCCAGCCTGGTACAGTGCTCAGACTACTATCCACTGATGATCCTCCATGAGAGTGGCGATGAAGTTACAACATGTACTCAGTCCAAAGGCCATCAAGAGACTTCAAAGCCTTGGGACAAGTGGTGAGGGAATCAGGGGCACAGGTTATTTTTCCCTCCATTATTCCATGTAAAGGTAGTGACTGAAAGAAACAAATGGCTCAAGTCTACTAACATATGGCTCTGAGGCTCATGTCACTGCCCAAATTTTGGGTTGTTTGACAGTGGGATAGCTAAGATAGCACCATTCTTGCTGGTATCAGATGGGATCAGAAGCATCACCTTTCTCAAAAGGAAAAGAGGGTTTTTGGTACAGGGCTAGCAGTCATTCATTCAGTTTTAAACAATTTATGACTGGGAGGAGGGACGTATCATCCTAATTAATAGGATAAGGTGTGGGAGGACTTGCCATCCTATTTATACCAGTTAGGTGCCAGAGTCAGCAAGAGACATCCAGAGTCTGGAGAGAGATTGCAGGTCAGCAGGAGAACACCGGAGGGCAGCACAAAAGGGATTCTAGCCACTCCAGAGAGAAGGTAATTTTCTGGGGGACCCAACTTAAATGCATCTATCCTAACACATCCAGCATAGGGAATAAAGTAGAGACATATGCATGCCTGCCTGTCTACGATCTTACTGCCATCATGGAAACATGGTGGCAACTCTTATGACTGGAGTGTTGGAATGGAAAGATACAGTCTCTTCAGGAAGAACAGGTAGGGGAGATGAGGAAGAGGTGTCAACCTCCCTTTCAGTGACCACCCGGAGTGGAAGGAGCTCCACTGGGAATGGACGAGGAGCTAACTTACATTGGGTGAGGATTAAAGGGAGGTCAGGCACAGGTAACATTATAGTAGAGGCCTGCTACAGGCCACCTTACCAGGAAGACCAATGAAGCCCTCCACAGGCAGAGAAGAAAAGCCTCACAATCACAAGGTCTGGTCCTCATGGGCCATTCCAACCACTGCAACTCTTTTCCACCTTTTTCTCTCCTGTTTTACCTCAGTAATCATATTCTACCACTCACTCAACACATGAAGTTTACTGTGAGATTTGGGAGCTAGTCTGAAAATTTGTTGTAAAGTGGGAGAGCTTGTTAGCCAACTTTTCACAGCTAAGTAGTAGGCTAATTTCTGGAGTTAAGGCTACTGTATAGACATGTGGACCCTGTTGAGACAGACAAGAATTTACAAGAAACCTCACACACACTTCTGGGTTGTGACAGCCTGTTGGAGGCTCAGGACAGTAGAGCACATGTATTCCAGGAGTTTCACTGATAACAACTGCCCTCTCCTACTGATAAAGGAGCCAAAGAGGAGAGGTGCTAGGCTGAATCATCTTCTCAGCAACAAGGAGCTGATGGGGAATGCGGAGCTCAAAGGCAAGCTGAGCTGCAGTGATCATGAAACAGGGAAGAAGTGGAGATTGAGATCCTTGGGGCAACAAGAAGAGTGGGAAGCAAGATAGCTATGCTGGACTTCAGGAGAGGTGAATCTGGCCTCTTGGAGGATGCCTCAGGTAGAATACATGGGACAGAGCCCTGAGCGTAGAAGGCTGGATGACATTCAAGGATTGTTTTCTCAAGGCTCAAGACTAATGTGTCCCAACAAAGAGGAAATTAGAGAAGAATGTTAGGAGGCTGTATGAAACAAGAAGCCCCTGAACAAATTTAAAACACAAACAGGTAGCTTACAGAGCATGGAAAGAGGGAAAGGTAGCTTGGGAGTAATACAGAGAAACTGTCCATACAGCCAGGGAGATGAAATTATTGCTGTTGTTGTTATTATCAGTATAATGAGAGGGAGAGGAGTAAAACCCAAGAGAAACAAGAGACAGTGGCTCAGTACCCATTGTCCAATGCCCAGCCTGTTACCTTCACTGGCAAATGCTCCAGCCACACTGCCCAAGTTCCAGAAGGTAAAAGCAGGGAAATGGTTAGGAAAGCTAAAGGACTGACAGATGTAAATCTGGCCAAGAGCATCAAGTGTAACAAAAATTTTCTTTAGGTACATTAGCAGCAAAAGATTAGGGAATTCCAGGAGGGATTTGGAAGACCTGGTTACATAGGACATAGAGAAGGCTGAGGTACTTGATTTTTTACCTCAGTCTTCACCAGCAAATGCTCCAGCCACACTGCCCAAGTCACAGAAAGTGAGAACAGGGATTGGGAAAATGAAGAACTGCACTCCGCAGAAGACTGAACATTGAAGGAACCTGAAGGTGGGCAAGTCCATTAAACTGACACAAAAGAGCAATAAAAAGTAGATTAATTTCAACTTTTGTTCTGCAATCCCCACTTCATCTAAACTAAATGTCTTCAACATCATCTATCTCTTATTCTCCTCCATCCACTTCACACCGCAGGAATTGTTAACCAGTTTAGCGCAGAACTGGTAAGTATTGCCAGAGCTTGAGTTCACTCAAATGCTCTTAAGATCGACTGTCAACTCAATTTTTAGGTAATGAATAACTGCAAACACACTGAAACAAGATGCTTAAAGATTTTTTTTAATTCATTTATTACCTGTGCACAAGAGAAGTAACTACCAATAGAAACTCAAAAGCTATACAGTATTTTTTTACTTGGTGGTTAAAAGTAATTAGAGTATCACATGACCATGAATAGAAGTAATTTTTCCAATTACAAATCAGAATACATGTAAAAATCTCAGTGGAACAAGCCAAATAGCCATAGAAGCAATTCCAGAGCACAGGACTGTGGCTCTTTAATTTGGACAATGACAAAAGTAATTTACAGTTAACTGTGAATATTGAAATAATGTTATAATGCAAGTTTCTGTACAGTTAAATGTAAAGAGACAACCAGAACAGAAATTCTAGCATATTTTAACTGAAGTTGCTTAAGCATTTTTTCTCAGATAGTTACCAAAGATCCTGGACAGTTCTACACCAAATTCAAGTCCTATGACCCTTTTTCCTGTTTTTTTGTTATTTTTTTGTTTTGTTTTGTTTTTTTGTTTTGTGTGTTTTTTGGGGGGTTTTTTTGTTGGTTTTCTTTTTTTTTTTTTTGCGGGGGGGGGTGGGTTGGGGGTTTTTTTGTTGTTGCTTTGGGGGGGGTGTTGTTTATTTTTTTCATTGCTTACAATTTCACTCTATTGTATTGTGTACATCTCTAGAAATTAGCTGTCTCTGTTGTATATATTGTGTTTATACCTTATACAAATTAAAGCAAAAAATGGTAGATTACTGAAGTGGTATAAATCTTCCAGCATTTTGCTAGTCAAGGAAAAAAAACATGCCAAAATCACAATAAGCAGTATTGGTACCCACAGCTTCAATTAATTTGTTTCCTTTTTAATGTGTAATCTACATAAATTACTACTGAAGGATACTGTTTAATTAGTAAATAAATTGGCCATTTGTAGGTCAGACAAAACTTGTTCATCCAACTGTGAAAGCTGATACTGTTTCCAAAAAATCACAAATGATGCTGAACAGAAGAACTGATGCACTCAAAAGTGAAAATGCATTGATTCCCAATGTCTGAAGAAAACTACTGCACTCCACCTTCAAATGCATCAGACTGGTTTTAGTTATAACAAGACAATCCCAAGAGTCAGAATGAAATAAAGCAATTTGAAAGATTAAAGAGCTGTTATCAAAAATAAATTACATTTTTTCAAGTTAAAAGAAACACTGCTATGAAGGCTGAGAGCCAAGCAGCCTTTCAATAGCTGCATTGATGTCTCCTCCTGTTGCTATTAGTGCTTGTAAATTTGCTTCACGGTTCAGAAAGCCCATTGCGCTCAGCTGTTCCAGTTGTTGCTGAAATCGAACTTCTGGATTTTGTAACTGCTAAGAACAAAATTTCAAGCTATAAAAGCATAATATATATTTAGCAAAATACACAATTTAAACACAGGTGGGTTCCGCACCACTCTGTCTTTTCTAATTTTTGACTACACCTTTTTGAAGTTCCAAAAAATATATTCAGATAAATTCAATTAGCAACTAAAGAAATTTTTTTTTTAACAAGTCAGCAACGTCAAATTATCTACACTTCTATACCATTCCTGAACTCCAGGAAAAACTGACTGATAGTGGAGGATCCAAATTAAACTGGGTACATGTATGTCCCATTAACAGTTTCTTAAAGATATGCTTATAGCTGGCTTTTTAAAACAAAACAGAGTTCAACCTAACAGTGTGGAACAGCAAAGATTATGTTGTTGTCAGCAATCTTGAACATCACAGGCTTTGTTTTTCCTCAACATAAAAATCACCTCTTCTGTAACTCTCCCAAGTATCTGCTGACTAAAATTCCCAAAATCCTGATTGTTAGAAAGCTTGAGTCTAAGCCAAACTGTTAGCTGTGCTTTATAGGAAGATCCTGATTACACAAACTCATAGCAAAATTCTGCATTATCTTAATGGTATGACCTTCAGAGGCATGTTTTTAATCAGGGCAGAGGATTTTTTTCAGTATTTACTTGCACAGCTGCAATAGCACTTTTACTCCTCTACTGACCTTTGACTAGAAGCATCCAGTGGTCTCTCCCCTCAACTATCTGTCTTCTTCCCAGTGTTTTACAATTAAGAATTAAAGCAAAAATATCTAGAATATAATAATGTACATTACCTGAGCATTTGCACCAGCAAGTGCCTGCAACATCTGGTGGACAAACTGTTGGTGATCAGGTTCAGCAGTTCCTGAAGCTGGACTTGTATTTTCAGTAGAAACAGAACTAGGTACAGTGGATGCTGTAGGAGCTCCGCTGCTTCCCCCTCCACCCAAACCAGGATTAAACCTGAATAAGTTACAGAAAAAGAAATACATTGCTTGAATAATAAATACTAGTTTGTCTCTTCTCATTAATTAGTGGGTACAAATTCTGTCAAAGAGAGGATAACAATTGGAGTGAAGTACTGAGAAAAAGACCAGAGTTATCACTGTTTAGAATTGCACAGCAGACAAATGTGACAGATTCTAAAAAAAAACTGGTTAAACTAAAAAAGGCAAGAGGATGAATCTTTAATAAAGACTGTATAAATCTCTAAATCTAAAAAGAGTAACCAAAACAAGGGAAGACTTCCTGTCCAAATTTGTAAGATCAATTCTTACCCTGGTATAAGCCCCGGTGCTTCTGTTGCTAATGTCTGCAAGCCCTGCTGAATCTGTAGCAGAGCCTGCATTGCTCTGGGGTTTGACATAGCTGATAACGTGTCAGGATTCTGCATCTAAGAGAAGGAGAGAAACTTCATTATATGTAGATGTTCCAAGGTAATTTTTATTGCTAGATGTCTCATAGAATCTAATTTCAGAACTTGGCTTTTGATTTTGTAGTTGAATATTACAGGAAATCCTTCATTTTTTTTTTCTTCTGTGAGAAAACTTCCATAGAAGGTGATGAATGAACTCTCCAGATGTAGAAAAAGCCTCTTGAACAAAAATTATACAAGGAGAAGTATTTTTCATTACAGACCTCAATCTTTCAAAGGCCATTAAGACTGTGTTAGTACATTATTTTAGAATTAGTCTCCTATATCATACTACTAGTAAGCAACAAGGCTGAACATGATGAAACTTGACCAAAAACTACCTAAGAAAAAGTACTAAGCTCCTTTTTCCGAGCTCATTTCCGATCACAGCAATTTGATTGTGACTATTTCTACATATCTTCTTATCTGTAGTGCTCTTACAGCCTGAAATGTAAACAAACATACTGGAAAATATACCAGCAAGCAAATGTTTAATATTCAAGGATTCTCAGTCTAATGTGACTTCAATTACAAATTGGCTAAATCAAATAATTTAGAAGGCAAATTCTTTTTATTTCTGAAATGAAGCATCCAAAACGCTCATTATTTTAGACACAAAGTCAAAACTAGTAGCTTATGCTTACCTTTGCATAGAGATGCAACAGGTACATGAAAAGCAATGTTTCAGTTACAAATAATATGGTTTTGGTAATCAGACCAAAGAGTATATAGGCTTAGTAATCTTGGCAGCTTTCCCCTGGCAACTAGACCAGATTACTTTTGCTGAAAAACCACATTTGGTTAATGTAGAAATTACAGATTAAGGTGAAACTTCCTCTACTGCAGAGCAGAACTGCAGAACTGGACATGAAGAACTCTCAACTGAGTGCCTAAAGAGACTTCAGAAGAGCAATTAATATTCTCCATTAATCTCTTGGACTTTTATCTTCACGATAGTTAAAAGACAACAAATAAATGTATAGTAGATGGAAAAGATTACTCAGATTTAAAGAGGTAAACATTTTGGGGTCTCCAAAGAAAGCTGCTACAACTACTTTATGAAAATATTTAAATTTTGACTTACTGTCTGATATTTGAAGCTGTCCAACATAAATGCTGGCCCAATAATTCTTAGAGCACTTAGGTGACCTGGATCTCATCTCTATTAATGTTATTAATTCCAGCACCAGCCATTCTTCCCTAGTTCTGCTGGGCAATTGCCCTTAATTACAAAAGATGCCTTCCATTATGCAGATTCCATGGTTTCTGTCTCCCAGTCCCATAATATAAACACAGGTAAATAAGCAAGAAAACACAAGCTGAAATATTACCAACATTCTGAGAATATCCAGCTATTTCTCCACTTCACATCTCACCTACTAATGCTGCTAATCATCTAACTTCAGACAGTGAATACAACAGAGAACTATTTGTGCAGATAAATTCCAAGGGGGTGATAACAGAAAGAGATAGACAAAGGAAATAGATATGATTCCTACTGTGCATTCATTAATTACCAATTACTCACAGATTTCAAAACAAATGTACTAGGTCCTCAGCTACTACTGAGTCACTACAAAGCAGTGGCAATACAAAACACCACAGCCATTCATATGGTTCAAACAATATAAACAGTATCTTCTGAACACTGAACATGCTACTGTAATTCATGTACATGCTCATTATATTACTCATAAAACCTCCCGTGCGCAGTTAGATCTTGGCAACGCATATTTACACTGATTTGCAAGGACTGCCTAATGACAGAACTCATGCAGTGGATTAGGTTGTCAATTCCTACAAGAATATTGCTTGCTTCTATTTAAGAAACAAGTACTACTACACATTGTGGCAACTAATAACAAGCAGATACCTGGGCTGCAAACACAATGTTGGTATGAGCGGAAGACAATGGTGGAGCAATCTCTCCAGGAAAGACTAAAGAACCCATTTCTTTTAAATTAGCTAATGACTTAGGTCTTTCAAGACATGCTCAAGGACCTCTTTTCCAAATATTTAATGCAGTTTGAAGAGGTATGAGAAAAGCATACTGAAACTTTAACTAGTAATGTGAAAAGAACTATTCTTTTTAATTTGTGAAACAAATCTTGTCACAAACAGGTGTTTTCTGGCTGGTGTGCAGTATAACCATTTTATTCCTTCTAAGCAAGAAGCACAAAGAAAAAATCTTAGTGATTGTGCTAGTCACAGATAACAGTCAGGTTTAACTTTTGAAAGAGATGGAGACATTAGCAAGAATATTATCAAGGGACAATCCAACTTAGTATCTAAAGCTAATGAGAATATATTACAGAATCTATCTATTAGCCAAATCAGAGACAGGCACCAGTTTACCAAAAATATTGCTCATTGACTTGAAGACCTTCATTAAGAGCTATTATCTCATCTTACTTGCTGAAGGAAAGTTGGAAGTTGTTGTCTCATTTGTTCCTGAAGTTGAGGATTTCCAACAAATAAAGGATTATTCAACATCATCTATAGGACAAAAACATTTAACTTCAAAGATCAAGCAGTAAAAACCACTGGAGGTTTTCAAACAACTATGGATAATACAGTAATAGTCTATGAAAATTACCTCACAGAAAAATAATCATCTACTCCTTTGGCCAAGACTTTCTGGGGGTGTTTGTCGTTTTTTTGGTTTTTGTTGGGTTTTTGTTTTTTTTTTTTTTTGCTTCACTGGTTCTTTTTTTTCTTGTAAGTGAATGGATTTCCAGATAAAAATAAGGCAGTCTTGCCAAGCATTATAAGAAAATCCTTTTCTGTTGTCTCCACTACAAATCTAAGTAATAGTTTTGCTGTAATATCACCTGAAGTCAAGGACATTTCCAAGAGAGTATTTAACACAAAAGAGGTAATATTTTTTCAATGTCAGTTCAGAATTTGAATTTCAATATTACCATTTTAAATAAAAATTCAGAGCACTTCTACAACACCATTCAAAAAAAAGCATCTCCACTTTTACAGTGAGTCACAGGTCAAAAATGAGAAGTTAAAACCAGAGTAATATCCAGATAGG
This sequence comes from Fringilla coelebs, assembly GCF_963513975.1. Lineage (NCBI taxonomy): Eukaryota > Metazoa > Chordata > Aves > Passeriformes > Fringillidae > Fringilla > Fringilla coelebs. The sequence continues at coordinate 37,135,133 of NC_140031.1, forward strand.
GCACAAAGTCCCCTCCCTTCACTTCTCCCAGACTAGAGGAGGTATTTATTTACCGTTAGCTCTCTACATTATTTCATAACCAAAGCACTTGTTTTGTCTAATGCTGGATCACAAGTTTAGGGCTGTGCAAAACATACACAACCCCACAATGATTTCTGAAGCAAATCAGGCATGATATCCAGCTACACATTGAAGAAACTCAAGGCAACAAATTGTTGAAAGTAAGCAGCTAATAATTTCATTGACTTAGGAATTAACACTAAAAATTGGCTCATTTGCCACAGGCAATTGTTGAGCTGTTAAGTTTTGTCTTTTTTTACTTTAATACATAATATATTACTATACTAAATGCAATTTACCTGTACTGCAAGATCAGGATTCTGGCTTAACGATTGCATCATGCTTCTCATGTAGGGTGCAGACAACATATTCTGCATAAGTTGTGGATTTTCTGTTATCTGCTGTAATAAGCTCTGCATTCCTGGTGTGTTGAACATACCAGCTTAAAGAAAAGGTAAAGGGCATGTTAGTAAGCATTCTGACTACCATCAGAGAAAGTAGATTATCTAAACCTAGAATATAACCACTTGGTTTTCATGAGTTTAAGACCCTGAAACTTACCTCAGTGCAGTTCTACTTACAGACACATCTACTCTTGAAGTTAAAGACAGGCATTGTACCCAACACTCCCATCAACTATCCACATTATTAGCTGTTTTCCCATTTGCCTTAGAACAGAAAAATTATTACAATACATCTGCAGCCACACTACCTTTACTATTTTAAGGCATCAAGGATAATAAGGTATTATTATCACTCAGATTATTTTTCATTTTTTTTTATTTTTTTCTATTTTTCCTCAGAGGACTTTAATAATGGTAAAATGTTCTACAAAAGTAAATAGCAATAAGAACTGAATACAAAACTCTCTGCCTAATGAAAGAATAATTTCAGTAAGCTTGCAAGTATGTGCAAATATATACAGTTGCAGTAACAAACACACCTCCAAGTCCCAAATTCGGTCCAGTTGAGCTCTGTCCCGTTGTGCCTGAAGTGCTATTTTCAGCATTACTGCTGCCACTGCTCTCACCGCTAGTGCTGGTATTTGTTGTGGAAGTCTGTGAGCTGGACTGAGGAGCCCATGGATTTGGCAGAGGATCTCTATTTTCTGTACGAGATGGCTGATTGTCTCCTCCTGCTGATGCATTGCTTACTAAAGAAGCAAATGGGTTACCTCCAAACTACAAAGGAAAGCAAACACTTATCACCTACAAATTTCTAAATCAGACATGAAAATAAATGTCTATGGCTTCTAATCAGTTGCACTCACTAGTCTACAGTAATTAAAAGTAAATATTGTGAAAAGACACACTGAGAGATACTAGAACCGCCCCCCCCAAAAATTAAATCATGTTTCTTTTTGAAGTAGTGTTGCTACTGCATTGTATTTTGATCAGAGTAAAATTGTGTCTTGCATACTGGTTCCTGACTTGAAAGTCTTTTATTCTTCTCCCCTTCAGTTAAAAGTACCTAAACACCTCCTTAAAAGGATTTTACTGTACCTCCAAATCTTAAGGCAGTGAATTAAATGAATTAAAAATTAAGTAACAAACAAATGTATTAACTTTAAATAGCTTCTCAATCACACAAAGTGATAGCTGTATTTCTTCAGGCTCAGAACAACACAGGATTTTGAAAGCTCTTTCAAGAGTAAAAGGCTACATAACTTCAAGTTTCAAGAACTGTTTTGTCAAGTAAGCATCTGGAAATTTGAATTACTTAAATTCTTTTATGTAAAAAAAAAAAGTATTTCCTTTCTGTGCCATTTGTAACCTTTTCTCACCTGTTCCTGTGCTGCATTCAGTATCGGCTCCTGAATGTCTGTGTACATACGCCGCAAGGCATTGTATCCCCCTGGTATACTTTCAAGGTTGCTCAACGCTCGGTCCTGGTTTCGCATCATTTCCTGCATCATTGCAGGGTTTCTAGCAAGTTCTAGTGTCTAGAGAAGTGGAACGTTTAATCTGCATTAATAAGAAATCCATTCTAAAGTGAAAACGTCAGCATTTGGCAATATCTCAGTTACCCCTGTCTTACTCAGTTTAAAATTATGAATAGAGCTGAATCAACCAGTCAGCGGAGTGTGAATCAACACAATTCAGTATTTAGCCAGCATTCTACCATAATTCTTACTATTTCTAACATCACTACAGCAGGCAGCCTATAGTATGAAATTTAAAATAAATACATACAATTTCAAAAGCATTTATTAATCTCTTTGGGTTTTGGTACATTTTGCTACACAATATATCTTATTTATCTTTTAATTTAAAAAGCATTTAGAATTACCCACAGTGAGACACAACGAAAATATGCAGTATTTTGGAGAATTACTACTTATGGTAAAATTGCTGGCTAGACAACAGGTTTCAAGGGCAGACAGCCACAACCAGTTCTAGCCTCAGAAGACATGTTTTCAATGACTTTCAAAAACTATGCAGCAGATTTTCTGAAATATCAGTCTATTTTGGACATTAACAACACGAAATGTAGACACTGGTTGTCTATAGCAACCTTTTATGGATTTTGACTAAGACTAAATACTTTAAGAATGTTTACACACTCTACTAAGCATGTCCAATTCCTGCTCTGTTGTTTACATAAAAGCAGAATCACAAGTCATGAACTGATCTTTCTACATACCTGTCTCATTATATCTGGATTATTCAGCATGTGACTGATTTCTGGATTTCTCTGTATCAGTTGCTGCATTTGAGGGTTAGCCATAATTAACTGCCTCATCAGGTCGGGATTTGAAAGCATGCTCTGAACAAATGGATTCTCCATTATCTGAACCATCATTTCCGGGTTGGACATAAGTTGTCGCTGCATCTGACTTTGCAACTCGGAGAAGTTTGAAGTATTTAAGCCCAGGCTACTCAGGCCTGCCAAACCTCCAAGGCCACCTTCAAGAGGATGAAAAAATGTGACTGACTATACTTCCAATCACATCCAGATTTTTTCTAAATACAAAACACTTGAACATATCTCATACTTCAAAGTAACAAAAATGAATGGAAAGTCCCATCTTTTTCAAGACTGTTCAGGAGTTATTCACTAAGGGTATGCTTCCTTAAAGAACAAGACACATAACTAAAAATCCAACAAACTTTATTCTTAAATAAAATTTTTTATAATTCTAACAACTTTTCTTCTATTTTTCCGAAGCCAAGATACAAGAAATGTTTGAGTTTGGGGGCTTTAGGTCCATGTCCCACTCCCTCCAGCAACATTTAACAATTGCATTTGTAATAATCATTTATCTGTCTCCTCTTGGTTAGACTATAACAAAGAGTGAACTCCCAATATGTGTAATATTCCCAATTCTACTTAAATGCCTGTGTTCCTGTAGGTAATAATGCACCAAAACCAAATTACATTTTGAATTTTTGTCCTTTGCTGAATCCCGATAAAAAGTTTCAGAAGGTACTAGACAGACCAAAGAACCATTAAAACTTTTAAATCATCTGCTTACTATAATTGGCTTTTCCAATTCTATCTCTTTGCCCCTCCCAAATGCAAAAAAAAAAGACAAAAAAGAATGAAACAAAACCCCACCACAACTATGGAAACAGGTTATAATTTTTAAGTCAACAGACTGCAGCCTCTTCATTCTTAGAAGTGAAGACTCGTAATACTATCAGACTTGAAACCTGAGAAATACTTAATTGTAAGATTAGCAGCAATTTTGTTGCTTTTATTGCAGATCTTGGCCTCATGTCAAAGGTCCAAACTTCTATGATTCATCTGTATTCACATAACAGGAATTCAGATGCACTTTTAAGTAGCACAAGGACACCGGAAGGCATTTCATTACCCATAGGGCCAAAATAAAACATCAGTAGCACCTTACCATTGAAGGTAAAACAGTACAAATCTTGTAGTGAAGTTTGTGGTGAAACACTGGCACAGTTTATCCAGGGAGGTGATGGGTGCCCTATCTCTGGAAACTTTCAAGGTCACATTGGATGGGGCTCTGAGCAACTTAGTCTGGTAAAAGATGCCCCAGCTAATTGTACAGAGGCTGGACTAGATCGCCTTAAAAGATATCCCTTCCAACCCAAACTATTTCATGATTCTATATAAAACTAATGAAACAACTCTCTTCTGGTGACTGACTGATCAGAAACCTTCTACAGCCAATTCAATATATATCTGTAATCAATCTTTTGATTACAGATATCTGACATGTTTGTTTGGGTTTGGGTTTGTTTGGGTTTTGTTTTTCAAGTTTTGTCTACATTGTAATAAAGCTTTGGGGACAATGATCGGAATCCAAGAGAAGATACCCACCATTCTACCTAAGAAATATTCTTACCCAAGCCAAAGGGATTAGTATTTGTTGATGCTGGTGTTGAGGTGCTACTGCTTGATGTTGATGTAGTAGCAGTACTCCCAGTGGTGTTTGCCTGTTGAGTTGGGTGCTCTTGTGATCTAAAAAGAAATTTTAAAACTTTATAGAGTGTAACAAGTTATTTTAAGTAGTGCCATTAAATGTAGCTGAAGTGTTATACTTCAGAATCTTAAATAACATTTTGATTCTTGGTCAAAACCCAGGGATAACCCCAGTTATCACCAGATGACTTCCTCTAATAAATCTTTCTCAGACACCTGTCATGTCATCAGTTTTGCAGAACAGTAGTTTCAAATAGTGAAAAAACAGATCAGTATCACTGCAGCCATTACCACCTTCTCATCCTCTCCCATGATGCTTGCCAATTAATTGTTTTCTCTGTCCTTTAAGGATCCATGTCTTATTTCACTATACTCACATACTACTAATAACATGCCCACACCTTCAAGAAATAAAGCCTGACAAATTTAATGCAGAATTTATTTCATGCCACATCTCTAATAGGGTGCTTTATTGAATGTGAAATTCAATTAATGTCACATTTTATTAGAAGACAAATCTCAAACTCTCAAACCTTTAAGATTTCAAAATAATGATATTACCTGCACTAAATTATGCTGGCTTTAGCTTCATGTGATAATGAAATCACATGAAGCTAAAGCCAGCATAATTTAGCACAGATACTAAAGGCTGCCCAGGCTGTGTAACTGCCACACTCTTCTACTGCAGGCAGAAAGACAAACATTGCCATGTAGTAAAAGAGATCAAGGAATCGAGCTTGAATAAAGCTAACCTGACCTCTCTGTTCTAAAGAAAAGAGACTACTTTGAAATCCAAACCAATTCTCCACTGTGGTTCAACAATCAATAAATGTCTACATTTGCAGTACTACAGAATAAAATACTTTTTAAAACTATGAATTCAGACATCACAAAAATATTTGAGAATTTGGCAGTACGCTAGACTCCATATTTCAGTTCACCTTGAAGGACCTTTCTCCTATAACATAACACTTGCTCTACTCAAGCAAACATCAAAAAATAAATCCAACCATACAAAAAAAAAAAAATGCTTTAAAAGCAGATACTCCTGAGGTTTCTAAGAGTTCTTTAACTTCATTATCAGCAACTGCAAACTTTGAATACAAGATGACTATAACTGGCCAAGCACCTGTAACTTGAATAAGAAAGATTATAGACTGTATACTGATCGTGATTCTCCTGCTAGAGATATTGAGTTTTCTTCCATCTAGAAAACATACACATCTTCCCTCAATAAGCAAAATTAAAAAAAAAAAAAAGCATCAAATCCTATTTGTATTTTTAACTGAGAAACTATTTTGAGAAGCAACTATGCTGCTTCATGTAGTAGACATGAAAGGTTCTCAAAAATGTGACAGAAAAGTAGATGACAGTGAAAGTTGAAGTTCAGTAGCGCTCCCATGCAAATTGGGGCATAGTCTCTGAAGATAATGGTTCATTGTGAGCGTCACAATGAGCCTGTGAGCCTCCAGTCTTTCACCGATATTCCTGTCAAGTGCACATCGCCTTTTATACCCATTTTGCCATTATGTTTCCTCCCAGCACTTGTGAACAAATGACACCTGTTGACCTGGAACTCTATTCAGAAATTCTATATATCTTCACTGCCCATTGCCAATCACTCGCTGCTATTCTGACAGTATAGAAGATAGGTTACAAGATTGCACTGAAAGTCTGTAGCAGTCTGGAAAATGTAGCATAGTAGAAAAAGTAATCTTTTTTTATACAAGCATTTGGCTGGGATATATGAGGGCTGGGATATAGTTTGAAATTAAAAATCTAGTAACATAGTTTGGAAGGGAAAAGATCACTTTCAGATCCAGTTTTGGAAAATAACTTTTACTTTTTCAGATACACAGCAGCAACAGTAACAACAAGAGTCAACAGAAAAGTAAATGGCATAGCATAAAGTACCTGGGAACAAATCAATCTTGATAGTCATGGCCAAAAATCAGCATGTGCCAGGCCACACTGGCAGGATCTAAATCTTGTATTTCAAGACAAGCATAAAATATAAATATTTTAGCAGGAATACAACTGAGATATTTCAGGACAATGCTGATTTTCATTCTCTCCAGCAGGTTTTACCATGTTTTTAGTTTATTCAAGCAAAGCCAGTAGGTGAAAACTTCAATGCATGATTTGAACACAGCACATTTACATGCAAAGGGATCTGTAGCTCTTAGTCCATACTTCATTTTCCCAGACATGATTAAAACATTCTGCAGATCATAGAAATACAGTCTTCTAAAATGATTCAAAAAAAAGCAGGCATGAATGAAGACATGGCGTGCAATGCTGATAAGACAGATGCAGGAACACCTAAAATTCCCCAAAAGCCACACATTTGACATTTGTGTTCCTGAGGGTTCCTCTGCTCAGAGGCAAAGTGCAAGAAGGTCCAAGAGGCTGGCAAGGGTATTTCAGTATGTATAGCTATAGTAGGTCCAAACCCCTCTGAAGACTGTGCAAGTCAAAGCATCCTCCTGGTAGTACTCATGGCACCTCTCTGTCACACTTAAGACTAAGGCAAAAAAAGCAACAAAAAAAATAGCAACAGCAGAATACTCATTCAAATGCAAAAGGAACTGAACGGCAGTATCACCTAATACCATATTCAAGACTGGCATGGCTTGTAACAGACTAAATTTCAGGTGGAGGAAGCACAGGGCAGGAAAGGGAGACCTCCGACAGTACAAACATGTATTTTGACTCCAGGACAGAGAACATAACCCTTCCAGGGCATGAATATAGAACTGAAAGTATCAATTTCAAAAAGTACCTACATTTAATGCTAATGATACTAATTTCAACAAGAATTTGTATTTAATGCTAATGTTACTAGCCATCCTTTGTGTCTTGGTAAGGCCTTGAAAGGGAAAGCCTACTTCTGTTCTCTCCTATACTTCATGCTCTTTCCTTCAACATATGACATTTTCACATCAGAGGGGATCCTCACCATAAACAGAAAAGACCTAAGTAGAACAGAAGCAAAACCACTTTCACGCTAAAAGAATGAATATGTTATTGACTAATATCAAACTGCTTTTGAGGGATCTACTGCTCTACTTGTTGGAAAGATTTTTGGGCACTTCACAGGAAGTACACACACCATAGCTAACTCATACAGCTTTTTTACCATCACTCTAATGCTTCTTCACCAAAGGAAAAAACCAAACCAAACAAAACACCAAAACAAAACAGACCAAAAAAAAACCCCAAAAAAACAACATCCCAAAACTCCTTAAAATCGAAAGTCTATTTAAACAGAAAGTCTATTTAGACTGCTTTATAATAAAGCAGTTCCCAAAAATTTTCTTTCCTTTTTTTACCAAAACAGAGTCTTTACTCAGTGTGTTGGTAAAACAAGGAAAGAAAATTCACTGCAGAGAAAATAAGAAAGAAAAGATTCACTGCAAGTTTTCATATGTGAAAAGAAAATCTGCATAACATATATTAATGGATAGTAAGAGATGATATCTAACAACTGTGAAGCCAAAACATAGCTGGAACAAAAAAAAAAAAAAAAAGCTATATAACAGAAACTAACCAACCAACCAAAAAAATACCCCCAAAAAACAACCTCAAGAAAAACAAAAGTATTTAAAAACATAAACCAAATTAAATATGAAATAAATTTTAAAAACACTGTAATTTCATAATTTCACTGTTGTCCTGCAGCAGCTGTAACTAAGGAGCTGATTAACGTGATTTAGTCAAATCTAGTTTTGCCCAACAGAAAGCTATTAATAATGCAGAGTACTTTAACTTCTCTAGAGGTAAACAGAAGACCACTTGTTATTAAGATTACCTGTTCTGTGTTTTGATAACCAGGTGAACAGTGAGTCCATCATGAATTCCATGCTGAGTCAAAGTATCTTGATCTTTTAAAATTTTTCCAGCAAATATCAACACAAGCTGATCAGTGTGGGACTTGAAACGCTTAGAGATTTCTTCCTTGAACTAAATGAAACAATATTATACATTTATATAATTAAATACTGAACTGCAATTTTTAAAAATAATTAAAGAACAACCTGTTTTTTACATTTGCTATACTACCTCACTGGTATTGCATATTCTGTATTTCACAAACCAGAAATACTTTTGTTTCCTGAAGTTCTTTCTGTCCATAGGAAGATGGGAAATATTTCATTGTTATTCAGAAATAGAAATCTGAAGAATTTCACATCTAGATCATTAGTTACGTAAGTCGTGACAACAAAAATCTGATTTCTTTTGAAGACTACTGTGACTTCAATCAAGCATGCATCCATGATATAAATACCTACTAGTATACACAGTACTTAAACACACCCATATGTATATACATGGCAAAGTACGCAAATAATTATATACTAGCAAATACACACATACAAATGTGCATACCACTGAAACTATCCATTGCTGAAGGATTGATGACACAATGCCATAAAGAGGATAAATCCGTCCAGACTTTTGCTTGAACTGAGCATACTCTCTCCTTAGATGTATTTTTGCTGCCTTCCTTCCATGCGCCAAAACTAGCATTCCTTTCCACACAGACAAAAGTTGTATTTTAGGTGGCTCTGCTTTCTCATTCAATGCATGATACAGCTACATTAAATGAAGTTACAGCCCAGGTCACAGTGAATAAACACATTTTTCATTCATTGAGAAATCATTACCATACAAGACCTTTTACAAAAGAGACTGCTTGCCAAGTGTTAACTGTCAAAAACACCTTAAATAACAGATTAGCTTCATACACTTGATTTTTTTTTTCCTGAGGCAGAGGGAGAAAAATCATCTACGCATATGGAAGACAGAATCCTAAAAACATTGTTGACAAGAAATGTAAAGATCATCTATTTCCAACTCCTCTGCCAAGGGTAGGAACACCTTTCCCTAGACCAGGTTACTCAAAGTTCAGTCTGGCTTTGAATGCTTCCTGCAGTGGGGCATCCACACCTTCTCTGGGCAACCTGTACCAGTGTCTTCACAGTAAAGAATTTCTTCTTAATATTAAAGAGGGCAAAGTGATTACCCTCATATCATCACTCCATGCCTTTGTAAAAAGTCCCTCACCATCTTTCATGTAAGTCCCTTTTGGCCACTGAAAGGCAGATCTAAGGTCTCCTTGGAGCTTCTCTTCTCCATGATGAACAGAAGTCTCTCAGCCTGTGTTGACAGGACATGGACTCCAGCCCCTGATTATCTTGGTGGCCTCTTCCCCACTCACTCCAACAGGTCTGTGTCTTCCTCTGCCGGGGTCTTCAGAGCTGGATGCGGCACTCCAGGAGGAGTCTCACTAGAACAAAGCAGAGGGGCAGAATCCTCCTCGCTCACCCTGCTGGCCAGGTTGCTTTGGATGCAGCCCGGGATACAATCAACTTTCTGGGCTGTGAGAACACATTGCTGGGTCATGTCCAGCCTCTCATCCACCAGCACCTCCAAGTCCTTCTCCTCATGGCTGTTCCCCATCCTGCCTGTATTTGTATTTGGGATTGCCCCAAACCAAGTGTAGGACCTTGCAATTGGCCTTGTTGAACTTCATGAGGTTCACCTCTCAAGCCTGGCAAGGATTGCATCCCTTTCCTCCAGCACCTCATTCATATCACACTGATTGGCACACGTTGTTGGGGTTCACTCAATTCCAATGTCTATATTACTGACAAAGATGTAAAATAGTGCTTGCCCCTGTACTGATCCCTAAGGACACCACTCGTCACTGGTCTCCACTTGGACAATAAGCCATTCACCACAGCCCTTTAAATTCATTATTCACTGAGTAGTCCATTTGTCAAAACCATCTGTCTCCAGTTTAGAGACAAGCAATGTGGCACAGTGTCACTCCACATATGTGCAGGTAGACGATATCACTCACTTTTCCATCACCTGCCACCACTGCAACACCACCACAGGAAACCATCACATTTGTCCTTAGTGAAACTGTGTTGACTGTCACCAATCTTCTCCTTACTTTCCACGTTCCTTAGCATAATTTCGAGAAGGTTCTGTTCCATGATCCTGCTAGGCACTGAGGTAAGACTGACCAACCTGTAGTTCCCTGAGTCTTCCCAATTTCCCTTCCCAAAAATATATGGATGTTCTGTTTTGCCTTTTCCAGTCTGTGGGAACTTCCACGGAGAACTGCTACAACCTTGCAAATATGATGGCTAGTGGCTTAGCTACTTTCTTGCCCAGTTCTCTCAGGGCCCATGGAAGTATCTCATAAGATCCCATGGGTCTTGAAACTGATCTTCTACAGAGGATGGTTCTTCATTCTCCCAGCCCCTGCTTTCACCAACTTGGGCAGTGTGGCTGGAGCATTTGCCAGTGAAGGGAACAGGCTGGGCATCAGACAGTGGTTGCTGAGCCACTGTACTGTGCATCATTTGTTTCTCTTGGGTTTTACTCCTCTCTCTCTCTTGTCCATTGCTATGATTGTTGTTGTTATTTTTATTACTGCTGTTGTTTTAAATATTAAACTGTTCTCATATCAATCACTGAGTTGTTTTTTTTTTTTACTCTCTTCCCCATTTCACTAGGTAGGAGGAAAGTGAGGAAGCAGTTGCATGAGAATTGCTGGCTGGGTTTAAACCATGACAGATTATGACGACGGAAATTCAGGCAGTTCTAGAAAAAATAATTTTGGTCTTGTTTAGGTCTTCAGTTTGCACAACATAACTAAGTAACAGTATCAGTAAATTACAGTTAAAATACTTCATCCACTGGGAAAACCAAAAGCAGAAGGAGTTCAGCATCACTGGCTCCTAATGCAGTGACTCATCCTTTTAAAGATCATGTAACAATTCAACCAACAATGTCAGCTCATTTGCTTTATTGTTCTAAATGCAAGTTTTACTTCATCGCAATAATACTATGCTTTGTGGTACTACAAAGGTATTCAGTCATATCTGGGCATAGAAAAGAACCCAGAGTTGTGAAAATAATGTTTCAACATACTTGAAACCTATGTATTCATGGAAATTAGTTCACTGTACTCCTCTAGTAACTGGATACAGTAAAAATAATGTAAAATCATGTCATTTTTTCCCATGATTATTAGAAAAATACTTGGAGAGAAACACAGTGGGAATCAGACTAAAACACTGGACTAATGTCTAGACAGAGGCCTGGTTTTGCTAGGGAGAAAAGTAAAAAGCATTCTTAACCCAAGTGAGTTGATTCAAGGTTACATTCTCCTCAAAGCATGGCAACTTGTAGATTTAAAACTAATTAGAACAAATTCAAAGCTTGTGCTGTTGAAGGACTTTGCCCAAATTGTCATTATACCTCATGTAAACTTGTTTACATAAACTTTTTTTTTTGCTTTGAAATACAAAAGCAGTATAGTTTTTCATATTGAGAACACTCACTTGCTTTTTAGCAGCACACCAGCACTTCTTTATACTTTCAATTCCATGCCAAATACCATTATCTTCATAGCAACTTAAAAATAATCACCATTAACAAAACTGCCTTTTTTTGCTCACTGTTAAGACATATGGGAAAAAAACCCCAACTCTCTGAAGCAATCCAGGACTTTCAATACACCTGCTCAACTTGATTGCCTCTCAAGCTTTTTTCAAGGTACAGATGGACACCATAAAATGCTGATGTCTAGTGTAGAACAAATGCATACTGGTGCCTGAACTACTTAAACACTTTGTGACCAAACAAAGCAAATATCTGAATACACATCAAGTAGAACAGCTGACTAAACCAGATATTGTTTTGCACTGTCACTTTCCAGAGCAGATCCACAATTTAAACATTAATGTATTAACATCTGACAACCTGGCCTTGGAAGAACCTGGTAAAGTGTTATTCCAGGTAAAGTGAAAGTATTAACATTCAAACTCTCCTTTGACATATTACAACCATATAATGTTTCAAAAGCTTCTGTTGACTCATTTTATGATGTCACCAACTGTATGATTATTACAGCAACTGTAATAATCTTATTATCCACTCACAAAACAAAGTGTTGTGATAAAGTAATAAAAAGAGGAAAACAAATAAATTTAAAAATACTTTCCCAAATTCTCTCAACCTCAGCTTAGTAAGTCATATTTAAAAATTAAATTACAGTAACAACCTGGAAGACGTCTTGGGCAATTAACATCCAAGTCCATTGAAAGTAACATAAAACAGGTCCCTAAAAACTTCAACTACTTTGACAATGTTAAGCTACAAATTTACCTAGATGACTGTGAAAAAAAGTAAGGTTGCTGACTCTCCCCACAGGAAACTCTTTTTTGAACACAATAGAGGTGGCCATGGAAGCAAATGTTTGTACATAGAAGGCTGAACTGCAGTTTTCATTCTCAGCAGTTTCTCAAATAGTTCTACTACAAAAAGAGATTTTGAAACAGCATTACCTTATTTGGCGTTGCTGTTTCAAAACACGCCCGTAATATTTAAACTTTCAACTGTCATTCTTAACAACATACACAGTTAAGCATATTGACTGAACTACAGTCTGTTTTACACCCACACTGAGCAGTCTCAGAAGTAAACTTTGATGAGCTCCAGCTTTCTTTTATACAACATAATTAATGGTTACATGTCGCCTTGACCCGAGAAGTAAGGAACCAAACACACTCATGGCCACAGCTGATAGCTGTGGTTTCTTTTTGGCATGAATCATGACCTGGACATCGTACAACTGACTTATAGTGAATCAGTAAAAACAGGGCTTCATTGCACAACTCTAGGACACTATACAGGAAGGAAGACAAGAATTCGCCATTTCAAGCAGGAATACAAGCACTTTTGGCCCACAACAGATAAAGCATAGCTAGAAAGAACACATAAAATAAGGCTCCTATGTAAGAGTACTGTCTTCCAGGTCTTAATGGAGTTACTATCTTATGGTGGCTTTGCCAATGACCCATGCTAGTTTCATAATAAAATTATTTCCTCAAATGTCTGCAATCAAATGAAACTCACAAAAAACCCCACATTTCAAAACTCAAAGTCAGACTCTTGATGAGCTTAAAAGGCTAGCAGTGCATAAAGGGCAAACTGCAGCAGCGCATGGTATTGGTAAAGAGCTCACAACTCAAGCTCTAGCCATTTCTATTCCCTTCAGGGATTCTTCAGCAAGCCACTACACTTCTCCAAGCCTTTGTTTGGAGGGAGAGGCAACGCTTCTTCCATAAAAGCACTTCGCAATCTACTCTCTCCCTGTTTTGTTATGTACCTGATCACTGGCAAAGCAATACAAACCAAAAATAAGCACTGTCCTGGCTCAGGCCAAGAAAGGGGTAATGTGGAAACCCAGGGCACTGGGGATATTTTTCTGTCTGCTCTGGGGTGCCCTGACCCCCAGGGGAGCACTGACTTTGAGCCTCATTCATGGAGAAAGTTTCCTAGACTTCAAAATAAGACTAGAATCCACAAAAGTGTGAAATAGATTATAGAGAGTAGTGTAGGTGTATCACTTGGTGAGAAATTTAGGTTTTGGGATTTTTAGTATGTTGTGGATGCAAGCAAGATGGAGGGCACAGGGTGTCATCCTTGGTTTCTTCTTCATGCTTCTTCCTTCTTCACGGGTTTGGGTGGCATTCTGTAATTGGGCAGAAAGCCCGCATTGTGGGCTCTTTGGGATCAGTCCTTGGGTTAAAAGGGAAAATAATCTAGTCAGTTCTTAATTGGATAGTTTAGTTTTAAAAGACATTGTAATAAGAGATTGTTAGCCATTTTGTGCCTTAATGAAAAGCTGCCAAACTCACAGTAGTGAGTCTGTTTTACTGATAAGAAATAATAAACACTTGAGTCTGAACTACCATCTCAAGTGCCTTCAATCCAGACCCAGAGAAACTGACCACTGGTATCGCCACAGGTTAATTTTTGCAGAAGCCAGGAGGGGGTATGGCTTGGACCCAGAGGTTATTCTATACCACCTCTTGTCCTTGACAGCAGCTGGGGAAATGCAATCTCTTCCACAGAGAAGGGGAGAAGGGGTTCTGGTCAAGAAAACATGGTGGAGGGAGATGTCCAGTATTGTCAGTAATCAAGGGAGTTTTTTTGTGTCAATCATTGATTTTCTTGCACCCTCTGTCATTAGTATTGTTGCTGTTAATATTTGTTTTCTTATCTCATTACTGTTTCCAGTAAATTGTTCTTATCTCGACCTGTGATCTTGACCTTTTGTGCTTCCAACTCTCCCCTCCAGCATGCCTTGGGTTGACTGACAACTTAAGAAGAGTGAAAAGAGAAAAAAGCTTTGTAAGTTACAGGCCACTATGATTCAAGTTAATTCATTGAGGTTTTAGCACTTCGAAAAAATAGAAAATGCTTCAACTTTTCTCGGGGTGGGGTGGGGGGAGAGAGAGGAAAAGGTGGAGAGAGGGAGGGAGAGAGCCAGTGTGGTTTGGAAAGTCTCAGTGGGGTCACTGAGTTAGGGAGTAACACTCCTAGAAAAAAAAACACAGTTTAGGAAGAGCGAAAATCAGTGTGTTACCAAGATTATTTTTGCACCTAATACAAAACACAGCACCATATCAACTACTAAGAAGATTAGCTCTATTCCAGTCAAAATCAGTCACCAAAGATATGTCACCATATCTTCCAAATTCTTAAGATTTTACCCTATCTTTACTCCCAGACAATGACCCTTTTTACAGAGACAAGGTTTATAGTCACTTGATTAAAATATTGATTGGTTTTTAAAATCTTTACATGACACTTTTACCAGAGCTAATTATTCATTAAGATGTTCTATGCTGTTGGCAATTTTGAACTGTACACATGGCAATTTTTTAAAACTGTGTGACACCCCTGACTGAGTGATTTTAGGTGAGGGATTTTAGCAAAACAAACTCACAGGACAAATGCATCTGACATAGATAATGTTTTTTAAAAATAATTTAAAATATGAATGTCTTACTATTATGCAGAGAGGTATCTACACAAAAGACACTTCAACTACTACTTAATTAGGTTTTCTTATTTTACTCTGTTTGCCAGTATTTTATCAGAAAACACCTCTTGAGTACTATGGCCACTGATAACTCTGAGTTACATCTACCTAAGCCAATGAAAGTCAATATACTTTTACTTCTGAAGGTTCTTCTATCAAATAATCACCTACCATTGCTCTAAAACAATTCTGCCCAGGTTAAGAAAGAAGTATAATCAGAGTATACCACGAGGCAGACTCCATAAAGAATCACACAGATGTGTTACAAAGCACTGAGACACCAGACGATGGAAAATCTAACACTAAATGCTTTGTGTATGTACGTGCCTTGAGACACCTGAGAAACGACAGAAACCTGAATCACAATCCTGGAAACAAAGAGCAGACTGGATTCCACTATATTGTTTCAACCTATTTTGTTTGTAGCATTCAGTAATCCCTGGACTACAGAAAAACAGTGAAACAGAACTGGATCATGGTAAAAGAATTGTTCCTAAAATACAGTTTCTTGAAAGGGAAAACATTACATAGAATACTAAAAGCATATGCAAACCAGGAAAGATGCTCCACTACCAAACTACCCAAAGCTTTAACAATTTAACATTTACACCTGTGTGTTCTTCATAAACCAGAAGATTACAAATTTGGGATTATGAGATCCAGGCACAAAAATGAAATCCTGGATTTATGGATTTAAAGTTTCAACCATAAACAGTACTGTAATTTCAATCAAAAATTTAGAAGCTTTCCACTTGACAAAAATCAGTAGTCTCAACACAGTGGATACAAGTACACTTAAAATTAAGTAATTCAAGGATTTTTATCTATAATTTAGTCTAGTGCAGAAAGCACATTTGTGTTCACCTACTTTAAAAAACACTAGAAACTGTGAAATATGCTTTTACTGAAAACTGTATTTCACACTGAAGAGATTTCTATTTAAAGGCTGAAGCTAAACAAAAAAGGGGGGGGTGGGGGGGCAAGCCCTAAACCTGCAAAAGGATCTAATCTGTTTTCTGTGGAGCTAAACTCAATTTCACTAACTCTTCCTGGTGGGCAGTGCTCTGAAATTTTCATATAATCAAAGGACAGGCAATCATTCTCTGAAAGAACTTTAAGTTTCTGAAATTATTAGCACAGATTTACTGTATCCACTGTTTGTTGGCCCAGCAGTTAATAACACACAGCTAGACGTGTTACTCAGGCTCAGAGTTGGAAGGCTCACAGAATGGACTACTGAGTATCTTTCAGTGTGCTACACATGCACAGACAGTAATTCTGGACCAGTTATAATTAACTGACAAATACAGCAGATGTCAACACAGGGAACTAAAACAGCATCAAGAAGCATTAGCAAGCTTTAACTCTTCTAAAACTCCCTTATTCTAAATTATGAAGGTAAAAAAACTTTTTCCACGTAACCAGTTCCAACACCTCAATACTCAAACAATTCAAGGCACCCACTAAGACATGAATCACTCCTAAAATGAGCAAACTTTTTCTTTATATACAGGCTTTACCAAACACATTAAGATAACTCTGTTAAGCAAGAAATTGCAAAGACTGTACTGCCACAAACTCAGAAAAGAAACCAACGGAAGAAAACACAAGACAAGAGACAGTTTTAGTGAGCTGGAGTATCAGCACTGTCAGGGTCAGCTAAAGTCAACAAATTTATAGGTACTCATCTTTTACCCATCATGTATTCATTAAGTCTCTGCTCTGAGAAAGACCAGTATCATACCCAGTCAAGAATGCAAATATTTGGTCCTTCTCCTAATACTGAGCCAAACTGTGCTAAGCACAATCAAATAATTTTCAAAGAAAAGACAGACAGCAGTTTAAATCAACTGATCTCCCAGAGTAGCTTTGTACTTAGTTTGTTTTCCATACCAATCTGCATACTCAGTGTTCTAGCTGCACAACACATGATCACAGTAACAAATCTATTCTGCTGAAGTCTTCCAATACAGGAAGAAATCTTGCAGAAAAGTGGCAGACATGGTTTACATTAATGGGGAAACAAAAAATTTAATTTTTTTACCCCTAAATTTGTGATGACACAAACTATTTTCCTAGAAAATCTAGGTTCATGTTCTAGCAGTGTCCTGAAATGACCATATAGAAATAAACAACTCAATTCTTTAAATTCTAATGTTAGCTACAGAAATATTCTGAGGGAGTTTCTTTTGCTGTGTTTTTTTGGCTTTTTTTTCAGTCTACAAGTTACTGGCCCACCTATCTCAACTGTACAAACCACTTGCTGATCACAAATGCATTTGAACAGATGTGCAACTTGCCTGGTATTTGAGATTAACCTATTTTCACGACTGGTTCTAGAAACATTGCATCTACTGTTGATTCTTATTATTATCAACAGCTCATTTTTGCAATTTAAGAGAAAAAGCCAATATTAGTCACACTACAGCGACAGTGCATTTTTTAGTGCTGTTACACTGCCTGGGACTTCACTCCAATGGTCAACCCAGCAGGGCAATCCTACTTCACAAGAATTGTTATAACTGCAGACCCAATATATTAACTACAGTTCCAAGAGAGACAACACTCACAGTTTAAGATAACTGTAGTCAACAAAGACATCTGAAGTAGTGTCCTCTGTTAATTCCCTAAACTTGCATGACTGCTTTCAGTAAAAAGTCATACTCTTGACAGGTTGTACAACCATTTCAGTTTATGACAACTGTTACTTTGAAAACCTGGCAGCTCCACTGGTATTCAAATATGAAACAAACCTGTTAAAAGTGAAATGTATTACAAAATTCACAGCCAGAGTAAATCTGTTTATTATTTCCAAAGGACCCAACTAATGGCTGACTGCTTTACAGGACAAACACAATCCTCAGTTAGGTTCAGTTTATGAATCTCTCTTTTGAAATATCCTAACAAAACAAAAGCCCCAAAACTGCAAAGACTTTTACAAAAACTGCATTGATGCTGCTCACAAATCTGTGGAGAACAGAGAAATGAAAAGCACCCCTTTCAGACTGAGATTGCTGGGAAAGCAGTGGACAACATTAAAAAGCAAACACAGTAATTTTACTTTTGGGAGAAATGCCTAGATCAAGCTTGCAGACAGAGTAGCTCACAGCACACAACACTGCAGCTGCCAAAAGACTAGAGAAGACAAGAAAGCAGCTTCAATGCATTGGCAGCTGGATTAAATCACAATGAAACTCAGGTCTGGGACACTTCTAGCCCAAACACTGACATACAAAAGAAAAAAAAAAAAAAGGAAAAAAACCCAACAAACCACAAAACCAAACTGAATGTAGATTAGACTCAATGACAAACAAAAATTGAAAGAAATATTAGCATTTTCTCTATTCACAGCAGCTAGGTGATAAAAAACTCTGACAGTCTAGTTGAAGTGCTAGCACTACGTTTGAAATTTCAGAGCCTTTCCTCCATCTTTTGTATCTCTTCTATTAACGAGACAGCATCCTTCAGCTCACACTTAAAGAATGATGCCAAGTTTTGTATCTAGACATTAGTGGTGCTTTCAGACGTGTAATCTTTTTTTGATGAGGTCTGCAATACCAATGACGCACAAAAAAAAATTGTGGAATACCACAAAATTGCCACATTTCAAGCCATTTCAAGGAGAAAATTGGGAAATCCTATGAAAAATGAAGAAAGTTCTGAATCTAGTGATGTCTACATTCTTTATAAGCAGGACACTGCGTTTTTACATTTTGATAGCATCTTTTCTATGATTTGTTGCTTTCTAATTTAAATAAATGAAGTTTTAGTCAATACTTGCACAGCAAACCTTCTACAAAACTAGAAGACTTGCAGGAAACAGTGTCAATGAATCAGCAGGTGTCACTAGTTCAAGACAGAGGCAGCTGGGGAACAGACTTTCACAGGAAGGCACAAAATCCCTAACACCTTGGTTATCTGACACAGCCACGCCATGCTAAGTACCATATCTGTAACTAGCACACCAAAGTACAGGAGACTGCAGATTTTACAAACACAGTGCAAGGCTACAGCTTCCCAAAGTTGAAGGCTGACTCGCTGTTTTTAAAGACAATGTTAGAACAAAATAAACACTGGAAACAGAGAGATACAAGTGACTGTGTATGTTTTCTACAGTCATGTTAGCCAGCCAGTGAGACAACTATCACCAAAACCAGCCAACTCAACAGGACAACTCACAGCTAGAAAATGAGAGAAGAGAAGGCTTTCGGGTGACCTAATTGTGGCCTTCCAGTACCTGAAGGGAACTTACAGGAAGGATGAGGCAAGACTGTTTGCAAGAACATGTGCTGACAGAACAAGGGGCAATAGCTTCGAAGTGAAAGACAGTAGGTTTAGATTAGCAATTACAAAAAAATTCTTTACTGTGGAGGTGGTGAGGCACTGAAACAGGCTGCCCAGAGAAGCTGTGGATGGCCCATCCCTGGAAGTGTTCCAAGCCAGGTTGAACGGGGCTTTGAGCAACCTGGTCTAGCTGAAGATGTTCCTGCCTACGGCAGGGGAACTGTAAGATTTTTAATGTCTCCTTCCAATGCAAACGATTCTACGACTCAATCACTTCAGGAATAAGCCACATGCACCTTCCAAGTCGGCCCTCTGCGGTGCAACAGAAAAGTCGGTGAGGAGGGTACGAGGCGGCACATTTCTCCACTACCCCCGTTAGCCTCAGATGGCAGCAGTCCTCTTCTGGGCCAGGATCGGTGCTGGTGCTCGACCAACAGCGCTCGGTGCGACTCGGGCAAGCAAAAGCTGCTTTGTCACCGGGCAGGGCCCTCGCCCCGCGCTGCCGGAGGCGGGAGCCGCAGGCCGGCGCTCCCCTGCCGGGCGGCGCTCCGCTCGGCCCCGGCCCCAGCGTGGCCCCGCCGACCCCCCAGCTTCCTCCGCCGCCCCTCACCTGCCGGATGCTGCTGGTCTCGGAAACGGCGAACTCCTCCTTCTCCTTGGGAGTCTTCACCGTAACTTTGATGATCCGCGGCTCGGAGACACCGGCGGAGTCGCGGGTGGGGGAGCCGGGGGAGCCAGGGGGGCCTCCCGCGGGCCCCTCCGCTCTGTCCGACATTGCCGTGTGCGGGCGGGCCGAGGCAGAGCGGGTCGGGGCGAGGCAGAGCGGGTCGGGGCGAGGCAGAGCGGGGCAGGGCGGGGCGGGACGGGACAGGACAGGACGGGACAGGACAAGGCAGGACAGGGCAGCGCGGGACAGGGCAGCGCCGGGCAGGGGGCCTGGCCGCCGGCTCCCGGCGGCTCCAGCCGAGCGCTCCCGCCGCGCCCGCGACACCGGAAACGGCTTGGCTCGGCCGCCGCGCGCCGTGATGACGCAGCACAACGGGGAAGGTACTGGAAAGGGGCACCGCCCGCGCGCGCGGCCGGCACCGCGCGCGCCCCCGAGGGGCCGAGTGCGGCCGCGGGGACTCGGGCCGAGCCGCGTGCCTGAGGCGGAGCCTCCCCGCCGCCTCCCCGCCGCCTCCTTGGCTTTGGGCTGTCACATCCCTGCCCTCTGGCCATTTCCCACCTCTGCGGACGTTACTTTGTGCTTCTACGGACATCGCTCCGTCTGGAGTGCCGTGTCCAGTTCTGGGCTCCTCAGTACAGGAGAGACAGGGAGCTGATGGAGAGGGTCCAACAGAGGGTCACAAAGATAATTTGGGGTTTGAAATATCTCTCGTATGAGGAGAGACTGCAAAACTGGGTCTGTTTAGTCTGGAGAAGGCTGAGAGGGGATTCATCAATTCATGTAAATATCTCAAAGGTGGGTGCAAGAGGACGGTACCGGACTCCTTTCAGTGGTGCCCAGTGACTGGACGAGCAATGCCATAAACTCATACACAGGAGATTTCACTTCAGCATGGGGAAGAACTTTACACTTAGGGTGGCAGAGCACTGGAACAGGCTGCCCAGGAAGGTCATGCATTCTCCCTCTCTTGAGGCATTCAAAACCTGTCTGGACATGTTCCTGTGTGACCTGCTCTAGCTGACCCTGCCTTGGCAGAGGGCTTGGCCTGGATGATGATCTCCAGAGGTCCGTGCAGGAAGTCACCAGTTCCCCAGCGAGGGTCTGGGAGGAGCGCAGGTGCTGTCCGGGTAACTGTGGTTTGCTGGAGCTCCGGTCCATAAGACATGAGGTGTTACAGAGGCCTGTAGTGAGATGCCGGGGTTTGGTGTTGGAAGATGTAAGGAAACTAACTTGGCATAGTTTGTGAACTTCCATCGATGAAATAATTCAGTACCTCTTGCTTTTAAGTTACTTGGCCCCAGCTAAAGAGTGTGAAATACAAAGCTGTGTTTTGTTTCAGGTGCATCCAGGCAACGTATTTGTGATTGTAATATGTGTGAAAACTGACCTTAGGACAGTTATAAAGACAAATTCTAATAATAATGGAGAAAAATAAAGCACAGAAGAAGGTCTTTGAACCTATCCTTTGTTCACAATTAACCTTTAGGAGTCTTAAATTGATTTAGGAGCATTTGAATTAAAGCTTTAAGGATGTTATTTTTTTTGACAGGAACTTTCTGCTTGTAGTTAAGCCTTAAAGAGTTCTGCAATAATAACCTTTTGAAGTATAATTTTAGAATATTGCTTGTAGTAAGGATATTTGAAACTATAGCTTTAGAATATATAAAAAGGAAACATGCAACTTGAGAAAGGAAGATGAACATCAACTCAAGGATTAATAGTTTCGACCAAGGAAAGCTGGAAATCACTTTATGAGATTTATAGTCCTTGCAGTCAAAAGGTAGACCCACATCTGGAGATTGGACCTCACCATCTGGGAGACTTCTTTTGGAAACCAAACCACCACCACCTGGCATACTCCTTTTTCTGGGATACATCCTGAGAAAAACTAAATCAGAATAATGTATAGAATTGTGACATAAAAATTGGGAATAGAAACTGCTGATAAGTAAAAATTGGGAATAGAAAGTGCTGAGAAAACTTATGAGTGCCCCTATAAATTACTGTAAGCCCCAACTATCAGTGTGCAGGTGGAGGGAAAACTTCCCCTCTGTATCCAGTGCTGTATTGCTCATACTTTACCATATTAATTAATAATTTGATTGTTGCTTGAATATTGGCCTAGTCAAGCTTCTTATTCATAACAACAGTAATAAATACTAGACTTTTACTACTTTAAAGGTATTGCTACGATAGCATTCCATAGCAGGAAATCACATCTTCCTCAAACTCGGACCAAAAAAACCTCAAGCACAACTTAAAATTGCATTACCAAGTTAGGCATTCCCCCAAAATATTCTTGCCTCTCAGGAAATTCAAGATGTCTTTTCCTGTTTTGGTGTAAAGTATGTATGTGGCTGAACTGTAGAATCAAATGTCCTTTTTTGCTTGGATAAGAACAGATGTTTGCCATGGTATTCTGAATCACAAGATGTTTTGCTGGTTTGATCTGCTTTTGGGATAACCTCTCAACACCCTTTGTGGATTGGTTCAGCTAGTACTAAAAAAAAAGTGTAATACAGCATGGTAGGCTCCAAAATGCTTAACATTTTTACTTAAGGAATTGAAGACCTGCTAAGAGACCTTAAAATAGGAATACCACACATTGGCTGAAAGGAATTCCAGGTTTTGTCTGATCTAGAGCTTTTGTTCGTTGCAAATAAGAATGATGCCAGGCATATTCAAGTATTAAACCTTTCTTTAGTCACACACGTTCCTTTTGCCCATTGGTTGTGATGCTACAAGGCATTGACTTCTGCTGCAGCAGAACATTTGGTCAGGTCCCTGTGCCACAGTATCTTGTTGACTGGCAGAGTGAGGGACATCACACAGTAGAATCCTGCACTGCAATCAAGAAGAAATTTCAAGCAGAAATTAGATCAAAGAGCAAGGAGATATTCCTCATCTCAGGCTGTTCACAGTTTATAGATATAGCTCATGCTGACTGTATCATTACATGAAGAGACTTTGTACCACAGTAGCTCAACTTTTACCTGGTTATAGCTAGCAGAAGTTAACAAATTAGAGGAATTTGTGTTATTTACTGAAGTATATTTGTTGTAAGTGGCAAGGATACTAAAAATTTATAGCAAATAACTTGGAAGTTATTCAAAGTTCTTAACTAAGCAAGGAGGGAACTTTTAACAAAGAATGTTTTTATCTTCATGTTAATTTTGGGGCAGATAACAGGAATGTGGGATCTCATTTGCCAGAACTGAAAGGGTCCAGATGGAAAATACCCTAAACCAGAACAACATGCATATGGGTTCTCATCAGATAGCTGAGAGCAAAGCTTAAAAACAGCGCATGGAAAATTAAAGCGATACAGCAAAGAATTTTGAGTTCTTAATCCTCTTAGCCTGACAGATTTTTAAAAACACTTCTTTCTTTCCTCTTGCTTTTCCGTTTCTTTCCCACTTTCTTCCACCTGTGCTTTTATTTCCCCTTTCTAAAATCACCTGTGCAACTTTTCTTCATTAGTTGTTGATATTAAAGAACAGAATTCAGCATGTTTATTAGACCAGCTTAATTTTTATGCCACTTCATTTTGCTCACCTATGGTTAGTGGTGTTTACTGCAGAACTTCAGCTAAATTCCCAACTTTGACTAGGCAGTATCAATTTGGTATTTTTCTCCTAGTTGATGTAACCAATGCAAAGCCATCGAAATTAGCTACAAACAAACAAACAAACAAACAAACATAAAATGGGCATGCAGTGACCAAACAGTATTTTGAATCAAAGTGAAAGTAGTGGTTCACATCAAGTTGAATCAAATTAAGAAATTTAGCAAAAAGTTTTGAACCAGTTTGGCTGAATTCTGTTTAATGTTTTACCTGATATTAGTGACATCATCTTGGCCTTAGACGAGGTCTCAGGTGGTCCAATGACAGTAAAACTTACATACAATATCTCCAGAGTTCTGCTGTAAATGACGCATAACATTCCTTGTATTTCTGAATATTCAAACCAAAACATAATACAAACACCTGTGATTTATTTTTAATGTAAAAAATATAGACTTCTACTTTCATATGGCATGAAAGAGGTATTCTATATATTTTTTCCATTCCTGGTTTGCCAGAACAAAGGTTAAGGCTTTTAAATTATACTCAGTTAAAGGAGTCAAATTAAAAAAGCTTCAATTATCTGGCAGCGCGGGGCGAGGGCCCTGCCCGGTGACAAAACAGCAATTATCTCCCTAGTTACTGTCTACCCAGTTACATTTTAGGGGGCTTTATACCCAGTTGTGCTTTATAAGGGCCTCACTGTGCAGATTCTCTGCCTTTAGTACAGCAAATCTCAAGCACATGCCCTTGTTAGGTCTCAACCAGAAGGCAGCGTCCTTGTCAGGTCTTCAGTAATTCTAATAAATGAAATTATCTTGCCTCACTTTCAGTAGGATTTGTTTTTCAGTGTTTGCTTTTCTAGTTCTTACAAAGAATCACCCATTCAAAAGTCCAGGAAAAAGAATAATCCTTTTCACTACCCCAATCCACTAGCAGGTGTTTTCCCTAAATTTTGCCCTAACCTGAGTTATTTTTGTTAGTTTGATTCATAAAAATAATATTTTAAGTTTTGTAGTTGTCTTTAGTCATATCCATCCCAGAATTTTTTCTTCAGTTCCTATTTACATGAACACTGTGCTTTGGTCTTTCCAACAAGCAAGTCTTCCTAGCCTCTGTGATGTGGAAATTTTTGTTTCATTGGGAAAGTGATTTATTAAAAATATGGATGTTGATCTAGTACCAATATCCAACTGTGACAGACAAACTCTCCAACAGTTTGAAGTTAGAAAGTGTATGTTTATTGCGAGCTGGGCTGTGTTTGTGTGGGATGGCTCCCAAATACACCCCACAATTTACAGGTGATTACAGAGTCCTTTTATCTATACAAGTATTGAATACCCAAAATACAAATGCATATTCATAACTTTGGTACATCCCATTCCCCACTTCATATGGTAATTAGTTCAAAAGCCATTAAGCATGCATAGTTTGTTCCTTGAAATGGGTCAATGGTCCCGTTCATTGGGAGGGGTCCCAAAATGAGGAAGTAAATGAAGTCTTCCTCGTTCTGACCTTCCTACCTTCTCAATGCAAATATGACAAATGAAATCTTGGTAGAACTCCCATTCCCCATCTTCAATTGGTCTCAGAACAGAGGAGGCCTACAATTGTCTTATGTTCCTAAGAGCTATTTATCAGTTTCTATATTCTTCATTATAAACTCAGCTAACCAAACATTGTGTTGACAAGCAATCAATTATTAATTATCTACTAACTCTTAACTTCATCAAGGCCTACCCATTTATTTTGATTAACTCCAATAAAGCTTATCTCTAACTAAAACTTCAGCTCGTCTAAAATCCCTAAATTCCTTAAAGTTTATGTCTCAAAATTTCCTCTCATTTCAGAACTTTAACTGCATATTTAAAGGTAGCACTGGACCTTTGCAGTCTAAACTCAGTGTTCAGTAACTGAGACCCTTTTGCTCTTAATCTGTATTCTGGCTTCCTCACCTCAGCCTTAGTTATGAGGATTTTTTTTTTAAATTAACCTTTTTGAAAAAGAAAGGTTTTGTTGTGTTGCAACACAATTTACAGCTTATTTCAAAGTAACTAGAACAGATACAAAATAGTGTTGAACATTTGTACAGGAAATCAAAATAATAACAAAGCTGTCTATTTCCAGTTTACATACAGTCACATTCTAAAGTGACTCATTGTGAGAAAATAGTATTGAAACAATTGCTGAACTTTCCAAAGAAAGCATAAGAGGGGTATCCTTCCTGAAACAAACTGCAATAGCTACAAAAAAGGACTTTGTCTTTGTGAACATTCAGTTATTACAAATGTAAAAGGAACTTGATATGAGAAAATACTTTTTTTTTCCCAAGAGACATAGAAAGAATTTAGGAGTAAGAACAACATAGAAAAGAAAAAATCAGCTGATTGAAGAATTTCTGTGGAATTAAGACTAATTCTATACTGGACAGGCTAATACAGCAAGTGGTGAATGGGGAAAGGAGTTGTGTTGAATAAGAATGGTATTCAGCATTACCCAAGTGTGTTTCTTTAACACTTAAAAACTGTTTTTTATGGACTTATTTATAATGGTATCAATAGGCACTTCTAGAATTCAATTTTGCTTTCATTTAAATAGAACTCCTGTTAATCAGTAAGCATAATCCAAACTGATTTTTCAGTATGTCAAACTTAATAGCACAAGAAACAACCCAAGTTCGTTCTGCAGTGGGGGATGACAGGGCAGGGAGTGGGTGAAGCTTTAAATAAATGTCCTGAAAAAAAAAGAACATCAAATTAAATCTGTCAAATAGAGATAGGTTGACAAATTAAAACTTAAGGCAAGACAAATTTATAGAATAGCAGGTGATCAGTCTTTTGGATTTTGACTTCTATTTTATAATATAGAATAATCAAATGATTCTCTATAAAAATAATCTAGCAATTTAATGGTACTTGAAACAGACTAATTAGTTTTTGTAAAAAGATAAATATCCTGGATTTCCTAATTCAAACTTTGTTACAAATACAAACATGTTGGAAAAGAAGCCACATCTCCAAATTACGGGCACCACTGATTTGATTAGATAGAAGTCTTGTTCTTGTAATCCTTGGTAAGTATTTTCCGTAGCGCAGAAGATAATGAAAACACGTATTACCTTTCCAAATGAAGGGAGTTTAGTTTTAATCAGACTGTAACAAAACAGATTACTTCATTCCACCCAGTAACATTCTGTCTGTCAGAATATAATTATGCACACTTTATACTCTGTGGTCCCAGGGTCCACAGTTCTGAACAGTGGCATCAGTACCATCAAATATGAAGATATCATATTTGAAAATTATTTTCAAAGAGTTGGCCAGAAAACAAACAACAAACCCACAAAGGTAGGACAAACAAATTGGTGAGTCTACAATAAGACTTTCAGCATTATTATGAAATCTGAATAAATATGGACTGTTAGTTACACTGTCTCATTTCTTTAAAAAGTCTTATTTCACTGTTAGCATCTTCATGAAGCTAGTTTTCAGAAGTCAATAATAAGTTGTAACAGCATTACAGATTCATGATACCTTTATTAATGAAGGATTTTGTCCCACTTTCCTCTCCTGCTGCCCACCAAAGTGCTCTCTTCACACATATTTTGCTTTGGAAATTGCTTAGTGCTACAGTGTGTGGGGAAAAAAGTCTTCTTTAGACTTACAAGTATTTTGCTTTGTCTACACTTTCATCTCTTCTCTGTTTTTTTCCTCTCTAACTTCTGTGTTCTCTGCTTTTTTCCCAGGTAACTGACAGAGGTTTTCTAATCTGCTTCTAATCAGCCAACTCCTACTCATAGTTTTAACATTCTGTAACGTTCAAATTCAGCAACTAAGATCCCAGGATTTAGTACCACATTCAGTGCTGCACAAACAGTTCTGTGTTTTTATTGCCATACTGCATTCAGTGATAGTTAACATGGGACAAAATAAACGTTTGAGCTTTGTGTTTGTAGTACCAGAGGAATTGTTTATTACTAGGCTGGCTCTGGAGAATGGTACTTTCCTTAAGAGGCAGGGAAGAGCTTTTTCTGTGGTAGTTGTACATGTTGGCATCTGCATTGTCCAGCTGAAAGTCATGTAGCTATAAACAAGACACAGACCATAACATTTTAGAATCACAGAATGCTTTGGGTCAGAAGGGACCTTTCAACATCTAAGTCTGTTATGTACTTCTGTTATGTACTGCCTTGGCAGTCCAACTGCCAAGGGCAGGGACATCTTTCAATAGGTCAAGGTGCTCAAAGCCCTGTTCAACCTGACCTTGAACACTTCCCTGGAAAGGGCATCCAAAATGTATTGTTATCCAAAACCTATTTCCAACCTATTTGTTTTCTTAAATTCTATTCAGATTTTCTTGCATTTAAGAGCTACATATTGTTGGGAATATTTCTGTACATTAAATCCAATACTAAAGTAGTTTAAAAAAAAATCAGTATTTTCTCAGGTTTAAGAGAAGTTCCTTCAAAACTGCAGTATAACAAGAATACAAACCTATATTTTGCTGTATTTTCTCCTATGACATATAACTGAAATTGGAAATCTGATTCACCACCAGGAAGAAAAGATTTTTTTGTTAATAATTACACAGTATTGCTATTCACCAGAGTGGCTAAGGAAAATTGCCTTCTCTCCCTGTTTTCAGTCTGTGTTACCATTTTCTAGATAGTATCTAAAGCAAAACCCAAAAAATTTCCACGAGGAATTGGCACTGTAAAAAAATCCAGTAAAGCAGTATAGAATTACTTTAAATTATTTTATTACTATTTATATTCATTGCTTAAAGTACACTCAGCAGACTGACAGAGTGGGAATTTTCTGATACTTCAAAAAGTACTTTTACTTGTAGTTAGTAAAGACAAGAACTTTGTTAACAGCTGTTTTCACTTTAATTCATCAGAAGTAACTTCTGCTTCCTCTTGACTGGATAACAACACCAATACTGTTATCTAAAATGAAATTATCAGCAGATAACTAAAAGTTACAACTTCTCTGAGTGCCTGACATAGGTAAGCAACATGGTTTTACAGCATTAGCAACTCACAGTGTGAACATGGTAAAAAGTTATCAGCACCTCACATTTTGCCCTTTCTATTAAAAAAGTTCACCACCCACAAAAACATAGGAGGTACTTGCCATTACTCTCATCTGAGAAGGTGCTGTTAATACAAGGCTCACCATTCTAACTTGTCATGTATCCTAGTAAGCAGTCTAAAAACAACTGAACCATGACGAATATGAAATTATTAATATATTGAAAAATAGCAACTATACTAGTACAACACACAAAAGACATTCAACAAATTTGACTGGAATATACAGGGATTTTATCATCTCTAAAGCCGAGTAACAAATTATGGTTTTATTGCATTGTATAACAACATGTTTCATAATGTACTAAAAAGAAAAATAACTAAATGCAGAGTACCTCTTATAAAACTTGCAAATATATGCATTGGAAAAAGTTGGAAATTTACAGGGGTCTTCTCCCTTCTTCCCACTGCTACAATTTGCCAAGGATAAGTATTTGCCCACACAGATACATATCCTAAACTACATGCTTCTGTGTATACTAAACACAGAATAGTCTTTCCCATGCTCATTTATTATCCAGTCTCTAGAATCTTCATGTTCACAGTTTGATAGTGTGCTTTATAGTAATGAATATGCAGACTTATTATCTTGCCTAGAGGGAAAGAGCTGAGCCCTAATTCACTCTGGGAGTAGAAGTGTGTGATCAGCATCTCTCTGTAGGAAGGCATGGCACTGAGTGGAAAGAAACAGAAGCATCCATTGGGAGGAAGGACCAGCCTTGCTGAGCCTTAAAAAGAAACACCAACAGGCCAAGAAGGCTTTATTGGGTGTGTGAGGTATTGTGCTGGCATTGAGACGTATGAGACAACAGAAACAGTGATGAAACTGAACCTTCTTTTCTCCTCCACATGAATAGCTCTGCTGTACATCGGATTCTGGCAAGAAGGACATGAAACAATTAAAAACTTCTACTAATGGTTGGTTGTTGTGTTTGATTTATTCAGTTGGTTGGGGTTTTTTATGTCAAAGCACAGAGTCACAATAGAGACCACTTCTTTTTCCCCTTCAAGTGTGTAAATGCTGTTTCAGCTTTAGTAAGTAAGTCCCAAAAATAAGTTAGCAACTGCAAGTGTGGCACATTTCATTCATAATCTCCCAGAAACTTTAAGAAATCAAATGCATGGCATATAACAAAGCTGTTAGCAGCAATAGATTCAGATACTTTCAGAGATTAAAATTCCTTTGCCTTAACCATAACAGTTTGAGACTGTAGATGCTGAAATTGTTAAAACCCAGAGAAAACAGAACAAGAATTTAAACCATTGGCACACCACTGCTACAGCTACAGCTATAAACAAATGTCTCTCACTTGAAACGGGGGTAGAGGTAGAATATATTCCTGAAGAACAGTTATTACAGTAAAAATATGATGTTTTACAGCTATCTGACATAGTTTTGTGTGTTCACCACTCTTCAACTGGTCTACTGACAATTGCATAAACATTATCAGATAATATGCTTACATTTACTGGATGACAATAATTATTCAGATGACTCTCCAAGAAACCCCTTCAATTTCTTCTTCAGTTCTCTGCTGGTTTTCTTATAGAAAAATAAATCTTTTTCCAGTTGCTGAATTTTTACTTCATACTCTTTCAGGGTTTCTGCAATGCCTTCAGTGTTTCGTTCTAGGAGAAATAAAATCAGTTTAAGAACCAAGTATCTGTGTCAAAAATCAAGATGCCCAACTAGACAGAGTATCTTTATGGCATTTTGCTTGCAATGTGCATGTTTTAACTAACATAAGATCAAAAAGGCTGTGCCAATCCCACATTTTAGTTGTAATAGTATTTAGAAGATCAAGATCAACAGAACTGGTATCTTAACGACTTTTCGATATCAGTAAATTCAATATGAAAATAGAACAATCCCAGTACTGTTTAAAAAAAAGTATTCTGTTTTGCATTCATACGGACACCATGTGTCTGTTCCTTGAGATCTTACACAGCGACAGAATTAGTGACAGCCAAAATATATCTCTCAACCTTATTTGTTTTTTCAGTATTTACCTGTTAATGACCAAAGAAAGTACTTGGTGTATAATCCCCGCCCAAGAAGAAAATACCTTTGAAATTATTCAATATAAACTGTATTTTTTTCTCATGTTCTTGGCGCTGGTGAGTCAGCTGCCTGTCACACTGCAACTTGATGTGTTCAAGTGCAGATTCTAATTCACGCATCATGTTTTTCTGGTGTATGGACTTCATTTCCTGTTCTTCAATCTGCACTTGTAATTTTCGTTCAGACTCACGCAGGCCAACAATCTTAGAAAGAAACACATTTATTTTGATTTATCAAGCAGTTTTAAGAAAATCTTTCACCCTACAGTCTAATAGATTAAAACATACAAAAGCACTGGATCTCTACAAGTAATTAAGCTTATAGACATGCCACTGTTACAGGTTGACTCTCTTCAAAACTAAAATGCATACATTTTGATCACATGGACTAGTGGATTTTTTTAATACCCTATGCAAAATTTAAACTGAAAGAACATTGCTTTCAAGACTTCCAACTTGCATCCCACAGACAACTTTTTTACAAAATTACCAAAAGTTCACCCAGGGTCACAAAGACACCATGTCATAATGACATAAATAAATGCATTTATTTATGTTTCCAGATGTCAGTGTGATTTCTAAGCATGTAGCTGCACTGCAAAGTATCAGCTTATACTGGCGTCATGGTTTGATTCTGGCTAAAAGCTGGGCACTCACGAAAAACGATCCACTCATTTTCCCCTGCTATAGTTGAGCAGTGGAGGGGGAAAGAAAAACTAAAGTGTTCATGAGTTGAGATAAGGACCAGGAAGAAACACTCTAAGGGCAAAATAGGCTCAAATTTAAATGGCATAATGAAAAATTTATTAGCAGAATTAAAAGAGGATAATGAGAACTAAAATAAGTTTTAAAACACTCTTTTTCTCCCCCTCCAGCCCCCCTTTCCTTTCCACTGACAGCACAGGGAGACAGGGTGTGAGAGTTTTGCTCAGTTTTTTCACTTGAAGTCTTTCTTCAGTTCACTTAGGGAGAGAATTTTCTTTTACTGTGCTGTGGGGTCCTTCCCACTGGAGAAAATTCTCTGCGAACTTTTCTAGTGTGGTTCTAATTTTCATGAGCAGCAGTCCCACCCGACCTGCTGTCCCTACCATCTTTCCAAAACTGCAGTGTGGGTCATTTTAGTTCACGGGGTGTAGTGTAGTCTTTTAAGGATAAGCTGTTCTAGTTTGAAAGCAAGGGCTCTCTTTCTCTACCTTCTCTCTCTGTTCAAGTTTCCAACTAAATTACAGCTTTTCAGCATCTACTTATTCCAGCATGAGCACCTTTTCTCATGGGCTGTGAGTGGATCTCTGCATCCCCCTATGCACTTCATGGAATTATGGGGAAAGTTTGTTGTATTAGTCTTCACCACGGCTTATAGAAGAATCTCAGCTCTGATGTCTGGAGCACCTCCTCTTCCTGGAAGAGGTTTTCACTGACTTTAGTGTCACCATGTTGTTCTCCTCATGTGTCTTCACTTTTTTTCTGACTCAGAAGAAAATTGTCGTCTGCAGGTCTGTTTGTTCTCAAGTTCTATCCATTGAAAAGTTCTTATAGGATTTTGCAGTGCTAAAAGGCTGATCTCATCTGGGCTCTGTGTACTGGGGAAATGCTCGCCATGCCCCTCACTGTTGGCCACAAGGGCAATGCCAGCCACCACGGTGCTGGCCCCATTCAGCGCCTCTCCTGATGCGGGGCGCCAGCACGGAGATGCCACCACCGCTGTCCCTGCCCTTCTGCCCGCAGCACGGCCGGCTAAAGGCGGCCAGGCAGGCACAGCTCCCTGCAGATCCTGTCAGATGTCTGCAGCCACGGGGCTGTGTGGTGGTGCCGGGAAAGAGAAGCTGCTGCCACCACCGCCCCTGCCTTTCTGTCGGTGGCACGGTGGGTTAGAAGGGGCCAGGCAGGCACAGCTCACCACTGGCCAGGCTGAGGTGGCAGTGGTCACACAGCCACGGCAGCCACATGGCCACCCTGGTGCCCTCCAGCTCTCTGAAAAGAACTAATGGGCACTTTTTTTTCCCTTAAATATGTCATCACAGAGGCATTACCAGCTTCTCTAATTGGGCCAGCAACATGTCCATTGTCAGAGCCTTCAGAGATTGGCTCTGCTGAACACAGCAGAAGCTTCGAGCAGCTTCCTCTCTCAGAAGCTGCTTCTGTGGCTTCCTCTGCCCCCTCTAAAAGCCAGGCTGTGTTAAACCAACACAACCAGATTTAGGGAAAACACAATAGGAATAGCAGCCTGAGCTTTATGAAGCTTTCTGAAATTCTGCAGTCCGGAAGAATTTGAATACAACACCACCACTTAAACACATTGTTTCTCCTTAAATTAGCAACACAGAGCACTGGAAAAGGGCAAGGTAATTTCCAGATTTGTAGCATGTTTCTAGCTAATCTATCAAAACAAGATATAGAAAGTTAACCCACAAGTATCCTATTT
The DNA here is from genome assembly GCF_963513975.1 of Fringilla coelebs. NCBI lineage: Eukaryota > Metazoa > Chordata > Aves > Passeriformes > Fringillidae > Fringilla > Fringilla coelebs. The sequence goes on from NC_140031.1 coordinate 37,168,591, forward strand.
AAGTTAGTTAACATAAAAATTAAAAACAATAGCAGATCTATGTAGCCTGAAGATATATTAACCAAAAGCTTAAGCTTCTTAAATTTATTTTTATTTCCTGCCACCATCTTAATATCTAGAATAGTAATAGAAAGTGGGATAAAATAGTATTCATTAGCCAAAACAAACCTTGTTGAAATAACTGATGATGATAGCTCTGAGATCAGCAGCAGACAGGGAAACTAGTTTCCCTATTACATTATGCTTGCTCTGTGAAAGATTCTGAGAAGATGACCAAAGTAAGTGCTGGCGATTATGAATACTTTCATTCTTGTAATCAATTGCAGCTACAAGGGCTTCAATTCCTTCTTCTAGCTGGAAAAGAATATGTTCTTCCTGCAGAGAAACACGAGCGACATCTTTACAAACAAAAAGCTCAGAATCAATCTTTCAAGACATCTTTAACTTCATTTTCAAGAGTGAACGTAAACTTTATGGTAAGATGAACTAGTTGTAGCACAGACAGTGGAGGGGAAAACAAGAGGTAGAGTGCAAATCTAGAACATTTGTTTTTTCCTGCCACAATGCAGAGGTTGATCAAATGGCTCATCACAATACTGTAAGTCATGTTTCTCTTTTTATTCTTCCCTCATCCTCACCACAGTTTGACTTATGCCATTCTTTTTTTTAATGTACTAGTTTTCTGTTGGATTAATGAATTAATCAATCAGTTAGTAAGGAGTTTGGTGACCATGACGTGTGTATGGCAGAAAGTGGCAGAAATGCAGAAATGCCTGGCCTGAAGCACTGCAGACTTTGATGAGTGAGGCAAGTAGGAGTCTTTCTGGAAAATTATCACCTCAGCCATAGTCTCATATTGCTTCTCAAGACCTAAAAGTAATCTGTGCATTTTATATGAATTTATTTTATCTTCAACATAACAATACTGATCAAATCCAAGTAAAGGGCCATCCAGATAATATGACTTATTTTCACTGTAGGACTATGTAGTCCTTCAGGTAAAGTTTGCTTTTGTCACAAGATTCTATGAAGAAAATCAAGGGGCATCTATGTGAATACCTCCCTTGTTCTGTATCCTGCCATTAAAATGCCTCCCTGTGATAAACTGATTAACTTCTGGTTCCCTTATTTCTCATTATATGACTCTTAGACCAATAGAGTTTGGCAAGACACAATCTGACTTATGTTTCTCTGATCTTAAAACTTCATTCCCCAGTACATAATTGGTGCTATCATAGCAGTACTCTAAAATTGCTATTTACAAAAGTATCCAACTTCTGTTCCTTATTTCTAGCTTACCTGGTATTTGGAGACATTTAAGTTCTGACTGGAATTCTTTTTTATCAAACAATACCTAAAACCTGTATTTATCCGAGAGGTGCTTACTTACTTCAGTTGACAACACTTTACCATCTTTCAGTTTCTCATCCATACTATTTCTCCTTCTGAGCAGCTGATCCCTTTCCATTTGGAGAGACTGAATTTTTTCCAGAATGTCTGACTTGTCAGCAGTGCTGCCCTGAAGCTGCATACTTTTATCACACAGCTCCTGATCCAGCATACTTAACCGCGTAGACAATTTCATACTATCTTTGTTCAAAGCCTAAAAAAAACCACAGCAATCACAGATATAAAAATGAGATATTCCTTTTTGGTAGAAAAAAAGTAAGTAACACTGCCACATTCTGAATTGAAATAATTGCTTGTTTCTTGTAATGGGACCTCATTTACTTTGAGCGGACAGATAGCATTAATGACAGATGCAGCTTTCTACATAATAAAAATTAAAGGCACTAGTCATTATATGTAACAATGATACTTTGTATTCACTCTTTTTACCGGAAAGTAAATATTGCAAGACATTTCCCTGCTGTGTTCTCTAGATAGTCATATTCATAAATAATAAATCATAAATATCATATCATTTAATATTCTGTAATAACAATTCCACAGTTCAGAATTCTTTGATTCTGGTTTTTGTTTCATTGTTGCAATTTTGGAGAGAAAAGTGAATTGAAATTATTGTGTTAATTACAATTTAAATGACAATTGGTCAAGTTACATAATATCTGCATCACAGTGGTACAGACTGTGGAGGAGTCTATACTGTCCCTTGAGCCTCTTCTGCTATCTTATCTGCCCTCCCTCACCACCAGTCTTTCAGTTAGCCTTATGACTGTGGCGAGTTTTGTGGCTTTTTCTTTAATCACCTCACTAGATCTCAGTTTCTTGATTTCCAGGTAGCTTTTCTCTTGCAACAATGCTTCTTTTTTTGCTACAATGGCTTCTCTTTTCTTTAAATCTTCTTCTAGTTCTGCTAACTGCTGGTGCTGTTGAAGAATTCTTTCCATTTCTTCATCCAGCCACTTCTTCTGCTCTTCTAATTTCTAAAGTTTCAAGAGAGATCCAGAGAGCATTAACCAGGATATTTTCACTCAGAATGTTATGAATGTGTTTTACCTTTCTTCAGAATCACTGATAAAACTGTAGAAGACATTAACTTCTAATGTCAGTGTTAATTCTGCCACAGAATCCTTACTCAGAATAATACAGAAACTGGACTGACTGAAAAGGGGCCTCAGCAATGTTACATTGCTACATCTCATATAAACAAAATTGTATCAGATGCAGTATCTTTTCTAAAAAATATCTTTTTTAAAACTACTAACATAGATGTCATCTACCCAAGCACAGCAACTAGGTCTAGATGGTACCACAAAAATTCAGCTAGCCTATCCTTATTGCATTTTAATGGCCCAAAACCAGCTCTTCGTTGGACCTGCAAGCATGGTCCATTATAAATTTATTCTGAAGCCACAGTTTATCAGAGGATATATTCCTGTTAAGGCTAAAAAGTTTCCTTTATTTAACTTTTTAAATTTCTTTTCACCTTTAAAGACTTAGGGTAATTCATATTTCAGTGTCCATATCTGAAATAATGTAGGTGGCACTGCTCCACAGGATACATACTTTTCTAACCCTGTTATTAACAACCAAACCCTGAAACCACTGTAATTTATCTCGGAGTAGAAGCCAAAACAAAATAAAACACCTGAACAACCCACAGAACAATTAAAACACAGCACATCAAGGTCACCCTCAAACCTACTGGATAACCAAATCTGCTGAATTCACAGGTTTCTGAATCAGTATTTTTGACAAATTATAGGGGGAAAAAAAAAGAAGACACTAAAGGCCCTCCTTTCTTTCATTCAGAAAGAGTACAGTACAAGAGCTGTTAGGCTCTACTTCCAATTTTTGCTATGGAAAAAAAAAAGAACAACTAGGATGGAATACTCTTCATACAAATAGTTTACAAAAATAGAGATGAAGAAAGATTTTTTTTATTTCTGGGGTCACATATATTTGGAATAGATTAACTACCTCTAGTTTCTGTGGAGCTCCCACTGAATTATTTTTCTTCCTTTTAAAAGCAGCAAATTCTTTCTCCCTAATTTTAAGGATCTTCTGTTGTTGCTCCATCTTAAGTTGAAGTTCCTTTGAAAAAACAAAAAACACCATTCTTCCTACATCAGTCAGTCAAATACATTTCATGTGAGAGTCCCCCCCAAGATATAAGCTGACATACTGACTCTAAATTTATAAAATTGCTATTCAGAACTACACACCAGGTAATAAAATGAAAAAAAAAAAAGCTGAAAGAGAAAGGCAATATGGAGATTAATGTAAAATGTTTGTAGACAATTTCTTTGATGCATTTATCAAGAAATTCATTAAGGCATTATTGAAAATAAGGGAAAGCCTGGTAGTGTAGTTTACTGGGGAAGCAGGGGCAAAAAATATTCATCCTAATCTTTGTCATAGGGAAACAGGAAGAATCCTACTTTCATTTGTTGCTGGTCCTGCTGAAGCTCTGCTTCCAGTTGCTTCTTCTTTTCCCTCTCCTCACACAGTCTCTTCTGCATCTGGGATTGCTCATGCTTCATCTGAGCTACTTTCTGCTCAAGTTCTCTTGCTTCTCTCTCACTTTGGTTAGATAATGAAGCCAAATTCTTGGTGTCTTGCTGCTTCTTCTGCAAGGTCTGAATGTTCATGTCAAATTTCAGCTTAAGAGCAGGAAAACTTGTAACTAAAATATGACTCAGCTTCATTCACTGAATTGTTAGGGTCACCAAGATTTACTAACTTCTGCCCAAACAATTACTTGTAATTGCTGCAGTTCTGAGCTATCTGGTGAAGTTGGCACAGGCAGAAATAAACATGAAAAGGTACGGTTCATGCTTGGCAGTACAGCAAAAGTACTGAAATCTAGCAGACACCACAGTTCTGGAAAATTTGCGGAAACACAATGGTGTCAGAATGCTGGTGCCAGAATGCTGGTGGTCAGAATGCTGGTCCTACGTTCAAGTCAATAAGCAAACTCTCTCTTTCTTTATAGAACTTTTCTGACCTGTCATTCTACGGTTGAGAGGCACAGAGCACCTAAGCTGTTCCTATAGAGAATACTAACTTAGATATAGCAGAACTTAAAAATAGAAGGTCAGTGTCAAAAAAATATGCCTGTGTGGGCCTGATCTTGCAAGGCATCACAGGTATTTGCTTAGACCTACAATTTATATAGTATTTCCGTAAAACTACATCAGTTTTATTTCTAGCAAGTAATAAATTTGTAATACACTCTCTTGGATAAATTCCTCTTTTGGACTAGATACAATGATGTATGGAAATCTTATATCTCCCAATACTTTCTTAGCCTCTTACATACCAAGAAGGTATTTTATGTATCTAACCAAATAGATGTTAACCAGGATTTTGAGAATAATAGTATTAAGTTTCCCACTAGCTACTGCAATCCAACCAGCTTCCAGCATGTAAAACAGGTAAGAATTTTACAAACAGAGTGTTGAGGTTCAGACAGTGAGACAGAGATTTGCAAATCATAATAACCAGATCAGAAATACCTGCACTTTCAACTTAGCTGCCTCCATCTTCTTCTGGCACTCTTTCTGTAACATGACTTTTTCAGGAATATCTCTCAGCTCTTTACTGTCCAGCTCCTGAAGCTGCTTTTGTATTTCAGCCAGTTCTCTTTTGGCCTGGTCAATTTCTTGCTCCAGTTTACTTATCTTCAAAGAATACTGCCTGCTTACAGATTGAGCATCCTTACCTTAAAGACAGCATATACAAATAGTTTAAAACCAACATGATAATCAGTTGAAATGTAATACTCATTTCTGGAGTTGAAATATTACTTACTTTGTTCTGGCTATGTCAGTAATTTCTGATACATTTTCCAACACTAAAGGAACCTGCAGTTCCCTTCTAACTCTGAAATGGACATAAAGAGAGTGCTAAATCGGAACATTTCATGAGTCACCTCATGCCACCAAATCAAGTGCCATCTGAGTGCCAGAGTAAAATTCTTCTGCCTACTGTAGATTTTGACAAAATGGCTATTCTGTATTTCATAATTTTGTTTGTTTTCTTTTCCCAGAAGAATGTGCCATCTATTTATTACTCAACTTTCAGCTTAATAATTAGTATATGATCTTCGATTGTGTTTCTACTCTGTGATTTGTCCCATTCAGGCAATCTGGGATGGCACAGAATCTTTCTCAGACTACCTCAAGAGAAGATGAACAAAAGAGAAGAGTATGATTGAAGGGGTTGAAGAAAGAGATCCTTACTGTCATCACAAGGCTAGTTTCTCTATCATGACAGTTGTGTAAGGGATGTATGCTACCAGGGACACTGATTTTTTTTCCTGCACCCACTTCTGACTCCCATTTCTCTACTGTTATAGAATATAGAAGATACAATGATGTATCTTTTTTCCAATCCCAAATATTATGTCACAAATACACATCTACAAAGAGATAGCACTGACCATACATTACAAATTACACTACTGTTGAATAAAAGCAAAAACACAAAGCACAAAAAATATTTAAAAAACAATCTTCATAGTAGAGTAGGCTGTAATCAAAATTTTCAGTGTGATCACAGCAAGTAGTTAGCAAAATCTATGGATTTCTAGGTTGTTACAAGTATTCTTGTCTAAGATAATTATGTAAAAACTTAGACATACAGGACTTTAGGTTTTCAGTGCCTTTTCCTTTGTTTCAGAACATCTTGATTCCCTACAGTATCCAGTATTCCTACAGTAGCCACTTACCTGTTCTTACTAACTCTTTAATAAGTTCCTCTTTCCTTTTGATACTAAGTGCAAGTTCTCTTACTTTTTGCTCAGCCTTAGCAAGTCTCAACTCTGAATTCTTTAACTTCTGCATGTTAAAAACATGGATTTTCTGGAGGCTGTCAATCTCTTCACCTTAAAAAAAAACAAACCAAAACAGAGTTATAAAATCAGGAATAGATGCTGTATTCAAAAGGTAGTGCTCTGCAATATTGACTGTGTGCAGTTCTTCTATATGAAGTACAAGAATCAAAAGGAGAGAAGAAAGCAGGGTATTCTTCCCTGCCATGTGTCTAAGCAGGAAAAAAAAGGATGGTACACACTTGCATTTCAAGATCCTAAGTCTGAAAAATATTCCAAAAACCACTTCAGTATTTCTGGTAAGATAATAGCATCGATAGTCTTTCATTGAAGCAGTGCTAAAGATTTATATGTCACTAGCTTTTTGATAAGTGAACTGGTTTCCGGCTAGTAGGTATTACTTAGAGGTTACTAACATCAGTTTCAGAATAGGAAAGAAAAACATAAATAGTATGTAGGAAAACCTACACTGAATTATAACCAAAATAACATTTGTAACAAATGCACATATTTTGCTGGGAACACTAATTATATGTGCCGAAGACATTATTGCATTGAGACATAAACTTTAAGGAATTTAGGGATTTTAGACGAGCTGAAGTTTTAGTTAGAGATAAGCTTTATTAGAGTTAATCAAAATAAATGGGTAGGCCTTGCTGAAGTTAAGAGTTAGTAGATAACTAATAATTGCTTGTCAACACAATGTTTGGTTAGCTGCGTTTATAATGAAGAATATAGAAACTGATAAATAGCTCTTAGGAACATAAGACAATTGTAGGCCTCCTCTGTTCTGAGACCAATTGAAGATGGGGAATGGGAGTTCTACCAAGGGTTCATTTGTCATATTTGCATTGAGAAGGTAGGAAGGTCAGAACGAGGAAGACTTCATTTACTTCCTCATTTTGGGACCCCTCCCAATGAACGGGACCACTGACCCATTTCAAGGAACAAACTATGCATGCTTAATGGCTTTTGAACTAATTACCATATGAAGTGGGGAATGGGATGTGCCAAAGTTATGAATATGCATTTGTATTTTGGGTATTCAATACTTGTATAGATAAAAGGACTCTGTAATCACCTGTAAATTGTGGTGCGTATTTGGGAGCCATCCCACACAAACATAGCCCAGCTCGCAATAAACATACACTTTCTAACTTCAAACTGTTAGAGAGTTTGTCTGTCACAGTTGGATATTGGTACTAGATCAATATCCATAATTTCAATAAATCAGCATATTCTGATACTGTAATAAGATTTGCTCTAATGACTCCCATTATACCTGTAGTTGTGTCAGTTTGTAGCGCAGATTTATTGGACAAACCAGCCTCATCTACTCGGCATTTCATGTCAGTTACATCAGGAAGGAAGCAAAGAGATTTATGATTTTGTGTCCATGTTCGGTTTATGGAACACCTATGAAAGAACAATAAACATGCTACTCTGCAAATACATTGGGATTTTTTTTTTCTTTAAGCATCATGCAAACTAGATGATCTTAACAGAGAAGAAGCTCAAACTTACAAAAGCATTTTTACCTTCTTCCTCATCCACACCACTCCCACACACACCATCACCCAATCCCCCAGTCTTCAATGTAGACCCTGACCCACAAGCAAGGATTATGCAACCTTTGCTAAACCTACATATATTAAATTTATTTTGCAGTATGCCCGGTTGGTCCCACAGTTTTACTGTAAGTATTATTACAGATGATCTCATATCATGGAAGGATTAGGTACTAATATGGCCTTTCATATACATTTTTCTGTAACCAAAGTTAAAGAACAACAAAAAATTACTTATATGAGGTTTTCTCTTCTCTGCCTGTATTGTCTTCCTCTTCATCACTCTGATCAGAGAGGTGGCAGTGAAGGACTTTATCTTGATCTTCTAACTTGCTCAGTATAATCTGCCTGCGAATATGGAATTCTGCCATTATCTGGGCCAGAGACATGATGGGGGGGCTGGTATATCCCTGTCAAAAAGCACACAGAAATAGTGATGGGTAAAAATACTTGCAATAATTTAGCAATTCATTACTCATATTTTAAAAAATATTTCACCACCTGAGCTTGTAAGCAAAATTACACAGGTTTTCTATAATAACTCTGAATACCTTTGTAACAAAATGTTTTGCAAGAGCCTAGAGGAGTCATTCCAAACGTGAAAGAGGGCACTGGTAGCAATTCATTATCCCATGTACTCAACATATTGGTAAGAATAATCATTCATTTTTTATAATGTTTCATACTTGCACCCTCAAAGCCCCTAGAAAACCAGCTGGGGAGTGAAAACATGACAGCCATGGCACTTGTAGGTGGAAACTTTGAGCCTAAATATTTTGGATAATTGTGGCATAAACAAATGTTACAAAACTAGTTTTTCCCGCTACAAAACTAGTGGGAAAACCAGCAGTATTTGAGAAAGCAGCAGTATCTAAGAAAGACATCATATGTTATCACGTCATGTCTAATGATTGGCCTATAATAATTACAAAGTAGAAGGGAGAAGATCTGGGTAGACCTTACCTTTTGGATCTCTGTCTCTGAAGGCAGGTGAAGGGGGCGTAGCAGGTTTTTTGTGACTGGGACACCATAGCGCCTCCTAGCAAATGCCATGACAGCTGGCCCATCTTCATAAGCACTTGGGAAATCTAAAGCTTTCACATCTGTAAACTTCTCTAATTTCAATTTTAGCTGATCAATGACTATGTGCTGTTCCACCATTTTCTCAATCTCATGGGAGAAAAAATAAAGCAAAAGCAAAACTGAGCTCTGTACCATATTCTCAACTTCTAGCTCCTCACAAAGGTCATGAGTCTTGTAAATCACCAATGACCCCCAATTATTATGCAGGGCACAGGCAAATTCTGCAACAAACTGAGAATTCTATGACATATCAGTCTCAGAATCCCCTCCCTGCCTCCCACTCCCCAATCCAATAAAGTTTAGACACACTTTTGTTCAGAAAGACCTACCTGGGTGTCCTGGGTTACAGAGAGAGTGCCAGTGTGGGGCATAACCAAATTGACTATTCTACACCATTTCTGACAAACTGTTAGTGATGGGTCGTTTGCAGTAGATGTCCAGTAGATGCCCAGCTGACACCTCAGGTTACAAGATGGGTATTAAATGAGATAAGGGGGAAGAGCCAAACCCTGTAAGAAGGGTAGTGTTTCTTTTTCTTCACATATGACTCTGCAGTGCTAACTCCTTCTGGGGAAATACCAGCACTGATATTATATACCACTGATATTAAATACCACTGATCCTAAAGGGGTCATCTCTGCCAATGGCCCATAATGGCTCAACAGCACCACCATAATGGACAGCTGTAACAACTTAGACCACCAATGATTCCCAAAAATATCCTATGACTTTCAGGATTAAATCATTCCCATTGTGCAACTGACCACCCTGGGAGAGGTGGTGAATACTCTCCCTTGAACCTGACCATACATAACTGGAGACTTGGAACCCCCATCATGCCTGGACAGATCCAGATGAGGCCCAGAACTTCCACAGGACCACCACTTTTGACTGCAGCCATCACTTCAACAAGACTGCAATCACCACTTGATAGCACTGCAACCACTACCTTGGCCAAAAGGATGGCAGGGTGTAATTGAACTTTGTGGGTCTAAGCCAGTTTTCATGTGTATCACTACATTTATTTTAACCTTTCTATTAAATTGTGACTCTGACCTGAAATCTCTCTCTCTCAGCACACCCGGTTTAGTTGCGTTAGCCTATCCAGGCATCTAGTGAGAAGTGGATGACATCATTAGGAGCTCATGCTTGCTTTGTATGTGTGTTTATGGAGAAATAAAATGAGAATTAAATATTTTAACAAATATTTAATTAAACAAATATTTTTAAATTAAACTTACACTCTGGGTCTTATTAATTAAATATGTATATGGGCTTCCTCTTCCACTTGGTACAATTCCACTTCAAAGATTACTTGTATTAATAAACTAAACATGTATATGATCCCAGGTTCACTTGCTGCTTTTTCTTCCACCCAGCCTCAGGTTTGTTGATAATGCTAAATTGGAGACCTTATCTGATTCTCCTACAGCATTCTCCATACATTGTTCAAAAGTACTTATCTAAACTGATTCATCCATAAGGCAAAGATTATATCCCTTATTCAACTCACTCTATAATTTTTGGTTCTTTTTGAATGTGGTTAAAATCTGGCCTAGCAACAACAGGGAAGAAATATAGCTCATGATACATTCTGCATTCTTCTACTTTGAGTAACACATTTTTATTCATTCTTAATGTTGTTGTCTTAGATAGAAAGTTCCTTCCAAATACAAATAATGCTTTACGAGTTGACATTGTGCTGGAATACAATACAAATTATTCCTATGTCATAGAAAATAGAATATATGTATGAATATCATATCTGTTACCATTTTGGAAGAAGTAACAGCCAACTGATCTACCTTGAAGCTATTTGTCCCTGATACAATTGCACATACAACTCCACAGTGTAATACCCATTGCATAAATACATATGTGTATAAACATTTATTAGCTCCTACCTCATACCTGCTATTCTAGAAGTCCTTATTCTATCATGTACCATTAAATTACATATGCCTGTGAATAGAATGTAAAATATTTGACCGAAGCACTTGCTTTACATTTTAAGTTTTTAAACAGAAGTGTCAGTTTAGTCAACTAAATGCCAAAATGGTGCCTGAAAGCTCTCTGCCCCTGATACCGAAAGAACCTTCTATCAACACTGTGACAACTACCTTGTATCCTCCAATATAAGGAGTTATCACAGTATAACTTGACACTATGGCGCTCAGGCTAAAAAACGTCTAGCCAGAAGTGACAGAAAAGAAAGTGACAGAAGGAAGAAAAAGATCATGACTAGTTTACTTACCTTTAATGCACTGACTCTCCCCAAGCCATCAGAAAGGAAAAGGAAAAAGGAGAAAAAGTATAATAAGGAGAAGAGCACTAGCTATCCACGTTTATGCTTTTCTCTTTTAAAAATTCATATAAATTATCTGTAATCCGCACGTCTGGCAACACCAGCAGAATATTAACTATTTTAGGTGCAGTCTTCTCAACTTTTAAAAGTCATGAACATATTAGCCACAGTACTTTCATTAGCAAATTCAAGATCTACAGAAGGAAAGAGCCAAGCAGCCTTTTTGTCACTACCTCACTTTCCACCGTGTCACTCAGTTTTCTCTAATGGTAAATGATTAGAAAGTCAGGATGGAATTCTGTCTTATAAAGTCAAAAGGGGACAATAATTCTTAATAAAGCTATAACAAAATAAGTTTGTATACAACTTTTCAATTAAATTATTCTATAGTATCCATATAGTCTTCTTTCAATTCTAAAGCATCTTTCAAAGTCTTTCAAATCCTAATCTATTAATTGTCCTGAAACAATCTCCTTAACAATGATATAAATCTGGGGAGAGGGCTGTGTGTTATGCTTCAGGAAGCGTGGAGAGCATGAATGGCTCACTTCTAGTTATGCAGGAGCCTTTGGCACAGCTAGGCTCATATACAGTCTCCAGGAATCATATTATGGTGATACACCCACTAGAAGAACCCAACTCATTCTGTGAAACAGCTCTAATTAAAAAAAAATGTCCCCAGTATTGACTGGTAATAAGTAAAAAAAAATTCTGAGGGACCTGTTGAATATATTCACAAGATAGAAGGAAGGTTCAATGCAGATAAATGTGTACCAGTGGAAAAATACCTGTAATCTTTGTGTTTCTTGAGCCTCCTTTAAAAATTCCTGTTGTTCTCTCTTTTCTTGTAGTAATGTCTTTATCTGATTCTGCAGTACCTGCATTTCATGATTCTTCTGGCTAAATAGTTCTTCATCCATAACTAGTACCTGCTAGATAATAAAAGAAAAGTTCAGCTGGGTGAAAGGAACATTATTATTCCTACAACAAAATAAAACCTCATTTGTTGTTAAAAGACATGACCAGAACTGCAAAGTCTTGAAGTAAGTATAGCAAATTGTCTAAGTGGTTATCTGCAGTTTCTAGCAGCTATTTCTTCACTTCTGTTCCATCTATTGATTTTGTTCTGACAAGCTTCATTCTTCCCAAGGAGATAATGTACTCACAACCAAACCTAATTTATTGAAGCATATATTCAATTCAATTATTCTCTTTAGCATGCTGTTACATATAGATACAAGATCACAGCATTTTGTGATTAATAATGTTAATAATTGTTCTCTAATGAAAACAATAAGAACAGCTGTCCTCAATCTGCAACTTGGATAACAGTTTAAAGATTAAAGAAAACACAAGAATGCTTGTTCATATGTTTTTGTGAATGAACTTATACTGATTGATGGAGACTTCCAAATGTTGTTAGTCTTCTAGAAAGCCTGCAGAAGCCAAAGATAAAGTATTGAAACATTACATCAACCCACAACCCTTTGCATTCCTGCTCTTCCTATTTGTTTCTCCAAGAGTCCTGGTGGTGGACATATGAATGAGTTTGGGTGCTAGCTACAGCCAATCTGGTATTTTAATATCATGTAAGACAGCAGTATCCAAGCAACAATAGCTGCTAGCAAAGAAATCTGCATGTACAGACAAGAAGCGGTCCTCTAGTAGTTATTAAACCTGTCCATATTCAAACCCTGCTCGGGAGTCAGTAGTGTCTCATTTATTTTAGCCTTTCTCTAACCATCTCTTCCTGGCTGTGGATGACATACTCCCCGGGGAAGGGAGTTTAAGCTAAGTTTATGCTCAGTTTTTACACTGTTTTGAAACAGGGAAACAGAGGTTTAAAACAAGCCACAGAAAAAAAATCAAGAAGGAGAAAAAAAGCTATGATTTAGACTGCTTGAGAACAAAGAAAATACAAAATTTGTTTATGCAATTGCCTGATAACAATCTATAGCTTTATCAGTTTGGTTGCAAACTTAAAAATAGGTTGATGTGACAAAATTCTAACTTATTGGATCACTGCCTCCTTCCACACATGACAAAACTCAAATTAGTTTCTCTGAGGTGTTCATCTGGCCTCAGAACTTCACTCAGAATCCACCTGGTATACAGTTGTTTTAAGTAATAAAATAATTTTGATTTGAGATTATTTTCACTGAACAATAACCTGCATTTCTTTTCTTTTGATGTTTACAGTCAACATTTTAACTCAACACATCCAATATAAGTACTTCCTAAATGTATATGGGGATGTTTCCAAAAAGAATTATTTATTTGATGATGTGTCAGTTCTGTTAGGAGACATGTTCTCAGAAGGCTGAGAGCTCTTCTCCCTAGAGGTCATCTCTAGGACTGTTACCTGCTGTGAGAGAAACAGCTAATCGGCACTAGCGATATCCTCATGGGATATCTGCATGCTAAGACTCCCAGATATTTTGAAATTTTCACCTAACTTGGAAAACCACAAAGAAGTATGATGTCACCAAAAAGCAAAAGTTGATGTTTAACACAAAAGCAAATGTTAGAAAGTGATTAGGCAAATCTGCAAATTGTTGAGAAACTCTGTTAGCTAAAGGCATGGTAATGGAAAAGGAGGTTTTGTGAGACCATAGCTGAAGAAATACAATTTAGGAAATTGCTCAGAGATAAGAGATGAGACTGTAACTTTGTAATATTACACAGACTAGAATATTATATACATAGTATTAGATAATATTAGACAAAAGTTGCAAACTTAGTCCCTGGGTTATCTGTAAATTCACTGATATCTTTGAAAATACCTGGATTGTAATTATATCTCTAATGCTTCTGACAGAGTAATTATCTTCCCAGGATTCAAAACAATTTCTGGGTTCACAAGACAACTGCTGAGGGTATGCAACTAAGTACCCACTTCCAAGAGAAAGGAAAGTTCTCTTTCTTTCTCTCTCTCTTTCTCTTCTTCTTCTCCCTAACTAAGAGGATAACTAACTTACCTAAGTACGCTCCCTCACTTCAAAGTCCCCAGTCCCAAGGCAGAGTTAAAGAAAGAAAACTTGTGGGCCCAGACAGAAATTGTACAGTAAGTGAAGGTGAAGTGAAAGAACAGAGAAAATAACACAAGTAATGCAAAGATAGTTAATTAATGCAAAGCAAATCACACTCTGCCTCCCCCAGAGGGCAGACTGATGTCTATTAGCTCCTGTGCAAAAAGACAGCTAAATCCCCCTCCTCCTCCTTTCAGTTTCTGAGTATGTCATATGATGTGAAATATCTCTTTGGTTGACTTGGGTCATCTGCCTGGTCCCTGGGCATACTGGCCTATCTATTCACTGGTGTCACAGAGAGAGTCAGTCCTTTGATGCTATGCAAGCACTCTGCAGCAAGACCTAAAACACTGGTGTTTTATCAGAATTGTACTAGTCAGGAATGTAAAACATGGCTTAAACATTGTCATTACGGTATTTTGCCTGTTATCGGAAAACTGTACAATGAAGCAACACCACCAAAACCCAGAGTGAATGTGCCTCCTGATTGAAACTCCGTGAGTTAAACTGATTGAAGCTATTCGAGAGTAGAAAAGTGAAAAAAAAAAAAGGAATTGGTTAAAGCACCTCAGGCCTGGGAAGTAATGGATAAAGTTGGGAGAGCATTCACAGAAGAGCCAAGCCCAGTGGGTTCAGGGTGGAGGCCATGGTCCCAGGCTTATCTGTTGCCAGGTTTGCAGAAGATCCTCCCCCACATCAAAGGGTGGGGGAGGAGGGTTTCATGTGCATGTGAAAACCTCTGGTCAGAGGCAGTGAACACCCACCCTCCGTTGTGCAGACTAGCTCAGCTGTGGGGCCTCCCACCCCAGGAAAGTCAAGTCTATGGGACATTCACATGAGTGGGAGCTAAGGGGGCATCAGGGTTCATCAAAGGCTCCCTGAAGGGTTTGCGAGACCCGGTGCCAGAGGACTGCTCATGATACAAAATGATGCAACTGACCCAAAGTATTTCAAGGGACAGTGTCAAACATGGCCCCCCTCAGGGCAGGCACCTGGCCACCTGGCCCAAATGTATACTAATCCATTGGATACTATGGTTTTGGCAGGGGACTCTCCCCACCAAGAAGACCAGACAGAGGGGATCTATGAGACGTCATTAAGACCCATGGAGGGGTGGTATGTTTCTACTTAATCTGTTTCTGTAATTCTCCCTGTCCGTCCTTTCCTTCCTTGTTCGTTCTTTCTTTCTTTCTTTCTTTCTTTCTTTCTTTCTTTCTTTCTTTCTTTCTTTCTTTCTTTCTTTCTTTCTTTCTTTTTCTTTCTTTCTCTTTCTCTCTCTCTTTCACTCTTTCTTTCTCTCTTTCTTTCTTTCTCTCTTTCTCTCTTTCTCTCTTTCTCTCTTTCTTTCTTTCTCTCTTTCTTTCTCTCTTTCTCTCTTTCTCTCTTTCTTTCTTTCTTTCTTTCTCTTTGTCTCTTTTATTGTTAAATAAAATATATCAATTTTTTGGTATCAACATAAAACCTTGTTTGGTTTTAATCTCATTTTAGGGACTAATCAAACCTCTGTTTGGTTAAAGATTTCTTTCTGTTTTATTCACAGAGACTTCTCTTTGCTCCTTTGTGATTAGAGCAGATTGTAACACATAGGTAGAGGCATGGGGTTCAAACCCACAGAGCTGTAAGTCCACTGAATCAGTATCAGAAAAAGGAAGGGGTCTACTGCATCTCAGGAATTGGCTGACAGCAACCAAAACAGTAATCTTCCTGGAAGACCCTTTTAAACCACTGCCTCTTCCCCCTTTATGTACAGGCTGCTTTATGTGCAGAGTTCCAGGACCAAAACAGGTGCACAGCCCCACTTCTCATATCCTTTTCACAGTCATGCAGATAGAACTGTAGGGTGGGATTTGTCATGGGCCCATGGTTCCCTTTCCCTTAAGCAGAGGAATTCCTGGCCATGGTAGCCAATATGTTGGCCTACCCAAGCAAGTGGGTAAAGAGATTATCCACATTATCTTCTGAGTTGCTGGACCTTGTGTAACAATCTTTCCACAGCTGAGATGCAGGCCCATATCAAGGAGAGGGAATAGAGATTTTCAGTAAATCTCTAGGGCTGGCAAACTGTTCTATACCAAGTTGGTGCCACAGAGTCAGCCTAATTCAGCCTTACTAGGTTGCTGTCATATGATGTCTGTGTGCTCTGTATAGACTTCAGCCACTCAGATTGTGTGTACTGTACATTGTTTGGATCTTTCAAAGCCTGATTATTGTCCATGTCACTGAAGATCACCTCCACCACCTCTAATTCCCTCAAACATTAAGTATAGTGCTCTGTGTAGTCCACATGCCTCACTGGATGACAACATCTTCATTAGGAGAGTAGTTTGTCTTCATGCTCAGTAGGAGTCACCTCTGGAACCTGGAGGTGGCTGACCCTCTTCCAATCCCTCTGTCAGTCTTACAATCCCTAGCAAAAAATCCCAGCAACTGTGTTCTCCTACCTTTTGGTTCCAGACTGTTAGCCCTACTGTTCCAGCTCTGGAGCAACCAGGCTGCAATTAGCTCATCTTGTCAAGCAAAATCTTTACACATTATCTGGAAGGTAGGCCATGGACAGGGAGCAGGTAGCTTCTGCCTCTCATGATTTCTGTCTCTTTCCTTTCCTATCCTGCTGTGGAACAGGCTGCCTGTTCTGATTCTTCCTCTCTCCTCTGAGCATGACCTGCCTATTCTCTTATTAACTTGATCTCTGCTTCCACTGTTTCTTTACTACAAGATCAGCTATTACAGTTGAGGGTTCAGTCTCTGGTTTAGTGTCTGTGGCCTCAGACCAAGACACCTTCTCAGTCTCAGACCACCACAAGCCTATTTGTGGGCTTTTAGACCAGACCCTCTTGCATTTCTAAGGCACTGGACACTGACTTTATAGGCATGGGGCGCATCCAACACAGCTTTAGAACTGTGTTTTACCTTCGCTCCTTCAAATAATGTATTAGTTTGACGGGTTAATGAGCCTGTTCAGATATGAAATCACAAGCTGTCAGAGGCAGCAATGGCCCTGCACTCCTGTCCAACTCCTCCCACATGTACCAACACCCCAGGGATCAACTACCTTAGAGCATGTCCCTGGCATGCTCAAACCATGTGGCAACCCCAAACAGCTGTTTAACCTTATGAACAATAATCAAAGTTGGGATCACAACACATCAGTATGAAGGAACTCAGAAGCCACTACATAAGAACCAGATTAGGCTGATGGCCAGTGGTTTTGTCATAGCTCTCCCAAGCAAAGGAAAACAAAGTGATAAAGAGCAAACAAAACCATTAATGATTCTTGGACGCTGTTGTACAGCTAGAAAGGAATCAAGCATCTAAATACTTAAGAACACATACAAATTAGAACCCAAAGCAAATATGCAGCTTCATGACCTGCAACAGTCATAAACAGGTATTAACAAGTTTACTCTAGCACACTATAATTGAATCTGTTATTATCTTGAAAGCCTTGAGCCACAGGTTGGGCTCCAAAATAGACTGTTGTGGGTTACCCCAGGAGGTAGCTAAGCACACAGAGCCATCTCTTAACTTCCCCCTACCCCTATCTCCTGGGAGGACAGAGGAAGAGCAAAAGGAAAGTGAAAGCAAGAAAATACGTGAGTCAAGATAGAAACTGATCAGTAAGTGATGATGAAGTGCAAGACAAAGAAAATAAAACAAAAGAGAGGATGCAAAAGCTATTGCCCACCACCTCCCAAGGCTGACTAGTGCTCAGCCAGTTCTGGGCAAAATACAGCTAAGTCTCCCTAAACCTCCTCCTCTCCCTTTTTATTGCTGAGCATCATGTTATATGGTATGAAATCTCTCTGATTAGTTCATTTCATCTGCTTTGCTTCATGTTTATGTCTCCAACTATTCATGCATCTTCCAATCTATTTATCTATCTTCCAATCTATTTAGACAGAAGGCCTGTCACTGTACAAAACACTGTTCAGCAAGAGCAAAAACATTACTGTCTTATTACCACTGTATTGGTCACAAATCTAAAACACAGCACCCTCAGGGATGCTATACGGACGGAAAACTAACTTCATCTCAGCCAGACCTAGCATACTAGCATAGCTAAAACCAAATATCTAACAGATAAAACAGCTCAGCCTCACAAATCATCTTGAAACTGACTAGAGAAAATATAACATCACTTCACTTATCTCTGTTGTTACTGATCGTGTATTCAAACATCCATTACAGAACACCTGTGTCCCAGACTTTAGCCAAATGAAATCCTACAAAGCTGTAAATTAAATTTGTCAAATTAAGTGCAGGTGAAAATTTTATCCATCTTTCAAAATATAGTTCAAATTTTGTCAGATTACTTTTTTACTTAGTCATTTAAATAAACAGCTTATAATTAAATACCTGGCATTTCTTTAGTTCCCTCTTCAGCTGAAGAATTGTAATGTGATGTGGTACTGGGCTGGTCTCAGTCCGTGTGTCAGTCTCCTGGATGGTGAGAGCTTCCTTCCTTACTTTCTGTACCATAGTGATCCAGCTCTGCAACCTGTCCCGCTGACTTCTTCTTAAGCTAACATCATCATTCAAATCAATCAGAAAAGGTAAGGCTTCATCTACACAATTTCTGTAACTGAAATATTGGACCTGAAGGCGAGAGAGCTGCTCCTCAAGTGAACTGATACGGGCTTTTTCTTCATTTAAATCATGTAAATGCTGATTACTGGCCTGCTGGCTCTGCAAAGCCTCCCGAAGCAATCTGATTTCAAGTTCCATTTCATCAATTCGGTCTTTTTCTGGGTTGTAATTTACTACTGGCTTATTTCTAATGTTTTTTGCTCTGTTGGCATATTTGAGGGAATTTAAAGATTCATCAAAGTCCAGTGAGGATGGACTTATACATGTTATCATAACAGTCTTGGCATTTCCTCCAAGCGAGTCTTTCAGAATACGAGTGATTTTAGCATCCCTGTATGGAATATGTACATTTTTCCTTTTTGGATCTCCAAGGGCACTGATGACATTTCCCAAGGCCAAGAGACCACTATTGATCTGAACTGATTCTTTGAAGCGTTCACCAGTATTTCCAGTCTTTGCTACCCTCTCTGATCCTGCCAAATCCACAAAATGAAACTTTGAAGCGATCGAATCCTGTGCAGCATTGTGATACTCTGCAGACTGCTTCTGATGAATACTGATGGTAAAAATGGCATGAGATCGACTAGAATGCTCATTCATCTGTGTTGTGCTTGTGTGACGAGCTGCATTGCCACTTTCCAGCAGGCTTATCACTTCATCTGCACATTCTACTTGGAATTCCTTAGCACCGACAATCACTTCAAACACCAAAGTAAGAATAATTTAATAAATTCTAAATAGCAATAGTTTACAATGATAATTCTTCAGCAACAGTTTACAGCAATAACTATAATAATGTATCAGAGAAACATACCAGCCTGCTATGGCTATGACCTACCTATGAGATCATAGCACACAGCTATAGAAATAGAAGATAACAATTGTTCCAGATTGCAAGGCAAGATGTATTCTATTACCATGGGTATGGCAGTTGTCTGGTGTCAAGCGGGCAATTTCTCCTTATCTCCCTGAGTGATCACAATCACTCCTCCCTCGGCAGGGGACATCTGCTGATAACAGGCTATTGAATGTCACTGCACGGCTGATAAGAACTATAACATCCCATTATATGCTCCATCCAGAGGGAGGAGCCAAGCATTGCTGCCCAGGTATAATCTGGAGGTTCTGAAACACCAGCACAGCTTCCCACTGGATTCTCCAGAGGAACAGCAGCTGCTTCTTCTTCCACAGATCTGCGGAGGAAGAATACACCCTTTTTCTACAGGACTCCCCTGCTCCAACAGAACCACACCTGACACTCCAGGAGGACTGCAGCCCCTTTTCCAAGTGGACTGCTACCAACACCCTGACCAACAGGGTGTCAGGTTGTGTTCTGACTCTGTCAGTGTTGTTGTAGTGTACTGCATCGTTTTATTGTATCCTTTTTCTTCCCCTTCCCTATTAAAGAACTGTTGTTTCCTGCTCCCATATTTTTTGCCTGAGAGCCCCTTAATTTAAAATTCGTAGCAATTTGGAGGGGTGGGAAGGGTTTGCATTCTCCATGTCAGGGGAAGCTCCTGCTTTCTTTAGCAGGCAACTGTCTTTCCAAACCAAGACAATATGTGAAAAGCATGAGATACAAGACATTCTGAAACCTGCAGATATTGAATGTAGGGTTCTATTGTGCCATAACATTTGAAACAGTATCTTAGACAAAGGACACTACTCATTTACACATTGCACACTGCACATTACCTTTACAATTTACAGAGTGGTGCTACCTAGAAAAAATATGAGCAAAATCAGCTCAAAAGATATTCTGTCAGTTAAAAAAAAAGACTAAGAATTATAAAGTAAAAATTACTATTAGTAAAAAGTACTAATTAATGTAATTTTACTATTAGTAAAATTACTAATTTACTATTAGTAATTTTACTATTAGTAAAATTACTAATAGTAAAAAGAACTGTTAGTAAAAATTATTCCAAGCCTGCACAAAGAAAATAATTTCTATTCTGAATAGTGCAGATAGCTGGGCCTTTGGGACAGGTATCTGTTAGTAATCTAATAAAGTGTAAGTGTACTTCTACCAAGTACTCTTACTAATCATCTTTTTCATCATATTTTTCTTTTAATGAGAAATGCAAAATGTCCTAGCACAAGAAGCTGACTCTAACTGTACTGAAGAAAATAAATGATTTAAAATATATTGTGGGATCCTTTAGAAGCAATGATATTGTCTGCAAGATTTGTGTTGAACTAGTGCTTTCTCCCAGATACAGACAAAAAACCCATGACAGCTTAATATAACAGTTTAATAAGACTAAACAATTAGAATATAAATTTAAAAAATCCAAACCTAAAAGAGATTAGGTACTTTCAGAATAAAATACCTCTGATGTGTATTCTTCTAGCATTTTCATGGGGTTCACAGAATACCTACATTGCAAGTATTAATCTCAAAACCTCTAAAAATATCTACTTCCCCTCCTCTTAATGAAGTGGTCTCTTCTACTCATTTCATTGTAAAAGGGGAGCAGATATTTACAATATAATTGACTTAACAATTGTAATTTTGAAGGAAGAAGCAATGGTTTAATCTTAAAATATTTATTCAAGTGAATAATCACACAGTATTTTCTAGACAGAACTTGCAGAAACAATAATTGTGTTATTTACTTTACCATTTGTTGCCACTCCCATCCAAATAATAGAACATCTATATTGCTGACAGGCATTTAAACCCCAAACAGCTAAACTGAACTTATATTCAGAAACTTTAATTTTTTTTCGTTTTATTTATTAGTAGTGAATAAGCACTTTCAAGGGAAAGCAAGAGTAATTTGGACACAAACTGAAGCACAAAACACCAAATTTGAGAGCTGGAATCCTACCTGTATTTCCCTTTTCATCCTCTCGAATATGTAGATCTTTCACGGAGGTCTCCAAATCCAACAAATCTCGAAGTTCTTCCTTGTAAACCTCTATATAGGATACCTTCACACGGAAGTCAATATTACTATGTTCAGAAATATGATGAAATAATTCCTGAATAGCCCGTGGGATTATGCCCCTTTCATCCACTGCAACCGATGCTAAAATATAAGCACAAATGTCACAGAGAACTGCAGTCATTCTGTCATATAAATTACAAAGACTGAAATTTGAGAGAAAATCCTGCGCTATTCAGTATGCAACACATTGAAGAATCTGAAGAGCTCATTGTTCACAAGGATTTTTGTAAATTTTTTTTTGTGTGTTGTTTGCATCCAGTACTAGGACTCAAATTTAAGTTCTAAATGACATAATTTTATAGTTATGGAAGTTATGAAAAATATGAATTCTGCTTTAAAACTGTACGTCTCAGAGTACAGATTTCTTCTTTATCCCTACTCAATATGGTTAGCAATGATATCTCAAGGGTTTGAGAAACTATAAATTCTACTTATATAAAGCAAAATCATCAGTAACATAGTCAGACAAGATTTATGACCAACATTAACAGTAATTTCCTATTTTTTCATAGACATGGAACACTGGTGCCAAATTCTACTTTTTTTTAAAATATTCAGCATAGGACAATGTTTCCATTAATAATCTGTATTCTTTATCCAAGACTATGGAAGCTGTTTGCCTAGGAGACAATACCAAGAATATCTTTTATCAAAAAACTAATGGGTTGCTCACATCTAACTATTAATTTAGTAAATATATTCATTAAACTAAAAGGGTGTAATTGCAGAGCTATGATCAGCCTGAGACTGTGACATCCACTACCAAAACAATTTAGCTAGCAATGGTACTTATAGGAACATTTACTAACTACTAGTGAAGGGAACAGAAGTGAAGTTACAATAAGCAGAAGAGGCCAGAGTTACGAGGTTCAACAAAGCTAAGTGTGGGGTCCTGCCCTTGAGTCACAACAATCCCTTAAGCACTACAGGTTGGGTGGGGGCAGAGTGGCTGGAAAGATGCTCAGCCAGAAGGGACCTGTGGGTGCTGGTTGACAGCAGCTGATCATGGGCCAGTGTGTGCCCAGGTGGCCAAGAAGGCCAATGGCATCCTGACCAGTACCAGCAGTTGTGAGGCCAGCAGGACCAGGGCAGTGATTGCCCCCCTGTGCTGGGCACTGGTGAGCTCACACCTCCAGTGCTGTACTCAGTTCTGGGCCCACCACTGTAAGAAGGACATTGAGGGGCTGGAGTGTGTCCAGAGAAGGGCAACAGAACTGAGGTAGGGTCTGGAGGAGCCGCTGAGAGAGTTGGGGTTGTCTGAGCTGGAGAAAAGCAGACTCAGGATAGGCTGTGCTCTCTACTACCACCTGACAGGAGGGTGTAACCGGGAGGAGGGGGGTCAGTCTCCTCTCCCAGGTAAAAAGTGACAGGACAAGAAGAAATGACCTCAGGCTGCACCTGGGAGGTTTATTGGATATTAGGAAAAATTTCTTCACTGGTGGTCAAGCAATGGACTGGGCCTAGTTGTGGATCTGGAAATGCAGGGTTAATGGTTTAAGATCTTAACTTTAACTTTAAGATCTTAGGGGTATTTTCCAACCTACACGGTTCTGTGATCCTATGATTCTAAACAAAAGGAAGACTCTACCAAGATATTTACAATATTCTATTTATATCCATTTGGAAGAATTAAATAATAAATTTCTCTGATGTCACAGAAATTTCTCTCAAAAGTTCCCAAAAAGCAAACAAATCCAACACAGAATGAGCAAGTAAACAATTAAGTGCCTAATGAAGACATTTTCAAGGTAAAATTTCTAATATAAGTAGCATGTTAAAATGTGGAATGTGAAAGAATACTTAACAAATTGGGTTTTTCTTAGATATTTTTGGTATAGTCTAATTTATGGAGAAGTTTTTAGAATGTGAATTATTACATAAACTTCGGAAATTTTGGGGTTTTTTTACTACAGGTTTTTTCCTTCGTCCTTAAAATTATGCAGCATTATCTGCTATGTAATAATTTAACTTGCAAAAATGCCCCCTCTACCAATTAAAAAAACTCCAAAACCCAAAAACCTTTCTATAGCCTACCAATGCGGTGACCACCGATGGTGTAAGTCTTTCCCGAACCAGTCTGTCCATATGCAAACACTGTAGCGTTGTATCCTTCAGTCAGAGACACTAGAAGAGGCTTAATACAAACAGCATAAACTTCTTCTTGGGTTGAGTTTTTGCCAAATACAAAATCAAAAGTGAAGGCATGGTCCTTTCCAATGATAACTTGTTTAGCATTTGGGACTAATCTGACACATGCTTGGTGGTTATGAAGTATTTCTTTGGAAAGCAGAGGTCTGACTCGGACTGCAACTTTAACTGGGATCTCCTCCATGCCAGACTCCACCACTGTGCTTCCCACTCAGTATTCACACAGTCAAGAAGAAATCTGTTACCACAGCTCTGTTTAGCTCATTCACGTTGTCTGCAACTAAGAAAAAAAGTTGTCCATGTTATACAATACAAAATAATGTATCTCCTGAAATGAAAAGTTGAGATTTCCTAAGGAACATATAAGTACCATTACATTTTTGAAAAGTACCTGATAGAACTGCAGCTTTATTAATAACTATATAATTAATTAATAAATTATTTTTGCATCTATTAATTTCCAGGTTAGCAGACTTAAGTCTGAAAGTTGCCTGATTTCCTATTTGAATATAATACAGTCAAACAAAGCAACAATATTGCATGAGTTTTAATGAACACTGTTGATAAAGCAAAGGCTTACAATGGATCCTCTCACTTCCCTGTTCCTGCATTCATATTGCATAGGCAACACAAATCAGTCACACAGAAACTTCTTCTGCAGAAGTATATACATACATGTTTCAATTCCCTCTTCCACTTATCAAGCACCAATCATTTCTAACTCAACAAGCACAAAGAAGTGTGGTTTTAAATGTATCTATTTACTACATGTAAAACATTCCTCTGATTTTGATCTGAAACTTTAGGCATATATGTAATTATTTTTGAGTAATTATAATTTTTGCATACATGGTTCCTTATACTACCTGGTGCATATTCATTCTTACAGCATAGGCATTGCACACTTGTAAATATTAAGGAATTGACTTTCCTTATAGCTGTTTTTCACTATTATTCAAAAATCTGCATGGGATCCCACACACATATTTGCCATTGTTGTTGCTAACTCTGAGAATTTCTGTCATGCAAGGTAAAGTTTGCTCAACTTCCTGCTCTCACACACATTGTCTTCAAGAAAGCTGTATTACTGAACTGGCAGAAATCAGCTCAGCTCCCAAAATTCAAATCTGTTGAAAACTAATACCTTAAAACATTGTTATCTCACAGCAGCAAAGAGAAGAGCTTTTGCATTTCATTTTACTCCTTTTAGAGGACTTGGCTGAACTCTGAAAAAAGAATAGCCCCATTTTATTGACTGAGCACAAGAACGAATCAGCCAAGCATGAGAATGAGAATTACTTGTATCATTAGGGACATGGCCAATCAGAAACAGATACATAAACTTACTAACTACAGATTAAAAACACCTTTTGATTGATAATTGAGTTTAGTTACCCGGGTGCATTATTTTTTTTTCCCCCTAGCAAGTGCTGCTCTGAAGCGCCAACATTTCTTACTCTCTTTTTAACGTTATATTCATAAACAAACAAATTAACAAACCATGTCCCGGGTGTGGGAGTGAAACCGTATTTCCTAAGAATCTACTTTGTAAAAGAACGCGGGAATATGAAGCATTCCCAGTACGCCAAGGCAAGAGAGATACTCGGGTGTCGACGCCCGCGGCTGCCATAAGGCAGAGGCAAACATACAGGCAACCTTTTCGCCTGCAGGGATGCTCTGAGCGCGGCCCAGCGGATTTTCCGTGTTTGCAACGTCCCCAAACCTGAGGACCAGCCGGGATCGTATCACGCCTGAGTGTCGGGAGCCCTAGAGCCGCCGTGCCGTGCCGTGCCGTGCCGTGCCGTGCCGTGCCGTGCCGTGCCGTGCCGTGCCGTGCCGTGCCGTGCCGTGCCGTGCCGTGCCGTGCCGCGGGCCCGGGCCGCAGCGAGGGCGGCGGCGGCGGCGGGCGGCCCGCGCTGTTTGCGGCCCCTCGCTAGGCAACGGCCGCCATGCCGGCCGCGCCGCGCGCACAGCGCCCCCAGCGGCCGGACGAGGGCGGGCGGGGCGGGGCGCGGCTGGCGGCTCCCGGGCCTGCTCGCCGCCCCGCCCGGGTATCGGCCCCTCCGCCCGGGAAGGACGGTGAGGGGCGTCTGGAGCGTGTCCAGAGAAGGGCAACGGAGCTGGGGAAGGGTCTGGAGCAAAAGTGCCGTTAGGAGCGGCTGAGGGAGCTGGGTGTGTTTAGCCTGGAGGACGCTCAGTGGGACCTGACTGCTCTCTAAAACTGCCTGGAAGGAAGGAGTAGCAAGATGGCATTCAGCCTCTTCTCACAGGGAACGGGTGCCAGTACAAAAGGAAATAGCTTCAAGCTGTGATTGGGAAAGTTCAGGTTGGACATCAGGAAAAATTTCTTCACAAAAAGGTGATTAAATATTGGAACAGGCTGCCTAGGCAGGTGATGGAATCACAGTCCCTGGAGGTGTTTAAGGAAAGACTGGACATGGCACTCACT
Source organism: Fringilla coelebs (assembly GCF_963513975.1). Lineage (NCBI taxonomy): Eukaryota > Metazoa > Chordata > Aves > Passeriformes > Fringillidae > Fringilla > Fringilla coelebs. Next base: position 37,194,952 of record NC_140031.1, read on the forward strand.
CAGTGCCATGGTCTAGTAGACAAAGTCGTGTTTGGTCACAGGTTGGACTTGGTGATCCCAGAGATTTTCTCCAACCTAAGTGATTCTGTGATTCCTCCCCTCCCTTCCTACCTCCCCCACTGCATGGACCGAGGCCCCCCATCTCACCCCTAGCAGTAAAAACACAGATACACCCCCACAGCACGTCTGTCACTGCACTGTTTATTCGATGATTGGACGGCTTACACTTCCATCTCTAAGCAGTAAATCATCCACCACGCACAGGCTACCTCTGTGCAGGTATGACAGGGGACAGGCAGGAGCAGGGAGGGACCAAGAACCAAGGTACACCAGAGGACCTGGCTGTGCGCGCAGGTTGCCACATACACCAATACAAAGGTCGAAGCAGGAGTAATAAACCCCACCTTAACATGGGTTACCTGCAAAGTTTACACTGTTAATTGTAGTCGGGGCACGCAAAAGATTAAGAGAAAGGCAACAAAAAGGTAATAAAACAATGGGGGGACAAAAGGCACATTGTTACTGTATCACTAGAAAACAAGCATTTGATTTAACAGTTCCAAATTAATGCATGACAAATCACCATATGAAAAGCAGAGCTGCAGTTCAAAAGATAAGGCAGCAATACAAGAGCTATTGGACTGGACTTAGTAATATATACACCGTACTCGGTGGAATGGGATATCTTTCATCTCTGCCCTGTGATCCCTGGCATAATCCCAAAGATAATAATCGAGTAAAACTGCATTGATTTTTTCATGCATGTCCTGACCCTTCTTCTGATAGAGCTCCTGAAGGTGCTTACAAATCAACGCACAACACCAAATAGAACAGCCACGGATCTCTACCTCTTCTTTGTCTCCAGATTGGAAAAGTGTTCCTGCAGACACAAGAGACAGCAATCCATTTACATGGAACAGACAGAAGGCCAAGGACTGACTAAATTTGTGAATTTTTTCCCACTTCACATTTATTCTCTTCTAGAATTCTAGTTCTCATGACTTACCCAGCAACTGTTAACAGTGTTGCTATACATTTTCTAATGGTTACTTTAATTTTACCATATTGCAGTTAGAAGTTTCCCTCCCATTCAATTCAAGCAACAGCCTGTATTCTAAGGAACTGCTTTAGGAGCAGGGTGTACTGCAAATCATACAATCATTTCTTTGCTTACAGAGACAAAAAAAGATAGTCTTTTATTATAGTATACTTTTTAGTATGTAATTATTATACTTCATAGTTTATTTTCTACCAGGGTGACTGAAGTCTAAAATTTTAAAATTAAAACCAAACAACCCCCCAAAAGAACTGAACGTAAAGAGAAACAGTGGAATTATTTAAACGGGAATGTTCTCATTAGGATTCATGGAAGGATAAAATGTCTATGAGGTCTATTTAGTTATAGACATTTAAAAGAACAGCCATTCTTTTAAAGATCATGGGCGACGGCATTAATCTGTTTATCTTCCTGAGTATTTCTGAAATTGCCTAATAGCAGTTCTACATCTAAATACAGTCACTTTACAGTGCAAAAGAGACTGGCTTATTTTTATTCACTAAAATTCATAGTTAGTAAATATTGGGAAGATGAAACCATGCTTAAAAAATTAAATCCTAGTCATGTGCAATTAACTTCATTTAAAGCAATATTTTTTTAATGGATTCTTATTACTTTCCTTATTAACTAGCAGTTCAGAGGAATTCCCATGCTTTTACAAATTTGAATTAATGACAAAAATAATTGCTTCTTTTATGTAAACTTCAAAAATTGTAACTATTCTCATTCTGAAAAGTGGTTTTCCAACAGCAGCTTTTCAGAAATTCATTCAGAAACTCAAATTATCTCTGAGTCTTTAATCTCACCCTTATCAATGTTTAATCCACAAAACAGTTAGGTCTTTATAAAAAAGTAACCCTGAGATATCACTCAAGATCATGGTTAGAGAAAAAGTTCCTTCCTGTTTCCTCACCAGTACCTAAGAAATCCCTGGAGGAAAAAAACTGACACATAACCCCTACATGGACAACATATTACATTTTAGAACTAGCCTTAGTATACAATATCAGGCAGTAAGATTACTTGATATTAGCAAGGACAGAACAAACCTTCACGTAGTTTCTTCATTAATTTTTCAGAATACTTCATTGCTTTTAAGTGAACAAGAACTTGTGGAATTCTGTAGTCAGCAAATATTGTCAGACTGGAAATATCATCGAAAGAGCCATCTCCTTTGCCTTCTAAAACACTCCATGTGTCAGCCACAAGTATTTGTGCCCTTTTGTAGAAAGACACCTTCTTTTTCTAAAGAAAGACATTTATGGATTGTTTAAGTGCATGATCAATAAAGATAGCAAATAACACATTAAGTATGTCATATTGTTAAGCAAACATTAGTTAGCTAGAACAGAATAAAACTGCAACACTCTTAAATATCTTGAAATCTAAACAATATCAAACTACAAACATGGATTATGTGGAATGCTCATAAATAAACTGAAATAAAAAAGTAACATAATAAAAGTTACTGCAGCAAATAAAAATTGTTTAGAATGAGATGCCTGCATCTCAGAACACATTCACATTTGTTTACTGCCACTTGGTAAACACAGTAGTTGAATGTCCAGCAGCATTAAGTTTCAGAAACTCTGCAGTCCATCCAACCTTTTATTTTGACAAGAGAAGCATAATAGGCATGTATGGTACTAGACAATTAAAACATTTTGTAAATCGATTTATCTGTACTGTTAAAGAAATAGAATTCTGGTGAAAAGTTTAATGAATGCTCCTCTTTGTTTACTGCCAAGATGCTGTAACTATTCCTGACAGCAAATCACATTTTTTGTCTTTGAATTATATTCTCCAAAAACACTGTGAAGTTCAACCACATTTCAAAGAACAACTTCCAAAACATCCTCAAAACTTCTGCCTTCCCTATGCCTCATTCTATACTTGACATAGATGCACAAACTTACTTCTAGAGAACATACGTGATTTTGTACCTTAAATAACAAAACACCACCTTAAACAGCACATGAGAAGTGGTAACCAGAAGTAAACAATTAACAGACCTAATTTTATCATAGCTCCTACTGTCCCCAAAGTAAGGGGTGTCATTCTTTCACAGCATTAGGAATTTTCCAGTAGTAAAATACTGATTGTCTCTAGCACCACACCATTTCACAAGAGTAGAGGAAGGCAGAATTAGAATGGAACTTTTCATTTCATGCTGTAGCTTAATTAGGAAAAAAATATTGTCTGGGACTCATCACTGAGCAGGTACATTTATAATTTGTTTCATTATTTGTTTCATTGTTAAATTTTTCCTTGTACAGAACATGTTAAGTTTATACAAAAATCTGAATATGAAAAAGACTATGAAGCATTTTGAGTAAATTTTCCCACTATTTATCAGAAAGCAGGAAAACCAGTAGGTGGATGATACTACATGTCAAATTGGAAGAACTTAAGAACTTCTTTACTGTGTTGACTGCACTGGCACAGATTGTTTAGAGAGATTGTGGAGCCTCCCTCATGGGATATGCACAAGAACTGTCAGGACACAATCCTGTGCCATGTGCTTTGGGATGACCCTGCTTGAGCAGGGAGGTTGGACCCACTTATGGTATGGTCCCTTAAACCCTTACCTAGTCTCTTATTCTGCCTGTGAAAGACAGTAAAGATAGTACAATTTATCAAAAATGGAACTTTTTCAACATGGCAATACAACTATATCTCTTTTATCTTTTTTCTGCAGCACTTTGCCTTTCCAGGAAACAGTACCACACACAGGAACACTTTGCATCTTCTCTGCAGTACAATGTGCTAATATCTAATTATAAGCTACTGACATTAAAAGAAATGAGGAGTACTGGGTTGGCAAAGACCAAAATGGGACAGCACAGACATTAAAAAAAAAAGCAAAGAATAGGATCATGAGAATTTTACAACCTCAGTCCCAGGTGATGCATGGTAAGTAAAAGATGAATACATGCAATACAGGGGAAGATCAAAAAGGACTCTACTAAGCCTTTGGCAGAACACAAAATCCCTGATATATGAGTACAATATAGTCTAAAACTTTAACTGCTGTTGGGAATCAAATGCAGCACAGCATCTAAATATGAATTATCCACCAAGGAGAAAAAAATGTTTTGGAGTTTTTTGTCTTGGTTTGCATTTTGTTTTTCAGAAAAACTAACACTGGCAATTTCTGGGATTACATGTGTAATTATTAAAAGTATTTTGTAAATGTATTTGGAAAAACATACAGTCAAATAATTGTGCTAATGTTAGAAGTTTCCCTAGAAGGTCAGCTGTAGCAGCCTGTGATAGTATGATTCTAATATAGGACTTAACTTCTGTATATTTCTCCTTTGGAGAGTTACTGAAAAGCACTGGTTTGCTGTTGGATATTTCATCCTCTTTCCAGTTCGCACCTAACCCTTTAGAAGTCTTACTTGTGAGAGCTCAACCTACTGCCATAAAAATAATGTGATCCATGTCACCACCTTCAAAATACACATCTTGTTTAGTGAAAGCAGAAAAAAAGCTTCCATATTCATGCAACAGGCTTTATTACTAAGTCAGTGCTTACGGTCTGGGATCATTTTTGGAACAGCTTTTCATTCTGTAGTCTGCTGCTGCTTTTAAGGAGGCTTGCTTTATAAAGCACTCATCATCATCTCATGAAAGATATAACATCAATGAATACAGTCACTATAAAGATAAGAAAATATCACTTTACTTAGAAAATACTTCCTTTTTGATCATAAAAATTGTCAAAAAATTACTTTTTATGTTAAAAAAAACCCAAATAAACACAAATAAATGAAACCAGTAGCTTCAAAGATTAATTCAAAAGAACCTCTGATTTTTTTATATAAATATATTTTGCTTCACAGCAGGAGACAAAGGAAAATAAAATTATACCTCCTACTGAAGGGCAATAAATGCAATAGGTTCAAAGCTTCAGTGACTGGAATTCCAAGAAGCTGATAAGACTGCACAGACCAGTAGTATAGGCTGTACTGTCATTAACAAAGTCTTCTAGATTTAACGATGTAACAGCTCAGTACTACTTCACTTGCAACTGAGCACATGAGCTGCTACGTAAGTCACAGGTGTAAATGAAAACCATGCCTGTATAGGTGAAAACTGGGAGAAAAAATATCAGATGATCCCTGCTTAATTCCCATCAGTTTCTTTCGGTAAACGCTTCAGTATACTGTCAACATTTGTAAAACTGTGGGTTACTTCTAATCTGTAGTGATTTGAGTAATGCCTGTTGAATCAACAGCCGTTAGAGGGTGGAGTCCCCGTAGCTGTGCATTAATTCTACCAGAGTTTCACTTCCTTCATTAGCTGCAGAGAGCCTTAAGGTAAAAGAAAAAGAAGATGGTGGGAAGAGGGTTGTCAGCCATTCAAGGGAAGTGGAAAAAAAAAAAGAAAAAGGATTCCCATTTTTCAGGCAGCAATTATCTCAAGTACTATGCATTTTTAAGGAGTATAAAGGAGGTGTGATCTAACTGGGAACTCAGAGTATACCAAAATAAATTACAGTAAATTGATAAAAAGACAGCATGTGAGAAAAAAGGCATTCCTCTGGTGGGAAAAAGAAAGTGACTCTTGTCCTGACTAGTTGTGGACTATCAAGTGTCTTTACTTTTATTAAATAGTAGGATTTTTTTCCCAGAGCTTTAGAATTAGCTTACCTCAAATACAGCTTCATCTCTGTAAGAAGGAAAATTTTCCAGTACAAGATGTAGCAGTTTCTGAGCACTCTTCTCACTCATTTTAACACAGGTGAGGAAAGATCCTCCAAACTTCTCTAACAGAACTATTCCACTTTCGTTCAGCACCCGGTGTCTTTCTTCAATCAAGGGCAAAGGCACTTCTGTGTCAGAGCGAAATACGTGCCTAACTTGGTCAAGCGTCATGGTGGCAAAATAGGATGCACTGGTGATAGGTATTCCTTCAGAAAAGTGAAAATAATATATTTAGACTATCACATAACATAACATAACATAACATAACATAACATAACATAACATAACATAACATAACATAACATAACATAACATAACATAACATAGAGACCTAGTGCAGTGGTCTGCTAAAGGAAAGCACTTCTATATCAAGACCTAAGAAGTCCATCAACTCTTAAACCCACCTTTGCTTTCAGCAATAACCGCATCCACAGAGTTGCTCACAACGAAATTTATGAGTACCCACAATGTTTTTCTCTACAGCAGACTTCCAACAGACAACCACAGAACTGTTGTTACTTTTTGTATGTAATTTTCCCCAACTGCTTAGTTTTCGTATTTTAAGTGTGATGGTTACATAGCACACTAGCAAAGGGTATTTTGAGAGCACTTCCAGTTCCCTTCCCCAAGCTCAACGGGACGCCCGCACATACGGAGCTACCGACACAGCGAGCAGCAGCTCCCAAGAGCGGGTCCCAGTTCCGAGGCACCGCCTTCATTTAATATACGACGCTCGGCTTCCGACGCCCCTCGCCCGCAGCCCCGGCCCGGCCCCGCTTCCCCGGCACTCACTGACCGTCGTCCAGGGCCCTGTTGACGGCGGCGCACAGCGACCAGTAGCCGCTGTAGGTTTTATCCTTGTACTTCACAAGGTACTTGCGCTCCTCCTGCTCGGACCAGAAGGAGAAGTTGAGGGTGTCCACCAGGAACACCCAGTCTACAGCCTCCTTGTCGGCGGCCCGGGGGTTCAGCTCGTGTAGGCTTTTCCACCCCGCTAGCCCGAACTCCGCCGCCGAGGCTTTGTCGAACAGGCTCTCCGCCACCCGCCGCGCTCCCTCCTCGTCCACGGAGACATCTTTGCTGTGCTCGGCTATGAACTTGGCGGACTCCAGGGGGGACGGGAACACCTCCATGCTGGGCAGGAAACACGCACGCTGCCGAGGCCAGCCTCAACGTCGCGCTTCCCGCGGGGCGCACACGGGGAGCGGCTCTGGCCGCCGGGCCCCGCTCCGCTCCACTCCCCGCCCCACGGTGCTGCCGCTGCGCGCAGGCGCGGGCGGAGGCGGGGCCCGGGCGGTGCTCAGGGGCGGGGGCGAGCACAGACCCCAGGCCCGGGAGCGCTTGGGCCGGCACGTTCATGTTGAGTCGCCCCCTCAAATCCTGCCAGGCCAGAGCAATGGGCAGACTCAGCTTCATGGCAGCAAAGTTTTCCAGAAGATTCCCATCATTGAAAAAGAGACGGATAAAAAGAAAAAAACCTGAAGAACGAACAAAAAAATGTGCGTGTTGACTTGTTGAGCTCTTTTCCCCGATCAAAACAGAAAAGAGCCAAACAAAAGACAGTCCAAAACCCCTTTTGCATACATACACAAGTCGGAAGCAAACAGAGAAATTCGGCCTAGTTTAGTTAACTTCCATTTTGCCCAAAACCTTAGCCTTGATTGCAGACTGCGCTAGAATTTAGGTACCAAGCTGTGTACCAAGCCAGCTGACTTCCCACTGACTGAAGAGAGTGATGGCATTTCTACAGAACTATCACTCAGCCACTGGAGCCAGCCTTATGCATAACGTTTCAGGCTCCTCGCCTTTACCATGCCATTTTAAAGAGCAGATGCGTTAAAAAGGCCGAGTTCATACACCACAAATCGGGGGTGGGGGGGGGGAAACACAACCAACAAACCAAAGACAATAAAAGAATCCTCACTTAGTCTGCACCCATCATATCTCTATGTGCCACACACCTTGAAACTTTTTAATCTGTTTTTATTCAGGAAGTGAAATCAAAACTTTAAACTATAAATACAAATGCCAAAGTATTTCATGAGATATCCAGAGGCGTTATAATTTTTTTTTAATTTCTCACAAATAATTCTTACAGAACTCAACATACATCTGGGAAACAAGTTGGAAGTTTTGCATACAATGGAAAACAAGTTACATAGTTATATCTCATCTCGCCAAATCGCAATTCCTACCCATACAAACAAAAGCTCAGGAAACAGGTACAATTTTTTCAGTAATGGTAGAGCAACTCTGCATTAAGCAAGCTGTCTAAAACCAAGTGTACTTTACGACTGTTTACTCAGTGACATCACAAAGTTTGAAAGTATTTTATTTATATACTGTCACCAATATATATATGTATTGCAAAGAGGGCCAAACACTTGCAAAAATGTCAAGTTTTACACATTTGTGTATTTTCCCCTTTCCCCCCCCAAACAGCAAAGCAGTCATTGTTTTCACACGATCTCTTTTAATTTGTCAAAAAAATCCCACATAACTCCATCTACATATCAAGGAAACTGAAGAGCAAGCTTAACAGCAACTTTAATTTATGAGGGGAAAAAAAAAAACAAACAAGGTGTATCCATTTTAGTTATGACCTTATGCAGACCTTAAGAAAAATGACCACCAAGAATAGGTTCACTAAATTTATTTAAAAATCCTAAAATGTTTCTTACAAAAATGCATTACATTCTGCACACTGCTCTCAACAAATGCCAGGGACATGTGGCCTACCCATATTCTCCCCCTTCAAAGTAAGATACAGTGAACATAAAAGCAGGGTGTTCACAACAATTACAGAAAAACAGTACAATTTACCACCAACAATGAACAAAAATAGAATTCATTCTCTCTGCCACTTCAAAATTTCAATGTTAGTCTTGTGCGCCCTTCCCCCCCCATGTATCTGTAAGGAACTAAAACATTACATCTGGTGTACAGCAAAGATTCCACTACACCTCAAATGCAGAACACCTATGAAGCAGAGGAATGTTGGCTTTTTAAACAGAAGCAGATTAAAAAAAAAAAGGGTGCAGGACTCCTTCAGTTCTTCACTAGTCTTAGAAAAACTTTCCAGAATACTGCTTCACACTATAAAAAAGAAAAAATAATCTTGCATTAGAATCCTTCAACATCTGCATACTGCTTCACACTATAAAAGAAAAAGAAAAAAGCATGTATTAGAATGATGGACCATACATCTTGCATCAACATTCATAGAGCATATTAAATTACAAATTACTAACACATTTAAAAATACATAATTTTAAAATGTCAATGTCTAACAATTATATTAGTGTATTTCAGGCATAGTTAAATATTAGTAATCTAAAGCCAAACATTCCAGTTAAGATATTAAAACTGCTATAGCAGCCAGAATGTTAATACAGAAAATGCTATCTGTAGCTGTTAATATTTGGCAGAAAAGGCAAAGTCAGCAAGGTGCGAAATGCTGCATAACAGCCCCAAATCGATTTCAACTTGTCCTGTAGAGGCATGGTCTGTGCCATATGGCAGACTGTGATTTGTTGTCAATTTAGTTATCTAAAAACAACAAAATCACTAGTCTTCCACACAGAACTAGGCCAACATCCACTGAAATCTTCTATATTTTCTACAGGCTCTATGTAATTTATTACAAGTAGTTTTTTTGCAGCAGTTTTCACCAGAGAAATGAGAGGACTGCTTGGTTAAGATGTCTTCCAGCAAGATTAGTTTTGAGGGTGTCTTCATTTTAATTAGAATGGAGAGCAGAAGAAAATCAAGGCAAAACTACCACTAGAGAAGTTAGGTTCAAATAGTTACTTAAAACCTGCCTTATTAATAAAACGATTCACAGAGGAGAGCAGTTTTATAACATACATGTTAATTTGACAGTAGGGACAACATTGAACTTTAACTTGCCTGTTCTGCAGCAAATACTGTGCATTTTGTATCTGGTCCTGTGTTCCTGTAATAGTTATTATCCGATCTTCTGAGCCTTCTAGTGGTTCATCAATTTTGATCGAAGCTCCTGACTCATGACGTATTTGTTTGATTCTCTGGCCTCCCTTTCCAATAATAGATCCTGCCAACTAGGGAAGAAAGCAAAAACATTCATTTCCTGATACAACTGCCTTTCCAAAAAGTTAGAAAATTACAACAGCATTTGAGTAGTTTCCACAAATTCAGTTTAAAGTGTTGCAATGGAGCTTATTTCTGCATAGCCTAAAAACATCCCTTGCAGTATTAACTGTATAAACACAAGTGAGATAAAACTGGGAGAACCAGCTGTCATTTGCAAAACAAGGGTTACAAGGACCATATCTATTACTGAGTATTAATCAAAAGTAGAATCCTTTAATGTATCTCTGAAGACAGAAACCAAACAGTCAAGCAATACACTGCTGGCAATTTAGAAACACTCTTTTTGTATCAGAAGTACTTAATCAATTTTTTAAATATTTCTGATTTACTTAAACAGTCTGAGAAATGGCTGTGACTTTTTTTTTTTAAGAGAAAGCATGAGTTGAAAGCAAATCAACTTTACTTACATCTTTGGGAATCGTTACTTGTGTTGTGATGATGGGTCCACCAAGATCTCCATATGAACCACGCCCCCCTGCATAAGAATAATCTGATTTAAGTGTATGCATCAAGCCCTTTAGTAACTACATAATGAACTACATGTAAAGATTCTATATGAACACTTACCATAACCAGAGCCACCCTCAAACTGTAAGAGAAAAGAGAAAAAAACATTAACGTGAACAGACATGTTTCATTAACACATTTTTATCTTAAGCATTATATTGTTAACTTTGAACCCATTTAATCAAACACCACAACCCTCAATTTGATACAAATACACCACTGTTATGCCATCAAGGACATCCAGAGGCAAAGATGGAAGACCAGAAACAAAAGGGGTGGGTGGAAGAGATTTCATTAACCTCTGGTCCATTTGGACCAGAGGCCATCTTGTGCAGGACCACAAGTTGGATGCAATGATTCTTGTAGGTCCTGTCGAACTCCAGATATTCTGTGATTCTTATCCTGCCCTATCAAAACCTCTAAGAATAACATATAAAATGACAAAGAATTCAGCCATGCCAGTTTACCAAGGCAGTCTCACCATCTCAGCTTCTTGTAGACAGCAGTTGATGCTGATCTACTTGTGACCTCTGTAGTAAACATTAGAATTACAAAATCAAGAGTAGAGCCTCATTAATACTACCAATACAGCTCAAAACACACTCCAGTCTCCAGTTCTGGGGCAAGAAGTCTGTCCAGCAAACCGTCCTACTACATCTACACCTCTGATTCTGACTATGCTACAAACCCTTTACATCTTAGAAGAAACAATCATGACTTACTTCTATTACATTTGAACCACCACATACCAAATGTAAACGACTGCAACGAGCACTCCTGGCCCTGTTGTTTTTAGGATTTGTGAACTTGCATTTGACATCAAGTTCTCAGTTCATCTAATGTGTTCTAAGTGTGCAAAACCATGTATTTATACTTTGCTACAGAAGCAAAGAATAAATATATGTGGTTCTCTCAAATTCAACTTCTGAAGAGATTCCTGGGGTCTCTGAAAGGAGGCTGCCTAAAGCTGAAACTGACAGCCAAGCTGATGACATCTCAGTGATAATATTTTAAAAAATTTCCAATGGGCACTGACTGCAAGAGTAAGCAAGGATGAAAAAAATGCTTCAGGAACTGTAATGGAGACTGCCCTGCAGCCCATGGAGAGAACCACACTGGAGCAGATCACTACACTGTTGCCCAGTGTAGGGATGCTATGTGAGAGCAGGTAGAAATACCCATAAGGAAGCCATACAGGCAGATACCTGTGCCCTGTGAAAGGACCAACACCAAATTAGTCTGTTCCTGAAGGACTGTACCACATGAAGGGGATCCACACTGGAACAGTTCCCTAAGAACCACAGTCCACTGGAAACAGATCATTTGAGCAGCTCCACCTGCATTATTCCATGGAAGGGACCCTACACTGGAACAGTGCAGAGATGAACAGGTGTGATGAACTGACTGGGAACCTGCCATTCCCTATCACCCCTGCACCACTCACGGCAGAGAAATAGAAGGAATGAAGGATTGAAAGCTGAGTCTGTGAAGAAGTGGAAGATGGGTAGAGGTGTTTTTAGGTTTCTCACCATGCTACTCAAAGTGGCAGTAAACTTACTCAAGCCAACTCTGTTTTGCCTACTCACTTACTAATGTTAATTAGTAAGTCATCTGCCTGTGTCCATCATGAGCCAGACTTTTCAGTCTTACTTTCTCCCCTCACTGTACTAAGGAAGGAGCAAGAGAGCACCTGGGTGGCTCCTGGCAGTCAGTCAAGTTCACCCACTCACAAGCAGGGGCCCATAGATGTTATAAAGTAACAACTTTCCCAAAAAATATTTCTTATCACCTTTCTTTTTACATCAAAATGGAAGCTATTCAGATCAAAGTGTTGAGCTTATCCTCTGTCTCTAAGCAACCTGTATTGTCTAATCATGTTACTAAGCAATACATATTATAAGACAACATAATAGAGCTCACAGTGGAGTCCAAAATACAAGACAATGAAGGACTCTGCTTAAGGTTAAATGGAGAAGATGATCACATAGCATACTGCATATTGCTGCTGGTATTTGCCATAGGATACCTTTTTGGACTAACTTCTCTTAAACAACCTTCCTTGATTGCATCTGCCTCTCCACACTACAAAACAATAGAATTTGATAGCAGTTGATGTGTATATAAGCAAAGAACTGACTTTTCATATGAATTAATCAATAGTATAATGATTTGGCAGCATTTTGCCATCTTCAAGACATTGTCAACACCTGATGTACTCTGTAATTTCTGTAATGGAGTGACTACATTGCTGAACAAGAAACGGGCTACAGGTACCATGTACCCAGACATCTGTAAAGGCTTTGACACAGTCCCCACATCCTTCCCTCCAAACTGGAGAGGGATGGATTCCACAGGTAGACTGTTTATTGAATAGGGATAGTTACATCCAGAGGGCAGTGTCAATGGCTAAGAGTTTCAACAGACATTAAGTGGTGTTCCCTCAGAGATTGGCCTCTACTGGGACCAGTGCTATTCAATGCCTTCATCAATGACACAAACAGATTAGGTACCTCTGCAGCAAGTATGCAAACTGAGTGGTGCTGTTGACAGACTTCAATGACTGGATGCCATGCAGAGGAACCTGGACAAGCTCCAAAAGTGAGCCCATAGGAAATCTCATTCAATTGGTCTCAACAAGACCAAGAGCAAGGTGCTTCACCTGATTTGGTGCAACCTCCAATACCAACACAGGCTGGGGGATGAACAGATGGAGAGCAGCCCTGCCCAGAAGAACTTCAGGATGTTGGTGGGTTAAAGGTGGGACATTACCCCAGCAATGAGTACTCACAACCCAGAGTGGCAATCTCTGGGCCTGGACTGCATCAAAAGGTCAAGCCTTGAGATCCCAATACAAGTACTGCATCCAGCTGTGACATTAAGGGCATGGACTTACTGGATTAAGTCTGGAGGAGGACCACAAAGATTATTAGAGGGATGCAGCACCTCTCCTGTAAGAGAGCCTGAGAGCTGGAATTGTTCACCTTGGAAAGGAGAAGGCTCCAGGGTGACCTTATTGCTGCCTTCCAGCTCCAAAAGGCAGCCTACAAGAAGGCTGGAGAGGAGTTTTCACACAGGAATGTAGAGGAAGGACAAGGGGCAATAACTTTAAATTGAAAGAGCATTGGGTTAATTTATGTATTGGAAAGAAATTCTTCCCTGTGAGGGTGGTGAGGCACTGGAACAGGTTGTCCAGAAAAGCTGCGGACTCCCAGTTAAGGGAAGTGTTCAAAGCCAGGGTCAATGGAACCCTGAGCATCTCAGTCTAGTTCAAGGTTCTCTACCCATGGTGAGCTGGAATGAGATGATCGTTAAGGATCCTTAAGGTTACTTCCAACAAAAATAATTCCATAATTCTGTGATAAGACCCCAAAACCTATCTGATCAAATGATATATTTTCAAATAGATTGATAGGTAAACACAGTTGATTCACAAATAAAAGTGAGAAGCTACTTTAAATATTTGCTGCTTGAAATAAAATCCCACAACATTACGGAAGTAAAACAAAACATAAATCATAAATTGATGCAGCTATACTGCATCAGTTATGGAGAAAGTTACCATTCACCAAAATGAAAATACTGTGTAAAGGAGGCAAAAGAGGTACAGAAAAGCTCCTCTATTTTCACCAGGCTGCTGTATAATTCCACATTTCTGTTAACATTACCTGACTTCAAAGGACACACCATTCAGTCTGCCCCTAAATTTAAAGTCAGAAGAATGGCTTTATAAATTTTAATAGCCGCAAGTTGCCGCGGACTACACTCAATCTCTTAAACGTGCTTTATCATTTAACTCATTCAATAAAGCAGTTTTCAAAAAACAAGCTGAATAAACTCACCAACTCTGGTGGCTGCATGTCATCACAGGCATCCACATGACACTGCATCATCTTCCAGACGCAACGTAAAAGGAAGAAAGGAAATCTAGGTCACACAGACTTTTAGAGAATGTTGCAACCAAACAGAATACAAAGTGGTATGAAGAAACCCTTATAATAATAACAAAGACTTGAAATTATGTGATTTAGACCCCTTTCAAGACTCACTGGCTTTTAATTTTACTTTGGAGTAAGTAACTCTAAATGGGAAACTCCTGTTTTCCTTCTCTTTCTATGGTATTAGCAGATGTCTCCTCTCACTAAGAAGCTCAGAAATTAATGGCAAGGCAAAACTTAAGCCTTCTTTTTTCTTTTAGAAAACCTTTTTTACATGTAAAAATACTTTATCAATCTTTTAATTCTGCCATCTACTAGGAAAAGGTTTAGCAAGATTGAAACAAGTAACTGCAAGTGATTATGCCAACTGCAGGTTAAGCAGGAAGGACACTGCTTCTTATGTTCTACTATTCTTATGTTCTTATGTTCTGGATAGTAGAACATCTAGCCAGTAAGTAGACTAACAACCTACTGCTGCCTAACTGTACTAGAAACGTAGCTATGTTTCTAAAACATATGATATATGGCACTTCTTTCTTTCAGAATTTTACAGTTCCATCAAGTGATGTTTATTTGTGCAAAGTTAGTTTTTGAAACTAATTTTGGGTGTCTTAGCATATTGAACATTTTATGCTGCAGACTAATTTGTGCTAGTCACTACTCAGAACTGGGACAGAAACCAAATGACAGATGGGCTAGATAAGGCAAAGAGCTCAACTTTTACATATAATAAAAAACCCTGCATGCAGTCCTAACTGATGTCAAATTCTCTGGAAGTAAGCTTTTCTGGTTAAGAGTGACCTAGGAAAGTAAAAATTTGTTACTTCCTTCCAACATCTGCACAAATAAATAGAAGAGTTGTCATACATTCTTCTTTTACTGATTTTTACATGCCCCTGATAATAAGGGTGTTAAAAAATACAGAAAACTCAGGATTTTTCAGATCACCATACCCTTATGGTACATGGGATTTGATCTGGAGTGGTTACACTCTGTAGTAGTTACACTTCTATATGCTGATAAACAAGTCTCTACTTTGGAGAAAAAGCTTCAGAACAGATTCTAAGTCAAATGAGCATTTAAACAGCAGTACATATTTATACTACAACTTTAAGCCAGGCTAACAGACAAGTATCATCTTTAGTGATTAACTCTGTATGACCAAGAGGAATTTACCCATCTTTTAAAATCAAAATGGGTTTTTCTTATCTCAGCATTTACAAAGCTGTCAATACTCAGTCATATCTCTGGAACAGGAAAAACCACAGTTCAGCATCCAGTCTTAAAGACTGTCAACTGTTCAATCCTTCTGCCTTTAGTGAAAAAGAGAACTGGCAAAAAATTTGGTTTTGTACATTAAATTTTTCCAGTATTTTTGAGACGTTCCTCAATTGTTGCCTTTTATTACACCTAGGATAGGTAGGTAGTAGGATAGTAGGATAGAATTCATGTGAAAAGAGCATTTCTACTCTCTAAGAGCAGCTTTTTCCATCACAAACCACGGTAATATTGGTTTTGTTTTAACTTTTAGCTACACAACAGTTTCTATTTGATGCTTGTAGCACAGGAGGACTTTATCTTTTGTACTTGAAGCTGTGATGTCACACTCAGTGTGAAAATTACCTTTTTGCTTACACAATTTAGGATACTAGGATCATGATTAACTGAAACTAGAAATTAAATATCTTTGTTGGGAAGTAATCCTCACTTTAACTGGCTGTAACACTTGGTCACAAAGGAGCCAAAGTTATGAGCAGCTTCACTATGAAAAAGAAACAAAAGTGCGTTTTTTTTTTTTTTCCATGAAAGAAATCAAATTAGCAGAAATTACTCCACTTGTGTGTAGAAACTCATGACAAAGTGAAGGTCAACCTGACAGGCCAAGCCTAAATTAAAATGGATTTTCTATTCTAGCTGAACTGGAATAAAAATAGAGCAAAACCAGAACACACTACTGCCCAAGAGTCAAGCTAAGTAAGACTGTGCTCAACCAAATACCCAAAAAAGGGCAGGCTGTTAAGTTTGTGTATACTAGCACAGGCTTTTTAAGCTGCCAACAGAACGCAAAACCTGAGTTCTGAAAACATGTAAATACAGATAAGGAATCTTGGAGGTGTACATTCTTCCAGTTTCTTAGCATGTAGAGTAGCATGGGAAACAGGGGGTTTTTTGTGACTGCAAATATTTATAACCGCAAATCTTTCCTTTTATTATTGCTAATAAGCACATGACATTCTTGCAATTTGGAGTTCCAGTAACTCTTACTCCCAAGGAGTTCATGTGAAGCCCATTTAGGTAGCCCATTTCACAGCTCTTTTTCATTTCTATCTTCTACATTAATTTAGAAGAAAAAAAAAATAATGCATCACCTGTCATCTTAAAGAAAGTACCAAACAAAGCCAGAGGAGAAAAGACTAAGAGATCCACTTCCCTTGTGGTTTAAGAGCAGCTGGCAACTAAGCCCTAAAGAGCTGCTTGCTTACATACCCCCACCCAACCTCCAGTGGAACAAGGACAAGAATCAAAAGTTTAGTAACTGAGAAGAAATTAAAAAACAAAACAAGGAAAACTAACAAAAAAAGGAAAGAACTATGCCCCAAAACCACCACCATGCCCCAAAACAAGAATAAAATCAAGGATACATGACACAATTGCTCACCACTGCCAGACCCCATCCTCAAACCCCTATGGACCCCCTGTCTGGGTAACTGCCATGAATTTATATACTGGGTATGATGTTCTCTAGTGTGGAATATTTCTTTGGCCAGTTTGGGTCACTTGTACTGATTATAATACTTCCCAACTTCTTTGGTGTACCTACTCATTGCCAGGGCATGAGACACTAATTAAGTGCTTGACTTGGTATAAATGCTACATAGGAAAAACAAAAACATCAGCCTGTTATCAACATTATTCTCATATCAAATTCAAAACACAGCACTGGACCAGCTACTGAGAAAGTAACTATCCCAGCTGAAACCAGGAGAACCTCCTGGATTTCCTACTGAGGAAAGAGGAATCTCGTCTCAGAACAGCAGCTGGCTGCTGGGGTGTGGTAGTTCAGAATGCAACATAGAAACTATCTGTATCCTTTGTTTTAAGCTTCCACACAGGAAGAGATTTCTTTCTCCCCCCAGAAAGAACCGATGTAGGATTCAACTAAGCAGTGGTTCTACCTGCAAAACACTTGCAATTTAGAGTGGATTTTCTGCAGAGAAATTAGAAAATATAGAAGAATTTATTCAAAAGAGCCATTGCCTTCCATCAATTAGAGCTTTTCTCAGATATTCTTCCATAATGTGCATTATTACTGTATCAATGCTCATGTTTGCCAACCTTTAGTGTTAAGAATGCTTGTGTAACTCACCAGAGAACACTGTTCTGACATGCTTTCTCTATCTGAAAAATCTCTCAATTGCTAATCTCCCATTTTTGTGATGCTGATTAAAAAAATCTGAAAGACAGTGAGTGCAAGAAAACCTACAGAGCTGAGCACAATCAAAATTACTGAATCTTTCTGATGACAGGGAGAAAGGAAGAAAACAGAAGAGTACCATTAACACCTCAAACATTCATCTACAGGAGGACCATTGGTATGGACAAAACATTTTGGTTTTACCATCAGAACCATAAATGTCCCACATGAAAGTGAATATAGTTCAGCAACAGGAGGTCAGCATGCTAACTGTGCTTAGGGACACAACACAGCAGATTTTAAATTCATACCATGCCATCGTAACGGTCTCCCGGTCTGCCCCTTCGGTCATAGGACATCAGATCTCTAACAAAAAAGACAGCAGCTTGTTAATAGTGTTACATGTGTTATAAACTAGCTTGTTTATTCTTATCTGAATTTTCCCATTCAGGGTTCACATATAACTTAGTATCAAACTACTCTACCCCAGTACTGAATAAGAGAAGTTCCAGAACTACTGACTATAGTCCTGGCAACTTACTACATCACAGCAGGTAATAATTTCAGTAAATTTCAAAATACTCTTGGTCTAATACAGGCTCAATCCTGCATAATCACTACCAACATGGAAGCATGGAAAAATCACTGAAAATATGAATATGACTCAGATATACAACACGAGTTTTTGTATAATGCAATTATCCAACAACTCACCCGCCACGAGGAGGTGGTGGAGGAGGAAGAGGAAGATTACGAGCTCTGCTGCCACCTCTCACACCACGACCTGGTGGAGGTGGTGGAGGTCCTCTCCGAGGGCTCATATCATCATAATCTCTTCTTGAGGGAGGCATAGGTCGTCCACCACGACCAGGGGGCATTCGATCAAAACCTCCTCTTCCACGCATTGGAAAGCCCACTGGCCGTCCCCTTCTATCATCAAACATCATTGTGAAGCCACCATAGTCATATGTTTCATCATAGAAATTGGGATCATAAGGCTGGGCCCGTCCTTTAATTGGAGACTAATACAAACAAACAGAACAATTCCCCAAATCAGACGGTTCTATTATAACTGGCATATTTATTTAAACTAACACATTCATGCATTTGGAACATGTTCTTGATTTCACAATGCTGCCAAGAAAGGAGATGTTGATGTGCTTCCTGTGAACTTAACTACGACAGTAAAACTACTTAGATGCGGCAGATACATTTTGTTTTCCTTCCTCTTCGAATTTTTCATTCTGATCATATGCAAAGCATAAATGGCCCAGGACTACCAAAAATTGCTCATAAGGTGTACCCTAATTCTAAACAACAGAAACGGTTCCCAAGGTTTGTAACTGTCCGTCACTTGCTGCTGGGAAAGTAGGAGGTACTAAATTTAAACTAGAAACTGAAAGACGCCATTTTTCATCCTGTTAATGTCTAAAACATTCATGAATACCACTGAAAGAATAAAATTAATTTATTAAGCATTACCTCAGAGATAAGATCCAAGATAATCTTGATGCACTCAACAACTCTATCAGGTTTTCCACCAATAAGCACCACTCTGTCAGTCGAATGAGGACAACACTCCTGAAAGAGCTTAATGGTGGTCTGAGTGTTCTGCAGAAGAAAAAAAAATCCAAGATTATCAAATATATTTTTAAAAACTTTACAAAACTATTACAGTATTTTAAAAATAATTCAAAAGACAACTGAGTTCCCACCCACTTAAATCTGCATGCTTGCTTTTGAGTTATCACACAAAATTTGAAGATCACATACTTTAAAGACCTTGCTGCTCTAAGTTTTGTATTAAGATGAAAAAAAAAATTAATATTTTCCTATTTTAATTGTGATGCAGTGACGATGCATAATTAGAAAAAGAACCACATAACCATTGTGAGCTTACAGGCTGTATTACCTTTCAAATTAAACACGCTCTGGATGCTAGGACAGCAATGCTGCTAGGATTATGTCTAGTTATCTTGCCTTTCTTAATCCATACAAACAAGTATTGGCTTATACCTGAACTGACCTGAAACTGCCTGACACAACGCCAAGAAACTCAACCATGTGTTTTCAGCTCATAGAGACCATTAAGTTTTTAGAATCTTACTCTTTCACTTAAAGAAGAAAAAAAAAAAAAAAAAAAAAAAAGGTCTTCCAGGAGTTAGAATTAAAAAAATACGAAAGCAAACATGAAGTCTTTCCACAGTACATCTACTGTGGAGATGGTTTCATTCTCAACTATTTTGTGTGTTCAACCACAAGAAAAATTCTACACTATGCAGCAGTTTAGTCTAAAAGGAGAAATGAATACAATTTTAATAAAATGAAGTAAAAATCCTGTCTTTAAAAACAGTACTCTGCCAAAAATATGTTTAACCAAGTCCTGCCTCTGCGACTGACATTCAGACTTCTGAGCGTCTGTGAGGAAGTTGCAACTTCCAGGTCTGTCCCATAACACCAAAAGCATGTATGCTTAGATGTGCCCCTTACAAACAGAAAACATTGCTTATTGAACAAAATAAAATCTCAGAAGAACAAAAAGCAAGTACCTCTCTGAGTTCTTTAATTTTAGCACCCTTGACACCAATAATGCCTCCTGCCAAACTCTGGTGAATAAGAAGTCGAAGTTCGCAGTCGAAGTCGCTGCCTTTGTAGTGTTGATACTGTAAATATGATGCATATAGGGAGAAGCAATAAAGATTAATCACAAAAATTCAGTATTTGGGGTTTTAAGCTTTTTCTTTATAAACAGAATGGGGCGATTTAATTCATTGCCGAATTGTAGTTGTGTATTTCTTTTGATACAACCACAAAAATTTAAACACCTCACCTCAACGTGAAGTATCAGTTTTCCCTATTTTTTACATTATTTATTAAATTACACTGCACCGTTTGCTATAAATTAAGAAGGAATCTAATAGTGCAACACTTATTTTTCAGAAAACAGGAAGGCTGTTCAAAATGTTAGTTTAATAAACAATTATAGACTTTGCCCTCTACCCAAAAAATGCCAACATGACAGACATAATCCTTCTTTAAAAGGCTTTTGGCATTTTTCACTTTTTTAATTTCCTGTGTTTAAAAAGTAGCAAATACTCTAGAACAATCTCATTCAAAAGCTAATCTTTTCATTCTAAACAGAAGAAAATTTCAAGATAAATACCTCTTCTAAAGTAGGGATAATCTTCTTCAAGATTTCTCCAATTGTCTCTATATCTGCACTTATACTCAAGATGCTGTTGGAAGCCACAATGACAGACAATATGGAGAAGGTAGAAAAAAAAAAAGCAGAAGTAAATTCTTTTCATCATCACACACAAAATTTTAACAAGGTTTACTACAAAGAAGAGTTTACAAGTATTCCCCATTTAAAGTAAACCTGTTTGCTCAATTTACAACACATGCATCTTTGTTTATGCCCAGTATATATGCATGAGAAATTTAAGATTAGGTAGGTCTTGCAGAGAGAAAGACAGAATGGGCTTTTGGAAGGGCTCAAATTAAGTGGGCAAGAAATTGACGCAGAACTGAAAAGTAGAAGTGAATACTCATGTTCCCCGCCACCACTAATTAGGATACCCTCGCTATTACATTCGTAGAACTGGCACACCTTCTCATATTAAATGTGAGGATATACAAGTGGTGAACGTTGTATCTGGAATAAGGTTATGGAACTCAGATTACTAATGGGCCCTCCAAGAAAACAAATACAAATGCAAGACAAAATAAAGACGAAACAAATGAGAAGTGAAGGAAAGCGAACCGGAATTAGCACTTCATCAGAAATAATTATGAACAGGCAATGTTGAGGGGAGCAAGGTGGGCCACAAAGACAGAGCGAGAGACTATTTTGAACCAATCTGATTTACAATGCAGCAAATATGCAACACTTGAAGCTGTGCTCCTTCCATTGAAATAAAATTAGTGGATTGTTTGGGTGGGCAACTCACGTAAAAGTTCAGTGACAAAAAGACTTAATGGGGAAAATAAGACAGAAAACTTGAAAAAAAACAATACACCGTCTATAAGGGGATACTATTTAATTATATCAAAGGCAGGTAATAAAATACATTTCTCTCTTTCTATTCAGGCAGTGAGGCATAAACTGTTGGGACATACCGCTCGGGGCCACTGCTGTCTGGGACTGAAACACTGGCATTGTACTGCATTGGTCATTGGCGTTCGTGGATGTTGGCATTGGGCATGGGTATTCAATCGGAAGTTGTCAAGTATGGTACCCGTTTGGCAACGAGCACATTTTTGGGCATAGCCAACCAGGGTTTTCACATGGGCGTTCAGGGGCGGATGGGCCAACGTCATGGTGGGCAACGCAGGGGCAAGTCGATCCAGTACATGGGCAACGGAGATATATGGCCAAAAAAACAAGGAGAGGGAAAAGGGGGAAAAGCAATAAATTTTAATTTAATACAAACTATACTCATTACTCTCAATTAACGAAACAAGCTTAAGTTGTTCTGAAGGCTAACACAATAACGGATTGCTACACCGACTGTGGCCTAACAGTATGGACTTTAAAAATGAGTCACTTGATCTGACTAAACTACTATTTACTTTTAATAAATGATGTTTCAGTAGCAGGCTGGCTCATGAGGGTAGACGCAAAAACTGTCGAGACTGATAGTACTAGAACCTTGGGCAAATCGGGAGTTTGTGATCCAGACCAATCTAAATTATCTGGACATAGGTGACATACTGATTTACGCAAAAAACCAAACAAAAAAAATCAAAACAAACAAAGAAAAAAAAAACCCGATTAAAAAACCCTAAAAAAAGAGGAACAACTAGCTGCCAAAGTTAGTGAGCATATGTATGATTCCTGACCATTTCAACTAAAATCTCAACTCTAGTTGCGGTAGTTTATGAACTTAGTTGGAACTGATTTGTAATGATATACTGCCAAATCTTGTGCTGAACAGTGTCTTGATTGGAAAAACTGTTGAAATTGTAGCTGATGTTAAGTACAGGAGTGTAAACAAATGGAATTCAAGAAGTGTTGCCAAGTTTTATAAATACACAACATTAACGCTGAGCATGTGTCTAATCACCAGAGTCAACCCCCTGTAAAATGCAACAGGCATTAAGTCAAGAGCATTTAAAAATACTTCCAAGTAACAGAATACAATGTTCCTTTAGTGTTTTATACTCATATTTAAAGCAAGAAACCTTAATATTAATGGTTTTGTGTTTCACGTGCAAGCTGTTAAGAAACAGATGGATGATTTCATATTGCTTTTTTGAAGAAGTTAAAGAATTCCTCTATCACTGGGTTAAGCCAGCCACCTGCAAGGGTTTCAGCAGTACTATAACTGATGCACACATATGGGGAATGGTACTATTAAGGGGTTTAAGTTTTGTCAATATTTTTAATTACGATAGTAACTCACTTCAAGTGATCAATTTAGCAGAATCCTATTAAAAAGTGAAGAGATTTAACATAAACCTCTCCTCCCATGCATCAAGCTGGGCTTTAATTGAAACAGAAACTGAAGAGCTGTCATCTACTCTGACAATCAATACAAATGGATTGTAACTTGGATGTCTATAGAGTTGAATTGCTCCCATTTCTAGAAATGCACGCAATCAAGTTTTCGATGTAGTGCTCTGAAAGAAGTGGTGTTAAATTAGTTCAAACTCATATATACTCACGTCTGTACGAAGTGCTTTAATATTTTTGCCACCTTTTCCAATCACTGCTCCAGCATTCTGGAAAATAGTTTTCAGAAGTTACATTATGACAACACAGCACAGACTAAGTTTTTAACTCAAGACTAAAAACAGCAGATCTATTTTTGCTGGCCCGAGAGGTGGGGGGGGGGGGGGGGGCATCGCTTCGGCATTAAAAAAATTTACCAAAAACTATTACAACCATGGAACACAGCACACAGAGAAAGATAATTCAGCTTTGCCATTAATATTTCAATTCTAAAAAGAAGTTTTAGGCAATTCTGCCAATGTTGAACTTCTCATAGACTACTTCTATTAGAAAAACCAAATAAAATGACTGTAACGCAGGTCAATTATTTCCTCCATTATCTGATCAGTTTTTTATCCCCCATATTGAAGACATTTGCAAATTCCACTTTTAAGCTCCAAACATTTGATAATTTCAAGTGCTAATTGTTTTGCATATGAGTAAAGTAACTAATTTCTCAGAGCAATATGAACTCAAAAAGGCTGAAATGAACGTTAACAGCCACCAACTTCATTAAAGCCACTCCCATTAACAGGAATAAACTGAAAAATACAAAAATAAATACAAATTGGAAAACCACATTTTTAGCAGGTTCTTTCAAGGATTGTACAAAAAATATTGCTTTTATTACACACATACCTTATGCTAAAGGCATGCAAAACATTTAATGGTACTCCGTGTAATTTGGCTATAGGTGAGAAATGCCACACAGAGTTCAGGCAACATTCTTTCACACCAACACAAAAGACAGATACTTCAGAAAGTATAAATCATCTGTAGCAACTGGAAACACCAGAGCAAATTCATACACACCAACTTTTTAACTATTTATATTTGTCAACAAAATCACAGCAATTCCTGAAGAACTACTCCCATACTTCTTCCTGTTGATATTGTTGAACAAGTGTAGTAGATCTATTTGGGAGAATCACTAAAATCATAAATTCTCATCTAACATATTTAACCTAAAATCACTTACTTATAATCCTCTAAACACCTTCTTTTCAAAGACTCATATACAGTCATTCTCCTCAAAATAGCCACCTTCCACTCAAATGGAAAAATATCTTAGACTGTTTACTGGTCTACTTCTTAGCAAGTATATATTTTTTAATAAACCCTGTATTGATCTCTAGGGACTTACCCTTTTAAGAGAACCCAGAGGACAATGCCACTGCAATACACCTACAACTATCTTTCCTATATATTGAAAATTAACCTAATAAACTACCTCATTTCAAAAAAAAGCACATAATCTCTCCACACTTTTATCTCAACATATGCTTTGTCACCACCATCTCGAACAGTGCTACACACAAAGCCAGTAAAAAAAGCATACTTTGCTCTGAAGCAAAATGCGCAGTTCAACCATCTCATCAGTGTTCCGAGATCTTTTGAAGGCCTGCTCTTCCTCCATATCTTCTGCAGGACGTTTGCCTGTAGAGAGGTCCATAGGGGGGAAACATAAACATTTATTTAACTTTCTAAGTCATAATGAAGTTGAACACATGCCACATTTATGCTCTGTACTATTACTGCATTCATTCCTACTAGCACAAAACTAATTACAGACGTCTGTTCTAAGCACCCACAGCACAGAAACCTGTCTTCATGTCAACAGCTTTCTTACTGATTAACACCTGAAAATGCATTTAGAAAGCTATGAACTATGGCTTAAATGAGAATGCTGCACACAATCAGTAAGAAATTCAAAACATTTTAGACATGTCCAAAAGAATGCAACATCACCCACTAAGTATGCTTTTATAATTTCAATTGGGGAAAATCTTTCAGGCATAAAGCTCAAATGTAGTTGTCCAACACTGAAATACTGGTGAAATAATAGCAAAGTAGCACTTCAGATGTTCTGGGAAAAACGGGCATAAATCAACAACAATAATGCCCAAACTTCCCTCGAAATTCCCAAGAAATTTTCCATTAAGCGCTTTAGCAGTATTTCATATATTCGTACTCCTGCATGTAACAGTTACAATGAACAAAATGCAATTAACAGATATGCCCTACAGCATTCATACATATTCACATTCTTCATACAGTTATGAAATATTTTTCAGTATTTAGTCATAACTTTCAGTTCTCATTTCCAAAACATACCAACAGAAAGATTATGTATGCTTCAAAAGCAAGTGCCCATTTTAATTAATGACGCATTAATTAAAATAGAAGACATTTAATGCAGAACACAAAATAACTGCTGATGCAAACACACGGTAAAGGTAAATAATTATAAAATTCTTTGAAATATTAAAATTTTTAAGAGAGTCTTTCTAAAAATGAATAGTCCTTTAAAAAACTTACCATTTGTCTCTGTGTTGGTAAAGGTCTCCTCCTGTTGTTCAGTCTCCATTGCCTTTTTTTCTTATGTAGGCAAACAAAACCTGCTGGAAAATAAAGATAGTACATTTTTTTGTCAACAGACAAACTGTACCTCACGCTGAAGTGAAAAAAATAACAAAAATAAATGCCTGCTGCTAGAACTTACCGCTATTATATATCCTTGCTGACAAAAACTCAAGTATTCTGGGCGGGATCAAAATCCAACAGCCTATTGCTTCAAGAGCCTATGAAAACAGCATATATCAGTGTGAGTCTTCCCACGTTGTGAGTGTGCTTCTGCTACAGTCAGAAACCAAAGGGCTGACCAAACTATTGCTGCAAATTTTTTCCTTATAAAAGAAAAAGCATAGCTAAGCCAAACATACCACGAAGAGAAGTTAAAGGTGAAATCTGTAGACTTACATAAACTCTTAATGTCTGAATTATACTTTTTGGGCGTACTAAGTTTTAAGTAACCACATAATCTCAACATTATATGATATGTGTCTTGGTTTCACTTTCTAAAGGGCACTATACCAAAATCTGGTCCTGCTATTTAGGTCAACACTATTTACACTTAATAAAAAGTCCTGTTACGGTAATCATCAGCATTTGTTCTACAAATTCTCAACCAGCACACTAGCATGTGTTCCTCTCAACTACAATTGATGAATAAAATAAAAATTACAACTTCCAACTACACTAAAATAACGTGGTTTTAAAAATATCACCCTCTACAGTTACGTACAACCCACTGCATGCACACCCCCCTAAAACTTCCAAAAGCATCCTACTCGACAGACTGCGACCTGCTTCTAGCCACTAAGTCACATTAGTCAGAAGCCTAAAAAAAAAAGTCCAACTTACTATCACTAAAAATGTGATTTACAAATACAGCCAAACAATCACATATTTCCCTTCGCATTCCATTAACTTCCATTGCCTCAACAAACAGCAGGCACTCATTCTTGTATCCATAATCGGGGGAGGGGAAATGGGGGTGGGGAGAGCTGATTCTAATTTATTAAACGTACTTTCAGACAGCTGTATAATTGCTGCCCGGCTTGTAGGGGCTAAAAGCAGGCTCTGTCTTCCCAACACATGCCGGCATTTCCAGTTACTTGAAGCGGGCTAACAGGCATACACAAGTTTAGTAATAGCGCGATCTCAGGAAGACACTGCCAAAATTGCGCTGTTACGCGGACAGGCAGTAAGGAAAACACAGACAAACTGTAATAGCCCATTCAGACATCGGTTAGTCTATTTCCAACCATCTCAATAATTTTCAGGCAGCGGGGAGCTAAGTGTTATCAGCTGCAGTTACAATTCACGGTTTAGTCTCTCCTACTCAAACTTCCTCACACGTCATGTGTTCTCAGTAATCTCGCTCAGCTAGGTAAACCGAGGACATTCCCATAACTAACAAAGTCAGTTTCCTTATGAACATCGAAGGCCTGGCGGACACGGGAGGTAGAACCAACGACCACAGACCTAAGATCTGAGGAACGCCAGAGCGCCTCCAAGGCGCAGTGGCATTTCTCGCCTGCCCCTCTCTTCTCCCCCTCCCTCCCTGCATCTCCAGCCGCCCGCCCAGCGCGGCGGGGACAGGGGCGAGCGCGGCGGCGCTGCGGCACCCCCGCGGAGCAACGGAAATGGCGCCCTCCGAAATGGCGCCCGCCGGCCCGCTGCGAGGCGGAGCCGGGAGCGGAAGGGCCGCCGCCACCACCACGCGGCCGCGGGGAGCGTTACCCAGCTCGGCTCGGGCGCACAAAGGAGGTGCCCGGCGGCTCCAAGCCCGGCGCAGAGGGCAGAGCAGGGTCAGTCCTAGCGCCACGGGCACTCCGCCCTCCCCCTAAAGCGGCGCGGCCGCGATGCGGAGCCCCCGCCCCCCGATCGGCCGCGGCCCGGAGCGCCCTCGCTGCGCCCGCCATAATCCCCAAGAGAAGCTCTCCCAGGGCACAGCTACCACGGGTGGGCGCGGGAAGGCGGCAGAGGCCGCCGCGCCCCTGCCCTTGGAGCACACCCGCTGAGGCTGCGAAACCCGCGCTGTCCCTGCGGGGCAACGGGGACAGAGGCCGCCTGAGGGCCCTAAGCAACAGCCGAGGCGGCGACACATCCGTGTCCTCCACGCAGCGTTTTCCTCATTCTACCGCCGACCCCACGAAAGCCCTGGGGCTACGGCAACCCTCGGCAGTGGAGGCCCCAGGACAGGAGATACAGGCCGTCTCGCACCGCTGTGTCACGCCGCGTCTCCGAGCGGAGTACATCGGCGGCTCTACCGGCACAGGCAAGGCCTTAACCGGCCTGTACCCTTCTCCCACCCGCCTCCCCTCCTCGCCGGCCCCGGTCGCACGGCGCCGCGGGCTGCGCGTACCTGCGCCCGCCGCCGGCCCCACCGCGTACGGGAGAGAAAGGGGAGCAGCCCCGGACTCCAACGCGCACATCCACCAGCGCCACCCGCGATTGGCTCCGCCACCGCCCCCCGCGCGGCGCCACCGTCGCCTCGTTGGGTAAGGCCGCTGCCCGTCAGCAGAGGAGGCGGCGCCGCAACCCGCACCGCCCTCCGTGAGGGAAAGGACGAGACGGGCCCGGGGAAAGGGTGGTGCCGCTAGACCCGTGCCGCGGCCTGCCGGCCTGCCTTTCCTACCTGGGCTGTGGCAGCCGCGCTGGGAGCGGCGCGGGCAGCGAGGTGCCGGCCCAGAAAAGCAGGAGCGGCTGCAACCGTGAGGCGAGAAAATGGCGGCCGCTAAAACCCCGCCTTGTGCGTGCCGCCTGGCCCCGGCTGTGGCGAGACTCTCGCGATGGTTCGACGCGTACCTCCCATTGGCTGGTGGGTGCTCGCGGCGGTTTTGGGGAGCGCGGGCTCGGGCGCTGCCCGGTCCCTCAGGCCGGCGGGAGCCGGGGCCGCCCCGCTGCCACCGCTCGCTCGCTCGCCCTGGTGAGTTGGAGCTCTCGGTCCCTCTGAGGGGCTGCGAGCTGCGGCCTGTCCTCATTCAGGTCTTCATCCTCCCCCCGCCTCTGCTTCCTTTCCGTCCCTCAGGCTTTTCACCTCCTCTGTTGAAAGCTGGTGCTTTACTTGGGCTAGCTAGGTTGTGTCTTCCGAACTGTTGATCTTTCGGGGAGAGCTTGGAGGCAGGATGTTCTTTTTTTCACTCTGAAGGCTATAATGCCAAAATACCCCAATAAACACAGAAGAACCCACACCTGGTGTTTCTTAAATATACTTAGTGTAGGTTTTGTTTTCGTTGTGCCCTGTAAAGAGATTGAGTTATTCGGTCGCCCTTTCTAAGGGATTGAACATGACCCATGCACAGTTAGGTAACCTGGTGTCTTCAGTGTTTGTAGTACTGAGATGGATGCAGGAGTTGAAGGCACCATTAGCAGGTGTGCTAGCGATACCGGATTGGGAGGTGCTGCTGACTTTCTCAATGGAGAAGAGCCTTGAAGAAGGATCTGAAATAGATTGGAGCACTGGATAATTGTCAGTGGCATTAAATTAAACAAGAACAAATCCAGATTCTGGGATGCAGTAAATCTGGGCACAGGTATAAGCCGGGAGAGGAGTGTGTGTGGAGCAGCCCTGCCAAAGGGATCTGGGGGTGCTGGCTGGCAGCAGCTCGGGGTGAGCCAGCAGCGTGTGCCCGCGCAGCCAGGAGGGCAGACCCCATCCCGGGGTGCAGCAGACACAGCAGCGCCAGCTGGGATTGGGATCATCCTGCTGGATTCAGCCCTGGTGCGGCCTCACCCTGAGTCCTGTCTGCAGCGCTGGGCCCCACACTCTGAGGAGGGTGGGAAGAAGGTCTGGAATGGTCCAGAGGAGGACAGCAGAGCTGGTGGAAGGGCTGGAAGGCACATCCTGTGAGGAGTGGCTGAGGGCTCTGGGTTTGTCTGGTTTGGAGAGAAGGAGGCTCAGGGGGGACCTCATTGCTCTGTGCAGCTCCCTGAGGAGGGAACCTGGAGAGAGAGTGCTGGTGTGTTCCTGGCATCCAGCAACAGGAGATGTGGGAATAGTGTAAAGCTGTATCAGGGAAGGTTCAGTCTTGACAATAGGAATCATTTCTTTACCAGGGACAATAAAGCTGGTGAAAGGCCTAGAGAATAAGTGGTGTTAGGAGTGGTTGAGGGAGCAGTGGTGGAGAAAAGGACACTCAGGGGAGACATTATTGCTCCCCACAATCTACTTGAAAGGAAATTGTTGTAAGGTGGGGGTCAGTTGCTGAAACAGACCTCAAGGTGTACCAAGGGAATTCAGGTTGGACGTCAGGAATTTTTCACAAAGGGTGAAAGGGTGTTTAAGCAATGAACAGGCTGCCCAGGGAGATAATGGAGTCACCATCCCTGAAATTGTTCAAGAAGTGATTGGACATGGCACTTAGTGTCATGATCTAGTTGGCAGGGTGGTGGTGTTCAGTCAGAGGTTGGACTCAATGGTTGGACTCTTGGAAGTCTTTTCCAATCTGAATGGTTCTAGTTCTGAGAGCACGATCAAACAGTGAAGGCTTCCTGTAGAGGTGGCTGATGCCCTAAACCTATTAGTTTTTAAGACACATCCGGGCAATATCCTTAGTAACATGCTTTTACTTTTGGTCAGCACTGAATTTGTCAGGTGGTTGGACTAAATGATCATTCAGAATCGCTTCCAACTAAAATACTTCTGTTCTACTCGGTTTGTGCAGAACTACTTCCTAAACCAACGAGCAGTTAATTAGCCACTGATATCCTTGAAATGATAGCTGCCAAGACTTGGTACTGTTGCAGCCAAGTCCTGCACTGGGTCTTTGGATAACAATGTTTCAAAGCCAGCTTTCTGTTGTCATGTGCAAAGTTTTTAGTCGTGGACTGAAAGTCACTCCTCTGATATAGGTGTTGATAGCCCTCAGCTTGGTTGTATAGATCCTCTTTTGTTCTTAACTGTGCTAGTGAAGTGAGAGAGTAGCATCTCAGGTCAATTTCTAAAGTAAACTGTGTTAACAGAAAGAAAACCATAGAAAAAGAGGAAATATATTCTAAAACCTACTGCTCTTATGGTTTTGGTTTTTTTGTCCATTCACATTCAATCTATAAGAAAAGAGTTTCAGTTATATGTTTCTTGTTTAATCATCAGAAAAGAAGTGTGGTTGCTTGTATAAGTCTCCATACTTTTCTTATATTTTGCACATAACTTTTATGATGATAATTGCACATACCTTTTCTGCTGATTGAAATGTTTAATGTTGGAAATGCCTGTGAATTTCATTGTCTGTAGAACTGTTTTCAATTTAAGTTTTTTATACAATATAAGCATGAAACTTGTAATAATTTCAGTTTTTGTCAGAAGATTAAATATGTCTTTTTTAATTCCATTTTAGGGAATTCAGTCTCTTACTATAAATGAAAATGTCTACATCTAGCATTGTAGCAAGAGTGGAAACCTGGCTTTCATCCACATGGCATGTTAAAGTCCCTTTAACATGGCTGGAAGCATGTATTAATTGGATCCAGGAAGAAAATAGTGGTAGTACTTTAAGTCAAGCTCAGATTAACAAGCAGGTATTTGAGCAATGGCTTCTGACCGATCTGAGAGACTTGGAATATCCCATTTTGCCTAACTGCATCTTAGATACTCCCAAGGGAGAGTTATCAGGCTGCTTCTCCATACAGATTGATTCACTGGTGGATGTTAGCCAGCCAGCGTATTCTCAGTTGCAGAAGCTAAGAGGGAAAAGCACTGTAAATGAAGAAGTGACAGCCAGTACTCAGACATTTCAGAAGCCTTGGGAAGCAAAGCCTACTCGAATGCTGATGCTACAATTAACAGATGGCATACATCAAATTCAGGGCATGGAGTATCAACCAGTGCCCGTTCTCTGCAGTAACCTTCCTCCTGGAACAAAAATCACTGTGCAGGGCAATATTGCATATCGTCTTGGAGTTCTTCTGCTCAAACCAGAAAATGTGAAACTGTTGGGTGGTGAAGTTGATGCTCTTCTTGAGGATTATTGTCAGGAAAGGGTTCTTGCTAGGTTAATTGGAGAAGCTGAAAACCCTAATTCTGTTGGACAAGCTGGACATGAACAGATTTTTTCAAGGCCTGTGGATGAGTTAGAGCAAACTCTTGGCCCTTCAGATGAAGAGCTTTTAGCCAGCCTTGATGAAAATAATGAATTTACTTTAAACAACCAAACATCTTTAGAAAGTGGATACTGTAGCAGAAGCAACAATTTTAATACAGCCTCAGATTCACTGACTGTACACAATGGAAATGTTTTGCTACAGAAATCTGGAAGTCCTTTGCCTCACTCAAATGAACAAGTTGCACCTCCCATAGAATACGCTGATGGCTTTTTAAATGATTTTCCTTCAGAAGATGACTTTCTTCTGGAAGAAGAGATGCAAAGAGAAATGGAAGAAGTGCCACCAGAGGAGATGAACAGAACCATGGGTTTAATTACTGGCAGACTTCCACATACATCTAGAAGCTCCTGCAATTCATCTTTAAATGGGACTGGTGAAGAAGACAATGTGAATGAAAGAGATAAGCCCAGGGAAGCTATCAGCAAGGAAAAGAACGTGAGAAGAACAATGTTTGATGAAGATGAAAATAGCATTAGTAACTTTTTGCCACACAAGGGCTTACCTCAGACCTGCAGTTCATCAGCTTTCTCTTTGGAAACTCCTCCTGAAGAGGGGCAGAATTATACAGACCTAGATGAGAGCAGATGTAAACACCAACACACTTCTGACAGCAGGGTATTAAATGATGATCCGGTATTTTCCTTAAAAATGGATCCAGAACGAGATCAGCAAAGACATGATTCACAGATCTTTCCTTGCAAGGCAGTAGAGGCACATTTAGATTTAGATTCTCCCCCTTTCACATATATTTCCCTCCTCCTTGCAAAAAAACCAGAAACTGTTACAATTCTGAAAGTTAAATGTTTTATTGTCACTCTCACTGGAAACCTCACAAAAAGCAATGGGTCCTGGGGTATAAAGGCAAAAATTTCTGATGGCTCTGCTTATCTTGAAGTAGATTTTGCTGATGATATTCTAACAAGTTTCATTGGCTTTTCAGTGCCTGAAATTAATAAGCTGAAAAAGGATCCTGCTTTACGTCCAAAACTTAAGGATGGTTTAGAGAAATGTCAAAAACAGCTGATAGATCTTTGTTGTTTGATGACTATTGAGTTCAATCCATTTCAGTCTAAAGCTACTGTATTAATTCTCCAGGATACTGATGATAGGCATTTAGAACAATTGAAGAAACGTTTGAATAAATAACATGTGCAAACTTGCAGACTATTAGATTTGGAAATTATTATTATTATTATTATATTACTATTAGATTAGGAAATGTTTAAGTCAGATTTCCCTTGAAGAACTCTTGAAAGGTAAAGTTCAAGTTAAGTGGTGTGCCTTTTATCAGGAATTATAATGTAGAAGTGAGACGAGGAGATGACTCATTGGAGCAAAACTGGGCAGATTGTTTCTTATGGTGACAATATTGGAATAAGATTTCAAATATTTGTGTCTTGACTTTTTCATTCTGCAAAATCCTGCATGTTCTAGACTGGTAATCCTCAGTATCAGAATTTATCAGGAAATGAAATGAACAAACCATCTTGTTATTTTACTTTTTTTAGGTACTTACCCAAGTTTTAAAAGAAGGGTGCAGGAGACTCTCAGTTTTTTCTTGGAGAAAATCAGTTGAATAAATTTAAATTATATACAGTCTCTTTTGTCTATGCTAATCTGAAGACTCAAATCTATTTTCACTGTGCAAGAGCCTAAAGTATAGAGAAATGAAAGATTGTCTTCTAAATATTCAGGTGTGAGGAAAAAAATCCAATCCTATGCAAAAAGGAGATTTAAAATATTTTTACAGATAACTTAAAAGAAAGCCAAGTGTTTTAAAGTGTTTATTAGCAGAAAATTATCATAACATATGGGGATTCTATTTTTTTGTCATGTTAATGTTAGTCATTGCTAGTAGTTTTGAAACCAGAGGCAACTCATTCACTAACTCTTATAGTTACTTGACCAACCTTTACAGAGCAGTCAAATATTTTTGCTGCACACATGTTGTATAGTTTACTTATTGCTGGTGTTAATTTTGATTGATTTTTTAAAAATTCTGCTTCTAAAATAATATAATAAAGTTTTCATTTAAATTTTGGTGGATGCTGCTTAGTCACTTTGAAAGAAAAATAAATATTTCGTTGAGTGTATAGAGTAGAAGAAATTATTTGATTAAGTCTTTTGTTCTTTTTGCTTCTTCTCATTCTTTACCCTTCATTTGTTTTTGGTTTGTTTTGGTTTGGGTTTTTTGTTTGTTTGTTTTTTCCTTTATTTAATTGGTTTGAGTTGGGTTCTTTCCCTGTAGATTCAAAAGAATACATATTCTGGCAGGAATAGGGGAACCAGTGACAGGAGCATTCTGTCCAGTGTCGGTAGTGTTTGCAAAGAATGTAAAATTGGTGGCTGGCAGAGTGGTTTCTTTTTAATTGGCCTGTCATTATATTTTTTCAGAGCCTTTTCTTTCTCTCAACAATGTCTGTTAGGCCATAGAGATTTGCTGTGACAGATTGTCAGTATAGCCTTACTGCTCAATCCCAAATTGAGAACCATGCATGAAGACTCCAAGGAAAACTAGAGGTAATTTGCCAAGTAAGAAGGAAGGTGAAGCATGGGACATCTTGGGTGTTTTTATGCTTGAGGTGTAAGGGGGTTTAGGCTTTTTTTATAAACACAAACGTCCCTGTGTCCTTTTCTTTCCTTGCCCCTCCCACTGTGAAGAGAACCTGAGGAAATTGTAACCTCATGAGCCACCTCTGGATTTATTTTCTGAGTGTTTTGGGAGGAGTACATTGTTTTGAACTGTAACAGCAAAAGCTTTTGCCTGTCTGGAACCTATATTACTGGGTCTTGAGTTACAGTTTCAGAAAAAATTGCTTGTTAGTAGGAAACTGACCAAGTTTCATTTCATGTAAGCCTTGTAGAAGTTAATAGAGCTGACTGTAAACCTTCAGTGCTGTTTTATGGATATATTTCTCCCATAATGAGTTAGGAAACTTCCTTTGAAGTTTTTGGTTTAGCATGTAAGAGGTGTTAGCATGAAGTCTTTAGACTTCAAATGGCACAAATAATTCACAGATTTTATTCTGCTTGTGCAAAGCAAGAGTCATGTTATTCAAATTGCAAAATCAAATTAAGTGTTGTGTTAGATGATGAAGTCCCAACTGCCCCTCTTTTTTTGCATTTGTGTTAATATTTAGCCATCTTGGCTACAATAATTGCGTGTACCTACTGTTCTCTTCCTCCCTCCCTCAGCTTCCCACCTTAAAGGCAATGTTACTTGTCTGACATTTTTTTCTCCCCTACCCCCATTGTCCTTGTCTTCATTTTCAACATATGGTCTCTGGAAAGCCACTGTCATGCCTGTGGTCCAGTGCAAGCAAGAAGATCTCAATAAAGCTGTTTACAGCAAAACTGTTTTGCAGATATTTCAGTGTGATTTTCTGGTGAATAAGGCTTCCAGATCTGTGTTCAAGCTTTTAGAGTTAATGAGAAATATGGCATAGTTTTTCCAACAAGAAAAGGAATTAGTTATATTGAGAGAGCATACTTATTTAAGAGCTGATGTCAAACAGAAAATGGTTTGTGTGGCTATGCATAGCAGTCATTGGTTCTTGCCTTATCCAATTTGTTTGCTCTCAGAATCAGCTTTTCTCTTAACATTCATAATGATTTGGTGCTGTGTGTATGCCTGGTGTGCATATATTGCCTCACTGTACCTGGCAGTGGTGTGTCAGAGCCCTTCAGATAACCACTGTTCTAACCGGCTGAATTCGCAACACAGATTGCCACCCCAGCAGAGGTATGGCCTCATTTCTCTAGAGTGCAACAGCACTCCTGCAGCAGCTGCTGAAGGCATTTGTCATGGCAGCTGCTCTCACAAGTTACATGTAGCCTTCTGGCAGAAGGCAGCCTTGGCACTTCCTGTCGTCTCTTGTCTACAGTATGTCACCAGCTAACTACTTGTTATCTTTGTTTCAGGTGCTAAGTAGACTTCTGCACTTGCAGGGTATCTGATTGCAGTTTCAGGTTATGTGTTCTTCAAGAATGCTTTCCTTTTAATGGTGAAAATAAGCTCCTTTTTTGGTGAAAAAAACCCATTCACAGGTCACAGTGAAAACTTTCAATTAATTCAGTGTCAGTATATTAAACTTACAATATTCTCACATGGGGACATGGATGTTACCCCGTTAACAATGAAAGTCAGTTCTTGCCTTATGGTTATTCAAGAAAATGAAACTAATGAATGTGCTATGGCAGTGCCAGGTACCTGCATCAGAATGTCCTTTAAAAGTTCTGTCACTAAGGGAAACTAGTAGAAAACAGAAGGCTTTCAGAAACTTTGCTGTGCCCTAGTTCTTTCAAAGGTATTCACTCAAACTGTGGAATGAGGCCATGACTGGTACAAGAAATATGGCAGGTTTTCAAATAGAGTAGGCTGGAAAAAAACAGCTTGAGAACTAGTCCAATCCTACTGGATATTAGTTTGGCCACAAATATGCATGTCACTATAACCCAGCAACCTCCTTCTTGTTTAATGCAGGCAGTGCGCTCAGGAACCAACAGCTAGATGAGATAATGTAATTTCAAAGTATGAGTGGAGAATGTTAAGGGGTTTCCTAGAAGATATTCTGGACTGATCAGTAATGCAAGTTCACAGTAGAAGAATTATATATTTCAGGTCATATCAAAAGCAGAAATTTTCATGGTAATGGAACATGATTAGGTGGAACCGTAAACATAACATTTGGTTCTAAAGACCTATTTCTTGATGTCTCACTGTAATAATATCAGACATTCCTGTTTTGAATAAAAAGGTAACAACTTTAAGTTTTTTGCTGTAGGGAGGAAAGAATGATTTACAGTATGATGTTTCTGAATTATCTGGTGGCAAGGAAAATTAAATTGTATTTATCTGAGAGGGAAAGGCAGAAAGGACTTTAAATGCAGGTAACACGTCTCATTTCAGATCCAATTCTCTCGTGTTATGCTCCTAGAAGGAACAGAATACCAATAGTAATAACAGCAAACAAGAGGATGAAGTTAAACTGACATTGCAACTGGTGAACTCCACAGAAGAGTTTGTAAGTTTCTTACAAATCAACAGCTCATCTAAATGTGTATGTATGACAGACTTTTGTACAGTCTGTCACTTTTACTCTTTTCCTTAAGGACTTCTTTCCTTATTTTACTGGGTTTTCTAACAGGGTGAAATTGCAGTGTGTGGCTGTTAGAATTTGTTCAGCCTCTGCTTCTTAAGGCTAAAAAAACTTGGCTCTCTCATCCTTTCCAGGAAATGGCATGTGCTCCATCTCCCTGACCACCTTGGCAGTGTCTGCTGGTCACCTGCTTCACTGTCAGCAGTATTCTTGTGCTAGAGAATGCTAAATAGGACACAACACTCCACATGCAGCCTCACAAGTGATGAAAGCAAAAGGCAGCTTGCTCTCTGAGACCTGCTTGCTCTCTGAAAATGCAGGGTCGCACAGTTGACTTCTGTTAAGCTGCAGACAGGTGCACACAGCTCTTACTCTAAAGCTCCCTAAACAGCTCTTTCCCAACCCATACTGTTGCATGGAGTTATTTCTGCAAGGATGAAGAAATTTTGCATAAGTCTTTGTTGAATTTATATTTCTGCAAGTCCACGTATCCAACCTGTGTTGTACTGGTTCTCTATCTTTCATTGCTTTCTTTTCTTTTCTTGACCCTCCCTGCCATGTGTGGAAGCTTCTCTACCGCTTTCCCATTATCTACAGAATCAGACACCTCTTTCTAGAGGGAATTAGTTTGGGCAGACATGACTTAACACTGTTTCATGACTGTTTCAAAATACTGTCACCTTCATGTGCCTAGGTATAGATTCAGAGAAGATCTGCTCTAACTGCTGGGACTGAGGTCAGATTGTCAAATTAGTAATTCCCCGGATCCTCCTCCTGGAACATGGGTGTGGCACTTGCCTTTTACTACTCATCAGGTACTGCTGTAACCTTTCTAGGGTCATCGAGAATGTCCTTGTGGGACATGAGCCAGCACCCTCTCTGGTCCCATGGGGAGTTGTATGTGTTTGCAGGGTGAAGTTGTCTGTTCCTACAAAGGAGGTGGTGATACATATGATTTCAGTAAGAAAGACACTCTTACTCTAAAATACCATTTAAAACACTAGTTATCAGCGATGAGGAAAGACAGGGAAGACTCTGAGGTGGTCAAAGAGTCTGAATTCATTGTGGAGTACAACTGCTCATATAGTATTTTAGGAAGACCAATGATGTTTTACTACAATGATTGGGTTAAAAATCACATAAACAAACTTACACATTTTAAACATCTCTTGCTTGTAGAAGTCTGATGTAATTTTCTTTTTTTCGGTAAATCTGTCTGATTTGATCTTCTTG
Organism: Fringilla coelebs; assembly: GCF_963513975.1. NCBI lineage: Eukaryota > Metazoa > Chordata > Aves > Passeriformes > Fringillidae > Fringilla > Fringilla coelebs. The sequence goes on from NC_140031.1 coordinate 37,233,202, forward strand.
CAATTTGATTTAGTTCTCAAAGTTCTGTTTGTTCTTGCCAAGGCATCCTGTTATCAAATCTTTTATGCTAGCCGGGTCCAAAGTCCATCATTTGTCTTGTGTCCCAATATTCCAATAACTAGTTATTAAAACTAGTACTTTCAGATGAAGGCAAGGCCATGCAGGTGGTATAAGCTCTGGTAGAAGAGCTTGGTCGAGATGAGCTGCCCGCTGGCTTCCCCAACACTATGCTGCCTGAGCTTGTCCCACCACCAAGAGATTTGCGCAGCCCGATATAGCCTGAAGGCTGCGCTGGCTGTGCAGAGCACAGACCTTGCCTGCTTGGGTTAGCCATGACATGATGGGGGTCACTGAGCCCACAACAAGTTCTGGTCAGCATCACTGCATTCCCTGTCCCATTACTCGCAGTAGGTTGTAATACCTTTCTACAGATACTGTAGTGGGAAAGTTAGTAGGCTCATAGTGTGTTTTTATACTTTGTAATACTTTGAAGTAGTTTGGTTTTTGTATCTCTGTAGTTTTCCCAAATAGTTTACCCCAGACTGTACCCCCTTTACCTATGTAATTCCTCTCCCTTGATGAGATCATCCCCAAATCCCCACCCTGCCTCTCTGTCAATCACTCAGCATCCCATCCCCTCCATCTTGAAGCTTCGGTTCAAGACGTCGAGTGATTAGCCAGAGGCCGGCGGTCAGCCCCCCAAGACTTGCTTTATACGCTGTCCTAAATGTCTATCCCTTAGTACCCATCCCGTAGGGTCATCTATTGGTTGGTAAAATATTATCTACTTTTGGTTTCCACCTCTCTATAAATGTAACCCTCGGCACATCTCCCGGGGCTCTCAGCAGGAGGCCCTCTGAAGTGCAGGAGCTCCCCTGGCTCCTGAATAAAACCTTGGATTAACCCCTGCTAAGAATTGGCCCCTTTCTTCCACCGATGTCTCTGGTGTCCCTCCTGCTGCAAAGGTGACCGGCCTGGCTGCCCCCAGCACCCTCGGGGCACAGAGAGTGTCTGCCCGCAGTTGGGGTTGCTTCTCCTGTGTCTGCCAACTTGGGCCTGGCCTGGGGTTCCTGAGAGGCTCCCAGAGGGACTGAGACAAGTAGGCTTCTTGTCATCTGCTCATGGATCACCTGCTTCTTCCAGGATCTGTGTTGCCTCTGTAAGCTGTAAGTTATTTAGGCTGTAATACAAGTCACAATTAATGCTAGCTTTAAAATAGTTTTACTGTAGTGGCACTGCAGATGCTGAAGGAACATTTTTGGCTAGATGATACTACTTAAAAAGCCATGGTAATATATAACTTACTGCTTTCTGACAACTGAATACCAAAACATCTTTTACATTATTTTCATGGACAAAACTAACATTGATTTCAGCAAAGTTCAGTTAATATAAAAAAGGCAAAATGCAGGCTTTACCAATACTGTCTGAATTGGTAATACAACATTTTTTTATTACTCAGCTCAGAGGTGAGCTGAGTTGGGTGAATTGAGAGAGATATTCATAGAAGGAGTAAAAAATTAAAGGCCTTTCAGGATAAGGGTATTTCCCTGTGTACCAGGGGAGCTCTCACAGAGTCATTGTGGTAAAGAAAATTTGCCTCAATTCTGTGACTATTCAAAAAGCAGTAGGAATTCCAATGCAATTGACTGAGAGAGAGCATCTAATCTTCTGCCCCTTTATGGTAGGTGGAGATGGAGCTGAGAGACATTCCATACTTAATGCTTCTTAATAGCTAAATGAGCAACTCCCTGCAGACTGACTTAGATTTTTTTAGCTTAATTCCTTGTATAAACTTCAGAGATATCCAATACAGTAATTTACCTGGTATAGTCCACCTTGTCATGTTAAACAACTTTTTGTTTGCATACTTGGTATGTTGCAATTTTCTTCTAGGATGAAAATAGCCTTTTCTATGGGGGGGTGGGGGGACCTCTACAGAGAGACCTGGAGAGACTCAATCAATGGGCTAATGACAGCTTCATGAGGCTGAATAAGGCAAAGTGCTGTGCCCTGAACTTGGGTCACAACCACCCCATGCAGTGCTACAGGCTGGGGAAGGAGTGGCTGGTGGCAGGAGAGCTGTTCAGCAGAAGGGGACTTTGGGGTGCTGGTTGAAGCCAGCTCAATATAAGCCAACAGTGTGCCCAGGCAGCCAAGAAGTCCTATGGCATCCTGGCCTGTATCAAGAATAGTGTTGACTGCAGGACCAGGGCAGGAATTGTTCCCCTGCACTTGGCACTGGTGAGGCCATGCCTTGAATCCTGTGCTCAGTCCTGGGACTCTCACTTCTAAAAGCACTTTGAGGTGCTGGAGAGTGTCCAGAGAAAGGCAACAAGGCTCGTGAAAGGAACAGAAAATGTGTCTTACAGGGAATGGCTGAGGGATCTGGGTTTGTTTAGTCTGGAGGAGAGGAGCCTCAGGGGGAACCTCATTACCCTCCACAGCTCCCTGAAAGGAGGGTGTAGAGAGGTGGGGGCTGGTGTCCTCTACCGTGCCAGCAGTGAGAGGACGAGAGGAAAAGGCCTTAAGATGAGACAGGGGAGATCCAGATCAGATATTAGAAGGATTCTTTTTCACTGTTAGGGTGATCAGGAAATAGGTTTCCCTGGAGGTGCTCAAGAGGAGTCTGTTGCCGTTGGTGTTGGTTTAGTGATATAGGGGTTATTACAGGGGTAATGCTGGACAGTGGGACTGGATGATCTTAAAGGTTTCTTGCAACCTTGGCAATTCTATGATTATTCTATGAAAAGCAGATTATTCTTTCCGCTTAAAGGGTCAAGGATTTATTTTATTGGTGTTGATAATCACAGTCCATGAATGATCCAATGGGACCGCTAACTGCAGAAGATTAAAGTCTTTTCTCACTTTTAAAGTAATGACAGAATAACAATCTTCACAAAGCATTTTTCAAATTAAAATAATGCTAAGGTGAAAATATTGAAAGAATCTGTGATGGAAAAGATTGTGATTTGTGATAATTAAGAGGCAGTGTTGTGCTCCACTAACAGGATTTAGGAAATAAATGTAATTTTAACTTAAATATTCACAACTGATTTTCCTGCTCCTAGGACAATCTCTTGTTATATTTATAATTACAGAACAATCATAATTTAACAGATATGTACTATATATAAAATTCGGACAAGTATTATTTCTAGTATTATTACAGTATTATTAAGCAACAAATCTATCATTTGTCATAAAAAAATACAGCAGCCCCTAATGCTGCTGACTGCCTAAACATGTGTTTAGGTAATTTATCCCTTGTACCAACTGTTGGTGTAATCCCCTCATACAGTTTCTCCAAACTAGAAAGTTCCATTAAGTTGAAAGTGTAAATAAGGATCTACTTGTAACTTAAAACATTCAAATTATCTTTCATTAGATATGCTTTTATGAAAACACATCTTTTGTCTTAAACCTTTTATTTACAAAAGAGTGACTCAAATGCAAATACTGAAAAATTCGTTTGAGCTGCTGAGAATATTCTGCCAAGCTTGTGTGCAGTAAGGGCCTGTATAAATAATATAGTACTTTAAAATAAATATGGAAGAGCACTTACATATAGATTTTAATTTTTGTCTTAGAGTTCGTCAGATACAAAGGCAAGCATAAGCTGTTAAGTGCTATGGGATCCCATTGGATAGTATAGGCAAAGACAAAATAGGAGAAAAGTAGGTGTCTTACTTATGGGGCCTGTTGCTATTCATGAAAGAACATGAGGCTAATGCTCATGATATTTTTAAAATCAACATTATGTTTTATCTATGACCTTATTTTCTAATACCAGTGTTGTAAAATATGAATTATAATATTTAAATGTAAAATAAGAAAGGACAGTGTGAAATAATCCTCAATCTCTAGCCAAGTACTTTATCTGCTGTCAAATATTGGTGATGGTTGATGACTAATCAAGAGACCTAAAAGCCCTAAAAGTCTGGTTTTCTTCTATCAAGTGACACTGGTTAGGTGACTGTTCCCAAATGCATTTAAAACTTCTGATTCAGTGACCATTCTTCCATTTCTATTATTTGGAAAATAGAACTGGGAGTTAGTTTGATCTAATGATATCTCCATAATGACTTTTATAATAATCAGTACATTAGGCCCTGGGTACATGTACAAAAATAAAGCATAATTGTGAATATTGACAGCTCGGAACTGTTTCTCCATACACAAGTAGTGATTGTTAATCCCTCTACAAAGACAGAAACAAGTATGCATAACACATCATGTCTACATATTTATATGTTTTCCGTGTTTTTTAGTAGTAATTTATCTGTGTGACACAGAATCTGACATGTTTCAACTGTATGCAATGTATTGATGGGACTTTTACAAAACCATTAACTTGTAGATAGAAATTAAATACTAAGTCCTTGGTTGCTGCTTCTTTGTAGTGGGAAGCTTTCTTTATAGAAGTTTTTTTTCTCATCTGGAGATACATGAAATTATGTGCTAAGAAAAATATTTATCTTCTGATAACCTTAACAAACTGATTTAAATCCACAGTTTATGTTATTTATGAAGACTCATTATTTTGTGAATAGTTTTGATTCTAAGAATCCAGTAGTATGTCTTCAGTGTAATTTACAACTTTACATCTTCCAGAGAAATACTTTCATATTGTGTTATAACAAGCGTTTAAATGTTTAAGAAAGATATTTTGTGATGGAAGTAAGCAAAACAAATTTTTATAACGACAGAAGTATATTCTAATACTGGGAAATGGTGTGTTTGTTTCTGACTTCATTTTGGGAGTGTAAGGGATTGTTAGAGAAGGAGAATTTTTTAGTGGAAAAGGAAAGGGTGATTGTAGAGAGTCGGGTACCTTAAAGAAAGTGTATTTTAGCAAGATGCTTCTGTACTGATTGGAGGGGGAAAAACAAAAGCTTAAATAAAACAACTTTAAAAAGCCCAAGCATCATATACTGGTTTTAATTTGATTTGGTTTCTGTAGAAAAGTCTGTTTAAATAAACTAAGGTTGCTGTTCTAGGCAAGGAAACAATGTGCTTTACACATATGGTGTGCTTGATCTTGCTCTAGTGAAATGCATAGACCATTCAGTAGCAAAACTTTTGTTGGAGACTCTCGTAACAGAACTTATCTGCCAAAATCTTCATGCTGCTTTATGGGTTTTTTAACCATTCTGCCTCATTTGGAATGTTGTTGAAATCAAAAACTTGTATATTAATTCTACAGAAGAAGCCTGTGAACCTCTCAGATGCTTTGGGTAACCTCATGCCTTTCAGGCACAGGAAGTGAACTTGTTTGGGTTTTATGGGGAACAGGTTTAGTGCAATTAATTATTTGTGGTAGAATTGACACAGACTGAAGATTGTTGGACATTGTGGTATTGGTATAAAGATGTGTAAGCTGATATAATTTGTGTCATTTTTGCAGAAAGTCATGTAATAATCCTAGCTAATAAAATAACACCCATGTTGCTCCTAAAATTTTTGGTAGAATTTGGCTGACTGAAAAAAAGATTAAGGAACTGATCACTTCATAGCTTACTTCTGCATTTGCTTTAGATCTGTATAAACCATACTGGCCACTACAAGAAGGTATAAAACCCTTCCTGGCCCTGTTTTCATGCTTGCATGCCATCTTCTATGTCTGCATTAAAAACAATCAAAACCATCATCATTAGCTGCTGGGTTAAAAATTCTCAGTAGTTGTTGGGCTGGATTTTAGCTTGAATTAGTTCCCTGAGGTAAAAAGGAGGAAATGCTGCAGGGGTGGAAAGAAGCAGGGGGAGGGACATGGAGAATGCATACCAGTGCCAGCTTTTTGTGTATGGAACCATAGCCACTGTTCTGCTGAAGAATAGCAACAGGAATCCTTTGGAGTCAGCAGGAGGAAAATAGGATGAAAATATACAAAGCAGGAAGTCAAGAACTGAAGTGAAGGAAGCTAAGAGGTAGAGCTATGAATATCAAAATGAGAAAGAGCTTACTGTATCCTTTGTTTTCTTTCACGAACCAAATAATTAAATGATCTTTATTAGGAGCAGAAAAGAATAATAAAGAAGGATGGGAAAAGGGAAAATCAAAGCCTTCTGTGATGTTGAAAACTATATGTGATTGTAGAAAGCCCAATTCAACTGTGAAGCAGCTAAGAATGAAAATCATACATATTAATACTGATTAAAGCTATCAGTGAAGGTATACAAAATAATTGGATTAAATTGCTTAATTTGAGAGGGCTTAGTATCTACAGTATGTTTCTTGTTGAAATTTTCCTATCGAAAGAGAAAGGCACAGTGAGTCATTATTTTCTCATAAATATTCCACTGAACTCTAATTTCTTAGAAGTGTTAAAGTATATACTGTGGTTTTGTGAATGAGTACAAAAATAAGGTAACAGTAATAATAATGTGTTTGGTCTTTTTGAGAGGTGGTAATCATTTAATTGTTTAGGTTGGAAAATGTCTCTAACATCATCAGTCCAACTGTTAACGTAATAAAACATTACCTTTAATAAACCTTTAAACAGTGTTGAATCATGATGCTAACTTCTTTTTTCTGTCAGAATTCAGAGGGTATTACAATGCAGGTATTACACAAACAAAGAGAATTGTATGTTTAGGACTTTACTCCCAAAGAAAAACAAAATGTGGTGTGCCTTGGTATATTTTGAACCCAATTCTACACCATCCTGTTCACTCACTGGACTAAACTCAAAAGTGAGTACAGGGTCTGTTGCAGCATTTCCATTGGTTAGGAGCATAGCTTTCTTCCAGTTACCAAGATCCCAATTCCTCTAAGCTGCATAAGTAAATAATTAACTGGTTCTAATTAGAATATAGACAAGCATGCTGAATTTTGTAGCACTATTTACAACAGTGAAGGGGGGCATGGGTGAAGGTTGAGGAAGGATTCTTGATGCTGACTTTTCCCCTGATGTTTTTAAAATAATGCATTTATCTGTTCTTTAATAGGTATCTTCTCCAGCTGTGTAGTTGTAATTCAGCAGTGTCATGTGTTGTCATTTCTGCATTAGTAAATAGGTAGGACCTATTTACTGGGTAATTATGAAATAACCTCATAATGAAATGCAGGAAAGGGTTCTAATTAAATTTTAAAGTTGCTAAACAACTATTCAACTTTAAATGAGAATTTTCAATCCATCTATCCTAATGAGTTCTCAGAATACATTACTAAAGTATATAAATAATATGGTAAACACAAAATGTGATTTTCCACACTTCCAGTGTATAGAAAACCAAATATACTCATACACAAGAATTCATATATTAACTTTTGGTGGAATAGTAGGGCAACCACATGAAATTTTTAATATTTTTAATTATATAACCAACAATAAAGAAAGCCTGTAAAGATTAATATCAATAACCCATGTAGTCCAGTATTTTGTCTGAAAATGTCTAGTACTAGGTGTGGAGAGTAGCATGGCACGGGGAAAGTGTTACCTCCTGGATTCTTTCAGCAATCTTAAGCTTGTGGGCATCCTCAGCCAGAGGTTGTATCTTTGCACTTAATAGTTGGAAATCAAGAAAATGAGACAATCAGACTAAGCCAGATAATCAGAAGTTTTAGTGAATATAAAATGTTGTTAAAATGTACTACTTGTCTGTCTGATTCAGGTACTGCAACACTTATGTGCAAAGAAAAATTATTTTTTGGATATAAGATCAATTCCTAGTTTTCTTGAATTCTTACATTTTTCTGTTATGCCACAAACCTTAGTTGGGTTAATTTGTTTTTAAAAAATCTGGTATGTGCACAGTCTAATGCAAATACAGTTAATGCCATAATCCACATATCATTACTATTACTTAAACTGTTAAAAAAACCACCCAAAAACCCAGCAAACAAAAATCTCCACACAAGTTAATCGAAGTATGAGAACTGATTTAAAACACTAATTGAACATTTATAAATAACAATAATCATCACAGTATTAATAATCATTTGGTATTTGTAGCAAAGCTACATGAAGTAGCTATTATAGTATTGTTTGAAATGTCTTTTTGATAACTGATAAATTCAGTAAGGATAGATAGAGCTAGTCTAAGGAAAATCTTCATTAGGTTAGAAAAATAAATACACAGAACTAGTTATATTGCTAAGAACAAGTATCTCAGTCACACAGAAGCCTTACCAATAATGTAATCCTATCTTCCAGTTTCTACCTTTACTGTTGTGTGTACTGCTCACACGAGTTTTTCTCACATTCTTTCCAGTTTTTCTTCTTGAATTGTAAGTTCATTATCCTTTGTACTATTTTTGTAATTGCGATTTTTTCAACTGAAGTGTCGTATACTGTTTCTCTATGCTCACTTAGAACTTTTAAGTAGGTAATAGTAAAAACATAAAACATAATATAAGGAAACATAAACCAAACCTAATAACCCCCAATAGAAAACTGTAATACCCTAAACCAAACTCCATAATCCCTAACCCTTAATTCTAACCCTAAGATATGAAATAATGCTTTACTTAGAATAATAGACTCATTCCAGTTGGAAAAGATCCTTAAGATCATTGGGTCCAACCATTCATCCAGCATTGCCAAATCTACCACTAAACCATGTCCCTAACTTCCACATCTCCACATGTTTTAAATGCATCCAAGGATGGTGACTCAACCACTCCTTGGGGTAACTTGTTCCAGTGCTTGACAACCCGTTCAGTGAAGGAATTTTTACTGACATCCAATTTAAACTTCTCCTGGAGCAATTTGAGGCTGTTACTTGTTGTCCTGTCACTGGTTGCCGGGGAGAAGAGGCTGACATGCACCTGGCTGCACCTTCCTATCCAGGGAGCTGTAGAGAGTGATGAGGTTTCCCCTGAGTCTCATTTTCTGCAGGCTAAACACCCCCAGCTCTCTCAGCCACTCCTCAAGTTCTGGACTTGTGTTCCAGACCCTTCACCAGCTCTATTGCCCTTCTCTGGACACACTTCAGCCCCTCAATGTTCTTCTTGTTGTGAGGGGCCCAAAACAAGGCACAGCTTCATTGGGGCAAAATACAGGGAAACAATCTCTTTCCTAGTCCTGCTGACCACACCATTGTCTTACTCCTTGAACCTCATACTGTTGTTCTCAGCCTCAGTCCAGATCCCTCTGCAGGCCTTTGCTACGTTACAGCAGATCAACACTCCCCCCCAACTTAATTCATCTGCAGACTTACTAAATGTGCTTAACCCCCTCCTCCAGATCCTTGATTGAGATATTAAAAGGCATGGTCCCAATACTGATCCCTGGGGAGCACCTGTAGTTACCGGCCACCAACTGGATGTAACTCCATTCAACAACACTCTCAGCCCATTCATCCAGGCAATTTTTAACCCAGTGAGCAGTGGACCCACCCAACACATAGACACCCAGATCCTCCAGGAGAATGCTGTGAAAAATGTTGAAAAAGGCTTTATTAATGTCCCAGCGGACAATGTTCAGAGCCTTTCCCTCATTTGTTAAGTGGATCACCCCCTTCGTAGGGTGATCATAGGATGAGATCAGGTTGTTCAAGCAGCACCTGCCTTTCACAAGCCCCTCCTGACTGGGCTGTCCTGCAAATGCCATGCAATGACACTGAGGATGGTCTGCTCTATGCCTTTCCCTGGTACCAAGGTCAGACTGACAGGCCCATACTTTTCTGGATCCTCCTTCTGACCCTTCTGTAGACAGACATCACATCGGCCAGCCTACAGACATCTAAGATCCCCCATTTGACAAGGGCTAATGATAAATTATAGAATATGGCTCAGACAGCACTTTCAAGAGCTCCCTCAGTATCCTCAGGTGGATTCCGTCTGGCCACATAGATTTGTGTGGTTCTAAGCATTCTAGGAAGTCACTGAGCATATTTCCTTGGACTGTGGGAGGTTCATTCTGCTCCCTGTTCCTGTCTTCCACCTCAGGGGGTTGGGTACCCCAGTAACTTATTGCTGTCTCCAATTTATTGCCCTTTCAGGATACAGGAAATCAAGTAGAATAAATTCTTTGTACAGAAAAAGCTGGTTTTCTGCTTTTTGGTTCACAATCCTGAAGACAATTTGGGGTGATTATTCTACAAGATGAAGATTATCAGAATGCAGCAGTTTTCTGTCATGTTTCGTTCTTGTTCTAGAATTTTCAGTGACAAATAAGAAGTTAACAGGAAAACAATAGCAAGAGTAGAGTAGGTATTTCTGCCCCAAGAAGCATCAGTAACTACTTGTGTAACTACTTTTTTATACTACATCTCAAAAATATTACATTTTTGTTCCTGATATGCAAGCCTGAGGAGGCATACTCTCAAAATTTTTCTCCACACTCACTTTCCTACATAAGTCAAGGATTTTGTGTTTTATTTGATTTCAGGTAACATAACAGCTAGAAGAGAGGCAACACCACCATCTTACTCTGGTGTACACTATGTTATAAATAATCTACTGAAAGCAGGGTCTGTGTTGGTATCCACTTTACAGACACAACCCCTCCCTTTAAAGGCACTCTGCTTTAACTAGACTGCATGATGTGGACTGCCTCTTAAACTGAAATGTCTGCTGAGGACATTCCTTGTAAATGCTGTCCCTGGCACCACTGACACCCTGGTGTTTAGCACAATAGTTAAGAGGAGAGGAGTTTTTCCTGCACTGCAGACCTCAACTTCTGAAGGAGATAAATGGGCAAATGAAGTGGAGAGGACTGACTCTTCAGAAGACAGAAAGTAAGGAAAAGGCAGAGGCTAGAGGAAAAGAAAGCATGAACACTACAACAAATTTTTTTTTTTTTTTTGTAAAGGGCTGTCCAGATGCTGAGGATGAGTACCTGGACAGAACAAAGCTGGAGATATAAGAGGCAGGCAAGGCCCAGATAGACAAGGAAAAAGGAAATTTGGTTATGTGGAGGCCTGCAGACGAAAAAGGGAAAAAGGTGAAAAACTTGAACAGCTATGGGAAAGGGTCGGAACAAGAACTGTAAGATGGTGATAAATGGGCAGATGCTAAAAGTTGGAACTCCAGAAACTGGCAGCTGGAAATAAATGGAAGTTTGATGGTACAGCAGAAAAGGACAGGCAGCCAGGCTGGACATGCAGTGCCTATGAGAGATAAGAAAGATAAAAAAAGGTAGATCCCTTCAAATGCTTTTTCCCATGACTGTAAAATTATAAGCAGCTATAAAGTTCTTTTAGGGCCGAAATACAGAATGTTTTCCTTTTGAAGAATATCAACACTTGAGATATTCCTAAAGCTATCCCAGGGTGGAAGCAGTTAGACCTACAAAAAGTGGATTTATTTGAAAGGCTTTTTCTACCCTAACAAAAATGGACGATGACCTATAAATGTGCCAATTTTGCTTATCCACAGCTGTGTAATATCTGTATCTATCATGTAGAATCACCAAGGTACTTTTTGCCAGCTGAGTTCTATTGATGCTAGGAACTTCTTCTGACCCATTTTCTGTCCCTTAGCAGTCTCTGATATAAAATGGGCTTCTTTGCATGGTTATAATTTTTGGGTCTGCAACCTGTGCAATTCATTAGCAAGAAAAGAAGATATGGTCACCGTAGCAGAAAGGGAAACTTTTATGAAATCCGCAACTGAATCCACAAAGACGTTAAGTGCTGACAACTACTTCCAGCGCTAAAAAAATTGAGGTCTTTTGGTCTTCAAAGTAACCATCTAATTTTAAAATACAGTATCTCTTAGTTTGCAAAAGTTGCTTCTTTAGTAAATTTGCTTCAAGCATCAGTATATATTGATCTATACCTATATCTATCTATGTATATGTCTACATTGTCCAAATCTGATAATTGCTTATCATAGTGTCTTTTGACATTAAAATTCAAGTTTGTTCTTTCTTGACAGTTTTTGCTAATCCAGTTCCTGCTGTTGAAATAGGACACCATAGCCTATTTTTCACTTTTTTCTTGGTTTTCCTGGAGCAGGTAATGAGCTCTGTTTGATTTGGAGAAGTCCTTTCAAGAGTGATTTACTTAGCTCATTTTATTTAAATCATCAGTAAATCCTTTATATGTAGTAGGATTACCAGCACATGCAGCAGACTGATCAAAACTACTGACCCTTTTTTGAGATACTGATTACTTTTAAAAAATTACTTCCCATGTTTAGGTATGTGTAGCATATTAATTAAAATGTGTCTTTGCAAAATTTATATTTACTAACTTCTTTTTTTTTCCCTAACATCCCAATCAGGCAATTGTGAGGCTGTTTTAAAACCCTAGGTACTGCTGAAACATCAGCAAATACTATAACGCTGATGTATCTATGCTAGTTTTGCTCTTACAGTAGCTAAATAATGCGTTCAAATCAGTATTTAGACAAGTAGCTGATATTTAACACTGGTTTTGAATTACTGCAGTTAAGATTAATAAAGATTTCAGGAAGTTGCAAGTTTCTCTGATGTTTTAAAACAGAGCATTGTGCAATGAGATTGTTATTAGCTATATTAATGTATTATAAGTAGTGCTGCGGTAATTAAATGAAATAAGCTAGCATTTTCAGTTCTTTTATTTTCTCTGTACAGATCTTAATTATCCTACCATAAAAGCTGCAACATTTTTTCACATTTTTGGGGCCTTTCTATGTGTAATGCAGAATTCAAGCTGTTATTCCTGCATAAATTCATTAATTTGGTCTTGCTATAACATAGAAAATATTTTAAAGTGTCACAACACGTTGCATTTACTGCATACATTTATTGGAAGGATCAGAAAATGTATAGAAGTATTTCAGCTTTGTAGGGAACCTGACACTGCTACTGATGTTGTTTGTTTTCAATATGAAATAATGAAGAATACTTACTTCAAATATGTTTGCATTTTCCTTCTGGGTATTTTTGAAAATACCTTTCAAAACAAGTTCTTATTTCAATAAAAAAACTTAAAATCATTGCACAGAATCAACTTCTGCTCCCAGGGTTGTTTTTACTGATGTTATTCTTTTTTATGCAGCAATTAATAGAAATGGTTCTGAGTGGAGACATCTGGAACACAAAGATAATTATTCTGTGTACTGTGACTTGATAGAATGAGTGGAGCTAAGGATATGCTTTCTATCTCTCCAGCATCAAAAGTGATCTATTATCCCATGAACAGTACTAAAAGAAAAGAAATCCTATCTTGATTTAAATAGGACTCTCTATTTCCTGTTATAAAACCCCAAAGCCTCAAACAATACTAAAAACAAAATTTGCAGATCCTGGGACAACCACAGAGTAAGTAGTCAGAAGAGAATAGCATCTATTTTTGTTCCAAAGGGAACACAGAAAATGTTCTTTCCTGCTCCTGAAGATGAGAATGTATTAGACCTCTTATCAGATAATTTAGTTTTAGAGTAGATTACCAGGAATTAGTGAGATTGGTTATGTCCCTAATTATGGGGTTTTTTGAAATGCCCTTAGTCTACTTTGAAAAATGTTGAAGTGGAACTTTATTATGCTTACAGAATTGTTTAAAGGAGCGTAGCACTCTCAAAATAAGGGTCACAGGTGGAATGTAGCAAAGCTAATATAAAAGGTAATGGAAAAATCCACTATTTCTCTTTACTGCTTAAATTATATGATTGGGTAAATGGATTTCTCTACTTTCTAGGAGTGTGCTTCTACATTAGTCCAGCAGCAATTAGAGAGAAGAAGTTGCTCTACAAATTGTCTCCATGAATCATGTAGTTCATCTTTTTATTATGTAAAGCATAAAAAATTGCTCCTAATCAATGCACTTCAATTTTCTATCTCAAAATCATTTATCATCCCTTTTTGGCCTAGAGTACTTCTGAGATGTTTTCCTGAAATTAAGTAAAAGGAGGTGGTATTTGTATCAGTGAGCAGAATGTGACTGAGGTAAATCTTGCTGTGGCAGCAACAGAGACTCTACATTTTTACCTAAAAGCTCTTAACAAATTGATCAATGCATTTAGAATAATTAGTCCACATTTCAGATGTAATAGTGGTCTCTGATTTAATAAATAAAAGATGCATCTCTTGATTGCAATAATAGACTCATAGAATAGAATCATAAAACACCTTGGGTTGGAAGGGACCCAGAAGGTTCATCGAATTCAACTCCTGCCCCTGCACAGCACGATCCTCAAGAGTCACACCAAGTTCCTGAAAGCATTGTCCAAATGCTTTTTGAACTCTGCCAGGCTGATGCTATGATCCTGATGCTCCCTGGGGAGGCTGTTCCAGTGCCCAGCCACTATTGGGGTAAAAAAACTGTCCTATGTCCAGCCTACTCCTCCTCTGCCACAACTTCAGTCCATTCCCTTGGGTACTCTCACTGATTGCCACAGGGGAGAGATCAGTGCCTGGCCCTCCTCTTCCCCTCATGAGGAAGTTGTAACTGCAGTGAGGTCTGTCCTCAGTCTCCTCTGGGCTGAACAGACCAAGCAGCCTCAGCTGCTATTCATATGGCTTCCCTCCCGGCCATTCACCATCCTTGTAGCCTCCTTTGGACACAGTCTAAGAGGTTTAGATCTTCTCATATTATGGCATTCCAAACCAGTCCCCAGCCCTGGAGGTGAGGCTGCCCCAGCTCAGAGCAGAGCAGGACAATCCCCTCCCTTGCCCAGCTGGCCATGCTGTGCCTGGTGTCCCCCAGGACAGGGTTGGCCCTCCTGGCTGCCAGGGCACTGCTGACCCATGTTCCACTTGCCAGGACCCCCAGGTCCCTTTCCATGGCACTGCTTACAGCATCTCATTCCCAGTCTGTCCATACATCCAGGGTCACCCCATCCCAGATGCAGAATCCAGCACTTTCCCCTGTTGAACTTCATATGGTTGTGATTGCCCAGACCCCTGATTTGTGGAGGTCTCTCTGCAGGGCCTCTCCCTGCCCTGGAGGGAGTCAACAGCTCCTCCCAGTTTTGTATCGTCTGTGAACTTGCTCAGTATCCCTTCCAGTTCTGTGTCCAGGTCATTTATGAAGATGTTGAAGAGCAGAGGGCTGAGGATGGGGCCCTGGGGAGCCCCTCCAGTGACAGGTCCCCAGTCTGATGTCCCCCCATTCACTGGAACCTTTGCGCCTGACCCATGATGCTCCCATCCCATTATGTCTTTATGCGGCTGTGGGCTGCCCATATATTTTTCCAGAAGAATCCTGCAAGAGACGATAATGAAGGCTATACTGAAATCCAGAAACATCACAACAACTGGGCTTCCTTGGTCATCTCCTGTGCCCTTCAGAGAAGATGCAAGAAGGTGACCATTGCTGATGGACCGCAGCACCTTCAAAAGCTTTTTCCCCACAACACCTTTCTCACTATTACTCTGAGCAGCCTGATGTCTCCTCCACCCCTGTCCAGAGTTGAAGTTTTGCTGGCACTTCTCCAATTAACAACAGAGATTTTAAACTTGATTGCTTTATGATCACTGTGTGGAGCTTTCTCCCCAAAGTCAGGATGCCTACTCTGTGACTATTCTCTTGAATAAGGGTGAGAGAAAGGACTATTATCACTATTGTATCCTATCATCAATTCATTGGTAAGTTACTTTGACTCCTAATTATGCTGGCTAGGAGGTCTATAGTAGATTCTCACACTGACACCCACTTTATTTGTTTGTCCCCTAATCCTTTCCCAAAAGCTCTCAGCAGTGACAACTGCAAGCTCGATATATTCCAGTGCTCCATTACACACAATGTCACCCACCTTCACCACCTACCTATCCCTCCTAAAGTTCCTGTAACCATCCAACATGGCACAACACTCACAGGGCTAATCCCACTGGGATTCACTTATGCCAGTATGTCATGTCTCTAGGACTGGACCAAGGCTTTGAGCTCCTTTTGCTCACTCTTTAAGCTGCATATGTTTGTGTAGAAACATTTCAAGTGTGACTCATTGTAGTTAACACCTCCTGGAGCAGACTGAAGATGCCTCTAGCAGTCAGCTCCTCAAGTTTTGGCATGCCATGCCATTCCTTACCACTGGCAAGCCCAGTTTTGTCCCCTACCTGCTCCAAAACTTGTTTAAAGATCTATCAATGAGTGCTGCTAGCTCCTGTGTTAGAACCCTTTTCCCTCTCTGAGAAAGGTGCATCCCATCAGATGTTGGTAGACCAGAGGTTAAAAATACCATCCCACAGTCAAAAAGCTCATTTTTCCAGTAACATCAGACTCATATCCATGTGTTGGACTGATTCCAATTACTTTTGTTATTCTTTCTTGCTACTGAAATGACCAAGAAAAACACTACCTGTGTTCCAGATCCTTGAACCAATCATCCAAGGTGATGATTCAACACTGAACTGACTTATTTTTTTAAAAAGAGACTGAATTATTTTGAACTTTCCTACTTACAGACAGCAAGTCGCCTAAATAAATAACGGTTCTTTTTGGCTTATATTCCTCTGAGACTTACAGAGATTTCTTTTGTGAACAGTAGTATTTTGTCAGCATAATGATACTTATTAGCTCCTAGAATATAATATTCACTGTGTTCAGTTTAAAGAACAGTTGGGAGATATGGGGGTAGGCTACTAGTTTGTCAGGAAATTATTAAATCTCTGTATTTTCTGTAGTTTGCAGGTGTGAAGTTCATGGCTGGAATATTGCAAGGCTTAATTAATTGTTCTTGAGATGCCCTGGCAGAGGGAGCTCTAAAGAATACCATTATCTGAATAAATATTTGAAGTCTAGTTTTGTAATCCTCTGGAAAACAATGATATTATTATAGCTGGTAAAAAGCTAGAATTCCATGCCGTTATAACAGTCAAACTTCTGAAGTTTGTTTCTCTTCTGTGCTGGAGTAAAACCAAAACTTTTAAAGAACTTTCACAAGAAAAATTGCATTTGATCCTGAGGGACAAGCCTTATTTGGTTTGTCTCTCTGGCTGGGGCATTTTCTGAAAAAATTATTCAGATTTTCAATTTCATCTTCTCTCAGTGGAAAAAACTGCCCAACTTAGGATGTTTAAAACCTTTCTAACAAAAACTCCATAGAGCTTATATACGCACCAGCTTGGACAATCAAGACATTTTATATATATATATATATATATATATATATATATATATATATATATATATATATATATAAAATGTATTTTTTGAAAATGCTGCAACCAGATTTACTGATTTAGATATTTTGTGATCAATTTGATCTTACTTGTGATGTACCTGTACAAAGAAAGTATGATCTAAGGTTATTCAAATTTGACTTCCAATCCATTTTTAGTTTTGCTGAAAGTAGTGACGCCACAAATAAATCATATTCAGAACGTCATAATGTTCCTATTGGTACGTAATAATGATACTTGAAAGTTCATTAAGATAGCAAGAAGTCTTCTCTGAAATAAATAGGGCAGGAGATCTTTCTCCTTTTTTAATGCCATTATTAAAAATGATCAGCTCAGGTGGGAAGGCCTGTCGGGTCGGCGCTCACGCCGCCGCTGCTCCCAGGAGTGGCTCGGAGGAGGAGGAAAGTGCATCTCTGTCCACTAGTAGGCAGAGCTGGGGGTTCCATCCTCACCAGAGCATTGGGGATACCCCTTGTTCCCTTTTTTGGTTTGTCCCTCAGGGTCCTGGCTCCAGCCAAGATCCTCTCTGGCTGGGGCAAGGGGCAACAAAGTTCTCAGCATCTCTGCAGGGTCTGGACTCTGTTCCTCATGTCCAGACATCACCTCGAACTCCTAATTCTGTCTTGGCTCATTGCTTTCGGGGTGTTTTTTCTGGGTTTGGTGGGGGTCCTCTCTCATTGCTTCTGGGTCTGAGGTTATTTTGCATGTCCCCCGGTGTCCCCTCCTTGCACTGTCCAAGAAGGGCCATCCACCTGGCTGCAGGCAGGGTGGTACTGATAAAAAGGGGAATTCTCAACAAGAGAGTGTTAAGGACCAACTATTAACGTGAAGTTAACAAAGAACTGTCCTCTGCCAGCAACTAGCTCAACTCTGCAACCTTTTAAAAAAAATGGGTAACCCTTTTCTTTTACTCATTCTCTAATTGTTTAAGTGAATCAGTGCAACCATTCTGTACAGCACGTGTGAAACTCTAATGCCCACTGCATGTTATGGAACCTGGCACCAGAGAACTGAGCAGTGACCAGGCTCAATTCTGACTCACACAGATGGATATGTGCATACAAAATTCACATTTCAGTGTATTCTGACTCTTGAATGGCTATGTGCAAACCAAAATTCACATGGTTTAATTGGCCAACAGCATGCAAGAACGGAAAAAAAAAAAACTGTTCAAACTCATAAATTCCAGGTTGAATTTTTAAGGCGAAAAGATAGTCTGGAAGTCTCTTTGACCCTATCAAAGTTTGTGCTGGAGATTTTCTGGGTCAAATTTTTAATTAGAATGTTACTATATGGTCAGTTAGTCTTTTTGGGTGAAGATGTCCTAGAACAATAGCAGGAATTTCTACATGCTTCCAAAATTACCTTTGCAGCCAGTAAAACCTGGCTTGGAAAACCAGAAAATAAATTCTTATCTCTGGGGTCCTAATATCTAATACTAATAAAAGTATTATTACTGGTGCTCAACAGGATTCTCAAAGATTTGCTGTGTTGAGCAAATGTGTCTGTCTGGTTCTTCAGAACGCTGGGAGGAGGGATGCAGGCTGTGTTTCAAAACAATCTTCTCATGGTACTTGCTTATTATATCACATAGCCTCTGAATTTGGGTTTCAAAGAGCAGATGAGAAATACATTTACCGTCTTTTAATGAGTGTACACACAGTTCCAGAGAGGCTACTGTATTGCTTGTAAGGGTAGTATATAGTAGAGATAATTCATGCTATATATGTGTATAAAATATTGTAAGATCCAACTCATGTCTTTGACCACCCTGGGAGCAGAGTCTTATTTCTATTCAATTAGTTCCCGGACATCATAAAGATAATATCCAGTCCGTTAAGGTAAGAATGGAACCTTCCTGGGCCATGAGTGTCGACTTCCCAGGAATGGCTGAGCCATTCACGAGAACCTGCACCTGGAGAGATTGCATCTACCAACTCAAGCAGCGGCACCACTCTGTTACATGTGAAAGAAGGCTGTTCCAAAGAAGTTCAGACAGCCATCCAGACACCTGGACTGGCTTTTGTATATTTCTGCTCTGTATGGTCCCGGTTCTACATGTGAAGGGACACAAAAGAACCTTCTGTCATTTCTGCCTCAGGCAGAATAAACGGGATATAAGATAGCAGCATGAAGCAGTCGGGGTGAACCACTGAGGATGCGCTGGCACTCTGTCAGTCAGATCCAGGTTCACCCAGCGCCAAATTCCAGAATTGACGCTGCCTTGGCTGTGGTGGTTTTTCAAAATTCTATTTTTGTTGTTGATCTAATAAATCCTTGTTAATTTTTTTTATAGATTTGGCTGCCAATTTGATAATTTATAACAATTTGGTGAAAACCCAATGTGATCTGATACTGGGGTTTGGGAACCCCTTTTCCCACCCAGGGGTCCCCCCGCTGAGTTCAGTGGCCTGAGCGGGGATTGGATTCCGAAACCAATCAGATTCACAAAAAGAGCTGCAACAGGAGCCACAAATCGTAATTGGAGCCACGTGCTGCAAACAGAGCCACAGCCAAGGGAGATAGGGGGCCTGATTCTCGGATGGGAAAGATCTAGAGAGATTTCCGAGACCTGAGGTTTTTTTCATCCGTAAAATTCAACATGCACGAAGAGATCCACACAAGAAAGAAAACCGTAAGTATTGTGTGGTTGGGTGGAGTGTGATCGGACGCGTGTGTGAGATGTGACATTGTCACGAGGTGAGTGCGGACCCCAAGGCGGCAGTTCCACCATTCCGCGAGGGACGTGGTCAGGCGAGGGGGAAGTGCAAGGTTTCTGTTCGAAACACATGAGACCTGGGGCTCAGGGAGAGTCTAGGGGGAAAACTGGTCATGTTTGGGATCAGGAGGGGAGAGATGAGCCTGGAAAATTCCATGAACCCATCCACCTTCTGAAACCGGAGAAAACAAGTAAGGAAAACGGCTCAAAAGTCGGCAGAGCGGTTTGCTGTCCGACTTGGTCAGGCTGGCGGCTTTTCGTGAGCCGGAAAATCTGACATGGGAGTGAAAAATGGGACTTGAGATGAATGTCCCAGTGAAATGAGAGAAGGTAAGAAAAATTGTAACTTTCCTTGAGTAAAGGGGGTTGAGAAAGAGCAGGCACCAGAAGAAAACTCAGAAGAAACCCTCTCAAGTCCCCAAAAGAAGTCTACCAGAAATCTCCAGAGACAGTTCCCTGGGGTGGATGCTAGAACACTGGGACAAGAACCCACGAAGGGTGGGAAAGTCCAAGGAGAAAATGATCCATTTTTGTATGGAAAAATGGGGAGGGAGGGAGATTGGACAATACGTGGTCTGGCTGATATTCGACACATTCGAAACCGGGACTTGTGAGTCAGTGTTTGACCTCGTGGCTGGCTGCAGCCCATGGGATCCTGAGGAAATCGAGTACACTGACATGTGGAGGCATGCTTGCTCGGGTCTATACCCACTGTGAGCTCGCCAGCGCGTGGCGAAAGTGGGGAGGGAATGGGAACCGTTGGAAAATCTTCCACTCCCTTACCTTGTGGCCCCTCAACAGCCCGATCCCACACAGGCACAAGCGGCACCAGGGATGCCTCCTGAGGCGGGGGCTCCGCAAGCCCAGGCGAATGCACCACCACCGGAGCAGGCGGTGGGATCCACTTTCCCACATGGTCACTCGACTGCAGCGCAGCCGCCGCTGCAGGCATCTCCGAAAATCGAGGAGAGAAAGGTAGACGTGTCTAAGGACATCTCTCCCCTGGCATGTCGGACAAGATGGAGAACAAGGAGGTCGACTGTGGGGGAGAGTGGGGATGAGGAGGAAAAACCTGGTATCTATCCCTTAAGGGAGGTACTGACAGTTCCAGGGGTGATTGGATATGTCCACACCCTGATTGACACCAGTGATGTAAGGGAGTTCAAAAAGGAAATGGGAAAATTAATGGATGATCCTTTGGGGGTGGCGGAGAGGTTGGATGAATTTTTGGGAACCAGCATATACACCTATGAGGATCTCCAAGCGATCTTAAGATCACTGGGGACATGATCCGGTCAGCCGCGATCAGGGACTGGGAGAGGCAGAACTGGAATAGGGGAGCCAGAGAGGAGTGATGGCCAAACCAAAAGCTGTCTTGGGAAGCCCAGATGGAGGAATGAAGGCAAAAGATGATAAATCTAGGAAATATGGTTATTCAAGGTATCAGGGAGGCGGTACCGAAAGGGCAGAACATGAGCAAGGTGCTCCAGGAATGTCAGGAGAAAGACAAAACCCCGACAGAGTGGTTAGAAAGGCTCCAAAAAGGTCTGAGAATGTACTCAGGAACAGACCCTGATTCCCCGGTGGGGACAGTGTTGTTAAAAACACAGTTTGTGGCAAAATCTTAGGAAGATATTCGAAGAAAGCTGGAAAAAATAGATGGATGGCAGGAGCAGGGATTGCAGGAACTGTTGTGGGAAGTCCAGAAAGTATACATGCGCCGGGATGAGGAAAAGCAGAAAATCCAAACCAAGGTCCTGGTGGCGGTGGTAAGAGAGGCTCAGAAGCAGGAACGGGGGAAAGATATGTCAAAAAAGGTGCCGGCAAAGAAACCAGGTCCATCTCAAGAAAAGGGCTCGAGTGAACAGAAGCAGGATTTTGAGTGTTTTTAACTGCAAACAGAAAGGGCAAATTAAATGGAATTGTCCCAACAGAGCCAAAGACCAGGCAATGTTTCAGGAAAATTAGGGGTGTCAGGGGCTTTTCAGTCGGAAGTCTAGAACATCTAGAGAGACCTTGATAAAACTAAAAGTGGGACCCTACAAAGAAGAAATATGGTTTATAGTAGATCTGGGGGCGGAATGGACAACAGTGCTACAGCTACCGAAGGGGTGTTCTCTGAACGCTGACTCCATGATGGTAACTAGGGCAAAAGGGGATCCTTTTGAGGTCCCAATCATTAAAAATGTAGAAAAAAATACAGGAAGCAGAAAGCACAATGGTAATATTTTGTTGGCAAAGGACACAGATTTCAGCTTACTGGGGCAGGATATGATGGTTGCTCTGGGAGTGGGGTTAGCGGCGAAGAAATCTCAGCTCAAAATAAGACTTTATAGTCTCACTGTTCCAGATGAGGAAAAGATAGACCCGAGGGTGTGGTATGTTCCAGGGGAAGTTGGGAGGCTGGACATAGAACCAATTTGGGTGGAAATTGAAAGACCAGAAGACCCCATACGTGTCAAACAATATCCCCCCTCCATGGAAGGGAGGAGGGGTTTGAACCCAGTGATCGATGAATTAATAAAGAAAGGCACACTGGAGCCGTGCATGTCAAGGCATAACGCCCCAATTCTGGCAGTCAGAAAACCAGACGGCAGCTTTAGGCTGGTGCAGGATTTACGGGCTGTGAATCAGAGGACTAAGACTTTGTTCCCCACGGTCTCAAACCCTTACACATTGCTGAACAACCTCTCCCCAGATGACACTTGGTACAGTGTAATTGACTTAAAGGACGCTTTCTGGACCTGCCCTCTCGCCGAGAACAGCTGCGATTATTTTGCATTTCAGTGGGAGGACCCAGAGATGAACAGGAAGCAGCAACTCAGGTAGACTTCGTTGCCTCAGGGCTTCGTGGACTCTTAAAACTTATTTGGGTAGGCATTTGAACAGGTTTTAAGTAATTTTGTACCCACCAGAGGGACAAAGCTTCTGTAACATGTAGATGATTTGTTGGTTGCTGGTCAGGGGGAGGGGGAGGTAAGGGTGAGCACAATTGAGTTTTGAATTTCCTGTGAGAAAGGGGATTGAAGGTTTCAAAGTCAAAGTTACAGTTCACAGCGCTGGAGGTCAGGTACTTGGGACATTGGTTAACTAAGGACAAAAAGAAACTGGACCCGGAAAGAGTGGCAGGGATTATTGCCCTGCCACCCCCACAAAAAGGGAGGTCTGGCAGCTTTTGGGGTTGTTGGGATACTGCTGGCAGTAGACTGAAAGTTACAGTGAAAAGGTGAAATTTCTCTATGAGTAACTCACCACAGATTGGATCAAATGGACGCAAAAAGATGAGGAAGAATTCAGGAGAGTCAAGGAGGCACTCATGGCAGCACCAGTGCTGAGCCTCCCTGACGTGAGGAAACCTTTTCAGTTGTTTGTGGACACCAGCAATCACACGGCACACGGGGTATTGACGCAAGACTGGGCGGGGATCAGGAAACCTGTGGGGTACTTGTCTCTGCTTTTAGACCCGGTCGTCAGGGGTTGGCCCACGTGTTTACAGGCGATTGTGGCTGTGGCTTTGCTAGTGGAAGAGGCAAAAAAAGTGACCTTCGGGGCACCTCTCGTAGTGTTCACACCGCACAATGTGCGGGGCATACTACAGCAGAAAGCAGACAAATGGCTCACTGATGCAAGGTTGCTAAAATATGAAGCCATTCTGATTCACTTGCAGGACTTGGAATTGAGGACAACGACTGCGCAGAATCCGGCACAGTTTCTGTTTGGAGAAGCTGCAGAGAAATTGGTTCATGACTGTGTGGAGATAGTCAAGCTGCAAACCAAGATCAGGGAGGATTTGGAAGAAGAAGAATTGGATGAGGGGGAGAAGTGGTTTGTAGATGGGTCAAGCAGAGTAATTGAAGGGAAAAGAAAGTCGGGATATGCTGTTGTGGATGGGAAAACAGGAAAGGTGATTGAAGCAGGTCCCTTGAATGCGAGCTGGTCCGCACAAGCATGCAAATTGTACGCAGTTTTGAGGGCATTGAAGGGACTGGAAGGGAAAAAGGGAACAATTTTCACAGATTCAAGGTATGCTTTTGGGGTGGTTCACACATTTGGGAAAATTTGGGAAGAGAGGGGGCTGATCAACACGAGAGGAAAGGAACTCATCCACGGGGAGTTGATCTGGCAAATTTTAGAAGCTTTAAGACAGCCGGAGGAAATTACAGTGGTCCATGTGAAGGGGCATCAGACAGGAATTCAGTTCTGGACCAGAGGGAACAATTTGGCAGATCAGGAGGCCAAAACCTTGGTGTTGATGGTGGTAAGTACCCTGCAGATCAAAAGGGAAGAAACCCCTGACGACCCACCCCTGCTCTCTCAAAAAGAAATCGAATGCTATGAAAAGATCAGAGGTGAATTGAAGGAAGTTAAGCGGAGGTTACCTGATGGGAGGGAATTAGTTTCCAGAGGTTTTACCAGAAGGATTTAACGAAAATTACACCAGAAAATGCACTGGGGGGCACAGGCCCTGGCAGAGCAATTTTTGAAATTTTTTGGGTGCAAGGGAATTTATGAATTGGCAAGACAAGAGGTACAAGGGTGTTTGATTTGTCAAAAGGTAAACAAATCAAGGGCCAAAAGGGCTGCCCTGGGGAGTCGCCCCATTGTGTACCGACCATTTGAAAGAATTCAAGTTGATTTCACAGAATTGCCAAAGGTGGGAAGGTTCAAATTTGTACTGGTAATTGTAGACAAATTGACTCATTGGATGGAAGCCTTCCCCAGCTCACGGGAAACAGCCCAGACTGTGGCCAGAAAATTGCTAGAGGAAATTGTACCCCGATATGGGGAAGTGAATTGCATCGATTCAGATCAGGGAACACATTTTACATCAAAGGTTATTAAGCAAATGGCCGATGCACTGGGCATCCGATGGGAGTACCACGCTCTGTGGCACTCCTAGAGTTCAGGACAAGTGGAAAGAATGAATCAAACTTTGAAGGCACAGTCATCTAAATTAATGTTGGAAACAAAGATGTCCTGGCTGAAGTGTCTGCCCTTGGCATTGCTTAATATCCAAACCATGTCTCATTCAAAAACAGGGCTCTCACCGTTCGAAATGCTGTATGGAATGCCATATAAACATGGAACGCTGGTGGGACACTCCAGTTTTGAGGACAGTCAGATTCAACTATATCTGGTTGCAACCAACAGAAATTTACAGAAACTCTGAAAACAGAGAACAGTAGCATAGAGTGCTCCTCTGGGGTTCGCTATTCACAAAATCCAACCAAGGAAAAAGGTGTTTGTGAAAGTGTGGAAAGAGATGCTGCTCTATCCTCACTGGGAAGATCCTTTTCTTGTGCTCCTGACAACAGACACAGCCATTCGGACCGCGGAGAAAGGCTGGACACATGTGTCTAGAGTGAAAAAGGTCGAACAGAGGAGGAAGCACCCGAGTGGAGGGTCACTTCTTCCCCTGGCGACTTGAAGATCAGACTCCAATGTCCCCATAAATGACAAACAACGAGTTGTATACTGTCAGATTGTGTATGCTATCCGTTTGTACACTTTAAGTGTGAATATTGTCAGGGGGCTTTTGTGGTTCATTGCAGAAGGGGACAGAGGCCAAAGGGACTGTGTACCCAGTGTTTAGAGGGGGAGCTTGACCGTATCCTGACCTTAGCCACCAATTTGGGCATCATTGAATTGGACTCGCAGGAATGGTTTCGCATTTTTCAAAACGGGGTGCGTGGGAAGCTTAGATCTCAAGCAGAAATCTTGGACATGGAGTGACGGAAATCCATCAGAGTCCTGTACAGTTCCGAGGCAATCAGGGTATCACGGTCGGGAACCTTTAAGAGGAGGTATGTGACTAGGTCCGAGGGCGTCTTCCCTGAAGAGTACTCCTGCTGCCGTGAAGATGGTCTTCCTTGCCGCTGGTGGCACCCCAGGGGGCGGAGGCAAAGTTAGAGGAGCATGCCTAGTGGGAATTCTGATTGGCCTGAGCCTAGCCATGTGCCGGACGCAGAGTCTGGGCACTAAGGTCCCAAGGAAAGGCGGAGGCAAGGGCTCTGTGGATGAGTGCGGAAAGTGCACTCAGGTGGTCCCAGTCACAGGGGCAGGGGGACACTCGGCATACCAAGCCACAAAGGGAACGTCTCAGGGGAACTGGCAGGTACTGTTGGAGGAATGACACTTGGGTAAAATTATGTGAATTGGAGATCGGGACTTGGTGTATCAATCCTGAGGCTGGGCTAAGGAACGGACAGTCAAATGATCACAGGCACCAAAGGAGGAAATGAGACATGGAACAGATGTCAACCCCCATTTGTAACCAGCGTAATTGAACCATGTGTGTCGGGGGAAGACAGAATCTATTTTCATTGGATTTCACCAGGTGAACCCATTGTGTTATGATAACGTGAGGCTGGAAATATGTATGATGAATGGGAAAATGTACTGGGTAACAAAGAATATGAAATTTGACAGTAAGATTACTCTGAACAAGGACATGCTGGTATTGGACCTGGCACCGGCTAACGATGACAGGGTGTGCCTACAATATGATAGGGTGGTTTGCTTTGCGAAAAATAAAATTAATGAGGATCCTGAGGGAAAGATGAGAGAAGTAACTCAGGAAATGAAACAAAGGGAGTCAGAATCGAGGAGACAGAAAATTGAACAGGAACAATTGAAAACATTGGGTGAGCCGTATGAAGTACTGGAAAGGCAATATGATGATGGGGAATTACCTTCCCCAGACAGAAACCTGTTCATTGATTTGATGCAAGAAATCGCAACGGAATTGGGTTTGTCAAATTGTTGGATTTGTGGGAGGCTGAAATCTGCAGAAAAATAGCCTTGGAAAGGGGAAGGTTTGGCTCCAGAACAGCTCTTGAAATGGGACAATCCAAGGGTCTCAAAATTGGTGCAGAGACCTGAGGGGTGGATTTTGGATCAAAGGGTGATTAGCACAATCTGTGTCAGTCGGGAGGGAAGAGAATACACCGAAATGGTGGGATACACTCTGTGTGCATCTACCCTGATGGTGAACTCAGATTTGAAGAGCAGAGCCTGGCACCCAGCCCCTCCTTTGGGGTATTGGAGCCTGAAAAATGATAAAAATTGTGAATGGGATGAAAGAATAGGATTGTGTTGGGTCAAAAGTCCAGGAGCCAACCCTTTCCAATCCTTGGAAGGTGTGAGGAAATACTGGGGAGACCCAGGGAAGATAAATCTTAAATGGAAAGCCCCTGATGGAATTTACTGGATATGTGGTAAAAAGGCATACAGTGAGTTACCCTCAAGGTGGAAGTGGTCTTGCACTTTAGGCATGATCCAACCCGTTTTCTTTACTCTCCCGAGAACAAAAAGTAATCTGTTAGGGGCTCTGTTATACGAGACCCTGAGAAGGGAGAGGAGAGGTCTGAAAAAGATAATACCGGTGATAAGCAGTAAACAATCTTGGGGGACGAAGAGTGGCCAGCGGCACGAATAATTGACTATTATGGGCTGGCCACGTGGGCTCAGGATGGAAGCTATGGGTATAGGGCTCTGATTTATCTACTGAACAGACTGATTAGACTGCAAGCAGTTATGGAAATTGTTTCAAATCACACCTCCAAAGCCCTGGATTTACCAAGTTGGCAGCACACCCAGTACGGGCTTTTGTGTACCAGAATTGAATAGCTCTAGACTATTTGCTGGCCGAGGAAGGGGGAGTGTGTGGAAAATTCAATGAGCCAGAATGTTGTATCAAGATTGATGATTATGGGTAGACCATAAGAGGTTTGGCAGCTGAAATCAAAAAGGTGGCCCATGTCCTGGTCCAAAAATGGAATTCTATTTTACAGTCTTCATGGTGGGACAAACTATTTGATGGGACATGGTAGAACAAAGTGATGTTTTTTGTGCTCTGCTCAGTAGCCGGAATCCTATTCCTCCCTTGTCTGATTCCATGCTTTATCAGACTGATCCACTCCGTGGTCAGGGGAATGCAGATTGCAATAGTTCCCATAGACTCGGAGGGATCTTCCGGAGGCGATGCATCCAAGATAATGTGGTTGGGAGAAAGAAAGTATGCCAGCAATGCTGCAGAGGCATTGGCCAAGTTTGAGAAACAGACAACTGGAGAAACGAGTAATGTGATATATCAAGACATCCCAAAAGAGGAGTACCAAATAGTGTAAAAGAGTACTCGGTTTGTGAGGAACCCTCAACAGTGACAGGTAGAAGTAGAAAGTTGAAAATTTAACAAATTGTAAGCATGAATTAAATTGGTGAAATAAATGGGGAGGGATTGTAGTATATAGTAGAGATAATTCATGCTATATATGTGTATAAAATATTGTAAGATCCAACTCATGTCTTTGACTACTCTGGCTGGGAGCAGAGTCTTATTTCTATTCAATTAGTTCCCGGACATTGTTAAGATAATATCAAGTCCGTTAACATAAGAATGAAACCTTCCTGCCCGCCCCTGAGTACCGACTTCCCAGGAATGTCTGAGCCATTCACGAGAACCTGCACCTGGAGAGATTGCATCTACCAACTCAAGCACCGGCACCACTCTGTTACATGTGAAAGAAGGCTATTCTGGGGAATTTCAGACAGCCATCCGGATATCTGGACTGGCTTTTGTATATTTCTGCTCTGTATGGTCCCAGTTCTACATGCGAAGGGACACAAAAGAACCTTCTGTCATTTCTGCCTCAGGCAGAATAAACGGGATATAAGGTAGCGGCATGAAGCAGTCAGGTTGAACCACTGAGGATGCGCCGGCACCCTGTCAGTCGGATCCAGGTTCACCAGCGCCAAATTCCAGAATTGACGCTGCCTTGGCTGTGGTGGTTTTTCAAAATTCTATTTTTGTTGTTGATCTAATAAATCCTTGTTAATTTTTTTTATAAATTTGGCTGTCAATTTGATCATTTATAACATCAGTATGGGAAGAGATTTTTCAGAAATATTTGGAAAAATGGGGTGCTTCTGAGTGCAGTCAAAGGGTTGGTTGGAACAGAAACAGAACTTAGGATGCAAACAATAAGGTGGAAATGCCATTACTGGCACTAAAGTGGGAGATTGTAGGTCTAATTATCTTGGACCTACTTATTATAATCTAGCTCAAGAAAGGCAGGTATGTAGGCATAAGAAGTTAAAACTTTGTTCCAGCATTTCAGGCATTTTGAAGGACCTTTTGAAACCTCCTGTTATATAGAGATGTAGACTTATCTGAGTGGCCACTATGCTTATCATCATTCTTGGGGTTAGGTTTCTTTCCTTTCATTCCTTTTTACTTACAGAATTTTTTCCCTATAAACTGCTAGGAAGCACTAACAGCTGGGTATTTAAGTAAATAAAAGAAGTGGCCAAGCTCAGGGGAGGAGGGCATCTGGTTGCACTTCTCTTGTCTGGGAGTTTCTCTCTGAGGGGCAGAGATACCGCAGGAATTGGGCAGGTAAGGGACGGGGCTGGGGCAGCTGCTCCCTCTCTCTCTTGGTGTCGGAGGAGGGCGGTTGGAGCTGCTGCCTGGGGCAGGGAATTCGCTGCTGCCACCGGAGCCCAGCCTGGAGCTTCTTCTTCTGCCGTGGGTGAGCCCCTGCTCGTGAGAGCAGCCACTGAACTGAGACCTTTTTATCACCCATCTCTTCCTAAAAGAGGAACCCATCCCCGACTGCTCGGGTGCCCGGGATCCCGAGCTCGCCTCTCCCTGCCCTGCTGGGAGCCGGGCCGCCGCTGTCCCGCCCCCGCCTCTCCTTGGCACTGCTCCGAGTTTTTGCTGCACTGCAGCCCTGCACCCCCTGCCTGCCGAGACTGCCGCCGTCCCGGCTTGGTGCTCTTCAGAGTCCTGCTGGGGCAGCGGGACCAGCTGCCCCAAGGTTGGTGAGGCGAAGCCTCTCCTCCATCTCTTCCCATCGGGGCCCAGCCGCCATCACCGCGCGCTCCCCCGCCCGCGCCACAGCGCCCCCTGCAGCCGCGGGGGAGTCACGGCCCTGCCCCGCCCCCCGAGCCAGCAGCGCCCCCGCTGGCCGCGCCCGGAGCTGCAGCCGAGGGAAAGGGCCCGCGGCCGGGCCGGGGCTCCGCGCCCTGTTTGGGGCCAGCGCCCGGCCGGGCGGGCTTGTTTGCTTTGTCACACACACAAGTAAAGAAATGCCACTCCTACGCTCACCTCTTTGCCTGAGAGCCCCTTAATTTCAAAATTATAATAATTCAGTGGGAGAGGGTTTGCATTTTCCATTCCAAGGGAGGCACCTTCCCTAGCAGACACCTGGCTTTCAAACCAAGACAATCATGAAAGTGTTGGTTTCTCTAGATGAAAACATGAAGGTATGTAGGTGTAGAGATTTTTATATGAATACAGATATGTACTTTTTTTCATTTTTGCAGTAAACCAGGAGAGGCGTGGAACTGAGTTATTTACCTGTTTATTGATATGTGACTCTGAAAAGTGTGACATATGTTGTTTCTTAAAGACTGCAGCCACAACCCCAAGTTAATATCCCCTTGTAAACAGAATCAACAGTTTTTTCTCCGTGAACTTCAATATACTGTCCCTGAGCCCAAGCTACAGCCCATGTAGCTTCCACTCAGAAGTGACTGCAAATGTGATTCTGTGTCTCCTTATCTGTTTCCCATGCCCCAAAACTAACTAGGGCTTGCTGGAGATTCAAGCTGATGTTTGAACTGCAGCCATACACTTCTAGTGTTCTTCACTGGTCTCACAGGCAGAAGTATAACAATCTTTGTCCGATATACATCTTCCTATGGATTCCTGAAGAAGCAGGAATCAAAAAGGACTGTATTTTCCAGTCTGTCTCTTACACAGAAGAGCAGAGGAGGAACAAATTGGTAAATCCTGCCTTCAGGAAATTATTTCTCCAAATAATGAAGTCAACAGACTTTTCTGAAAAAAGCTCTGGAATTCCCTGTGAGCTACTCTTGTACCTTAAAAAGGATAAAAAATTCAGCTTATGGTCAGGCAGCAGAAGTCTCTGGCAGATCTGTGACGAAGAACTCAGATTCTGATTATATTTGTTAGTCCTTCAAGGTCTTTTTTTTTACCAATATGAGCCAGTAGAAAGTAACTGAGCAATCACAGCTGTCACTACGTTATGTGAGGTAGAGTGAGAAATTGAACTGAAAGGATGAGAACTGAGGAAGGCAACATGGTCCCAGGCTGGGACCAATATTCAGTTTGAACTGGGCTTCAGACTGAATATTGTGATTACTTACTAGAAGTAGAGATTTATCTGCTGGGAATGGAAAACTAAGGTGGCCAGAATATGATAATGTGATTTTTCTGTGCAAATAAAACTTAATATGGCATCAGGATCTTCCAATATGAGGCGATCCTCAACATGTGGCTAGGAATATAGGAATTGGGATGCAGACAATAAGACTGTTGTGGTTTAGGAATGGTATTGCACAATTTAGTAATTCTGCTAAAACCACTCCACCACTCACTTTCCCTCCCTACACCCCAACAGAATGCACAGAAGATCATGGCTTGAGATTATGAACAATTTTACTGGAAGGAGAATGAGACAAGAAAATGAGCAGTAACAGCAACAATATTAATGGGAAAAATGTACAAAAAGAGGATGATTTACATGTAAAATGGTCACAAAGTCCAAGACAATGAAACATCTGCCAATGAAACATCTGCTTTTCTCCATCTGGAAACCATGACCTTCTTCCCAGAAGCTGGAGGGCCCCCTAGTCCCACTCCCAGCAATGATGCTAGGTGGCACAGAACAACCTTCTGCTTATGACAGGGCTCCACTCCCTCATGGCTATGGCAAAAATTAACTCTGTCGTGGCTGGGACTAGGACATTATCCACCCTGTATTCTATACCATTGACATTACGTCGGAGTCCTACACCATCCAGCTATATGCATGTACATTTATATAAATACACACCAAGTCAGAGATAATTCTCCCTTTTGTTGCCAGTACAGCTCCTCCTGAGATTTTAATCTTGGCAGTTTGATCCACCCAACCATTGTTGCAACGTTCTTCAGCAGCCCAACTCTTGAGCACATGAGCATCTCATGAGGTACTTTTACAGCCAACTACCCTACCCAATTATATTCTGTGTCACTCTTTCATGTGACACAGACCAAGGATGATTTCATAATTTTATTTGTATTTAAAACATATTCCTTTAGATGTCTTTCTTTTTTCTTCCTTGGTAGTCTCTAATAAGAATTTCTTTTAGTTTCCTTCTCTGCGTATTCCTTTTTGAAAAGCATTATGGGTTACTTTGACATAAATGGGTCAAAAGTTCAATGTTCTTGGTAAATATACCACTTGGTATGTAAAAGTTGCATTGTTTTTAGTGAACCATCCAGAAGTTCATTAAATGCTGGGAAAAACACACTCCTGCACACATTAGAGAAAAAAGAAAAATAATCCACGAATTTGTGCATAATCTTCCTTTATTTCATGAATAGTAGTCTAACTAATCTTCACTAATTAGTATTTTCATCTGTGCCACTTGTTTCATTTGCAGTCTTAGATGTGAATTTATGGAGGTTCTTATAGCTGTTCTTAACATAATCTGTTCCTCTTAATTCTGTTCAACATTTCATTTCTTTACAAGTTACTGGTGATTTCTGAACATGACTTGTCCATATGTTTCTTTCAAATCTCTAGCCTGCACATTAAAATGGAAAGGTGTTAAATTTGGAAGCCAAAGACATAGAACAAACCAACAACCAACAGAGGTCAAACGTTATCAGGCATTCATAACTGCAATTTACAGAAGAGGCTGCTTTTGTGTTTTGTTCTGGTTTTTTTTTCCTAACTATATTTGAAAATCACCATGATTCAGCTCTTCTGGATGATATCAGCTAGACAAAACAAAATTATTTTTATCTGACTATATTCACCTGCAGCGTTATACCTCTTGTTATTCTGTAAACTTGAGATAAACTACCTTTCACAATCCTTCTTGGTCTTGTTTCCAGTCCATAAAGAAATGTTGTATAAAGGATGCTTTAAGAAAAGGTACGTAATGCACAATCTTTAAAGATAACATTTAAATCAGTATCTCTTTGTATTAGTTAAATTATTTTTGTTTCACATTTGCCTCCTTTTAACAGATGAAAGTGGTAGGCTTGTGTTGCCTGCTGGAAATCAATATTAATACAGATGGTAAGTAAATAAGCATCTCATCTTCCCCATGCCAGATGTTCAATAACTGCAGAACTGAATAATGGATAGTAACACATCCTAATAGATTTATTATTCCACATATCTTTTTTACAATGCAAAAAAGGTCATCTGAGACTTTTGTAAGTTTTTTCAGCTCTTGTTATGCACTAACAAGGAGCTGTCTGAAAAGGCTGACATGTGAAAGAAAGGCCACATTACCTGGAAGCAACAACAGAGTATGATGCCATGTGAAATAGAAATTCACTTTGACAATGGCTGGGATACGGTTACTATCATCATTATCACTCAGAATTAAAGTTACACTTACAAAAGGGTATGAGGTGAGTTTGATTTAACAGTAACCAAGCTCGCTTGTTTTGCATGAACTCCAAACCTTTGAAAGAAGAGGAGGGGAAAAACAGTGAGATGGTCACCATATTGTCAGCACACCAGTTAACAGCTTTATTTCCTGAAAAAAAATGCACTGGCATTTTAGTTATCTTTAAAAGGAACAATAACAGCATAATTTTCTTCAGAACACATAAACCACTGTATTGCTCACTATGACTTCAAGGTTAAAACCAAAGTTAAAACAAAAAAACCCATTTTTTGATCCCTTCAGGAACTTCACAGTGAAAACTAAAATAATGCCTGTGAAAAATGGAATCTTAATTCTGAAGGAACTGTAGTGCAATGTTACAATAATCAAAGAGGGGAGGGAGTTTAGTGTGAATGCAGTTAACAGACAGAAAGGCAGTTAAGCTAACCAGCTTTGCCATGGCAAACTAGCTGTCCATCACATTTTGATGATTTTGCACTGCTTTTTGTCCTTGATTTTCCAGTAAAGTAATAAAAATGTTCCTGTTTTTCATCAGTAGAAAACCAGCTATTCAGCATATCCTAGAGTAAGCATTGTGCATATTTTTAAAGATTCCTATTTAGAAACAGTAGACTCTTTGAATTTCTGGTGGAAGGCTAAGAGAGACAAGAAAGTTAAACATGTTTTACTGCAACTGTTATATCAAGTGTTATTATATTTCACCTGGCATCTGTTTGTCTCTTTTGTTTCTCTTTTCCAGTCTCCTTGCCAAGTGACTGCTAATAAATAGATTTAACCTGTGCCATCTGTTGTTTTACTGTAGACCTAGGTGCTGTGGCCTCCTGTTTACTACAGCATTACATTTAATCAAATTTTTTGCCAATGGCATTTAAAATACATGCGCATACAAGTTAACCAGACAGCCACTGTTAAGAAGCAAAGAGAACCTCCTCAAGCATATATTATATATATAATCTTCCATTAACAAGATCCACTTACTTCTGGAGTGTATCTTAGTTGTGTTTGTTTGAAGTTTGCTATTTATTAATGCACTGTACTGGAAAGAGCCGGGGAATCCCCATATGGAATATTGTATAGCTGATTAAGTAACTGAAAAATTGATCATTATGTGTTGGCTCTTTGGGTCTTTTCCATTATTAGATTTCTTTCTTGCCTTGCAGCATTTGTATTTGCAAGGGGCAAAGTACTGCTGTCACTTCAGTTCCTGATAAAACAATTCTGACTTTCACGAGAAGAGGAACTGGTAGCATTGCAGTTTCTTTTGCTGAGCAGGGCAGTAGATTGTAACTCTATAACCTTTCTATCCTCATCATAGAAGCAGAAGCTGATAGAAGTGGTGTGCAAGCACTGAAAATGGATCTATCTTGCTGTCATATACACAGAGATTAGGCACAAATGAGTAAATACTCAAAAACTGTTTTTTTTTTTTTTTTTTACTTTTCCAAAGATTTTTAGAGCTATACCTCTCTGCATCATGAAACACAGCAATGTTCCTGTCTGGTAAAAAGATGAAACACTTCAGATAAACCATTTGGGCAAGGTATTGCCATCATAATGTTAAAAACTTTTTAATAATTTTAGTGTGGTCAATGACTTCAAGTCTGGATGTCTGGGGAGTGCTCAAATAGTTGGGTTCTTTTCCCTTACTTCTGTAAAAGTAAACATGGCCTGGGTTTAAGAAGTTCCAAATATGTGGAGGTATTGTATGAGTGAACTGAAAAAGAGCTGCAAGTACCAAGAGCTATTAAACAGTGAAAATCAAGAGCTGAAGTTGCAGACACTGTTTTCCCCACCTTTTTAATGAAAAGCAGTTGAAGAAGTGATACTTCTTAATTCTTGCTCATTTTAAGTCTCAAAACTGACCATAAAGAGATTTGGCAAAGGATCCTTAAAGCAGGTGGCGAGAATGAGTAATACCCTTATGCAACAGCAGATTTTTCTGTGGTATTTCTGAGCTCATGGAAGCAGAGAGGTTAGCAAATCCTAATCCTAATTAGTAAATAATTAGTTTCTTTATGCAAAATGTAAGTTTATCTTAAAGATTTTGTTGCTCATCAGATGTTCTTCAAAATGATACTTCCAGAGATAATAATAGCAATTCAACGTGTGAGTTGTACTTGCAGCACAAAAAATAAAAATGTAAATTGATACTTTAAGATACCTCAAAAATATATTTACATCATTAAATATTGGTTTAAATAAAAAATTCCACATATTGTCTTTCCTGTTTGTATTTTTTTTTTAACATTACCGTTTCTTAGCATTTAAATTCAATTAGGAGAGACACAAGAACCTCATAAAAACCTCCATTTCTTGTTCTTTTATTCAGTACTTCATCATGAATTATTGAATAGTTAAAGCTGGAAAAGACCTCTAGGATCATTAAGTTCAACTGTCAACTCAGCAACACCACCGTGCTCACTGCTAATCTGTGTCCTCAAATGCAATATCCACACATCTTTTAAACACTTCCAGGTATGGTAACTCAACACTTCCTTGAGCAGTCTGCTCCAGTGCTTGACAACATTTCTCAATATTCATTCTAAACCTCCACTGGTGTGTGGCCTCACCAGAGCCAAGTGCAGGGGGAGAGCCCCTTCTCTGCTCTGGCTGCACTGTTGCTGATACAAGACACTCAATCCTCTCACCCATGTTGTTGACGAAGATACTAAACAGGGTTGGCCCAAGGCTGAGTCTTGGTGAAAACTGGGACTCAGGAAGTAAACTTTTTATTCATTTACTGCTTGATTAATGTATTTTATTAGTAAATGGCAACTTTACAAGGTTCAAAACACAAACTTAAAAGGTGAAGCCTTACAATCTTTAAATTTTAAAAAATATATTTTTAAAAAATATTAATTTTTAAAATTTAATAAATTAAATTATGAATAAAAATATGTAAAATGTTTAGCCAAGAACAATCAAGACTGCATCAAATTAAAAAAAAAAAAAAAAGAAAAAGCCTCTGAAATACAGACCTTTTTTTTGCTGTTTTAATAATGATATGGATAACAATTTTGCTGGTGTTCAAATGCCATGACCATTTTCTCTTTTTTCCTTTATTTTAAATGGAAAAACCCTAATGCCTGTAATGAGACTAACAATATGCAAGGTAACTACAATAGCTATATTGGCTGATGCCCAGGGATTACCTCAAGAACATACAGGAGGAATTAAAGCATAGATGGCAGGATACCTACGAAGACGAACAAAGAACTCATTAACAGAACTTGGACCTAAGGGAAGACTTCAATTCAAGAGAATGAAGAAACTGCCCAAATGTGCAGGAATGAAATTAGGAAAGCCAAAACCCACCTGTTCCTTGGCTTTGGTCTTTACTGGTAGAGCTCATCTTCAGGAATGCCAGGCCCTGAGACCTGTGGGAAAAATGGAAGTGAGGAAGACTTACCTTTGGTGCAGAGGATCATCTTAGGGAGTGTTTGAGTAGAGCAGACACTCAAATCCATGAGGCCTGGTGGGTGGTACCCACAAGTGTGGTGAGAGCTGGCAGATGCCATTATGAGACCACTCTTAATTCCCTTTTGGAGGGTGTGGCAAGCTGGAGAGGTTGCTGGGGACTGGAAAAGAGAAAGTGTCATTCCTGTCTTCAGAAAGGGCAAAATGGAGGACCCAGAGAACTAGAGGACTCTCAGCCTCACCTCAGTCCCTGGAAACCTGGTGGAGGACATAATCCTGGAAATAATTTCTATTTATGTGAAGGACAGGAAGGTGTCTTGTGAAGGGGAATCATGTGTGACCAGCCTGATAACCTTCTAAACCAAAATGACTAGCTCAATGGGCGAGGAAGGAGTAAAGAGGATTAGGGACCAGTCTTCTCAGTGCACCAGCAAAAGGTCAATGGGCAGGTATTTAAATACAGAAAGTTCCTTTTGAGCAAAAGAAAATGCTGCCTTTTTTTTTGTTTTGTTTTTGTTTTTTAGTTTGTTTTTTTTTACAGTAAGGGTGGTCAACACTGGAAGAGGTTTTGAGAAGTGTTGTAGCATTTGCATCCCTGGCCTCATTCAAATCTTAACTGGACACAATTTTTGGGTAATCTGCTCTAGCAGTCCAGCTCTCCCCTTTCAGCAGGGGTTGAGACTGCACAGTCTGCTGAGCTGCCTGACAGCTCCCCAGCTATGCTGTGATTATTAAAGATATATAACATGACCTGCACTAAGACCAATGCAAGAAGAAACAACAGGAAGGTATGGTATTGGAAATGCCTTGTGATATGGAATAGAAACGCCTGTTTGCAGACCAGGTCCTTTGTTGATGGTAACATGTGGCCTCCCTGGGACCACCAGGCTGAAGAACCCAGCACGACTTTCAGAGAGGAACCTGGAGACATTGGAGCACTGGGTAATTATCAGTGGCATGACATTTAACAAGAACATATCCAGATTCTGGGATGCAGTAAAGCTCTCCCCACAAGTATAGGCTGGGAGAGGAGTGTGTGTGGAGCAGCCCTGCCAAAGGGATCTGGGGGTGCTGGCTGGCAGCAGCTCGGGGTGAGCCAGCAGCGTGTGCCCGCGCAGCCAGGAGGGCAGACCCCATCCAGCAGACACAGCAGCACCAGCCAGACAAAAAAAGGATGGAAGGCATGTCCTGTGAGGAGCAGCTGAGGACTCTGAGTTTGGAAAGAAGGCTGAGGGGTGGCCTCATTGATCTGTACAGCTTCCTAATGAGGGGGTGTGGAGAGGGAGAGGCTGACTTCTTCTGCCTGGGATCTGGGACAAGACCCATGAGAAGCCATGTCAGGGTAGGTTCAGGTTCAGAGTAGTTAGTCTGGACATTAGAAAGTGTTTATTTACCAGGAAGGTAGGCAAACATGGAAACAGACTCATAAAGAGATGGTTGACGTCCCAAAACTCTCAGTGTTTAGGAGGCATTTGGGCAATGTCCTTAAAAATGTGTTTTAACTGTTTTAAAATGGTCAGGCAAGGGGACTAGATGGTAGCTGTAGGTCTCTTCCAACATAAATATTCTATTGTATTTTATTGGCAGATTTTGGTTCCTGTAAAATTAGCAAATCATATATTGATATATAAGATATAAGAAAACTGGTGATCTGTGTGTCCAAATTTCAAACTAAAGTGGATTTCCCAGCTCAAGCACGAATCTTGGAAGTTGTGTCAGCAAGACTGGTCTGTTCTTAGTGTGCTCGTTTGCTGTGGCCCCAAGGACCTGTCAAAAAGACACCTACCTTGCAGGAAATTTTTTTTTTTTTTGGAAGACAGAGTCAAACACACTCATATCTAGCTTTGTTTTGATGTCCTTCTCCCATCCTATAATACTCAAATCATGCCACCTGTAGAACAATCTGAAAATAACAATAGCTATAAACTGCTTTCTGGCTTCTAGCTTCAAAATAGCATCACAACAGATGCTATGCAAGGCAAGCTTTTTTCACCAGCTTTGGGGTGGGAATTTCATAATTTCTTGCATACATGCTAAGCTTCTAAAGAAAAGCATTGTTCATGTGGTCACTTAAGTATTTCAGAGCAATAGAGCTCAGTTCAGAAAAGCCAGTACTTAGCCATCAGAAGTGCCCAAACTAGAAATGGCTCCTGAGCTGTTTTCCACCGTACCCTGGCACTATCCAAATAAATTACTTAAATGAAAGCCAGGAAAGCAAGAGAGCCCCATGAAAATGTAGAAGACAAAATTCATTTTGGGTTCCCTTTTCTGAGGATGTGCTCTTTTAAATATTAACAATATTCAGCATTTAAACATGCTACTAAACATGAAGATCTATTTCTGCATGCATTTGAATGCAAACAGATTTGCTGAGCCAAAGACTGCTCCCAAAATATCACTGCCCTCAAAAATATTGGACAGTCCTGTTTGGACAATTTCTATGCCCTCTTGAAGCATCCAGCACAGTGAGGATATAGCATATCTGGCAACTTTGACAGCAAGGTGATTTGTTATGCTCACAAATGTTTATGTGCAAAAGAAGTGGATAGATAAACACTCTGTGATGGGATGTAGATCTGTTGCCCTCCATATGTGTGCTGGATCTGGTACAGCCTGTCTGGAGCTGAACCTGTGGGTGGCTGTCTAATGGGAAAAACTGAGGCAGTCTTATTTGTAGTTCTAATGAGAAATACACCTTTTAGAAGTGCCAAGCCATCTGCTCTAGAGATATTGGCCTGCTACTCAAGGATTTGTTCTGCGCAGGGGTGGAAAGTGGAGTCAGGTGAGAGTGAGCCAGTGAAGGGATATTTCTGAATCTCGGTGAGAAAAAACCAACATAAGAAGGTGTCTGCTTGACTAAGACAGAATAAGAAGAGGATTATAGGTAGTCAGAAGCACCTTACATCCCTTCAGGTGCTGGGCACCCCACGTTTGTGCAGCATCAGGAAGGATCCTGTGGCCTTGCCATGGCTAGAGCAGATCCTATCCATGGGGAGAACCTCTCCTTTTCTGTAGTCACAGTCATGTATAACTTCCTTACCAGTAAACAAATCTGGGATTAATGCTAAAATTATTTAGCTCTATTATGGATTCTGTCTATCATGCTGTTATCAAGCTCTCTCTGTGGGTAAGTGGTTACTGATACGAAAAATTCTTAATTTTTTATTCCAAAGCTATACCACAACAGTGTTAGACACTCTGAAGCACAATGTCATGTCCCAAAGCAGAAAAAGGGGGTGGTTGTTGTTGTTGTAAATAACCAAGATGTAATTGCTAAACACCATCAACAATAAATATGTGGCTTTTCTACTTGAGGTAAACTCTAATTAATTTCCAATAATGATTTATGCTGAAAGACCACTGTGTTGATTTTCAAATTTTCATCTCTCTTACAGGTAATATATTTGGGGTAATATATTATAGCTAAAAGAAATGAAAATCAAGCTGGCTGGGAATTTTGCGCTTGAATTTGTAAGAGTAAAAGAGAATTCTTATTATATTGCAGGAAAAGTTTACATACTATGTAAAAGACATTAATAATTTTTAATTCTGACAGACACACTAATGGTAATGACATGAGAATTTTGTAATTAAATTACAAATCCTGCAGCTAAAGGAGAGGAGTTGTGTTAGTCATCTTCCAAATCAATCTTTTATACAAAAAAATATCTGGGAACAGTAAATGTCAAAATTATATATAGTTAGTTATAGCTGAAATAAAGTGCTGCAACTTTGGATTTCTGAAGGTTCTGAGGTTTTGGT
Organism: Fringilla coelebs; assembly: GCF_963513975.1. Taxonomy (NCBI): domain Eukaryota; kingdom Metazoa; phylum Chordata; class Aves; order Passeriformes; family Fringillidae; genus Fringilla; species Fringilla coelebs. The sequence continues at coordinate 37,273,530 of NC_140031.1, forward strand.
GTTTTCTTTAGGCTGTGAACTGCAATCCTGACAGGCCCAACAGATGCTATACTAAGGGTGATTTGCCAGGACACCATGGGCATGTCCTATGAGTGACGGTAGGGAAGGAGAAGGCTGGCTGCTCTCTATAGACAAAGAAGATAAGGGTCCTTGTGAAGAGTAGGGATGAGAGGAAGAATATAAGTTTCACAGATATGGTCCAGTGAAGTACTGCATGGCCTTGTTTTTCAGCTGCTACACAGGAGCCACTTTAAACTGGCATTAGGCCACTCTTCTGGGCAAAGAAAATTTTCTAGGTCACTCATGCCACAGAGGAGTGGTTAGGATAGTTCACTAGAATAATACTAGATTTCCTGTCAGGTTTTTGGGCAAGAAATACATGATCTGTGGCGGAACTGTCACATCAGAATTTTTCTTGCCTCTCTGCAGTGATTGAAGTACAAGGACCATGCTATGCAAGCAAAATCACTTTATTACACTAATCACTAGTATTTATAGTTCTCTAACTTCTGTACAAAATTTTCCACTTGGATCCCTTTGCCCCTGTTCCCTTAGCAAGACAGCCCTTTTGGTTATCAAGTTGCTGTGACATTCTTTTGTGCCATCCTTCTTACATCTTCTCTTGTCAGAGCAGTCAGAGTGACCAGACATGATGTCTTCATTTCTTGTTCTCGCCTTGAGTTTATCTCTCCCACGGCTTCCACTTTACCAGGCTCAGGAAGTCTGCAGCACTACCCAGCTCAGCCTCTGTAGCTGTCTGATCTCCCACACTCCTCTTAGTTCTTAGTGGTTCAGTTCTGTGAAAGAATACATTCCCTTCTTGCACAAGTAAAATTGTAATATTTGTAATAGTTCAAAGAAACATGATGACATGTTTCTCCCTTCTTCTTTCTCCCTTCACACACTCCTTCTGTGAGCATGCCCCCCTCCCTGGGGTAAAGAGTGGGCTCTCACTCTTGAACGGTCTCCCAGTCTCCACTTAGTTGCTGTGATTGTGCTGGTGTTCATCTTCCATCCTACTCTGTTTCCTCTTCTCCCATGACAGGCTGTAACTCAGAGGTGAGCTCTTGCTCTTTGGCATCCCCCCCTGCATCCTGCTCTCCTGTTACCACGAGCTGCTGCTGCTGATGACCCTGATTGCCACAGGCTTGTGCGATGTCTGCCCTCCCTTGTCTCACCCCAGAAGAAATGGCCCAGTGGGATTAGAGGTTGTCACTGAGGACACCTCTCCAGCTTTCTCTCCTTGTGATGCCTTCTGTAGTGTCACTCTGGATCATTTTTATAAAGAATCACGTGGTATCTCCTCATAGTTATTATCTTAAAAGGCTCAGTCCCAGGCATCTTTAAAGCCACTATCAGTTATTCCCATACTTAACCGAAAGAGCCACAAGGGGATACCAGTGTCTTTGATTATCAGCAAAAGCCTTCCCAGGCTCTTTGGAGAAGAAAGGGTCTGAGCTCCCAAAGGTTGCTGAGCTATGCCATATAACCTCCTTTGTAAAAATTGGCTTTGAGGTCAGAGACAGAAAGAGAAAACATGGAGAAATGTATACCCTAGAAACTCTTTCAAGAGCCAGCTGGTAACATTTGTTGAGTTGTGCTTCATTGCACTTGGTTGCCATTGTATCATTACCATTTCTTTTTGCCCCAGTGAAATAAGGCAGGCTGCATACAAAGCTGCTTTGCTAGAATTAATCTCCCTCATTTTTCCTGTGCTACAGTCCTGCTACAGATTGTACAGAGGAACTATATGGTTACCATAACATAAGAGAAGTTTAAAATATTGAGACTTAGTAAACTTACATAGTCTTTGAAAATGCTCTTTGCTAGAATTTTCAGAACTTTCCTAAATACTGTGACCTATTCAACAAGAATCCCACTTAAAAGATAGCCAGCAGTGATTCAGAAAAAAAATCAGCAAGATGCAAACTCCCTATTCCAAAATTATTAATTAATCAATTAATTAATTCACTGCTGGAGCACTAAAAGGCTCTTTCAAAAGCTGTTATAGCTCTTATCCAAACTCAATATGATTTGAAAAATCATGAAGTTCTGCTTTCGTTTTACCAGAAGAGTAATTTAGTAAGCCTTAAATGATTTCAGTGAGCCCTGAAAAACAGCCTTCTGCTAAAAATTTTAAACATTTTAAAAGAAAATACTTTTCTTCTCTTCCTTTTTCACAATTTCATAAAATCCAGGACTTGACTTGAATGTGTTAGAAGTCTAAACAGTTATTAAGTGGTTTGTCATTGCAGTTTACTTATATAACTTCTATGTCTACAAGAAACATGAAACAAATCTAGACTTCATAATATGGAAACAGGAACATTATGCCTCCTGGCAACAGTGCATGAAGATTATAAGAACATGCTGCCAATGTACAATTACCTCTGCAGGTAATTTTTGTCTTCCACTATAAATAAGAGAGATTAAGAGTTTATGAATGATTGCACCTTCAGATCACATGCACCTTCTGTGATTACAATGTGCAATAAAAAATTTAGATTAATTCACACTTGGGTGAACATACTGTATATAGGTAATTACTAAGGTATTTACTTAAAAATCACTGATTGCCTTCAACACATTTCTATTTTTAATAGAAGCCTGACTGTCAGGCCAATCAATACTAATCAATTATCAATACCTTGAGAGTGTGAGAAATCTCTTGGCTCTTGGCTTTTGCTAGTGTATGCCACACTCAGCCTGGCTTGAAACACCAATTATGTACATAAGTACAGACAAACTGATGCTGATACACCATGTTCCTGGGGACCATTTGTTCAGGTCAGTAGCAGTTTCCAAAGCATTGTTTCCTCCTCTTCAAGCCCTGATATCATTACATTCTAATGCCAGGTGGTCAAACACCTAACAGACCTTCTACCCACATGCTAGCTTTTTTATTTTAATCTTTTCAGTGGTCATGCCAGAACCCTTGGTTCAAATAAATTAATTTCCTTTATGAGCAGACCAGCACCTTCAGTCTGGGAAGCATCAGCATCAGGTTACAAAAGTCACCCCACCAGCAGTTTGGTTAAATTTCATTAAGCCTGGATCTCACATTTCTGGTCTTGATTTCCTCAGACTCACTTTCAGTTGGATGGACACATAGTAAGGTTAAACATTATGCAGCTACTAGATTTGCATTAAGCTGAAGTTGCAAAACACAATTTTGTAGTAAATATAGTGCTCAGAAAAGTAACATGAGGGTTTTGATTGTAGTCTAGATGAAAAAGATGAAAACTAATCCATTACTGAAGATAAGGAGTATTGGCCAAAGCAAGGCAAGATGAACAATTGTATAAGAGCATGTTATAATCCCTGATATACACTAAAGTGCACTTCAGAAAACATAGAGAGCATGTAATTACAGAGATATGAGCTTTTTCCTTCTCTCTGCCTCATCTAGAAAACAAATTGGTATACATTTTGTTTGAGAGGTTTACCTTATTTCACCCAGTCCAACTTTTGTTTTTTTTAAACTTTAAAACAAAATACAGAGACAGGTTAGTTCCATCTGTTAAAGTTGAACAAGTTCTGATATATGGGTCAGCTTGGAAGCTGAAACAGCTAATGGTCAAAAGAAAGGTACAATCCCAAAGAGCTACAGTGTGGCAACCTCACAGTATGTTTGTCTCGGAGAACAAGCATTTGATCATCTGTGACTGACACAATCCTTTCAAACAAAAGGTTTTTTGAGCACAATACACAACCTTTGCCTTCAGGAAACTTGGGAGCTGAAGACCTGGAACAAACTCTCTTTTGTATCAATTTCTTTTGTTTCATGGCAAGTACTTCTTAATACAGCAAAATTTATAACGTGCCTTTGCCTTGCCCATTTGCATTCTATTTCTGTCAATGCCTGTCACCTATATGGATTGCACAATTAATAGCTTAGAATCCCAGAGTGCTCAATATTAATTGGGCACTTAAATTATTTTTTAAAACAGCTTTTGTGATCTGGAGGGCAAGTTTTTCTGTCATCTGCTCAATATTTATTTTAAGCATTTTAAACCACCTCAGAAATATTCAGTGCATGAAAACCTTTTTATGTTTGAATGTATTAAATTTTCAAGTCCAAATTAAAGATATAAATTGCATTTACATAGTTCATTCTCCACAAAGGGGAATTTGTTTTGCATGCGTAGCTTTTAATATATGCAAATGAAGATGAAAATACAACACATGTTGCTAACTTGGACAAAGCAGAGTTTTTAGACCATTTCAACCCCAGGCTGATGATCTTTCTGTCAGTAGCTGTGTTTCACAAATATGCAGCATGTACACATGCTCTCAAATAAAAATGGTTGTACAAAGTAAACTCAAACAGACCTCACTTTGGCTCTTAGGAATGGAATAATGCTTCAAAAACTATTATTAGGATTTTGGTTTTTAGCATAAATTGGAAAAGGCAACTGGGGATAAGCAACGTAACTGAACAGAAGGTTAGGCACTAACTGCCTTTCCTTGTCAGTTTGAAACATCTGCAAGAAAAACAAAACCAAGATCAGATACTAATTGGTATTAGGCTTTGATTTAAGAAACACTAAACATTTCCTAGAGTTAATCAAAGCACTTAACCATTTTGCCATGTTTTAAATTGGTAGAATTTATATAAATCCATCTGTCATTTTGAAGTCACGAATCCCACTATAATTTTGAAAGTATGAAGTGACTTGTACATTTTGAATAGTTGATGTTGGCAATTTGTTTTGCAAAATAGAAAAACCTTTAAAAAAACCCCTTAATATCCTACTGCTCAGTTTTAGTAAAACCTGCCTTGTATCATACTAGCAACAAATAGTGTTAATAAGTATAAAGTATGGACGCTTGATAAGGTGTTTGATGGCCCAATCTTAAGTGATTTGTGTTCATTTAGATGTACTTAAGAAATCAGACTCCCATTTTTTTCTCTTGTCAGAAAGTGCTAGTTTTTAGGTCAATGGAAACATTGAAATTATCCTCTTTCTTTTGTGTTTAATATGTTTTTTCATTGATTAAGAAAAGAAATCAAATCAGAACCTGCCTACCTGGCAGTCACATAAATTAATTGATGCCTAGGCATTATTTGAGTGAATTTGAAAGCGATATTTAAGCCAGCTCATATTTTTTTTAAGTTTGTTGTCTCTGTCTCTTTCAGCACAATATATGTACATAAATTCAATTATTTGAAGAGAGAATTATGCCACTTTTACCAATTTATGTCCTATTAACTCACACAGAAACATAAATAAAACTTAAGATGAATGTGGACAAAAGTTCTCGAACTGTAACTATTAGTAGTATTATTATTTGTTACCTGAGCACATATTTCTAGAGCCTGAATACTCCTGCATTGCCTTGCTTCAGTGGCAGGTCAGCTTTCATTTATTAGGGCCATCTCATAATATGCAGTTTCAGCTTTCATTCCAAAAACTCCCTAAATGATCATGTTTCACTAAAATTAGTGCAAATTCATACCAAATATATTAAAAAAACCCAAATTAGACCAACAGTATGGTGAGGATTCAAGCTGGTACTTTGGCACAAAATTTTGTATTCTTGAATGCCCTTACACAATACCTCAATGGTCCACGTTACTGGGGCCCTTCTTGCAAGGATGCTTACCCATTGGTCCTCATGTGAAACAGCTCTCTTGTTTAAACACATTTCCACCCACGCCTGTGTAGGACCTCCAGTCAGCAACTACGCTCTCTTCTGGGTTTTGTCTTGTTTGGAAAACAGCCGTGGGGATTACACTGATAAAGTGTGCAGACATTGGCAGCTTGGGGTGATCTCAGAAAAGATACAGACTTACTGCCTGTTAGGGACTGCTCAGCAACGTCTGTCTTATGTCAGAGCCTACCTCCTCCAGGGAATGATATGGTTCTTTCTGAATCTGTAGGAGCTATTATCAGCAGAAAGCACACTTCAGTTTAATTTTTTTGAGCTGACTGGATGCAGGTTTATTCACTGTTCTCCAATCCCTCACCTTTGGTGGAACTGTTGGTAGCTCTGAGTATGACATGGGTTTTATTGTTCATGGGCTAGGTCTTGTGACTACTGCAGGACTTGTGCCATACTTCTAGAGGGACCAAAGCAGTTTGTACTGCAATCCCCTTAGTCACAGAACACATGATGGTGTCTCCCTTTTCAGCTATGGAAAATCAGTCAAAGAAATTTGCAGTGGGGATAAAGCAAAAAAACAAGAGTACTGAGTCTGGTTGGGATATAATTAATGGCCTTGTAGCAGCTTGCACAGTGCTGTGTTCTAGATTTGTGGCCAATACAATACTGATAACACAGCTGTATTGGTGAACAGCTTTTCCCAGCATCCAGGGCTTCTCTGTTTCTCCCTCTGCCATCCCAGTGAGGGGACTGGGGGTGGGCAGGATGTTGAGGTGGGACACAACAAGGCAGATGAGCTGGGTTACCAAGAAGATATTCCACACTGTGTCATGACACAGGCAGCAATGAAACAAAGAGGAGAGGGTTTTGAGACCTTGGCCATGTTTTGCTTCAGTCTGCCTGCAAGGGGCGGTGAGTGGTTTTGCACCACTTGTTTTGCTTCAATGTATTCCTTTCTTCTCCCGCTCCTTCTCTTACTGACTAATTTTTACCTGGATCTGAAAGGTTTTTTGCCAATTCACTTCCTTCGCTCCTCCCCCATTCCACTGGGGGAATGTTTGAAGGGTTGAAGTTTCTGCTAGCTTTTCTGCTACTGTTCAGACAGAGACAAGTGGACTTGGAAAGTACTTCTAGGTCAGAATATGTGAAGAGTTGTGAGCACATTGTGCTGAAGTCTGGCTCTGAGGAAAGTGCAGCATGAGGCTAACACACAGTGTGACAGGCTCTCATCAGAAAGAGGCGTAAGGTCTCTTTACAGCTGCCTGAAAGGAGGGTGCAGGCAGGTCAAGGCTGGTCTCTCCTCCCAGGGAATCACTTACAGGACAAGAGGACACAGTCTTAAGCTGCATCAGGAGACCTTTAGGTTGGACATTACGAAAAAGCTCTTCACAGAGAGGGTGACTGGGCATTGGAATGGGCAGCCTAGGGAGGCGGTGGAGTCACCATCCCTGGAGGTGTTTAAGGAAAGACTGGATGTGGCACTTAGTGCTACAGTCTAGGAGACAAGGTGGTGTTGGTTCATTGGACACAGTGATTTTCCAGCCTAGTTCTGTGATTCTGTCTTCCTCCTTCACTCTTGTGTTGAAGGACTGTTTGACTGAGACTGGAGCTATTCAAGCCCTTATTTAACAAGCTGTAACTAACAAGCACATCTTTTACATTTTTAGAGCTTAAAAACAGCCCATTGGATAAAAGATGGTTACCAACAAAATCATGCTTTTGTTCAAGTTGGGCTGTCCCTCAAACTGCACAGAAAACACAGGCTGTGCTCTGAATACCATTTGGTTCTCTGATCCCCATGTCCTGCTGATGCACTTGCTCTCTTTGTGCTGTAATATCAGATGGCTCCCACTCCCAACAAAACTGCTGGCAGTCAGCCATTTGGAATAGACAGCCACAGCATGCAGAGAGAGTCTTGCTCAGCTTAATAAATGGATTTTACTGGACAAAGAGTCATCAAAAACTGGAATTTTCCTGGGAAGTGGAATATTTGAAAGTGGTAATTTCCTCCCTTTTTTTCCTTTTATTTTTGCAAGGTACTGTTTGTTTAATAATCTATTTCTCAGTCCCTCCACGGTTTGCATGTTCACTAAATAGAGCTGCACCTGCACCATGACTGTTATAAAATACTTATATTTCAGAGAGAATGATCCCCCTGTTTGGTAATGTATGTACAAAGGATAAGATTTCAGTCTTACAGTTCTCATAAGAGGGAATGAACAATGTCAGTGTTCATCCAGTGTACTGGATGCAGCTTAGAGTAGTATTTGAAAGAGAAAAAAATCAGGGAGTGTATAAACGCTGGATGCTCAGGAAATACTTGGAGATTTGCTCTTTGTTCTGTTTGATTTACATCCTGCAGCAAAGTTGCAGGAGCACAAGTACCAAAAGCAAGTAAATTCTCCAGGGAAAACTCAGTTCAGCAGATGGGCTGCAGAAATTATTGCCCTGGAAACCTCAGCAACAGATATTAGGGGATAGTTTGTATTAGGATGAAGCAAATATATTTGAGTGCAAAAGTGTGAATTTCCTGAACATAACCACTAAGTTCAGTTTAGCAAACATGGTCATTTCTTTTATTTGCCATATCCAGGGCCGACATTTCTCATCAACTGCTTTCTATTCCAGATATGTTAAATCATTCAAAGTAAAGAAATATGACCATGAAATAAATTATTCCAGCTGGATTTTCCAAGTCTCTCAGACTTCAAAAAGGACTTTTGTTTTTGGGGTCTCTGGACCCTATTACTAATATTTTCAGCAGCAATATTTATTTTCAAATAAAGGATTTAAACTTAAAGAAAAGAAAACATTTTCCTCCCCCTACATTTCATTTTCGTTTTTGTTTGGGGGATTTTTTCCAGCCATATCTTTTTTTTTGTCAGTGGATCAGCTTTCATTTGGAAGATCCCAGTTAAACTTTTGGAGCTTAAATAAGGAAATAGAAATGCCAAGTCACTTGAAGCTACATCTAAAAAAATACTGAAAGGAGACGAGCCTTAGAAAGTAACATACATTGCATTGGTATACTACAGATATAGTGAGAAAGGCCTAATCAAAGGATTTTTGCTGCAATAGTATCGTTCAAACAAATAACAAGCTTTTTTTTCGTATAAATGCTTTTCCTTACCCTGCAACTGTTATATAATAAACCTTATCCAAAAACCTCAGCTCTCCATCAGACCCAGGTAGATGCCTTCTCCCCTTGAATCCCACAGATGAACCTCTTCAGACTTCTTTAGGTGCTGTTCAGGGACTGTGGACAGCCACATCTGCATTTTCTGTTCCAGTCATAGTACTGCACCCAAAGTAGGAAGAGTTGCTTGCACTGTTTTCAGTTTTAAAGTATGTTAACGTAGCCCTGCATGTGGGAGAAAATAACACACCACACTATTACTAACATTTTCAGGGCATTCTCAGGCCTCTGGTCATGGGGGTTTTTTAAGTGCTTTAAGTTCCTGAAATGTAGGTTGTTATAGAAATGCCAACAATTATTGATCCATCTCAAATTGTGATTTGTGAAATGTAAAACCCAAGGACACCTTATTGTAGTAGAGGGACAAGTCTCCCATTTTACAGCTTTTACAGAAAAAATTGTCTCCAGTCCCAATGTAGAATATGCTGTACATTGGCATTTAAAAGGGCAGTACTTAGAAAACAAAGCAACAATATTAAAGCGAGGTCCATTTAAATTCAAGATAAAAGGAAATAACTTTTAAGCAATCAAAAAGATAAAGCCTTTAGGCAGGTCTCTGATTATATATACTTGAAAAATCACTGCTCTGATGCACATAAAAATAAAATTAATGCATTCCTTAACAGCCTCCAAGTGCCCTCCACATGCCTACATACACAAAGAGCTGACTTAGAAAAAGCATTAGTAAAGAAGATCATTAATTCACTGAATTATAGGAAAACAGCTGGATTGGATGTTTTTCCATATAAATTCTATAAAATATTTAAAGAAACTCTGAGTTCCATTTACTGTGCAACATTCACCATGGTCCTGAACATGGTGACAAGCCAAGACATTTGGCATGATCCTCATTGAGACTGTACATATCCAACATCCTGTCATCTATCTGCAAAGGCATTTCCGGAGGACTTAAATCTGTATTTCCACATTACTGAAAACCACAAGTAGATAAACTTTTGTAACAGACTTTATTTGTTTAATAATGAACATGTTTTCCTGTGTTAATCAAAGTGAGTAACAAGAATCATTAGTCATGAAGTCTATAAAGTATTTGGTTACAAAGTCTTAACTTTGAAACAGCAGTAAATGGGTTCTGCATCCATGTTAGCAAATTGCACTGGATTTTTCAAATGAGCCTTTTTTCCTTAGTATTTAGAGCCTGGAATTATTCAAAGCATCCTTTTCCTCTCATAAAATGCAAATTTCTCAAACAAAAAAAAAAGTTTTTAAGGAAACAATAATTTCAACTGTTGCAGTGTGTTGCAATTTCCTGTTTTAGGCTTCCCAGTCCTTTTCCAGGTAGCAATAGCTTCTCACTTCCCTTCCCCTTGCCTCTTCCTAAGTGATGTCCATCAAGCTTAACATTCCAGCAAGGGTGGTGTGTGATTGGCAGAAGTTCAATAGAAGCTTCTCAGCCCTGGGCCATTGGGCTGTCCAAGTGTCATTGTCCCCTGAGACTCGCCCCCTCCCACCTGGTTGGTGGCTCACCTATCCTCTCCCTTCCCCCTCCCCCTGGGCTTAAAAGGACCTGGAGACCATGTGGCCGGATTCTACTGTGGCTGTTACCAGATTCAGAGATCTGAGACCCTGGAATAAAGCTCTGGATTAAAACCCTACGGTAGAATCCTCTCCTTTCTTCTTTACCTAGCCTAAGGACTTTCACCAGAGGTAAACCTGAGTTCCTACCAGCCTGGACTTGTCCCAAGTGCCCAGCTGCAACATCCAGCCAGCCAGAGGGATCTCTGTGGTGAAATACCACAGCTGCTGCCTCTGGTCAAGCAGCAAGGGCCAGACGGGCCCAGGCACGTTCCATCCGGTAATATTGGGATATTATTCCAATACTATGCAAATTCTTGAACTCAAAAAATGTTTGAAAAAGTTTCAGACCTACCAGAAAAGTCTCTTCAAGATGCAAAATTGAGTCTTTTTCTTGAGTGTGCAAAATACTACTTATAGTGATAATTTTAATAGATTGTTGGAAGTATGCCAAAGAAATACTTTAATGGACCTTAATCAATAGGTCCCCAAGTTGAAGGGCAGGGCATTGAGACTGAACCCTTTCACCGTATTTCCCAGTTAATAGTTTAGAAAGATACTCCTGTTACTCTGAGACAAGCAGCTCCTTCTGGCCTTTGTACTTAGCAGATCTATGGAGTGCTCATAGCAAAGAACTGAAGGTTTTCATCCACTTTGTGTAGGCCAGAACCGGCCCAATATTTTCTTAATCTGGATCATCTGCTATCCTTTTGTCATTTTTTTTCTTCACAGGGAAATATACCATAGAAAGATGTTTAATGCATAGGGAAAAAATCCGTCCCTGTAATTGTGGCTTGCATTTGCATGTTTTCCTGGGCTTTTGAATTATTTAATGTCCTAATATGGTCTTCTCTGATTTTTATTTCTGCTTCATCATCCTGGTCCTATAAATTTAATGCTTCTACTCAATTCTGCAACCTTTCTTTCACTCCATCCACTTCATTTCTTCCTTTGATCCCTTTCTTTCTAATCTCGGCCCAAATGACAGCAGACTGTTCAGTTTCTTTGGCAAGAAGAATTAATAATGGAAGAAAGAACAAATTGCAGTAAGATAAATGAATCAATCTGTAGAAATTATACCTACTTGCATTCTCATATTAGAAGGAAGAGGGGACATGTGGTTTTAGGCCCAGCTGAAAATTAAGAACCACACAGACTCTTGGTCAACCACCACTCTCTCCTCACTCTCCCCCTGTAAAATGGAGCAGAGAATCAAGGTAAGCTTTGTAGGTTGAGATAAGAACAGTTAAATAATAGAAAACAAAATTTAATAAATTGAAAATGAAATGCAGTAATAATAGTTAATAGTAATAGTAGTAAAAAGGAAAAAAAAAGATGTGATGCACAATGCGATTGCTCACTGACCATGGAAGGATGCCAGACCCTGTTCCCACACCCAGATCAGTGGCTCTTCTTGGTAACTCCTCCCAATTTACACACTGAGCATGATGTTCTATGGTGTGGAATATCCCTTTTGCCAGTTTAAGTCACCTGTTCCAGCTGTGCTCGCTCCCAGTTTCTTTTGTGCTCCTACTCACTATCAGAACATGAGACACTGAGTAAGTCCTTGAATCAGGATGAACACAACTTAGTAGAAAACCAAAACATCAGTGTGTTATCCACACCATTCTCATCCTGAATCCAAAACACAGCATTGTACCAGCTGCTGAGAAGAAATTAACTGTATGCCAGCTGAAACCAAAACAGAAAAGTATTTCTTTTTAAAGGATGATAAAACCCATCAATCCATGAACTGCACTGCCACTGAGGGTAGTAACAAGCATTCAGCCCCTCAGGGTTCCAATTTGGCAGGGACGCTTGAGAGTCACTTATGATTGCTATGTAATCAACTCCTCAGTATAATTTTACATTACTATAACTCCCAGTAACGATTTTTCTCTTTCAATAAATCATAATTTTACGCTTTGAAAAAATTCCATTTGAAAATCCTTAAATAGGCATCTCTTTACTTTAGTTTTAAAAGCTTCATTGTTCTTAAAGTTTCTTCAGGGAAAAAGAGGCAAAACCCATGGGTTTTATTCATTAATTCAGATGTAAATCATATAAAAGAACATGTTAGTTGCTTAGTCCTGTATAAACACATATTTACTGTGGATATTTTTGATCTCACTTCAGAGTGACCTTGAAAAGACTGTGTCAAACATCTAAGCCTACGCAGTATCTGTTACATGCAAACTCCTCCCCATCAGTTTCCCCTGACAGTGGCATCTCAAGAACTCACATACATTATGTTTTTTCCATTCATGTGCTTCAGGTTATAAAATGACAGATAACTTAATCAACGTTTTACACATACAGATCTATTAATTCATAATTTTGCAATAACACATCACACCTCAGCTACTGTCAAACTCAAAAGTTCTCTGAAATTATTGCGACTTCCTCTGACTCTGCTTGCATTTGAAACAGGCCCCACACTACTGTGACTCTCTCACAGAGCAGTAGGTAGGAAAACTTCCTAATTGTTGGCATGGCCTCCTCCCCCTTTTATGGTCAGATATTAGTTACATGGACATTTAATTACATATATGTACAGCTGTTCCCTATTCAAAAATAGACTAGAAAAACAGGAGAAGGATGAAATCCACCAGTGAGTGACGGATACCAAGAGCCTAGGAATGACTGTGACTGGATGGTCCTAATATGCTTAATTGTCAGAAAGGCTGAACTGTTCAACAGGTTTATGAGAAGGGGCTAGAAAATAGAATGTGGTGTATCCAATGGGCTCAGAAAAGTATTTTTAAAAGTGGAGAACTACACAAACAGCACACAGCTGAGTCAGTAGGACATGAGTGGAGCAAAGCCAGCTTAAAACCAGCTAAAAGAAGCAAGGAAGCAATAGTTTAAAAAAGAGGAAATTTTAGAAGGTGGCAGAAGTTTCTAAAGTAGATGAAATTCCCATTATTCTCAGAGAATGAAGAGGTTAGAGATGAGTTTTCAATCAGCCAGAGATGATGAGGTGACAAAAGAGCAAATATGCCTCTTTGAAAGTCTACACAAAATTTGGAGGGTTGGAATATTCCATTTTCACATTGAAGCTTAGAGTTTTCCAGAGATGGATGTTTTAAGTAATAGGTCTCTTTGGGCTCAAGAATGATTACTGCAGAAAACTCACTTGATGAAAAGTGAGTGCACTTACTATTCTATCATCTTCTCTCAAATCTTGTGCTTGTCACTTCTCTGATGCTTTGCAAACCTGAGCTCAGAAAACTTACAATTGAAAACCAGGAAGCTAAAAGTGAGATCAGTCATTCCCACAAAGTGTTGGCCCATAGATGCAAGCCAGTTTCAAGCCTTTCTTTCTAGAGTGTTTCTCATCACAGTAAATACACTCTAGCTGTGTGAAGAGATGTTGTGGTAGACAAAACAAACAGACAAATAGAAAAACACCCATCCAGAGAGTAAAGAAGTTGACAAAGTAAAAATTAATTCCAGCTCTGAAAAACATTTCCAGTCACCCCTCTGTGTTTAATTATTTAAAATTTAAAATTTTTTGGAAACCAGGTGACACAAGAACTGCAGAAAATATCAGATAACAAAATTAAATATATACATTCACAACGAGATTCACAAATGAGAGATGGAGGAGTCAAATTTTCAACATTGATGGGAGTTATTCCACATTTTTCTGGACATGCACATTGTCAAAATGTTGTCTGAAAGCTAATTTTAAATTTAAGCCTTTGCCACTATCTGTGTCAGAAAAAATACAGCTTTAAACAAATTGATTGAAAGCAGCAATGAACCTATCACATGTCAGTTGTGTAACACATAATAATTTTGGCATGTTGGGAAGTACCAACACAGAACACTAACAAAAATGAGTGATGGTGTCAGCCATCATATGGAAAACCCAAGTGTGTTCTGAAAAATCTGTCTCAGAAAATAATAGTTGCATGGAAAATGTAGAGAGGTTTTAACTTCCTACTAGTTTGAATTTTGTATTTCAGGCCCACTTTCCAGGGTTTCTTAACTGCTGTCATCTTTTTCCTTTGGGCTGGTGAGAAATTTTAGGTATTTCTGAGTATTTCCAGAGGACACAGTACTGAAATCCTATTGGAGTATGACAGTCCTCAGCTCATGAGCAGTGTTTAGGTTCTTGTTTTGCAAAAACAGCTTTGAAATTGGGTGCTCCTCAAGAGGTCAAAGCCCTCCCTCCCATCCCACCCACACCATGTGTCCCACCACTTCTTTCCCCTCACCCCTTCCTCCTTGTGGCACCCCTTGCCCTCCCTCTTGTCCCCCAGAGGGAAAGCGGTCAACTGGGAGGCAGCAACACACTCTGGCCTCTGAAAAGAGAGACAAGGAAATACAGGGAACCACAGAGGTGAGAACAGAAAAGAAACAGAAAAGCATCAGAGGGAGAATGGAGAGAGGAGCAGGGAAGTCCCCATTCCATGGATGCTGGTGAGATGAGTGAGCCCACTGACCTTTGGAAAGCTCCTTCACAAAAGGGTCAGAGCAGACATGAAGGACAGAAAAGAGGTTTGAAAACCTTGAAAAGATTTAAGATGCAGACTTAAAGAAACATCTGCCAAAACCACAAACACTAAAGCAGGAGGAGGCGTCCATGCCTTCTCTGCTTGGAGATGCACATTCTTTCCTGCCTCCCCAGCTTCCTGCTCCTCAGGAGAAGATTGATGCTCAGAAATTTTCACAACATATGCTACAACATATGTCAGTATGTCACCAATGCCATATGGATCATTACAGTCTCACAGTGTAAACAGCATGGAGAGGATTTTTCAGATCTGAGTAGTAAATGATGACTAGAAATGGCTTAAAAACATACATATGATGAGCTGGTGGTTAGGATCCTTCAGTGTGAAGATTTCAAACTTCTTTTCAATTGTAGCATTCACCTATTGAGAGCATATAATTACAATAAACTCCATGGCATAAAACTTTACATTTCTTCCACAAATCCTGTAAATTGCTGCTTTGTCCTTGACTTGAGCTGAAATCCAGAGGAATAGGCAGTACTCTCTACCTAGAGTAGTAGGCATACTTCAGGATACTTCAGGATACTTTATTCCTGATGGATGAGCCGTACAAAACTGTCACATGGACTTCTCAACCCAGAGAATGTTTCTCATTCAATCCTGCATGCCCCATGCCATCATTGCTGGTTGTTTGCTGTTTTCTAAAATAATTTTCTTTCCTGACATATGTTTGTGGAAGAATCATAGGATTCCAATGCTCTAGCAGACTGAAGCAAATTTAAAGCCATTTTTAGGCAGAAAAATGATGATGAGGAAGGTACATTTGGAAAAAAAACCCCTCTGCTGATGACGGAGAGCACCACAGCTCACAAGCCTAAACCCCATGGAAAGTCTTCTGACAAGCTTCCCCAGGGAACACTGTTGGTGCACAGTTTGGGAGGGGTGCAAATCCCATTTCAGCATCAGATGTACAAGACTCTGGATTCTGACCTCTCTGGCCATTCTGGCCAGGCTGCATAGTTCTTGATGATGAGCATGTAAAAGTCTCCTGTAAGTTAGACATGCTTGAAAACTGTCCCCAAACTCTCCTAACATGTTCACAGCAGCATGGCAGCTCTGAGCTTGGTCACTTCTATTGTGGTTGCACCCCAACTTCTTGGGAGTGGAACCACAGGGCAGCCCTGGTGCCAGCATGACTGAAATGCCTAGGCAGGAGTGTTGGAGTGGGTGATCTTCAGAGGTCCCTCCCAGTCCTAACAATTCTGTGATCTTGTGAGATCTGTAGAAATGCGTACAGGTATAGAAACAAAGCCTGCCTCTGCAGATGTCTGTTTCCTTTAGACTTTACCAGGCAGGTTTTAGCTATTCAAGAGCACATTGCAGCTCAAGTATCTGAAATGAAAAAAAAAAAGAACTTTATCCTTAAAGGCTCTTAAGAGTTTACGTGAAAAAAAATAGCATAGATTATGATCACACTAATTAGAAGGAGCAGGCTGTTTAATGTAGCCCCTTTTTTGTTAAATAATATTATTAAACTGTCTTGTTCTATATTTCTAGTGAGACAGAAGGATAGCATAAAGTGTAATATTTACATTAGTTTTGTTTTTGGTATTTCTAACTCTTTATTAATAGACAGCACTTGGAATTTGTTTACTGTTTTCTTTTTCATGTCCAGTCTGCTGGGGCATTCAGAACAATTTCCCAACCTGAATATTTTCCATAGCTGCCCATAGTCTGTGGATGTATTTTCATGTACAAAATATGTGGACTTCAGTGGTGGGTCCATTTTGGAGCTTGCTGTGTCTGACATGTGGACAGCCCTTGTCTTTTCTCACAAAGGTCAAACATGCAGTCCCTCACTACCAAAACCTTGCCACATAAAAAAGAATATACCACTTCCTTTGTGCTTGTGTGCTGAAGTGCTCCAACAAGAGCAGCTCTGTAACTTCTGACATTGATTTTAGAAGAGCTCTAATGGCAGCACCTATATTGGTTTACAGTGGAGATCTAGCACAGAGCCATCTACATCCCATTGGCCAGTCCTAGAACCAATGTAGCACAGAACTAAACAAGATAGTGCAAAATCATTCTTTCACTTTTGATCATTATCAAGCTGACAAGTTATAAATTCAGCAAACAAAACCTCAAAACAAAATTGCCTCCATCTTCTCCCTTTACAAACGCTTATGAAAAGTTTGCCTTCATTGACAGTCTTTAGGCCCCACAGATGCTGCCAGCAGCACCATGGGAGACATATGTACTCAGTCCTGGTCTACCTAGACTTGTGGTGAAGTCACCAGGGCTAAGATTGGTTAAAACAAAATACTTACCCTGTATAATCTTGCTAATTCTACAGCTATGTGTGAGTCTCTTCAAAAATCATATGTATATAAAACTCAAGTTTCAAACCACTGAGAGGCAGTGTTTTCTGTGGTGTGAAGAAAGCCCCATGAGCCCATCTCTGATAATAAAAGAGACCTTTGTATCTAATGCATTGCCAGCAATGGATCTGACTGATATAGACCTAGCAGCAGGCCACTAAATGTTGTCAAAAGCAGGAGATTGTCTGGTTGCAGCATATGGTTTTACCAGCAGTTGAGGACTGCACTGCACAAATAATATACAAATGTAACACATTCATACTCGTACTTAGGAAAGGAGGCCTGGTCATATTTGTATTATGCTCTGCATTGTATCATTACTGGCTGCTTAATTTGTACTGACTTTATGGTAGTGCTTCTATGATTACCATTGCATATGCCAGTTTTGTCTTCAGCTCTACACATGTTCTCCTGTTTGCTCCATAAAAATTGGATCAAAAGCTCTCTGGAGTTTGGTCTATTTCTTTCCATAATGTAGACTGAAAAGGAGGTCAGTGCCTGTTTATTGTCCCTGATAAAGGAATATACTCAGAATTATACCTATTGTGTTTTAGAACGTGTTTTGCCAGAAACAGTACCATCAGACAGAACAGGTACCATCAACATAGTCTTATTTAGTAGCAGGTGTTTTGGTGTTTTGATTTTTGTTTTTTCCTTTTTTTCTGTGGCATTGTTGTAGTTTAAGCCCAGATGGAAATTAAGCACCACAGACCCGCTTGCTTGCTCAACCCCTAATCTCTCCCTATGATGGATGCCAGACCCTGTTCCCACACCCAGATCAGCTGCCCTTCCTGGTGACTCCCCCAGTTTATACACTGGGCACGATGTTCTGTGGTCTGCAATATCCCTTTGGTGAGTTCAGACCACCCGTACCAGCTGTGTTCCCTCCCAGTTTCTTTTGGGTATGTCCTAACTGGCAGAGCATGGCACAAAAAACAAAAAAGTCCTTGACTCAGGATAAGCATGACTTAGCAGAAACCCAAAACATCAGATTGTTATCTACACCACTCTCATTCTGAATCCAAAACACAGCCCTGTAACAGCTGCTGAGAACAAATTAGCTCTACCCTAGCTGAAACCATGTCAGGCATGCAAGCATAAGAGGATCTTCCAAGAATCCCAAATGAAATCACTTTTACAAAGACAACAGTAAGAGTTCCCAGTGTCACCATAATAATTCCTCAGTCACTCGTGTCAGCACCTTAGGACTCAACTTTCTCTCTCTGAAATGTCTATATTTGCAAAGATAATCTGCAAGTGGGAGATTTGTTGTATTTTGAAAACTGGTTTCTTCCATCTGCCCTACCAAAATAAACCAGGAGAAAAATTAACATTCTTCTCTGCTTTGGACAGCATTATCAAGTTTTGTTCAATGGAAGCTTTCATACTTTCATAGGTAAATTCTTGCTTGTCAGATAATGTGTTTTTTTCTTCTTCTTTTTTTTTTTTTTTTTTATTGACTACTAGAGCAGCTAAGTCAAATAGTTCTCAGGTATTAGGCTGTCTCTCTCTTTGAAGGCTAATGAGTAAACTACCTGACTGGGTTTGTGTAGAACTGTAACAAATGTAACTGGGAAAGCATAAAGCATGAAAAGAGTGCAGTTCACCAACTGCAGCCACCTAATGCAGTTTTAGTTGGGAGTCAAAGACATTGAAAAATACTTTTTTTGCCTAAGCACATGCAAGTGAGCCTAGTGCAGAATCCATTTTTGTCTGATTTCTGTGCTGTAGGATTTTGGGAGATGTTTGCACAGATCGAAGATCTTGCCTTAGAGAAGAAATAAATCTAGATGCAGCTGAAAGCACCTATTGCTATTTTAGGGATTATTTAAAGAATAAGGAGGGGGTGAAGATAACTTCTAATGCAGAAACAAATTTGGCACATTTTGAGCATCCTATTGAATCCTTAAAGATCTACAAAGGACAAGGTCTTTATAGATCAGAATAGCAATGGTTAGATAAAAAAATTATTTATAGTTATTGCAATATACTCAGATGTGGAAAAGAAAGTTCCTCCCCTTGGCATTAATATTTTGAAGGAACTTCGGGGAGCAAGCTTTATGGAAAGTAAATCTACTTCTATTTAAAGTCTAGAATTTCCCTGTTAAAAAAAAAATAGAGAAAATACTATGGTGGATAATATCAACATTTTAGTTTTTTCCTTTTGACCATTATTCGGCAAAGTCTTTGGAAGCAGTCAAGTTGAGGTGACCAGGAAAAAAAAAGGATCAAAGCTGGGTAGTGCTAGTGATACCTTGAGTTTTATCTTTCAAATTTTTCAGATTCTCTGCTGCCCTGGTGTGTAACTCTGAACTTCATATTAAGTGTTAGAAAGTTGTCTTCACAGGGTAGGTAGACAAAATGATCCTTTTCCAGCTTGAGACCAAGGACAACTGCTACAAGCCTCAGGTGCCAAAAGCATACACAACAGCGAGTTCAAGATCAAACAAAGAGGATGGGACTTAATAACCTGAAGCTGTAGTTGGACAATTAACCCCAAAATGTAAATGGATCAAAACTTATAAAGGGGTGAGACCCTGTGACCAGTCATCTATTTTGTGGCCATTTTGGGTGTAGTCCTGGGCAGGCTCTTGTACTGCCCAAGGTGTATCCATTGAGGCCTTTTAATAAATACCCACTATATTTGTTTAGCTCTGTCTAGTCTTTGTTCCAGGTGAGCCTCTCAAGGCATCATTAGTAAGAGCAAATCCACCACCCATCCTGTACTGCTCCCAAGGCCCTCAGTTCATTCTGTTGACAAACATACACACCAGGCTTTATAGAATAACATAAGAAAATATGAAGAAAAGCTAATGCAAGAAAGCCAAATCTATCTAAGCTCTCAACAGTACATTGTTGTTTAAGGACTTTAGCCCTTCAAAATTTTTGAGAGTTTTTTTTGGATGGTTCCTGAGGAATACATGCTCTTATCTTCTATATGCCTTTCCTGAAGTTCCCATTACCAGTCATAGATCTGACAGATGAACAGTCCAAGGTCAGTAGCTGCTGTCTCATGTTGTTAGATGAAACCGTTCACAGCTGGAGTGAAACAAATGGTGAGACCTCCTTATTTAGGTATTGAGAATACTATGCCCATCCAATCTCTTTTTAAGGAGCCTTTTAAATTCTGTTGAAGCTCTTGCTACTCACTGTGAACAGGTTACTGCTCTGAAAAGTGGATTACTTTGCTGTATTTAGAAGTAAGCATTTAAGCTCAATTAAGCTCTAGTACCTCTGGAAGGCAAGGAAGGTTCATTGTTCTTCCCTCTTCCTTGTAAATAAAGAGTTTGCCAGACACTGCAACAATCAGTACTCCAGAAACAAACCATTTACTTGAGTAAATGAGTACACCTCATAAGGATGTCTTGTCATTGTTTTCTCCACAATCACTTTCCCACTCCTTTCCAAGGGTACCATTTTCTAGCACTTCTACTCAAGGGCATGTCATTACCAGCATGTTTGTCTGAACCCTCTCTCCCACCTTACCTCTACAAAGCAACAAAGGAAAACTTTATTGTTGCCTGGAATAAAACACCTATCTTTCCCAAGCAGCATTAAAATTATTATATATAAGCAAATCCTTAACTGAAAGCCTTTCAAGGTGCACAATATGGCAGCATGCACACATAGTGTTAGGGTTAGTTGATATGTATACCTATCAAATATTGTCCTATTAGAAGAACAGTTGATTAGGCAATTTCCCCCTGTGTTTTGCCCCAATGGAGTTATTCCAGGGGTTTTCTTGTTATGTCTTTTAAGTGGAAAACAATGTGTTCTTGCTAGGCTAAAAAGCAAGGCTAAGCAGAATTCCAAGAAGAATCCCATGATATCTTGGAAAGTGCAGCTACTATGTTAAAGTGACAAAGAATTAGAAACTATACAGCTATACATTAAAATCTATAAAACTACAGATATACACAAAATGCAAAAATCTTTAGGCATCAATATCAGCTTGCAAAAGCCTTATTGTGTCCAGCAATCCTGAAGGTAGAGGACAAGGTAAGAGATGCACTGGTGGTGGAGATTACAATAAAATTGACTTTGGAACAATTATTGCTGTTGCTATTCTAGGCCATGTATAATTTTTAAAAACTTTTAGACCCATATTACCCACAGGTAAGGAGAATGAGGATTTTGTAGCAGGATACACAACTACCCTCTTCACACCTCCATCTTCTACAAGTTCTTTCAGCATCTAAATTTTATGTATTCCATAATTAATTCTGGTACTTTCGCTAGCATTACTACAGACAGGCAATAACACCCTTCACCAGAACCTATAAGCGTCATTAGAAATGTAGGGCAAGCAGCACGCATCATTTTAGGAAAAGATGATCTTCAGGAATGCCTGTGAGGCACTCCAGGAATTGGAGCTGTAAGGTGCCCAGAGTGGCCCCTTAAAAGCAAACTGCCTTAGGCAAAGAATATCACATTTTCATTTTTTATATTAAAAAAAAAACCCTGAAAACAGGGGAAAAAAGTATTTAATGCTAAATTTTGATCAACAAAAACCCCAAGTGGATCACACAATAAATAAAAGGGCTACAAACTTGTGTCCCTATCTAGTGTCTGGGGAAGAGTTTTTACTGAGTCTCTTCTGCCATCTAGTGACCCAACACAGGAAAAACTCCAGCATTCCCGTGGTGGTGTGTGACATCTAAATAAAGGTAACCAAAATTAGCCGCTACAGAAAGCGAGATGGGAAGAGTGCTTCTGTAAAATGATCAGAGTAAAAAAGGATGAAGAGAGGGAAGCAAGATGCTTGGGAACTCAACAGTTACCTGGGAAATGAAGTCTCAGCCTGGGCTCTGCTGCAGCTCTATTATGGCACTTAAGTAGCATAGGGGGTAAAGTGATTGTTATGGGGAGATCTCTTATTTTTCCTACCACAGGTTTCAGGTGAAGCCAGGTCCCATAATCACTAATGAGTGGAAAATATGCATGGTACAGAGGGTATCTTAGCTGACTTCAGCTGAGCAGTCTACAAGAATAGCACATAGCTGCAAGGATCAGTTCCTTTTTTGAAATGCCTGAGCATGATTATTCAAAAAACTGTGGAGGATGAATGTCTTCTATGTGGTATTCCTGAACTGAACATAGAGAAAGCCTTTTTTTAGTGGCTCCTTGGGGAAGTACCTTTAACAAAGAAAGTATTCCAAATAAAGAGACAAGACACTTCAGAGATTTTCCTTATGTAATAATTATTGTAATATGGCCACATAGCCAGTTAGAGTCAAATGACAGTTTTGTAAGAAAATTTCAGTGAGCAGTTAATGAAACTTGGATTATTTAGGGCTATGAACAATGTGGAAGAGAGGTGAGATTGTGTGATGTAACTAATTGTTTGGTATGGACACCAAATTTGTGTCCCTGCAGTTGCTTGAACTGAGATGCTGCAGCAGTGTGAAAGCTTTTCTTCAGAGAGAGGAAATAACACTGGTATGAACCTATCCATGGTCTTGTTTCTGAACCAAAAAACAGGGTTGTTAGCTCAGGCAAAGTACCAAATTGTATCTGTTTCAATCCATGTATAAGAGACAGAAACTATGCATGCAATGTATAGTTTCTCCTAGTTTTCCAGCACAGAATCACA
This sequence comes from Fringilla coelebs, assembly GCF_963513975.1. Classification (NCBI taxonomy): domain Eukaryota; kingdom Metazoa; phylum Chordata; class Aves; order Passeriformes; family Fringillidae; genus Fringilla; species Fringilla coelebs. Next base: position 37,296,306 of record NC_140031.1, read on the forward strand.
CAGATGGATTTCCCAGGTGTATAATCCCACATCTGCAAAATTCCACTCATTTCTGCTAACAATTTTTGTTTTAACACAACTTCCAGCAGTACACCCAGGTTACTGCTTCATTTTACAGATCAGGAACAGAGATGAGAAACTTTCACAAGTGAACCTGGGGTACAAAACTCACAAGTGGACACAAATTCAGATTTATTATATTATGTATAGGGTTATTCTCCCTAGCATGGGGACTCCAAACATTGTAATGCAATTGATGCTGAGGTAGGAACACTTCCCTAGCTAGTGGAGAACAAGGAAACAAGCAAACCCAAATTTGGTATTTCTTACCTGTGTTTAATTCTGGCAACAAACAGGACTTTGCATATAAAAATTCAAAATTTTTTCATTTCATCTAGACAAATGTGATCCTTAGCTGCCGTCCATATTTGCTGTCAGGGAACAAGCAGATTGTCATGTAGGGTGCTCCCATCTCCCTCATATTTCTAGCCACCTGACATCAAAGGCATCAATCAATATAGCAAAAATAAAATATTCACTGTGGCAACCATGGCAACATATGCATTCTGATCAATGTCTTGTGACGTAATGCACTGGTTGCTACAGTGAATCCCTATGCTGCAGAATACCATAGCAACCAGAAAATGCTTTGATTTTCCCTCCCTCTAGAAAACCTTAAAACCCAAAGAGTGAACTGGTTTTCACCAGTTAGTCTTCTAGCTTTGTATTCTCATGTTTCGGATGCATAGCTTCTCAAAGCAAAACAGAAGCATATGAGCAGCTGTACACATACAATACACAATATTTTATGAAGTACTTTCATTGGGGAAACAACTCCTGTCTGATTTACATTGTCGTAAGTGTATGACAGCTCCAGCTTCAGTGAAGATCCACCAAATTTAGACTGATGCAAATGAGAAGAGAATTTGATTCAGCCGCTCATATATGAAAGTTTTGTGACCTGATGCTTGTTTTTATGTTGATACCAGAAAACAGCCTAGGGTTGCAGCAGACCTAAATATTTCGTGGGTCTGCAGAATTGAGATGGTACCACATGGATGAACTGTGGCCACAATTGTCACACACCAACTGCTCCCAGGGCAAATCCAGCTATGCTGGTGACTGCAAAGCAGGGCTGCGCTCCCCATGCCATGTACCTCACAAGGATGGAGAGCTTCCCTTGCCCTGCACCAATGCCCTTGATACGCATATGTCTTCTACAACAGCTGGTGGGGCTGAGGTTCAGAGACACCTTCACACCTCTATGGCACTGCTAAGCATTTAATGCAAGGTGTTTCTAGTCAAAATTTGGAAATTTGTCAGCGATCCACAGACTCACAACTTTTAGGAACAATGAATTTATGGCACTGCATAGTGAGAGGTAGACTGACCACTGCATAGCAAAACCAGTTTCAGCCTGTAGAAGAACTGGGATGAATATTCTGTATCCTTGGCATCTTGCCTCACTCTATTCACAGGTGGTACTTATTTTGGAGAACACTAATTTGTCTTCATAATTTGCTATGTATGACATGCCTCTTTGACTGTGTCCTTGTTTTGGCTGGGATAGGGTTATTTCTCTTCCTAATAGGTGGTAACATGCTGTATTTTGGATTTAGGATGAAAATTGTATTGATAACACACTGATGTTTTAATTTTTTTAAAGTAGTTCTTACCCTAAGTCAAGAACTTTAACTTCTTGTACCACTCCAACAGTGAATAGGCTGGGAGGGAGCACAAGAATTTGGGATAAAACAGTCCTGGTTCCAGACAGGAGAGGGTTCATTTTTGCTGTAGCCAGGAGAGGGTGTGTCCAGGACCTGGTGGTTGCTCTATACCAATTTATTATTCTGTACCACCTCATTATTTTATACCACCTCACATCACTGCTGAGGGACAGAGGAAGGGAGTCTCTGCTGAGGTGTTAAGTGTGGGAGTAAGTGAGGAGCAGTAGGGTAATGCTGATTTCCACACAGAGGGAAAAGTTGTGTGGTTCTGCTGATGCTGAGAGAGCTGTTGGGGTGGTGTACCTGCAGACAGGTTGTGCTCTGTAGTGGTGGCATTTTTGCATGAGAATCACTCCCTTTCTTTTGCTCTTCATATTGCTGCTCTTACTGTTTATTTTCTTATCTCATTGTTGAATCCAGTAAGTTGGTCTTAGCTGTGATCCTTTTGTGTCCCCAGCTCTCTCCAGCCACTCACAGGGGGAAGGGAGGGGAAATGAGTGATTGATGTGGTTTGGAGGGTGTCAGTGAGAGCACTATACTGGGGAGTACCATTCCTAAACCATGACACACACAGAGCCAGAACAGCTGACTCAAGCTGTTTGAAAGGATATTCCATGTCATATGGTGTCATGCTTAGTTTATAAACTGTGGGGAAGGCTGGCTGGGAGCTGCAGCCTAGGGGCTGAGTAGCCAGCAGTCAGTGGATAGAAAACAATTGCCTTATGTGTTATTTCTTCTGTATTGATGATTATGATGGTTATTATTAGTGCCTAAAACAGTCTTTACCTCAACCTATAAATTTTACTTTTTTTTTTTTTTTTTTTTTGTTTTGAATTCTCTTCCCTGTCCCACGTAGCAGCAGGGAATGAACAGGTGACTGGGTAGTGTTTAGCTGCCTGCCAGCAGGCAGCTAACATATAGTCAACTACATATAGTCACAACATATAGTCAACTACTCACTTGTTCACAAAGGTATATAGGTTGCAATGGCTGCTGTGATATGTAGAATTGGAAAAAGCTTGTTTTTAAAATGTCCTTGTTTTTTCTATCTGCCCCTTATCTTAGCCAATTAAAAGAGAAATATTCCTGTTACCTGCCAGACATCCCTAATTTACATATTTCAGTACTTTTCTAAATTGGGTCGAGAGAGAACTCTGTCTTACTTTAAGAGTAATTTTCATTGATTGTACATGTTCTGAGCATGATAAAGGCTATACAGTAGATTTCCTGGAACTGTTGCACATAAAACTGCGTAAAAGTTTTCCTGGAATTATTACCAGTGACTTTTAGTGACTAACATCCTGTGAAAGCTACAGCACAAAGCTATTAGGTATGTACTGACATCCAGTGGGTAGCTTGTGAGGGTGAGAAATTGAGTCATGCCACTAATGCTTCATTCACTTGTCACCTTCATTAGTTCTAACCTATTATGCACTGCCATTCTGCTAACTTTGAAGAAAGTTAAACTCTCCTTTTTGCAAGACCTTTGAAACAGAGCTGCCTCCACATAGACTTTACCTGTGATTTATGAATTGACAAAATGTTCATTTACATCTTTGAGCCTATAGGTGTAGAGTGTGTACTGGATTTATGAGGCCAGGTGGAGGGGAAGAGGGAAGTATGCTACAGGGTGACTTCTTAGAGAAGTTACTGGAAGCTTGTCCAATGGAGAAAATGCCAGATGGCTCAAAGGTGGACTTGCCACTGGCCAAAGCTGAGCCTATCAATGTCAGTGGTAGTGCCTCTATGATAACTATTTAAGAAATGCGAAAAAATCTGCTGCAGAAGGAGCAGCCAAAAGATAAGAGTGAGAAAATGAGAGAAAAAGTCTCCCAGGTCAGTGGAGAAGAAGGGCCAGGAGCTGGTCCAGGTAGAGAGCTGAGATTCCCCGGCAGCCCACGGTGCAGCCTATGGTGAAGCAGCTGTGCTCCTGCAACCCAGGGATGTCCATGGGGATGCAGAGATCCACCTACAGCATGCAGAAAAGACCCACCCAAGACCAAGAGGATGCTGAAAGGAAGCTGTGATACTGTGGGAAGCCCACATTGGAGGGCTCCTGGCAAGACCCATGGCCCCATGGAAAAAGGAGTTGGTAATGGAGCAGAGTCCTGGTAGGCCTGTGGAGAGAGGAACTCACACTGGAGCAGGTTTGCTGGCAGGACTTGTGATCCTGTTGGGGACTAACACTGAAAGAGCCTGTTCCTGAAGGACTGCACCTCATGGAAGGGACACATGCTGGAGTTAGTGAAAAACTGCAGCCCATGGAAGGACTCAAAGACATTGGAGAAGTTTGTGGAGGACTGTCTGCTATAATAGGGATGCCACAGTGGAACAGGGGAGGACTGTGAGGATTCCTCTTCCTGAGGAAAAAGGAGGGGTAAAGACAATATGTGATAAACGGACCACAACCCCAATTCTTCGTCACTCTGGGCTGCTGGGTGGTGGGGATGGAGGTAAAGAAAATCATGAGTAAAACTGATCACAAGGCACAGAGGGAGGTCAGGGAGAGTGTTTTTAAGATTTGGGTTTGTTTCTCTGTATCCTACTCTGAACTAATCAGCAATAAATTGAATTAATCTTCCCCAAATTGAGTTAGTGTTGCCTATGATGGTACTTGGTGAGTGATCTCTCCCTGTCCTTATCTCAAGCATAAACCTTTCATTGGATCGTCTCATGCTTGTACAGCAGGAGAAGGGTAGAGCAACTTTGGTGGCACCTGGCATCCATCTCACCACAAGGTCAACCCATCACGTGCTAGCATGCATTTGATTAAATCAAGTTTGTCTTTTGAGGTCTGTGATGCAGATTTGTTGCTGCTGGTATTGTCAGAAATGTGTTCCTGGGCACTGATAGTTCAGGGTCCAAGCTGCCAGGTTAACTCCAAGCTGGTGAAATGCACTATTCCACATTTGTGTTGAGAGAAATACAGAAAGTTCTACCCTGGACTCCTAGCACCATCCCAAGGATAGAGGGAAAACAGTCACCAGAACACATGACGGTACTTGGTAGCAATCCCCTACTGCTTTCACTGCAGTTTTTGCTACACTTAAGATGTAATGCCCCACACATATTGTCTTTAGATTAAGCCATCATCAAAGCAGGTGGGCAATCTCTTTGAGCAGGTGTAGAGAAATATTAAATATACTCTGCAAAAATTGCTTTCCATCTAATCCAACTATAGAGGAGTCCTAAAAAGGAAAAGAAAAACACCACATCTCTTCCGTGGGAGGAGGGCTTCTACCTTCAGCTATATGAATGGCTTTTTTAGCAGTTTATGCATGATTGTATTTACTAGCTCAAGCAGCCCTTTTACCCAGCATACAATCGTGAAATGGAAAGAGCAGCCATTTAAAAACTGATAGAGCATGGTAGGGAGTAGCAAAGAAGGAGCCAGTGATTATTTGTTAACAGAGTAAATCATCTGGGGTGTGCTTTTCTGACAGCAAGAACTAATGTTTCTGATTAATTTTCCTTGAAATATTATATTACTCTATTTCAGACTCTAAACTTACTTGAAATCCAAACCCTGCTATAACCAGCATGCTGGATTAAACTCATGGATCAAATCCATGCATTTTCTTTAGAATGGATTTACATTAATTATATATCTGTCCTAATCAGCATTATCAACATCCTTTAAAACCACTGAAAATTGAGGATGAATTACCTAGGTGGATGAGGCCAAAGGAAAATACCTAACAATATAAAACCAGAGATAAAAAATCACAAGTAATAGCAATACTGACATTTATAACTTTTCTGGGGATTAAGTTAATAAACTGAGCTTTACAGGAAACTAGCACTTTCACAGTAAGTTCAGATAAATACCCCCTGGAAATAACTGTACTGGCAGCTGTCTGTTAATGAACTTGGATTTCCTGGAAAAGATTCTGCAGTAATTAATGGAAGCTTGAAAAATTAGTAATTGCTTTTCCTGAATAGACCATCTGCACAATTTTTATTTGCAGAGTGTGTTAGAATTTTCCAATGTTCCTGTATTTTAGTTCTGACCTTTTTTCAAAAGCCTTTATCATTAACAATGCCATAGGCTAGTAATCACTCTCTCTCCCTATGTCTGCACAGACGTTACCAGTTTTCGAAAAGTTCTGAAGCTTAAAATCATAACACAATTTCTTCCTCAAGGGGATCCCATGGAGGTCTTCTACATTAAGCTTGCTTGACAGGGAACAGTCATGGTATGGACCTGATTTTTCCTGCATTTGATAGCAGTCAAATGTGTATAAACGTTCCTTGTTGGTGACTTCATGATCAATTTTCATAATGGTTAAAAACATAGATTTAGAAGAATTAATACAGGAAATTTTACTTGGAGGCTGGACATTTTCATTCATATGCGTTAACTGTAAAGAGTGACCAACTTCCTGCACTCTCTTGTGGGCAGAAGGAGGCAGAGCTGCTAGCCCTCAGTTTGGGTGCTTCAGTGGCCAAGCTGATGAGGTAGAACAGGTTTGCAGCTCAGTTGATGTGCAGCTATAGCAACCTAGGTAGGAATATATATTGGTATTGGTAGGAATATATATATATATGTGTATATATGTATATGTGTATGTATATCATTATCTCTGCAGAAAATGCAGATTTCTCTGCAGGAAAGTAATTTCTCTCCATTTTCTTTTGCAGAAAAGTAATTTCTTTTCATGCAGTAAAGACTTCTTTGCTATCAAAAAGGACAGAAATAGTATTAGAAATTGATGGTAACTCTGAATATTATTTCTAGCTTATAGCTATCTGTAAGTGGCAGCTAAATCTTCTGAATCTGATTTTCTTCATGCTTACAGCAGTTTAATCTGGCAAATTAGTTAGTTTCAGGGTAGAAATAAAAGCAGGAGAATCAGGCTTAGAAATGTTCTTCTGTTTTGTAGTGGGAGAAGAGTTCTGCCGCAAGAGGTGTCTTCTATTTATGCCAGTTTAATTCATAAATAATTCCAAGCAAGTCAGAGGAATTGGGCTGGTAAGAGATGAAATACAAAGATTGCATGGGGGGAATTCACACTCATTGTAGCAAAGCAATTCTTTATTTCCATTCTTCCAAGGAACCCAGTTCTTATTTATGATCAATCCTGTCAAAAAAATTCAAATGTAACCTAAGTGCAATGAAAAGCAGGTTGACCCAGTATTTGGCAACACACTTTCCAGGAATTCAGACTGTAGTTTCCTCTGGGAAAGATCTCCTCTGAATGATTTGCACTGGGGGAGGAAATAAAGCAGAAATCAGATAAAACTCCTTTTCACAGAATCACAGAATTTTGTCATGGGAATCTCTCTCTGCAGTATATGCATCTTTACACACACACATGTACATGGCAACACACGCTTTCTCCAAAGCAACTTCAGATGTGTTAAAATTTTCATGAGAAACAAAATAGAGAGACGACTTTCCCCACTCCAGCCAAGTACCACATCCAGATGTTCTCCCTTTTTATCAGGATAACTTCTGGTTTTCTGTAGCAAGTCCTGATGCCTCTGGTACATCCCCCTAGATAACCGAAATTATTGAGGTCTTCATTTCCTTTTTCAATATTTTTACATTTTTAAAGCATTTGCTTAATATTGATTCTGCTAAAAATAGAGCAGGTTCTTGTCTTAGTAGCAACTGGTACAGCCAAATTTAGTGTGATGAGGAAAAGCTGGAGTATTGAAGAAATAACAATGATTGAATGTACCCTGAGATGATTTTTCCTGTGTAAGTTCTTCTATTTTCAATAGCAAGAAAAAAGGATTAATTAAAAGTATTTCTTTCTAAAGTAATTAGGACAGATTAGGACAAATTTGAAGGGTTCTTGCCATAACTTAAATATATTGACCTTTGGTTCTTTGTGAGATAGTGTTAAGTATATCTAAATATGTTCCTTTTTTAATATCAGTACTTTTTTCTTCGCTGCCTTGGATAGACAGCTGTGAAATACAATTTAACTTGAAATATTTTTCTACTTTAAATGCATGCAAAGTTTTCAACGTAAACAGGCCTCATTATTATTATCTTTTGTCACATTACAGACAGAAGAGGGAAGGGAGGGAAAGGCTCCTGACTTTTTTTCAGCTATTGCTAACCTCAAATACTAGGTTAACTTTATGTTAGTTCAAATATTTGATTTATTTTCTTGTTAGTATTTGAGATAAACCAAAAATCATCGAAGGCCAACTCCTGGCCCTACACAGAGCACCATCCCCAGGAATCACACCGTGTGCCTGAGAGCATTGTCCAAATGCTTCTTGAGCTCTGTCAGGCTGTGACCACTTCCCTGAGGACCCTGTTCCAGTGCCCAGACACCCTCTGGGGTGAGAACCTCTTTCTAATAGCCAGCCTAAACTTCCCCTGACACAGCTTCAGGCCATTCCCTCAGGTCCGGTCACTGGTCACCACCGAGGTGAGATCAGTGCTTGACCCTCCTCTCATGAGGAGGTTTCAACAAAGATATTTTGAATTGTCTTTTGGTTCTGTAGGTGTTTGTCATGCAATGGAAAAATGCCCCAAGAGGAAAACAATTCAACAGCACTAAAATAGCCATTCCTCTAAAAGACACTAGTTCACTGAAAACAGATGCCTAAGAAAAAAAGCCAAATACAAAAATAAAAATAACATTAGGTTTTCAGAGAAGATATGAGCTCCCTAAATTTTACTCCCAGAGCATAAAGAGTTCTCAATACCTGGTGAAGAGTTGCTGGCAGCATTCAACTAGCTCTGTGCTGTTGGCAGGGAAATTTGTGAAGTTGGAAGCATTTCCTAATAAGATGTGGCAAGGAACTTCCACACTAGGGCCAGTCAGCATTCCTGTGAAGTAAGTTAGAATTTTCTTAATGAATAATGAAGAGGAAGATAAGTTTCGAGAATGTGAGTCATGAAGCCATGATCAAAAAAACCATTCTGTCTGACGCAAAATCACTATTTGAGGTAGTTATGTAAAGACACAAGGTCAAAACCTTTGAACTGTGAGACTTCTAATCTGAATCATTTTTAAAAACTGAATTAAGTAGCAACCACAACAATTTATCTACTTTTTAGATGTAAGAATTAAACTACAGCAATATCTTATGCTTAGATAATTTTGGTTTTTTGCCTCTTTTAATGATATTAATATTGTGCAGTAATCCTTTCTCACTTCAGGGTCTGTGTGTTTCATTAACTAAGTTGAAGCTATGCTGCATTTATAGAAGTGCAAGTAAATACAGAACCTCTTATTTTGTGTCAAATTGAGTTTGCTTTGCTACATATTCTTTAAAATTTCCTACAAATACTAATGTCATCAGTAACTGGAATAATGGAGACACAAAAGTATGGAAGTGATAGCTCCTCTATATTGTAATGTTGTAGAACTTGAACACATTTTTAATATGTTCTTATCTTAACTGAGGTAATAGAAACTGCTTGGCTTTTCTACTTTCTCCTGAGCATAAGGAAAGCATTTATCATGGCAGGAGTGGGTGGAATGCAATTTTCTTTCCAAAGCAGATTCTATTATTTTGGAGAGATTTTCTCAGTGGCTGTTCACAATATTATTCTTAAGATCAGTATTGTGAAATGACACATTTTAGTAGGACTTCCTGGTTCCTCAGCTATGCTGAGTAGTGTCATGTATTAAAATATTATGGATGGCTGAGAGACGAATGGTATTTCAAGCGTGCTGGTTCTGTAGCCCTCAGAAAATAATGTGGGCTTATCTTTAAAATGTGTATGTTTCTGTTGCTACCATCAACACCAAGGCATAGAGAAGTTGTGGTAGAAATGGACATAGTAGTTTTAGCTACATGAAGTACCAAGACCTTTCTTCACTGTTGAAATATGAGTGCTTTAACTTTCGTCATACCACGTCATACCAATTTTGTATACTGCATGCACAGGAAAGAGAGTTGGAAAAGGGATTGTGAAATACTGAGGATAAATTTATAACCTACTGAAACATATAAATTAATTAATCTTTTGAAAAAATAATTTGTTCTCTTTAATTTACTCCCTAAAATGACTGTTGCCTTGTGATTTTTCACTCAAATTGAAGCTGAAATTTTGAAAATATGGATCAGCTGTGGAGTCCCATTTTAAGACCATTTCACAAGCCTAAGCGCTCTGTGTAAATATTATCCCCTCAAAATATCAACTTAACATTATGACAAAGTGTTGTTCAGATTCTCCCTCGCTGTTAAGTCTTTTACACCCTTTCATTCAATTTTTCAGTTTCTTTTCCAAAATTAGTTCTCTATTCCTGTATCTAGTGGTGTGGAGGAGGGATTGTAATTCATCTATAAATTGCTTTGTTTATGAGTCACATGTTCTGCACAGACGAACAAAAAAAACCCCAAACAATAAAAACCTCCCCTATTAAAACACCATACCCCTCTCCTAAAAACACAAGACATAATGGAAGAACTGAAATATTTACATATTTTCAAATTCTAGTTTTCAAGAACCTTTTGTCTCATATCAACCTTTAATCCTGCCAAGCACAAAAATACTTGTGTTTGAATGACAGGGCCAGCCTAGGTAGATATAATATGGTGCCGGTGCATTGCCCCGTGGTGGCCACTGACAGTAGGGGACACCAAACCCCAGCACTGTACCTGCGACACAGGCCGTCATGAAACAGGCCACCGTTCCCGCAATCATCGCTCTGAACGCACCGTCGGCTATTTCTTTCTTTTTTGAGGGAGCAATGCTTGCTAGAAGAAATACAAAGTGTATGTCAAACAGAAATACACATAAGGAAGGTGAATCTGCCAGCTTTTGCCCCCACAGTAGTAATTTCCCACCCTGCAGTTTAAACTATGGGAAACATGGAGGAAAATGAGACATTTTTATTGGGTTATTTGAAGGCCAAGTGCCAGCGTTGGCTCACTATGTTAAGAGGGTTGCTTATATTTAAAATGGTAACTTTTGTTTTCTTTGGCAGTTTGCGTGTCTGTGCTGGATGATTGTGCCCTTCAGAAGAGTCTGGCCCCATGGCTGGGTTTTGCTCCTCTATGCTGTCCCACTGCTGAGTCCACTGTGGCTTCAGGGTAAAGATGACTGCCAGCAATTCCGGCTGCCTAGTGAGAAACTTGGATGGTTTTTCAATTTTTCTTTTTCCGCTTAAATCTGAAAACCTTTTTTTAAAATTCTTTCCTGTAAGCCTACTGCATCTATGTGATATTTTTACAGGAAATAACCAAATTCATCTCTCAAACCAGCATGCTATGGAGTTGACCTGCTCCTCCTGAAGTTCATGAGCAGTAGTAGCTCAGGTTCATGTTTGAGGTCTAAAGAGGGAAGGCTATCAGAAAGTCTTGGTTCGGTCCCCTTGTCTTCAGTGCCTCTCCCAGTACTTCCACACCAAAGCCTGTACCCCTCTGGGTGCCCTTCTATTCACAATTGAGTGCTAGACTTCGTCAGAGCAGCTGCTCAGCCCCTAATGCTGCTAAGCTTCACCCCCTGTTCCTTTTGGTGCTTTCTTTGGGATTTCTCGACAAAAAAATTGTCTGTGAGAGTGGTTCTTACTCAGGCCTCCTATTACCAATCCCAGGGAGCCAAAGTTGGCAAATCCACAGAGAGCATAGGTGGCGATGACTTCAGAGCGAACCTGAAAAGCAAAGACACACCCTCTGAGTGGTTTGAAACAGCTCATTGTGATTTAAAGGTCTGAAAACACTGTGCCTCTGAGTACAAAAATAACTGTTATGCTTGGTTGCTGCCCAAGGTGTGGCTTTCAGAAAGGTAGACTTGTTCCCTTGTTGAGAGTCACAGGCTTGTATACCTGCTGCCCATGTGAGGGCTGACAAACTATGCGATGATTTTATCTTTCACATATATTGTTGTGCCTTTTGAAGTGAGTAGTAGTAATTAAAGAAAAAAAATCTTAATAGTGGCAATTTAACTGCTGTTTTCTGAAACTATGAGTCAGAGAGCTATAACTCAACTTGTTTTTTACAGCTGGATGCCTCTATAAAACTCTTTTGAAACCTCAAGTTTTGGTATGCATCCCTGAATTTTTTGACCCTGAAGAAGCAGAGGGCTCTATATACAAATTGACTTTGTGCATGGTCCACCCTGCAAATAAGACAAATTGGTCTCCTAGGAAGTGTGTGTTGACAGGCAGAGATGGCCATTATGATTTTGGAATCCCCATTAACAGCTGATTTCTGTACTGACTTCTGACACCTTTCTCCCCCTGGGTAGCACCAACTAAGCCTGGACCTCAGAGTAGACACAAGGTTGGCCTTTGCCTCCAGGGAGGGACCCCTCACAGGACACAAAATGGTCCTTTAGGTGAAATCAGGATACAAACCTTGAAAGCCTCCAGATAAATGTAGTTCAAACATTTTGAGAAAGGAGGCAATATATCTCTGCAAATGGATTTTTGTCCCCCTGGCAGCTCCGAATTCCTATTTACTGTGGTCTAGGTTCAGGCTGAAAATGAGTGAGTGTTCTAGCAGGTTTCCTGTTTATTAGGAGTTCCTCTGGTTTAATTCCTCTTTTATGAACATCAATTTGTAGGTACTTTCAATCAATCTGTACAAATGCAGGAAAATGTTTTTCAAGTACCCACTCTACCAGCTTTTCCTAGAAAAAGCTCTGTGTACCCTGCTTTCATTTGCACTCTCCTAGCTCTGAAAACAGGAAGCCATGTAATTAATGACTCAGGTGAAGACACTTGTTTGCTCAGTCTGAGAGAATATCTGTGTGTGGATGAATTAGAGAGCCCTGAAACTGAAGAGAAATTGGAAGCCAAGCACACCCTCACCTGAACTGTTGTACTGTAATTATAATAGTTATCAGCCAATTTTTACCAGCATTATGAATTAAAATTGTTTATGTTTCTCAGAGCTTTTCACCATGGAAATGAACACAGCTCCTTATAAGTATTAGAAGTGAATGTGAAAGTACTACATGACATCTTATGAGAGGAAAAAAAAAAGTTAAATAGAGTTCCAATCAGAAATACAAGTGGTCAGGAATTTGGTTTTGGTTTTTAATATAAGAGGTATCTGCAGCATCCCATCTGATTCAAAGAAGCAAGTAAGAGCTGTACAAAATACTTTCTAATTTAGGGTTTCCCTACAGTGGCAATCTGTCTCCATTTAAGAAAGAGGGACCAATGGAGGTGTAAGGTTGGATTTAATGGTTTTTGTTGCCTGTGGTCAGGACAAATTCAGTATGTGCTATGTGTGTGAATGCCAGAGAGTGGAGCAGTCATGTCCACAAAGGTCAGCTTTGATCACTGAATGACCTTTGATCACTGAATGACACACACACAAGATCCCTTAGCATTGCCTTTCTCAGGGCTCTGTAGTAGGAGGTACACATCTGCTGGGTGAACTGTGAATGAGAGGTGGGACAAGGCTGGAAAGCTTGATTGAGACACACTGGCTGGACTCAGTGTGGCAAGGGAGGTGTATGGCATGGACTACAAGTCTTTTATTACTGCCCTCTGCAGAGGGAACAATAGCCTACAGCAAAGGTGTGCCAGTAATGCCATCTGCTAGAGCTTGCTGAATGCCTCTCTTCAAGATTAATGCTTGGACAAACCTCTGAGGGCAGGAGGATCCTCAAATTCTTTCTCAGGGTTTTCTTGGGAGAGTAGCTCATACAGAAGTACTGAGAATCAGGTAAAAAAAAACTTGCCTTGAAGACAGCCTCTGTCTTAAGTGTGGTGTCCTGTGGGACACTGCATGTTCCCCAAACCCACACCCTTCTGTTTCTATGCTTGTTCAAGACAGCTATGGCGATGAGAGTCACAGCAACTGCACAGAGCAATGCTGCACTTTCATAACTGAACAGTGTTGTTTAGACACATCTTAGAGTAATATGCAACCATTTCATGCCCATATTAAAAAATAAGTTGGGTTTCGACATTGAAGTATTTGATCAAATAAATCTTTAGAACAGAAAATGTTACTTACTGTCATATACTGTTTCACACCATTAATGTACATGCTTCCACCCTTTTCTCTGTTTTGAATCAGTTTTGAAAGGCGCTCATAAGCCAAAAATTCATTGAAGAAAGTTTTGTAACCTAGTAGTCCACCAACAATAAAACTGTCTTCCCAGTCTACTCCCATCATGAAAGAGAATGGCATGAAGACATAAGCACAAATGTTCTGCAGAATGTATAAGAAAAAGCAGATCAAAATACATGTCAAAAAACAATAGAAGACAGTAAGGTTTCTAAACTTAAAATAAGGATGTTTTATTTTAGCAGAGGGAAATTGGCCTTCAATTTTTGCTGCCATAAACTCTGGGAGAGTTTTTAATTGTCAGGCATGCTTGAGTACCTTTTAAAACATTAATCCAGACTCTAGATATAACAAAATATTTATATATCCCTAATTTTATATGCAAAATAAAACAAAGGTTTCTGTGCCTTCTTTTCTCTCAATAATGGCTTCAAATTGGGCACAGTGTTTGGCAAAAAGAAGGAAGATTGAACTAAAAGAGCTGATAGGAGAATTGAGGATTCTAATTCTTCTGCTAGATTAAATCAAATGTGTTAATGAACACGCTTAATTATCAGGTTATTGGACTCCAACTGGAGTAAACAAAAGAGTTGTCTCTGCATAAAAGCTGTGCATCTGACACAATTAAAGCTGTACCTGTTTTTCCTGGCAGTATAAGATTTATGCAAATTGAAAAAGAAATCCCATATCACAGTATTGCTTGTTTCTATATGAGAGAAAATAGCTTCAACTGTGAAAGGCTTTGGTCAGATTGTGCTTAGAGAATATAGTGGAGGTCTTTAAGCAGTTACTGTTTCTGGCTGGTTTCTCTGCTCGCAGAAGATTTGCACATTAGTGTCTCTCCCAAGGGAAGATTGACTGCATGCACCATATCTGTGTGTCTCAATTCCTTGTAGACTATCTACCTGTCTAAATCTTACACCACCAGCCCCTGCCCTGCACGAGTATGCCTAAGGCACACATACTTGTGTCTCTCCTCAGCTATGGGAGTCTGGGGTGCAGTGAGATATCTGTGAAGGCTTGGCAGGGTAATAACTTAGCATTGCTGAAGCCATATCTGTTATGAGTGGCTATTCACTTCAGCAGTACCTTTAACACAAGTTATATCCATGTTTCTCACAGGGCTTTTATGAGGGTCTTGCAAAACAAAAAGGCTCAAACCACTGAAACTAGGTGTTTGCATTGAGTCAAAAATGACATTTTGACCTAGGTTCAAACAGAAATCCTGTTTGAAATCCATTTGCTCTATTGAGTGATTTGGGTACAGTTTTACTTTGTAATTGTATTGAGAACTAACTGATATTGAATAAGTCTGGTTTCAGGCAAGTCCAGCCTTCCCCAGTGTCCCCATCTAAGCGAGCACAGTATTAAGGGTTTGATAGGACCTTTTGAAGATAAAGCCACTCTTACATTTAGCTGAAGGAGATGTTGATGGCTTGGCCAGCATGTAACTGACAGATGTACTGCACTGCCAAGTCAGAGGAGGCAGGTGCCAGCCTACTCTGTATAGACATACCCTGAGAATTAGCAAGAACACCACAAAGGGAAGCAATATGCAGACTAATAGATACAGAAATACTTAAATGGCAAAAATTTTACTTCACCTGTTAAGAAATTGTTCAGAACATGCAAATAAAATATGGGTTTTGATCATGTTAAAACACAAAATGAGAACAAAAACCAAACAAGCCGCACTTAAATTTGAGAAAGACTAATTATGCATGTATGTCAGCTGCATGAAAAACCTGGACATCATACCTCAAAGGTCAGCTGTGGATAGTCAAACAAGTTGCCCACCCAAGAAAGGGCCGAGTCAAGGAAGCTCAGCAGGGCAAGGAAGGAGATCACATTCACAGCGATGTTTGCTACCAGCCCGATGGAGGTAGAGGCACCCTGGCTGGCTGCTTCTAGCAGATTCTTTGATTCACTTTGCCAATGAAGAGAAAACCACAGCGTGAATATTTTAAATTCAAGAACAAATAACATAACTAAAATGTACATGTACTTGATCAGAATTCTAGTACTCAAGCTGTCTGCACACTCATAGAGAAAATAATGAAGAGGAATGATGAGGTGAAGTAGGCTTTTCCTGTCAATCCTCATGGCAGACACTTGAAGCATATGGTTGTGGTGCCCTGAGGATGAATTCTCGTACATTCAGGGTTGAGCAAGATATGGATCAGATCCCAAAACTGTAGCACTGCTTGGATTAGGCAGTGGTCACTGCTCTTCTCCCACACAGCCCTTGCAGAAATGCTTGGGCCATTCAGAAACACACCCTAAGAAGCCTTTTCGCTTTGCCTGTCATTCTCAAGAAAAGTGTCCCTGCAGATGGGCAACAGCTTTGCTGCTGTTGTGAAATGATTGCTTTGCCTTTGCTTTTTACGTTTGCATTTGCAGATTCATTACAGAAAAAAGACAGTAATGTTACAAAAGGGAATTACATGCCTGGCTGGCAGGCATATCCCTCTTTCTTTGGAGAGTTTAGAGTTTGGCCCAGTCCTTGGCACAGGTAACAGAGCACACTCACCTGAATTCATAAATCAACCATTTGCAGTATTTAGTCTGCAATTAATTTATTGCTTGCACACCTACCCTGTAATCCCCTTAAAATTTATGTGTGAGCATTTTTTTTTTCCAGGCTTCATATTTGCAGTAGTATTAACTAGTACCTAGATCAGCTTACCTTTTTGCCATTTGTATGCCACTCCTCAGAGTTACCAGAGGCTTTTCAGTTTCAGGCCAGAATAATTTGGAGGCAGCTAATGATGCTGGTGCTGACATGACGGAAGCAGTCAGTAGGTGGGAGGAGGAAACCTAGAATTCCAGGTGACAGAAAGTGCTCCATGATAACCACATTATGCACAAACATGTAAGAATGCAATAATTTTTTTAGTTGTTTGTATGATTTTTCTACAGGAGGTCATTAAAAGTTCATATTGCTCATAAGGAAATGAAGAGAATGAGCTATCAGGAGACCAGGGATGTTTGTGGCTAATGCCTTCAGAGACAAATAAAACCCAAACAGTGGGAATGATTGAGAGATACTTTAAAAGCATTGTAACTGGGTGAAATACTTAAAAGATTTCAGATAAACTGTATATTTTGTAGTTCTTTTCCCCTGTCTTACCCCAAAAGAAATATATGCTCCTAAGACACTTCCAGCAATAGTCGAGAATCCTGCTGTCATGACTGCATGGAGTTCGGATTTGGTGATATATGGTAAGTAGGGCCGTACCAGGAGAGGAGACTCTGTCTGGAAGTGAAAAACACGCACCAAATTAAGAAATCCCTAATAAAAACCCAAAGATTTATTTTATTAATGGCAGAAAAATTAGTCTCTGCATCATACTCTCTTAGATATCTTTGACTAATTAATCCTTGTGCTAGGAAGTGCTCAAATTTCAATAGATTGGGGCTTTTTTATCCCAAGAAAGAGAATGTCTGAAGACAATTCTGGCTGGTTTGCTGTCTCCCTGAAAAGCACAATGAAACTGCCAAGAAATTCTATTCCAGTTCTGAGTGACTTAGGGACAGCCACAGGTCTGAGCCACAGATAAGGCTGTTAGTCAAGTGAAACACGCCACTCTGGCATGTGTGTGAGCACATCCTGGAGGCAGTCTCATGCAATGGTACCTCTCTAAATGTTGAAGCAGTGTGATGTGGTGATGCACACTGCTAAATATCATGCTACTAGTGCATTTGGGCTTGGACGTTAATTGTTGATCTTTCTACATTTCTTCTAAGCTTGGGACAGACATTATTGTAAATGTGGGTTTAATACATTTCCCATTAAAGCGGTCTGTTAGATACTGTCCACTCTTTTCGTGAATAATGCCTTATACTGCTCACCCTGGATCTTCGTTTTCTTCATTGTTTCTCTCTCCTGCCCTTGACTGCTTTGTGTGCCATCTTTTCATACCACTTGCCTTTTCAACTGGAAAAAAGCCCTGAAATTGTTATTTCTTCATAGCCTTGGAGTAGTCTAGCAGGGAGATTATCATCTACATTTATGCTTGACGTTCTGTTGGGAAAACATATCGCTTCCCAAATCCTTTCCGCTGTGCATCACTACCAATATATGAAATTTTGGAAACCTATCATCAGTCTTGATGTAGTAGAATCCTAGCTTTGATAGAGATTACTTTTTTAATACACAACTGTTCAATGAGCAGCATTATTTCCCTAAATCCTGTAATATTGTTACATGTTAGCATGTTTTTGTGTGCTCCAGCTCACCTGTCCCACAAATATGTTACCCGCAGCTACCAGAGACTCAACAGGAGTTGTTCCCATGAAGACGTGCATTATCCAACCAACCTAAAATGATTTTAAAAAAAGAAACAAAAATTTGTTCTGCCTGTTCCATGCCCTTCTCAAGTTAACCGTATCAATCGAAGAGACATGCTACAATGCTTCCTAAGTTCATTATTTCAGCTTAAAGGTGTAGCACATTCATGTAATTGGTACCTGCTAAAATAAGACAGAGGAGAAGTAATTTAATAGAACTGAAAATACTCCAGGCTCTTTCTGGGCATAAAAATATTAAATTAAATTAAACAAAGCAGATATTTTGATGTGTTCTTATTGCTTATATTCCTGTCCAAAAATACTTGCATCATATGAAGGGAAAAAATGTGAAACTTAGATTAAGGCTAAAAATGCCTCATTGCAATTTTAGCACACTAATGTCAGCTAGGTGATGTTTGTGGTGCCTATATAACAATCCTGTGAATGTAAAGAGCAAAGAACTTTTAATTTAGGAATATCTTCAAACAAAGTTTAACTGCCATAGTGGAAGATCTTTTCCCTCATATGACAGGTTTATTGGACAGAGACGACAGAAAGTGGACTTGATCTTAGTAGCACTAGACATAGATGCTGACAGAAGTGAACACTTAGAGGGTGAGGTGAGGAACCTGCTTTGATCTTATCTGGGTGTCTGTGAGCTAAAGCTAACCAGGCAAATCTAACAATTAATATGACATAAACAATGAAACCAGACTGAGAGATGCCAATCAAAATTTTGCAATGGTACCATTTGGAACTATTTCCAGACTATGGCTCCTCTGCACATGTTCAAAACATTTCCCACACTAGCCAAATGAGCATTTAATTGGCAAAACACATACCTTTCCAACAAGCCACTGCATGAATCCAATGTGGTAAAGCATAGACATAACCGTACTGAAGAAAACCACAATTGGCAATACCTGATTTGAAGACAGAAGATCATTAAAACTTCTACAATGGTTTCCTTCCTGACCTTGCTATCTGTGCTTTAATTAAATAATTTTCATTTATCTACATAGCTTTCTAACATGACTGCAATTGTTAAGAAACTGTTTAGCTTAGCATAATATATGTAAGCTTATGGCCATGTTAAGTCAATTCAAACATTTACATCCTTTAAAAAGAATCTATTTAAAGGTATATACTTACTAATTACAAAAAGTGAATATAGGTCTCTCACAGTGGATACCGAAAAATAATTTATTTCAACATAATTTAAAAGAATTGTACGAATGCCTAACCCAGTCTCTGATGGGCTATTAAAATCAGTCTCCGATTGAGTTTCACCCTGAATAAAACTAATATAATTAGAATAAAACTTGATTCTCAAGTATGTGAAATACACAGGACACCACCATTTCTATGCTAGTATAGAAGAAAAAGAAAAATCTGCCCCCAAAAAGGTCCAAAATTAGTGAGACAGATTATTTATAGCTAAAACAGTACCACTTTGATGTGAAAAGGGGAGGCTTCCTAGACCCTTAGTGTGGAGAGACTTATTTGCCCCTGAGCATTTAATTTGTCAGTGTACCAGGAAAGCCAAGAGCCTTGTAGCTGATTAGCCTTTCAGCATCCCATTAGGGGGACCCTTAACTGAGTAGTCCTGCTGGATTGGAGAGTGGTTTGACTGTTTTACAGAAACACACCACCAGCATAAGGGAGTCCTCTCAGCAGGTCTTGCCCTTTATTAGAGTGTTACCTGCTACCAACTGCCAGCACCCATAAAGGATTCACACTAATACTGTCAGAAATAATACATGTTATTGCAACATGTTAAGGTTAGAAGATTGTTGCTGGTTGTATCTGACTGCAAAACTAGACTTTAAGCAATACACAGATAGGCTCTAATCCCAAGTAAAAGTATTCAGGGCACATAGAGCCTGGTTCTTACCAGTTTACAGGTATCCCTACGAGGAAGAAGACAGGTTCAGCCCATTGACTCATCTCAGCAGTTAAGATGGAGTTTTCCCTAACTTTCCCTTGTTCTCAACTTACTTATATACAATTTATTTATGTTTATGTGGAGTCTGAGTGACTCTAGTCATACATACTTTTGTTACTGATTAATGCAAAATTGTCTCCCTTTGCTTTTAAAGATACAGTCAAAAAGAATGTAGAGAGCACTCCTGTGAGGGGTGTTCATACATCAGGAGCAGTTAACTTTGGCATGGAGGTGTACATTAATACTATTATTAGGCTTTAATGAAGCAAGTTTGTCTAAGGAGAGGGATTTTGTCACAGTTGCTGGCGCACCAGTGGGATATCTTCCCCTCTTTCCCCGGTATGCTGTTTATCAGCTGGTATGCATTTTATCAGCTACAAAGTACCACCGAGTTTCCTTCCCTGCAAGGATTTCCACAGAGTCTGGCCATGGTGACTCCACTCCACTCCACTCCACTCCACTCCACTCTCCATTGCATCCCCCTTAACAGGTGATGGGGAATCATTCTGGAAGGGTTTAAAGTCATGCACCAGCCATATTCCATCCTGAAAGCAGCAATTGTGATTTACCCTGCATTTTAACTCCTGTTAAAATGTGAATATAACCTTTAAGTTTGCTCTAAGTGTATCACCAGTTACCAGTCCACAGGGCCCACAGTCATTTTCCCACAACCATGAAGACTAGGAAGCTTTCATGTGTGTTCACTAATGGCATAATGCATTATAAATAAAATCAAGTAACAGAATGAAAAACAACCACAACAAACCACTTTGTTAGTTCAGATCTTTTCAGTACATAGACTCTATGTCTTTCTAGAGGAGAGTTGGTACTGTAAACAATTTTGATAAACATTTAGAAACTCAATTTCGATGATCAGAACCTTTCACTGAAAGGACAGAGTGCAATTAACCAATATTGTTGTGCTGTTCAACAAATTAATATAATGCTGCTTTCTCTAGCTTGGTTCCTTGAACCTTTTTGCAATTCTGCAGGGACAGTTTGCCATGCAGTAACAGCAGACAGCTTAGTTTAGCAAAATTAGTATCTTTCTCCCCTGCCTTTTCTTTTGTTATTACCATACAGAAGAGGAAGTTAAAATTGTTGGCTGCTCTTAACTCCCCTCCTATTTGTGGCTTGATGTTGAACTTTTTCCCTATTTTTCTTTAAAGAAGTTGCTATTGATGTTTAAGAAACATCGTGCTTTTTCATGCACTCCTAAAGTTTGACCTTGAAAGCAAAGATTTTCTCAGGGAACCATAGTTCTTCTGGTGTAAAAAAAATGCTTAAGATTTAACAGAAATCTAATTTCTGCCTTGCTCGAGGCAAACTTTGTCTTATGTAGTCAACAGGATAGAAGACTTAATACTAAAAGGTCTTTTCCATCTACTTAAGTACTTGGAAGCTTATTTATGTGGGCAAGTGGGTATTTTTTCAGAACTCTGAAACTCTGCATCTGAAACCCTGCACAAATACATACTTAAAATAAACCAGTTTATGCATCCAAATATTTGCATTTTTGACTAACTAGTGCTTCCAGAACCCTGTGCTCAAAGACACTGTGGGACTGATGGAACAGGTCAGAACATATACAAGTATGCATATGCACAACTTGGATGTGTCTGCTGTGGTAATGTGTCCACTTCACCTGGCAGAAAACTGATGTGTCCCTGCATTTTGCTGAGGACGCAACGGGACTCTGACAGACATATCCTGTCCCTTGTCTAATCTCTGAGGAGCTAAGAATTGTCTTTTGGATGATGCCTTGAAATATCTTGGGGCAAGACTCAAAGAGCTCATCACAACATGCAAACCCCACAAAATATCTGAAAGACACAAAAAAGCACTTTGGACCAACTTAATGTCTAAATAAATAACAAGTGTTTCAAGAGAAAATGGGCTGGCTGTCACTCACTGTTGTTGGAAGAGGAAATTCCCTGTCTAGAGAAGGAGCAGATGGAGCATGTTTTGATATTGCTGTACACTTGTCTGCAATTCCATTTACCATATTTATATGCATTTATTCTTATATATATGCAACTCTGAAAACCAACTGGTTTTCTTTTAATATGAGAATAATCTACTTAAACCTGTTATAGAAACAAGGTCTAGAAATTCCAAGGTTTTACTGGCTTGAACCATAGGATAAGACTGATGTATGTTTGCCTACACAGAAGCAAACTTTTGGCTGTCCAGTTCCTAGTTATGGCTTTAGTAAGCAATGTATTTTGCATCATCAGGGAGGACTCAGAACCACCTTGAAAGAATCATATTCATAAAGCATTGCCAATAATCATGAGAAAAAGTATGGGGGTGGGGGGGGAATTAAATAATTTCATCCCTCAATCCTGTAGTTGAGAATCAGAATTGTTATTTGAGTGCACAAATAAGTTAAGTAAATACCTCCCAAAGTAAAGGTAGGAGGAACCTGGAAAGTGAAACAGAAGGTACAAAAGAACGGCTCTTAAAATATAAATATATTTATTGATGAAACGCCTAAATTTTTTTCCCTTCTAAGATGTTCTGACTGTTCTTAGTAGCAGGCTATTTTACAGATGGCACCTTCTCTATC
This sequence comes from Fringilla coelebs, assembly GCF_963513975.1. Classification (NCBI taxonomy): domain Eukaryota; kingdom Metazoa; phylum Chordata; class Aves; order Passeriformes; family Fringillidae; genus Fringilla; species Fringilla coelebs. The sequence goes on from NC_140031.1 coordinate 37,318,780, forward strand.
AAGTAATGAAAGAGGTACGTTTGTAGAACATCTAGTTTGGAATATCCCCTCCTCAAGAAAAAAATAAGAAAAGGCATGCTAGCCCATGGTCAGTTATCGGAAATATCAAAAGAATGATCTCCAAGTAAGTCCTAACACATTTCTCGTATTTGCTTGGGGTTTATTTATTTGTTATTTGGGTTGGTTTGGGGTTTCTTTTGCTTTGTATGTTCTTTATTCCAGCCAAAGCAAACATTGTGGCACAAACTGTTTCTCAGCACAAAACCAGGAAGGATGATGGTGCTGATTAGAGAGCACAGAGTAGATAAGCTGTATTCCAGCTATTTTCCAAAAAGATCTCTTAAGAGAGAGATGGGAAATCCCTCTGTGATCTTACTAATGCAGTATCATGTAATTCTTCCTGCTTATACAGCTTCCAGCTCTTCCCTGAGGCATGAATAAATACACATCTAGGCTCTCCACTTCTTCAGGGGAAGTCTGTGAAGCAGTGGTCTGTACAGTACTTAAGGGTACAACAGCATGGCATGGCAGAGCCCTTTTAGTCATGGAGAGGTGGGGAAGATAGGCAGGAGGTAATATAGGTAGGTCAGTGGCCAGGTACAAGCCTTTTAACCTATTTGTTATAATTGGACTAAATAAGTGCAATCTCATTGTTTGGTAGTGAATGAAAGTGTTCCCAAATTTTCTATTCAGAATATCACATCATAAAGAATCGTTTACCTGTTGATTTCTCTGATGACTACATAGGTATCACAAGCCACACAATTTATTTCCCAGCTATACTGTTCCTCTTACCATTGTTTATCTGCCACATACAGTGTATAACAGCCATCTTACCTTAAAAGCAAAGAAATGATCCGTGTATTTGTCACCAAACACAAACTTGGCACCTGCATCAGAGTACGCCAGAAAAGTCTGGGGGACAGAAAGCAAAGTAAATTAGCAGCCATAAGCTCTGGGTACCTGCCAAAGCCACACAAAATACTGCTAGTTGTCTTGCAGAAATATGGTGAGGTCCAAGAACCAGGTGAGCTCTGATTTGTAGGGGTCCGAGATTGGCTGACTGTATTTGGCTGAACTGAGGGTATCCACTTTGCTCTGTTGAGTGCCTGACACAACAGACTGTAAGCTGCAGTGAAAAAAAATTTACTTTTTAATCCAATTCTGTGGTGCACTTCTATGCTCCATCTGATGCAAATAAGTACAATGAATTATACAGCTTAAAATTGAGATTTGACAGCTGAAGTAATGAGTTTTGAAAGGTGCAGCTAAGAGTTAGCCTGAGGGAATCTTCTAGTTTAAATTCTGATCCAGTACATTTTTATACTTCTGATGCAAATATATGCATTACTGATAGAGTTTAAAATGGAATTAAAATACAGTTTATAATAGCTACAGTAATTAGTTCTGACAGGATAGACTGCAAATGAAGCTAGCAAAAGGGGGCACCAGACCTGCTTCACTCAGAGACTGAGAACCTGGTGACAAAATCCAGATGATTTCCACTGACTGCAGATTAGACAGACATCAGATTTGTACCTTTGCTCCTGCACAGAGATAGTACATTCTGCTCTGTCTGGTTTTACATGTTCTTAATTACCTGTGAAGAACAGCTGTGAGAAAGTATCCCTGAGGTGAAAAGTCTGAATGTCCTTCAGTGGGTACTCTCTCAAGTATATTTTGGATACTGCTTATTCATTGCTTTACAGTAGCCGGCTTTTTTAAAAACTTTATGTCTACAGGGCTACCTGCGGATAGATCCCATCCACTTTCTAGAGATCCCTTCCAGCAGGCAGATTTGGATTTTGCCACCTGTATATAGCTGAATTAATTTTCTTATATGTCATGAGGACTATGAAATGTCTCTGATGCCAGGAATGTTGCTGCTCTGAAGACAACGAGGGCTGTGCCCTAAATGCCAAGGCTTTTCAGCATATTGTGTTTATTGCAAGGATGATTTGGAGTTGAGCCATTTCTAGGAGCTACTATGAGTGCCTTGACACAACAGTAATTTGTGTTTCAAGAATGCCAATTTATAACTTCAGCCGAATGATGGTAAAGCCATTAATAAATGGTATTACTTTGGCTATTGTATTAACTGAACAAAAAAAAAAAAAAAGAAGAATGTTGAATTCAGGAAGTCAATTACCTTTCTGAGAATCCAGTTTTTCTCAAGAGAAGGAAAAAATCAAGGGACAAATGGATCCTTGAACAGCCTGTTTGTATAATGTAAGACTCTCAAGACAGAAAATTATATTAAAAAAGCAAGGATTTTGCTCAATAGCTTACCTGGATCTGAATGCCTAGCCAGTTAAATACATCAAAACCCACTTTGGTCCTCAGAATAAGAATCCCAAGAATAAACTGCATTCCTATTCCTGAAAATACTGGTCTCCAAGCAACCTAGACAGACAGAAAAATAAGGAAACTGCTTGTTATTTAAATAAATAACAGTTTACTTTGGAAGTTTGTTTAAATGTAAGGGGATCATCTGACTATACTGCAGAATGGAGCAGCTGCCAAAACAGGTTGTAGGGGACCTGGATCTTCACATATCTGGACAGAGCATAAGGAGATTTTGCCACAGGGTTTGTCCTTGGGTAATTTCAACTCTGTTTATGTCCCCTAGCTTTAAAGACTTTTGATACTTGAGAACTGCTCAGTTTTATATTGTGATTTATCATATAAAGGCAGTCATAGGAGAAACTGCGGCTGCTGCTGCTGAGTTCCTCTTCACTACACTGATGATTCCTGTTCTGCTGCCTCAAAAAACATCTTTGTTTTGTGAAAATTGCATCAAATAACTTACAAAACAAAGAGCTATGATGGCATTCTCTAATTTAATCACATCATATTTAAATAACACAAACCAGTTAGTTGTAATGAGGGCTCATGGGAGAGCACAAAGCATTTGAAGTATGAGGTTTAACCTCAGTTGGTGACAGGTGCAGTTGCAAAGGATATGGCAAGTTCATTAGTCCTTGCTGAGAGGACTTTACTTGTTAAGAAAGTCTCAACACTGATGAAAGTCATGAAAAAGTATTGGGAAAACTTGATGACCTGGACAAAATATGTATGATTAATGAAAGAATGCAGAGGTATATGAGACTTGCAAACAGGAGTAAAAGCTGAAGTGGTAATTCTGGTGGCTGAACGAAGCCCTTTGTAATACCACAGCAAAACAGAGTGGATATTTCTCATGGAAAATTAAAATAAATGGCATTTGTGAGCCTATGGGAGTGGGTGAGCAAAAAGTGAGGACACCAGCTCAGCCCCAGGTGCTGAATTTGCAGTGGAAAACAAACTTGTGAGGGATTAAGAGCTATATAAGTCTATCATATCTCTGGTTCCAGGCAATTTGTACTGATGGGATGACCAACGTCCTCAAATAAGTGACTGTGATGTGCTGAGGACTGTGTTGAGGCTCCTGTGGGTGAAAGCATGGAGGAGGCCTATCTCAGTTTGAACTGTATCAGGGCTGGAACAGAAGGTGGGCAGCAGCTTCCCAAATAGTGAGCCAGGTGTTGGTACAGTCCCATACATGATCCCCAACAACAAAATTACTTTCCTCAGAAATTAAACACAGTGCTTGGTCTCAGGCAAGGCTATATTCTTACTTTCCCACATTTTGTTACTCTTACTAGACTTGGTGCTAAGGTAGGGGAATAGCTTTTTAGACACAGAATAAAAAAAATCCCGAGAGGTGCATCATGGAATAAATACTCACTTGGGTTGGATATTTGGAAAAGATAAGCATCAGGACAACATACATCACAAGCCCACCAAAAGAGATTAGCTGACGGGATCCTCGTTTTGTTGTGTCAAAGATGAGCCAGCAGATGATCATTATAATAAGAGCTGCACACAACACCCTAGGAAATAAAATGCATCATGATATCCTGAAAAAGATGCTTGGGATACTCATTTTCCTTCCCATACCCAAAACATTTACATCTCTGTGAATAATTTCTTTGCACGATGTATTGCACTGACACCTGTAGCTCTACACAAGCAAGAGCCTGCCTTGGCTGATGTGCTTCTGGCAACACCCCTTGGTGGCATCTGGAAGAAATGTCCTCCAGGCCAGAGTATGGGAGGAAACCCAAAAAAAGCATGAGTGACTCTTGTCTGGGTGGTATTTCTATTAATTGAAATGTGATATCTTCCTTTCTCACTTCTTCCTTTTTTTCTTTACCTTCCTTTCCTTTATTGAATCATTAGTTCTGGGCAAGAAAGGCTCTGGTATTTTATGTTTAGCTGGTGGGCCTATGAAGCACGACCTACTGAGGAGCGAGCTATAAACAGCTCATTTCTTTGTAACCATTTGTAGTCCATTCAGCAATCTCAGAAACAATGACATGTATTCCTGTGTTTCAGTGTTTCTGTGTATCAGTGTTTCTATGGTTCCCACTAGCAGAACCATGTAAAGCTTGTTTATTGAAGGTAATTATTGTAACAACAACCTGGAAGGCAACACAATACATCACTCCATATACAGGGAGGAAACACCGTGCCAAGTCTTTATTGGTAGTTTTGTCTAACAGTAAAGTTTCACTGATTTCAGTGGTACCTACATACATCATTTCAATTTTTAGATAGGGATTAAAAACAATGCAGGAAAATCACATAAAATGCCTAGGCCATTGCAATGCTGAGTAACCCTTTCTACACCTGAGAGACTTTCTCTCTGTTGGAAGAAAACAGTTAAGCACCTAGCCTGTGATATGTACAATTTAAAGATTGCAGCCCAGGTAATATATCACTTACTGCCCCGATTTCTTCCATCTGTTCCTCAGGGCTTTCCTGTTCCTTTTGTTCTTTCTCCCATAGAAGCTGCCAGATTATCTAATGGAAATGCCTCTGTGTGACTGCTCTCTAATATGGCTGCTGAGCAGAAGGACCACAATCTTTGAAACACTTTTCTTAGGAAAGCCGTTTCTAAATCTTAAGAATAATCTGGGACATTATCCTGAACTGAGAATGACTCCTCCTTAAAACTCCTTCTTTCTCAGCTAGAGGTGACCTAGCTGAAACAGATGGTAGCTGCCCAATTTCACTTTCCTTTTCAATGGTATTTCATTTGGTTTTCCTTGGTCTACAAGACTCTTTTTTCTCCTCATTTTGCCAGGGATAATTCAAGATCCCTGATCACTGCTCAGGAATACTTGAAATGAGTGTCGGACAGATCTAATTATCTACCATTTATCTACCAGATGAATGTCTACTATCCCAAAGGACATGTAAGGTCATACAACATTATTATGACATTAAATCTGGCTGGCATGTTTTGATTCCTGAAGGTCAAGCAAAAATTGCTAAGGGGATATGTGTCTAGGAAAAACAGTGTCTAGACAATATACTCCAGTCTTTAGCAGTTTGCAAATGTTAGAGTTAAGGTTCTTATGAACCTAACAGCTCTGTGAACAGCGAAGAACTTTCTGGCTTTCAAAATGAATGCAAGAGGCTGCAACACACATGAAATCTTGTGGACATATTCTCTTTCAACCACAAACTTTTCCCACCTCAGTTTGTGGTATTTTTCCTATGCTTTTCTCCAAGACTTTTGATTCCTAGCTACTGCGTTGAAATCCTGAATGTGTTTCCAATATTTCCTGGTAAATACTGAATTATTCTGTGATTTTAATGAGATATGTGTGATTGACCCATCTCCCGGTTCTTATGGGGAAGTAAGCTGAAATAAAATCATAGGGGTAACTTGACTAGTGCATCGTCCTTCTACATAAATAGAAAGTAATTAATATTTACCATTTCAGCCAAACCCATTGTTTTTTCAGATATCGGTCTCCAGGGGAAAAGAATGCAGCAATTCTGTCTTCATACTTAGCTATAAAAAAATCCCAGCAGATGAAGAAGACGGCTAGGATTGTGATGACAAAGAGTGGCAAAGCTCTCTGAAAATTCAAAGTGCAGGCTGCAATAACTACTGCCAAGTATGCTGTCACAGAAACAAGAATATATATGTCAGTTAGGTTGGTCTTTTTAAAAACAAATTTTAATTTTATTAAAGGTGATCAAAGTCAGGCCTATGTTTATCTTTTAGGTGCATTTCTGACTCAGCCTAAATACTGAAAAAATCTTGCTTTTTTTGATAGTTTTGTTATTTATGATATGTTCATTGATATAAAAGGTGGTTTTCATTCTGTCAAAGCAGATTTTATGCTTTTGCCAAGGTAAGTTCATATGAAACATGTTAATCACTCAGAAAAATGAAACCCATCTAAAAGAACTTCTTTTGCCTGTGTAAAAGTTATGAATTAAGAGCATGAGTCATGCTCCTTTTTTCAAAAGAAGATGAGTTTATCCAATAAAACTAGAAACAAACACTTATAAACATATGCCTTTTGACTGATTTGATGATCTGAAGTAATTATGAAGCTTAAAGTAAATCATTCCATAAAGTAGCTATGAAATTATGTATTTGACAGGCTCACTACAGATAAATGCTGGCCAAAAAAAAATCAGTTCTTGTAAAGAATGATTGGATTTTGTCTGTGGCAAATAAAGAAGGACTACTGATTTTTGTAATGCAAGTTGATTTTTATGAAATTAAATTATGAAATCCTGACATATTTTAGAACTCACTCCCTTTCTTGAGCCAAAATATGTCTGTACCATGATAAAGAAAGACAAGATGAGTTATGAGGGCAGGATACTCAGCATGCAAGCAACACTTTTATAACCAGCTCCTGGAGTACTGTCTCAGACATATTTCAAGTTTCCGTGTTCCCAGTGTTCAAGTTGGAAGATCTCAAAAACAAACTTGTGAAGTAGAAGAAAACAAACCAACCTACTGGCTAATTAGGAAAGGGAGAAAGAAGAATATCTGAATGATTTTGCAGTGCATACTGTCGTAAGTACATTTACTCCAGAAAAAATTTGCAGCGAATATGGAGCGATATGGGTCAGCAAAGAAAGGTTTCATTTCCAGCCTGGTGACTCAAGTTCAGTCCTATTTGGTGCCTGATGGTTTTTTAAGTGATTTCATGGTCTTGAACAAGTTACTGAAACTGTAATTTTGGAGTCAGCTGATAATGGATTTTGGAGTCAGCTGGTAACTGTAATTTTGGAGTCAGCTGGTAATTTTGGAGCAGACACAAAGTCTGAACTATGCTGTTGTCACAAGTGTAATTGCTAGTCAGACTTAAAACATGCTGGAGAAGCAGTTTAGCAAGATTTGTACTTTTATTATGTTTGGGAAAGAGTGGAGGCTTTGCAATCTGGAATTTTCTCTGGGACTAAATTTTTAACCACCTTGAAATACATCGTTAAAGAGAGTCAAGAGGTTTTATGCCAGACAAAGACAGTGCAACCAGTAATCTCATACAGGTAAATAAATAAGACTTCAGCAATCCATGGTGTAATATACTATACCTGTTATTAAAATTCCATAGACCACATAATGAATTCTGGTTTTATGTTTCTTGCAAAATTCGCAGACTTCATCATACCTTTTTTCTAAATGCCTAGGGGAAAAAAAAACAAACTAAAGAATAGAAGTGTAAGCTTTTGCAGAAGAAAATTGTGTTAAATTGGTCAAAATTTCTCCACTGAATTTGGAGAGGATTATATTTGGATCTCAAAGTGCCAAATAAAAAGTTCCTTTTGAGATGAACTTCTTTGGGTTGATGTTGGACAGGTGAAAAAATAAATATGGCAGATATCTAATGGGACAATCTGTCATCTACACAAGGGACTGAAGTCAGCAGACCAGTTCTGCTACCCTCTGAAGTGCAGCTCTTCTGTGAAGAGATCTCTTAACAGGGTTGGTGCAAACTGAGTAGGTAGTTAAAAGATTCAGTGTCCGTTACTAGACCCAAAAAATCTGTTAATACAGCCAGCTCAGAATTATGATGTGGAATAGAAGTATTGCTGTAATTGTGAAGGACTAAGGCTACATTTGTGTGTGCGTAAAATAACCAATGCCCATCTAAAACCTCATTACAGTGTGCATAGATGTTTCTGGACCTTTTAAAATCTGGTTGTTATTACACTAACTTTTCATCTCATCATCTCATGGAAGTTAAAATGTTTTGTTATATTTGAATGTCATGCTCTAGTATCAGTTCTTCCAATTATAACATATTTCACTTCCTTTGTTTTCCTCACTAAAGGTAACAGCATGATTTCATGAGGGAAGTTGAAATTTAGGAAAATAGCAGTTAAGGGAGTTAATACAACAGAGGTTTCCAATCTTTAATATGCTGGTGACGCAGATATATATATCAATTACAGAAGCAGTGGCTAAAAAAAACACCTTCATATTGTGCAAGCCGGAAAAAAAAATACAGCTATGTCTCTTTCATCTCAGAGGCACTGCTTTAGAGAGGCATATCTCTGAAGCAGTCCCTCGCATTCCCAGTCCATAAAGGCAATGTTATATTTAGAGATGCTAATTATCCAGACTGTACTTGTTTGGAAACTAAATGCAGCTGGAGTTAGATGCACACTGAAATCCAACATGAATAACCTTATTTTCTGCACTCAGAAAAATTCAATTAATTTAAAATAAATTTAAGAGAAACAAGAAATATTAATTTAAATTATATCAGTACACTGAAGAACAGAGCAGCAGCACACTCCTTTGCAAGTACAGAGAGTAATAGGTTCTCGGAGAAATCCTGATTGCTTTTGATACTTCAATTTCAGTTCTGGGAATTCCTGTAGCTTCACAAATCATAGCACTTTTTTTTCTAACTTGTAAGAACATTAGGTTATCTACCCAATCTCAGCAGATAGATTAGATATAACAGGAAAAGAAAAAAGGAGAAATGAGAGACAAATAGATTAAAAAGGCAGTTACTTGTTAAAATTATGGTTCATCCATCACCCAAGAAAAGGAAAAAAATACTGTTACTGCTACTTATGAGCCCTTTGGGATTTAAAATTCTTACTTTCAGGTTACAATTTTTTGTAATTTCTTTTTTTATTTAACATCTCTCTCCTTTTTATTTTATTAATTTAGGCTATTATGACCACAATATCTTAAAATATGTAAGCACAAAAGTCATAAATATGCAGCTCTGCTCGGAAAGGTGGCAGAAAAAATATGTTCCTTATGAAATTTGGTTAATTTATTAAGGAAACAGTATTTTCTAAAAGCTGATCCTATAGGCTTGAAATATAACTGAAGATGTTGAAAAAACAGATCACTTTAGCATATTCATGTAAAATATTTATATACATCAAAGCTATTCTTGCTTGCATTTTGTAACTCAGAAATCAATTTTCTGTTGCACATACACTCAAGAACAGAATGTTAAAACCTTCCACTTGCAGTGAATCTGTGTTATCAACAGACTGATCTTTCAAATGTGCTGTGTCTTAGTCTTAGACTGCAGGCTATTCAGTGCTATCTGTTGAAAGAAATCAGTGACACCCATGAACATTTAATATGATTTTATGTATTGTGTCATAATTTTTTTAATGCCTTAAACAGGGTTTGCAGTTTTCACAAAAATACCTAATCCTCAAGTAAAATGTGCATGTGTGCTTTCACTCTGTGATCACTTGGAAGTAGAGCAAACACAAAGCAAAACTTTTGTTCCATTAAAATGGCTTTTTTCACAGCTATTCTGTTCTTACTTTGTGCTGGAGAAAATGGCTATGCAAACTGAAAGACTATGCAAACTGAAAGACACTAGTAAATCTTCAACTTCCCGAAAGTAACCACTCTTTAAGGCCTCTGTGTAAAAAACACTGCCCTGGAAATATTGGAAAATAAGTTATTGTACAAGAAAAAAAAGTTTTGCTCTTTTAGTTTGCAAGGCTTTAAAAGGACACTTCCACAATCACAGATGTCATTTACAAGGTAAAATAATTTTAAACAAGTTGTGCTTCTGTATTACAAAAATTGCTAGGTAATACAAAGGTCAGTATAGCATAGGGGTATGGAAGTGAAATTTAGAGCTGTCACTCCAGAAGCATAAACAGTGGCAGCTTTTGGCTTAGGCCAGGATGGAGTGGAAGATTTACTCATGCAAAAACACATTACCCTTTCAAGCGTGGTTGCTCATCATCTACGGAGGCACGTTTGTTTTCATGCAGATCACTCTCAATATTGATGTATTCATCCCCCTGGAAAGCAGATCAGTGCCGAGGTTGTCAGAGGGGTTTATGCTTCTTAGGTAAGGTCCAAAAAAGCATCTTCTTCAGCCAGCATCCCCATTGGCAGCTGGCTGAGGAAGCCTCTAGAATTTCCTGTTTCCACTGCATTCATGGCTCCAGCTCTCCATCTGCCACCAAATCTGTGATCAGTGTTTAGACCAGGTGAGGAGCTTCCCAAGCCATCCACACCATTTTCAAAAGGGAAATAAAGGGGGAAGAATACCAGCGTTGCTCAGAGCTGAAGAGGGTAGGGCCTCATAGCTGGAGGCCCTGTACTGCACACAGCTTGCCCAGCACCTCCTACAGACACCCACAGGACTGTCTCTTTGCAGAACTTTAATATGATGGAACTTTTATATATGAAGACTGGTTAAACTGGGCGAGGCTCAGAGTTTTAAAAATTTTACTAAGCCAAGAATTTTATCCTTAAGAAAAATTTTTTCCTGAGCCCACGTAAGCACGGCACTGTTAAAGCTTTTGTACAGCTGCAGGCTGCCCTGCGCCCGGTCTGAGGATTGCTCTTAGGCAGCCAGGAGGGGCACAGCCCCCCGAAGCTGCTCAGCACACCCGTGGGGGCTGTCGTGCCCACGCCGCACCTCTTCCCCCAGCCCACTTCACTGAGGCACAAGGACGGGCCTGGTCCCATGGCTGCTTACCTCCATGCTCATGGTGGGGCCTGCAGAGTGGCCAGGGCCCGAGGCAGGAGACCATTTTGTTCAAAGACAGCAGGGTACCTGCCTGTGGCACCCAGGACTGTCCCTCTGAGCACCGTGACCGGCTGAGTGCCTGGAGAGCCGGGCCATGAGCAGGGCGATGACGGACAGTCTTGGCCTGGCCTGGCGGACCTGTCCTACCCTCTTCACGAGAGCGGCCCACAGTGCTCAGCCACTTTTGGAGCAGTGACAATCTGCAGGTGAGTTTACCTTTTGTTATTCTGCCACTTTTCTTTATGGTAAGTCAATTCCCCAGTCTGCTGTGAAAGCAAGGCCCACTACAGACCTTGCCCTGGCCCCTGCATTCTGTCTGTCTGTCCTGCTGCAGGTGCTGCCAGAAGCCCTGGAAAGTTCTCAGTTAGTTGCCAGGGAGAGACTTGAACCACAGAGTCATGGAATGGTCTGGGTTAGAAGGGACCTTAAAGATGAGAGTTTCAAACCCCTGCCATGGGCAGGGACAGCCCACACTACACCAGGTTTCTCAAAGCACCAAGCAGTTTGACTTTGAACACCGTCAGGGGCATCTACAACTTCTCTGGGCAAATTATTCCAGGGTCTCATCACTCTCAAAGTAAAAAATTTCTTCCTGATGTCTCATCTAGACCTACCCTTTTCCCATTTAAATCCAGTCCCCCATGTCCTATGCCCCCATAAAAAGTTCCTCTTCCTTGTTTTTTTGTAAGCCCCCTTTAAGTGCCAAAAGACCACAGTGGGATCCTGGAGCTTTTCTTCTCCCAGCTGAACAGCCACATTTTTCTCAGCCTGTCAAGTATCTTCAGGCTTTAATGATATCAAAGGCAAAACTAACACATGCGAGACCAGGGGAGTACGTGGAAGCTGCAGTTTACTCTCCTAGTGAAAGCTCAGCATAAGACCAGCCCAAGTCTGTTGGTCCTCTTGACTGCAGTTTTTGGAGCAGGGTGCTGTGCAGCTCTGTGGAGCTGCACTGCAACATGTGACTGCATCTTCACTAAACTCAATTTCTTTGCCTCTTTGGTCTTGACTGTGAAATAAAGCAAACCTGAAAAATGCCTACTACGTTACTATTACTTTTGGTAGCTGGCAGTACCCTTCTCAATGGATGTACAAGGTAGGCTTCTTATCCGAGGGACACTAAGTAGTGATAATATGTAAATATCATTTATTCCTGAGACTAAATTTGGAATATATCACATACCAGTGCTTCTCACTGATTCTTTTTAACCTACATTATAAAATCATGAGAGCCCCAGCCCTCCGGGTGGAAGTGCCATGCTTTCACGTTTGCAGGCAGCTACACTCCCTTTGGTACTGTGTCAACTCTCCTGGTCACAGCTTGAAGCTCATGTCCTACAGATAGTGTTTTCATCCCCACCATCATTCTCACTGCCACCACTTCTTGCACTGCCTAGGCTAGGTCATGCTCTCCTATCTCTTTTCCCCATGCCACAACGTACTCCCTGTGCCTGGATCCCCCACAGCCTGAATTCTGGTTCTCCGAATTTCTGAAGTATATGGTTTGTTTTGAGAATATAAGCTATTTTTTCTTCTGAGTATTTCAATTACAAAAGCATCAATCTACATCTTTTCCCATTGTTCACAATGTATTTTATATGCTTAGAATATTACTATGTCACTCTTCCACAAATGCTTTCCTACAATGACATTAAAATGTGAGAAAATCTCAAATCAAGGACAACTTTGTGTGCAAGTGTGTAAATACAAAAGGAAATTGGAAAATGGATGCAAACCCCTTTTATATTTTTTCATGGACAAACATGATACCAGGTCTGGCTCGTGGAAAGTGTTGTCCCTTGCTGAGAGTTACCTAAGGGCAGTGAGGAGCATGTTGACTTCTGCAAGCAAATGAAGAGACTGCTAAGTCCATACTGTAAAGACCCTCAAATTCTTATGCCTCTGTCACAGTGTACCCGAGAAATTGTTGGTGCAAATATGCACATCTCTGATACTCTTGCACCAAGTAGTGGCAGAATGTTTTCAAATCAACTTTTTCAGTGGGAAATTGGTTTCTCTGATAAAAATAAAGCTTTCATAGGTGTCAGTATTTTTTTCCAATTTTCTACAGTTTCAATCAGTTCTGAAAGTCCTTTTTGAGTTTGATTTTTTTGTTTGTTTTGTTTTAACAATTTCTTTTTTGCCAGCTTTTTTGAAGATTAAGGTATAGACGCCATCTACCACCTTTCTTTCCTAGGATCTCAGATTCCAATCTGGTTTCCAGGAGTGCTTATCTGAACAGTCTAAGTGATCCTTTCCATCACTGTATATCTGAAATTAATTCAACTCTGAGAGCAGAGACATTACTTTGCACCATGCCTTTGTTGCCTCTGGATCATATTCAAGAAAACAATAGAAGCTAGAAATGAGTACCCACTGCATAAAATATTTCTTATATGCTGCTTTGAGTACTGTTACCAAATTTGGCAAGTGGATATGATTACAACACAATAGAATTTTTAGAGTACCAAGTTATTTCTGGAGTGAGGACGTGAAAATATTAATACCTAACAATGGTCAAACACCTGTGGATTTTTTTAACCTGGCTCTCATGTTTTCATAGTGGAATACTCAGTATGTGGGCTTAAACAAACATATAGTCAAAAGAAGTCAAAATGAATATGTTTATTATTACAATAATCTGCATTATGCTCTCTTCTTCTCTGGTCAATTTTACACAGAATCTCTTGCATCAAGTTTGTGTTTAGCTGAAATTTTCCCTTTTAAGGATGTTAATTTAATAATTCAATATCAATTTATTATTCGATATTTAGTAATATGAATTCTTTGTCTGACTGAAAGATTGTATCTCTAAAACCAATGATTACAGATTCTCTTTTTTTACCTTCTTATGAGAAAATGGGGCAATTCTACGTCAACTCCTTGTCCTGTCTTCCCTTTGATTACCATTTCTAATGCCTCTTTTGTATGTCATATAAAGCCATTATGACAACAGAATACATTTTTTCTGAACCCTACACATGCAATTTCTTTTTCTTTAATGTATTTTTTGAGAATAGAACATCCCCGTCCATTTATACATTTTAAATTATATTCAGATTTTGTTAGAATATCCGTCTTGGATATACTAATACATTGCTGACATTAACTTTGAGGTTTACGAATTTTCATAAGGTTGTTTGGAGGGAAAAAAAAAAGAAAATAACATACCTGATTAATATGCACTGTTTCTGTATTTTGTGAATTCTTGATTCTCTGCAAAGCGACTCCAAGGCCTTTCAGATTTGTATCATCCACACCATCATCACTGTCATTCTAGAACCAGAAATCACATTGGTTCAAATCAGAAGCTGAAAGCCATTCTCACGTAGAGTAAGAACAGATTTATAATCTGATGTCTGGGCTGCCATGGAAGCAAGTGAATGGGTGACAGGAAATGGCCTCAAGTTGCATCATGGGAGATTAGATATTGGGAAAAACTTCCTTCGTTGAAGGGATGGTCAGGCATTGCAACAGGCTGCCCTGGGAAGTGATAGATTCATGCTTGAAGCATTCCAAAAACCTGTAGATGTGACACTTTGGGGACATGGTTAATTGGTGAACATGGTGGTGCTAGATTAATGGTTGAACTCAATGGTCTTACAGGTCTTTTGATATCTAAATGATTCTATAATTCTCTGCGCTACTTTACCACAATAGGGAGCCCAAAACTTGGTGTGCAAAGCTTGGCTGTTCAAGTCCCTGCAGTACTGCACAAAGGTGCCTTGGTCATGAATGGCGCCTAACTAACGTAAATCTGCTGTTTTCTTGACTAAACTCACCTGTCTCCCTTGGTGAATTGTGCTGTTCATTGTCTCAGGACCTGTTCAACAAGTTCATAAATATCCAGGCCTTCTCCTCATCAAGGGCAAAATGGACTATTTGAGGCCTTCCCCATTTGTTAGTACCTTTGCTCCAGTATTTATGCTCCTTACACAAATGGAGTAAATGTGAACATGTACTTGTATTGCTCTAAGAATAAAACACTCAGGGTATGTTTAAAGAGAGGAGTTAGCTTTACCACATTAATCCTCTGAGGTATACCTTTTATCAGAGAGATGAAGACAGCCATAACCAGCTCAATTAATTTTAATATTTTTAATAAATCCTGAATCTCAATTTTCTTGTTTCTTAATGTTTTGAATGATAAGTTATCTCTTTTAATGGTCCTAGAATATCTAGTTTTGTAGGAAAGCTGCCTAAACAAAATTTCAGATAACTTACATCTGCAATTGCTGTGAATGTTTTGTATTTCAGTGGTTTCGTATGGCAGCAGTTACAGTACGATAATTTCGCTGGGTTTTACTGCATGAAGTACCTCGTTATTTACATGGTAATAAACTCAGTAAATTAGTATTTACAATGAAAACAATCACTTCCACATGAACAATGCAAAATAACCTGAATCATAGCAAATTGATAAAAATTTTCAAAGACAGGAATAAGCAGTACTACTAGAAATAAATTGAATTTTTCCTTCTAGCAGAAACATGGCCTTAGAAGCAGCTAGAAAAAATGCTTTTAACACTTTTCCTTAAAGCTACTTTGCCTCTAAACTTCACAAAAAATCAGTTTCAGTCAAAGTGTTTTTGTAACTTTTTGTGTCTCGGAGAAGAGAGTCACAAGAGGCTGTTTATTCAAGTGCTGTGGCCTTGATACATCAGTTTCCTCACTTTTAGGTGAAGAGTATCTTTTCCTTCCCTTAAGAGAGGTATTTCTGTTTCAGAAACACTTGTCACTTGTTTGCCTTCTAACTGCCTTCTAACTACAGGGTTTGCTGTAGCTGCCCCTGCAGCCAGTGACAAACACAACTACTGAACACTCCATATAATTAAAAAAAAAAAAAGATCACAAGAAGCAAAGATTAACTGCAGCATTGAGATATATTAAAAATGCTACAGAGGACAGCATAGCAAAGTCAAAGCGCTATAGTTCTGTAATTCACATACACACACACTCCTGAGAATGGTGTCTTTGAAGATTTCTGTACTTGTTGCTGAGGAAGAAAAAGCAGAGATTTCCTATAATTTTTTCAGTAAATGTGTGAAGAACAATAAACATGCAAGTTGCTGTTCATGAAATACACAAATAAAAAATAATCTATGCTGGAAGACACCTCTAGAAGTCATTTTGGTGAACTCACTGCTCAAGCGCAATAATTAGATAAGAAGTTTCATTTATAGAATAATTAAAATATATGAATGTATAAGTAATGTAACAAAACAGTAAGAGTATCACACAATTGCTGGAAATCAGTAGCCCATGTTGTAGATTCATAGATTTGTGTCCTTCTCTGTAAATTTTAAAGTTGCTATTTCGACTAATCATATTGCATTTCTGGATTATTACTGATTCAGTAGAAACTGGTTAATTACTATTGATAACAAGTTTACTCTAGTAAGATTTCTGTTGACTAGAATGGTCTTTGAATAAGTGCCATGAAGCTGAGTAATTTTCTTATTTCACAGCTGATTTTTTATGAACTGTGTCTTTATTCTCCCCTTTATATTTTTTGTTTTGTTTGGTGAAAACACATTATTTAACCTTACTGCTTGAAGAAAAAAAAAGTCTATTTTTCATTTCTAATAAGAACAAAAATATTCAAGTGACAAATAAAACTGCCTATTCCCTTTTCCTCCTTACTTAAGTGTCTGAGGTACTGAAGGAACACCTCAACAAAATGTTGGTCTGTGCTTATCACCTACAGTTGCTGACTGCTATATGTAAGCAAGAGCACAGGCAGAAAACTTCTACCTCATTTACTCAGTATCCTTTTCAGCTCCCTGTAAATGTCTGGAGAACAAAACAGCGCAAGAGGAAATGGGAGTTCAAGCCTTAGGAATTACAGTTAGCACAATCCTGTTATGAGCACAGGCCACTACAGCAGCATGTGAAGTCACATCTGAACCTATTCGACCTCCAGGTGACGTGAGAAACCTGGAAGTTCACAGAGAAGCTTCAATGGGAAAATTCTTTTTGCTTTAGTGCACAGTTAAAGGATTACAGAATTGGCCCATCTATTTTGAATGCTTGTAATATAAAAGCTGTTTTGAAGCTGTGTTTCTGCTTTCACAATCTGCTTTACTTTAACAGTTTGGAATTCCCCTCTTGTAAAATACTTGATCAAAGGACAAGTACATAGCTGTCTCGACTGTGTATGCTCTTTCAATATCTGTTTAGTTGCCTCTTGACGAGTTGTTAATTCACCTAGTATTGTTGCAAGACTACATTCATTGATCTTCCCTCCCATCTCTTCCTTGATTTTGACGGAGAATGGCTTTTGCAAAGGGCTAATAACTTCTACTGTGCTTTTAACAATACCAGGCACTCTCGAGTAGATGGTGTTACTGCTCATGCTAGTTAGGGAGGAAAATGGCATGGCCAACATTGCATTGAGGCAGCTGCTTAAACTGTTTATTGTTTTAGGGTGGGTCCTTACATTATGTTGGAGATTAGAATCAGGATACTCATGGAACTGACTGGAAAACAGACGCTTCAAAGAAAATAGTTCAAGTTATAATGTTGCATTCTGTTGCACTCAAGAGATTTTTAATTGCATTTGCCCAGCAGAAGTGAAGCCATCTAGTTTACAGTTCAAAACTTGCTTTTCTTTAAATATTCAGCGACCCTGAACACCCTTCATCTATGTTTTCCCTAATGCACTGTCTTTTGTTAGCCAGTGCCATGATTCTGGAGTTTAAATGCATTTTAAATATTGAGGAAGAATTTATTTAAATTAATAATCAAAGGTCTCATAAATACCTGTCGAACTTTAAAACTCAATTTACAAGGCAGGAAGGATGAATGTTCATTATCCATGTACTAAAGTACAACAGATAAGAAAAAGGTACTGCCAGATATAAATTTAGCAGGCTGCGCCTTCATGGGCTGTTTTGAAAAGGACTGCAAATAAGACTCCCCACCTCTGAGTATTTTGTTGTTTTCTTAAAAAAATTTAGGTGGTCAGGGTAGGATAGTAGGCTATTATCCTGAAATGTAGGGGGTTTTAATAAAATAAAGACCCCCGATTATGGCTTTGGAAAGCAAGCTTTGAAAATGTGAGAAAGGATTACATAATTTCCTGTCTGGATCTGGTTAAATAATGCAGTGCAACACCACCTTCATTTCCAAGGATAAACATGACAGTGATGCTCATGAAATATAAATTCTAAATAACATCTATAGTTTTAATTAATCAACCAGACAAGATTATCTAGGAAGCTGTGGAAAATGGCAATAAGCGGAAATTGCATTTTTTAGGATATTTTAAAGCTTGTTTGAATGAAATGGATGCATGCATTAGGGCAATAAAAATGTCCTATGCACTATGAGCAAAGGCCAGAATTTTAAAGGGGATCCTTCCTCAAGTCAACTTAAGAGCGTGTTGTGCTCAGCTACAGAAATAGGTACAGGCTGTTTAATGCATCATAACACTAGGAACAGGAGGCCAGTGAACAATAAATATTTATTAGCTGTTATCTTCCCTTTGCACTGTATTTATGTTTGCCTCTGTGTTGCTTTTAACTATCTGCAGTTTATTCATCCCACCGTTTTAAGATGCAGCTTTTATCATTCCTTATGGAGTAAGTGTGACTTGATGTTTAATGTTATCAGAGATCAGAATCATCAGAACTGATTAGATAAAAATTTTGCCTCTTTAATAAGGGTTAAAGACAAGCTAGGTAAATCCAATCTCGGTTTTAGGGTTATTGTTGATAATAGAGAGTTTCTGAGCAGGAAACTGTGGGCAAGTGTAGTGGTCCTCCAGCCAGCCAGTGTATGAGAGGTTTGACTGAAACACCTTGAAGGCAAGAGACACTGTAGAAATTCCACACCTTATGTATGACATTCTTATAGCTATAGATACACAATCTGTTACGTTGGTACATAGACACTTAGCAGGAACAATTTTCTGAATTGAGGATAATGATCTAAGTTCCTTAAATTACATGACATTTTCAAGATGAAAAAAAATTAACAATCTGAATATCTCATAAACAGTGCAGAAATCTGTTGATTCTACCTAAGAGGCAGCGTCCAGAGCAGGTAACTTTACTGTGTAGGTCTTAATAACTGCATTTGTTTTTATTAAGCTAAATAGTTTATTACTGAAGGGTAGGAACATGGAAGGGAAGACTGGCAGTATGGGTAAAGAAAGTTATGTGGCTTTTTAAAACCTGTATAAAAAGCTCACTTATTGATTGCATTACACCCAAATGGCTGTGAGTAATTGAGATATTCCTAATATCAAAAAGAGAGAGACAAAGAGAGAAACAGCAGAGGTGTACGTCTGGGGTTTATTGTCTGTTGTCTTTTGAGACCATTTTGAGCTGTTAATAAGGGGGAAGAGTTGTTTCTGAGTCTCCCAGGTGCTGGCATTATCACAAGCTAATAATGCAGGACCTGCAATTTCAACACTATGCTCAAGGGGAAACTGCATAGTGCACAAAAGAAGTAGCTGATATTTTGCAGATCCAGGCATTTTTAAAAATGCAATTAATGATATTACGATAGCTTAATTAATGATATTACTATAACTTCGTGATCCACGGATGCAATCCTATCTGAAAGTTAACATTTGTTAAATGAAGGTGTACTACACTACCACTGAAAATGGTTATGCAGTGAAAATCCTACCACGCTACAAATGGATGTGTGTGCTTACATATCAATAGCAACCGAGAATTTGAGAAGAGCTTATAGTTATCGCCCTTTGACCATTTGTGCGACAAATCAAAAAACAGACTATATATTACAACTTCTTCATCCCGTTAGTATCCCTTTGCAACAGACAGCAGTGTTTCTCATTCTTGACTTAATAAAGATCTGATATATGATCCTTCATCGATCACTTATTAGCTCTGAGCTGCTTTGTATTGCATTGAGAGATGTTTTACTAACTTAGGTATTTTACAAATTGCCTAACTCGGATTTAGGTTGTCCATCTCTCACTTTATCCTTATGTTCATTAATCATTAAGTGGTTCAGGTGCATCTGAAGGTACCTATGGATACTTAAAATGGTACCTACACGGATACTTAAAATGGTTTAAATTACACCTTTTCCAGAACACTTTTATATTATGTGGTTTAGGTAAAATACTCATTGCTTAATACATTAAAACACATTTATTTCGGAGGAATTAAAGTGTTCACTCTTTGTGCAAGAAAAGCTTTAAACACAAGAAATAGCGGGACATGATGAGTCTGCTTACTTTTCAGTGGCTTTTACTGCGATTTGTTAATCTACAGAATTTTACCTATTTCCTTTTGTGTCTTATTTTTTCTAGGGAGTGACTTAAATATTGAAACAGAGATAAGACAGTGTAAAAGCAAATGAAAATGGCCCGGGCAAGCTAGCTACGTAAGGCAGAGGGTTAACCCGGGTTACTATACTGTGCTACACAGATCTCTGAGGAAAAAGGTGATTTTCAGCTTATACCATTTAAGAGAGTTCAACGCCGAGCTTTTGCAGCTAGGACTCCTCTCCTTTTTGAGTTTGTAAGCACAGATTTAGGAAGCGGACGGCACTAGCTTAGGCACATATTTTGTGTGAAACACAGGACAAAACCTTTTATCTCCCTTACTTGAACTGACGGAGACTCAAGTTGAAATTATCTATCTGCTCCAAAGCACAGATGAGTTGACGGTGCTCTGATTACTCAGGAGAAAGCATTAACCACTGGGCTATCATGTTTTAAGAGTTAACTCTCTTGCCTACATTCCGTAAATATTCCCTGACAGGCTTCTCTGTCCGTATAGAGCAATGAATAAATATACAGAGCAGTTTAATGTCGGTGATATTATGTAATAGTCCACCTGCTTAGCATCTACAAAGACCTTTCTGTGTTATTTGGATAGTGTCAGCAGATACCCACATCAACTACCCACTTCCTGCTAGCTGAGATTAGGAGCAGCGTAAGGATAAGAGAGTGAAAAGGAGAGCAAGTAGCTGCTTTGTTAATATAGCCCTCTTCAAAGTATTTCACAGACACTTATTCTACTTTCAGCCACAGCTACAGTGAGCCCGTCAGGCTGCGGGTTCGAGAGTTTCTGTTTGTGTCTGCTTTAATTCCAGTGAAAGCACGGGGATGCTGGGTACTGGGAAACAATAAATAAATATTTTTGGGTTTTTTTCTTTTTCTTTTTTTTTTTTTTGGTGGGGTTTGTTTGCTTACCGAAGTTCGTACTTCCGCTTAGGAAATATGTGTTTTTAAAGTGGTTGTTAGTATCACTTCATGCCTTGAAAATGCAAAACCTTCTGGGTTGGCTCCTTATCTTCACTTCGCGCTCTTCTCGAGAGCAAAAGACAATTGCGCTTACTTTATGCATGGAAGAATGCTATGAGCCACTATGATTACATTATTATTTTATAATTTTTCTCATATTATTGAAATACATTGCTTTGATTAGTCATGTGTCTGCTGCATAATGCTGACCTCTTAAACAGAACTGTAAATGACCTATCCTCAGGAAAAAAACAGCAACCGATACAGCTGATGGGAGCCAGTTGTAAGATCAACCAGCCTATGAAATATTACCAAGTCAAGACGCTTTTCAAAGCTAGCTTATACCACTGAGGAGAGCATACTCCTGAATAAGTCAATTGTTCTCAGCTTTTATTTTTTTTCACAAGAGCCGTGTATTTTGGCAGGGTATCAGCACGTAGAATGTTATAAAATACCTGCAAGCAGAGAGCAGAAAATGCTTTTTCTTTGTTCGGGGTCTGAATTCAACATCGTTCAATGTTTTTTAACTCCTTCCACTTCCCCAGAGAGCAAAGGAAACTACGCTTACCTGGAAGGCCAAATTGTGCGCTCCTGAGCGATCACGATTGGTCTCTGTCAGCTCCATGTGCTGGTATGGAACTCCTGGGTGAATGTTGGAAGCTACTTGCAGCGCTGGGCAGAATCAGCCAGGACCCGCTTAATCCATCCACAGGACCGGCATCACTGGAAGTCAAGGTAGTTGGAGGCCTTCTCGGGTTACCCTTACTCCCCACTCAGCTCCACCTTCTCGCTCCACTAGCACAGCCCCTTTTGGCCAGCATAGAAAACGGTCTTCAGAGACAAGAATGGAGGATACCTGCAGGCCCAAGATACATAGTTTACACAGTATATCTCTGGGTGGTCCTAGAGGAAAATGTGTGTTTATGACTTCTGTCTTTCCTCACTTGTGTGGGATGAAAACTTCCACGTCCAGATTTGGAGAGGCCAACAAATTTTTTGTCCTTTTTTACAGGTATTCTCAAGTCATTATTTTTTGTGATATTGTGGTAGCTTTATTTTCATAGTAGCTGGGGACTTCACCTAGCAGGAGAAAAAATGAGAATGTGAACAACACTCAAAACTCTGACAAGGGCTGGTAAAGCCACTTTCAGTTGGCATCCATGTATTTCATGGCACAGAGTCTTTTGGTTATCTGTCTGCAGATTACTCACCTTTGACTGAAGAGTATTTATGATACTTTTCAGGCTTGCTATTTGCAGTATTGAAAATATGAAAATAGATGTTCTTAAAACTGTCAATAGGACCTCTTACCCTATGTTTTTTTGTTGACTATGGACGTTGTGTATACAGCTTGTTCTGTGTAAGTCCCGAAAACACTAGCACTATTACAGACACCAATGACAGACAGGATTTGTGTGAATAAAAATTTTGCCATCAAGAACAGCAAAAAATGAGTGTTCTCTTTCTTGGAAATACAGCAAAGCATATTTATGAATTCATTAGCTGCCTACATTCATAACTTTTTACATGACTTTTCCATGCAGATGGAAAATGTCATGAGTTATGCCTCACCTTGTGAAAAGTAAAAAACTATGCCTCTTTTACGTAGAAAACCAGAATGGATTGGCATGACTGAATATATTATTCAAAATCACTAACAATTACATGAAAAATAAGATGATGCATCTTTCTGAGTAATCTTCCAACTGTTTTACAGTATAATAAATCATACTGTTGCAATATGTGCTTTCTAAATATTATAACTATTGCTCAAAAAGGAGGTCTAGCTGGGTTTTTTTGGCCAGGAGTGCATGGTTTTTAATGATTTTTGGGTTTGCAGTGTTCAGAATATTTTTGGAGTCCCAGGTTTTGAAATCAACTTGTTTATTGGTAATTGTATTTGCTCTGTGAGTAGAGGACATTTTCTGACTAATTACTTCTTTCTGCACAATAATCTTCAGCAAGAAATAACTGCAAATATCTTAAACAAGTTTTTATACAATTGCCTGCTGATTTCTGCATACCTCAGCTACTTTCCCTTCCTTTCTTCTTCTCTCCCCCTTCCAAGTTTGAACATATTTTTACGACAAGAAGGTAGAGGAAACAATGAAATGAAAAATTTTCAAATCCAGTCTCTGAAATCTTAAAATCTGTAATCTGCATTTACATGGATGGAAGAAAGTTCTACCCTCCTAACAGGTACAAGACAGTTCCTCGTGCCCATTAGATAATTTTTAACACAGTTTTTCTTATTTAAAAAAATCTCAGAATAACACTGACTCAATAATTTTAGTGGTTTCTATTTTATGTTAGAAAACTCACAGGATATTTAAATAAAAATATCCACACCTCCAAGAAAAATCCCGAACTCACTATAAAAACTATGAAATATTGTTATTTCTTGGTGGACAGAGGACCATATATTTAAAGAAAATTAGGTAACTCACTGATATTTTTTGACATGATCAGCCAGAATTATATTTAATGTTTGATTCACAGCAAACTCTTGCTGTTTCTGTTTAGTTTAAATACTTACTTGAAGATGTGTTTTTTTATATCAAGACATGTTATGTGTCTGAGGAATATTGGATGCCACCATTTCAACTGATAACAAACATAAACCTAGATGTCTGTTTTCCTATGTGATTCTTCTTTTGGCTGTGAGAAAGCATTAAAGACACATATTCTTAAATTTTAGGGTATTCATACAAGAATGGATTAATTGCTAAGCTGAAACAAATATGAGTTGCCAAAATTCTACTGACTAATAGCAGAGAAAAAAATTTACAATAATCTTAGAGTTGTTTCCAAAGAATAGAGATAAGAAATTTTATATTCCATCCCCCTATTTCTGCATAAACTCTGGAATCTCTTTGTCTTATTTAGAGGAAGACCAATCAAAAGGCCTAATAGTCTCACTGAATTTCACATATAAATGAGATTTATATTTTTCCTAGTGTGAAAAATACATGGAAGAAGTTTATTTTCATTTGAAGGAATAATTTTCCTGGGTGCCTCTCACTTCCATTTTTAATGGTAGAAGTTTATGAATTTATTGAAAGAATACCACTTTTTCAGTTGGCAGGCCTGAGAAACTAGGAAAGACGAGTATTCTATTGTATTAAAACAACAATCTGGAAAAGCAGAAACTAATTTTCATATACAGGCTAAAGAAAATTTAATGTCAATGTGTTTGGGTATTTTCACAATATTATGTAAAGCTGACACAGCAAACTACTGTTATTTCATCATACCTATGACCAAAATGTAGAAAATGAATAAACTTTTGTAATTAATGTTTTTAAAAAGGTTTGAATATAACCAGCTATTTTCTTGAATCCTTTCCTCAAAACATGGGAAAGGTGATTTCTCCCATTCCCCATGAATTTTTTTAAGGAAGAATAATGCTATCATATCCTCAGAATGTTTTTCTTTGTATTCTAATGCAGGTGAAGGAAATAAGAAATCTTGTCAGTAGGAGAGGCTTTCAGCTGAGCTTTTTGCTCAGAGGTCTGAGTGGAAAAAAATGGAATACTGTGTCAAGTAAATAAAGTATTTTGTTAGCAAATGAAACCTTCCTACTGCTATATAACTCTGCCATGAAGTCCTAGTCACATGGTAAAGCATTCAGAACCTCTTTGTTCTTCAAGTAACAGCACAGCAACGCTCAATTTGCTCTGAAATTGGCACACAGACTGGTGAAAGCCAGAGAGGGTTTTTGGGTGGTATAAAAATATTGACCAACATCACAGCTTAATGTACACACAACAGGTAAATATATAGCAACATAATTCTTAATAATTTGCTAGGTACATAGAGAAGATGAGCAACAGTATGAAGAAATGAGTAAGGTATCTAAAAAAGAGTAAAGACATGCTGGGTTTTTTCATTGTTGAACTGCGAGAAGCAACTTCATAGAACACGCAAAGTTCAAAAATTCAAAAATTTTAGATTCTGAATTGATCCTCTTCATTATGTATAGTTTTGTTAATATTACTCAGCTGTGATTTCAAGAACATTTCAGTTAAAAATTTCAAAAGCATTGAGATAATAAAATCCCAGTTTTTCATAGATGCCTTGAGTAAACCTGCGTCTCAAAGGAAAGGTGAATGAAAAAGTCTAGGGTTACCATTGACAAATGGTTGCCAAGTAGTTATTTTTTGCTACATATCCTAACATTTATCTAGCCAGTCCTGGTTATCCGTCACCTGACTTCCCTGAATGAAAAAGGTGCCTTCCATATTTGAAAAAACATGGCCCATAAATATTTTTTTTTTGTTAATGTCGATAACCTACAAGCTTCAGGTGTTTGCAGTATGGCCTATTCAGTTTTTAGAAATATTATCATACCGGTGCCAAAGATAAACTATAACCTCCACATTGTCTTGAGAATAAAGGGTGAAGGGAAAAAACTACTGTCTTGGGGAAAGGAAACACAATTTTTTATCTGTGTAAAATTCTCCCTCAACACAAATTTTCTTGGAGAGTGTGACTTTGGCACTTGTTATTATGAAAAGCAAATTTCCCCTCCAAATTCTCAGATACTGCTCTTGCATTTTTAAGGGGAAAGCAGAGAGTGAAAACTCTTAGTAAGATAAAAACAGTTTAAAAAAATCAAAATGGTGTCGTTTGATGAGATGTAATGGAAACCCCTGGATCTGCATTTTAAAAATCGTTTATTTTGTACAAAGTGACTGTAAATGAGGTGGCTGAGTGGCCAGGTGCTGCCTCCATTTCTCCCAGGTTCTGCTCTGAGTTCTTACTTGTCATAGACTCTGGCCCAGTAAATCTCCAGCTCTTACTCTGTCTTGCAGCTCTCCCTCTGAGATCTTTTGAAATCAGTACGAATTTGAGCAGACATTCTCTTCCTTGTTTCTCTTGTTTGTTTTTTTTTTTCACTTCCTCGTTTTTCTGTGACAGCAGAAATGAAACATTTGCATACTTCCCAGTTGAACTAAAGTTGCCCCTTCACAGGATGGAAGCACTGCAAAAGAAGTGCATGTTTAACAAAAGCAATGAATTTGGGGGGAAAAGACTTCTCAGAGGAAAGTCAAGGGCTTTGAGGGCAATTGTGTTTGACCTTGTGGCAAATACCTGTGTAAAGTTAAAAAAAAAAAAAAAAGGAATCCTGGGCACATATTTATTTTTACTTTCTAATAATTTTTCCTTTCTTCAAAATTTCCAACCCAGTGCGATAAAACGCTACAGTAAGTCAACAAGACAACCAATCACTCCTGTTGTGAAAACTAGACCTCTGAGGAGCAAAGTGAATTACAGGTACAATCACTTTTTGCACTTCCTGCAAAGGCAGGTATGACCAACTCCGTTCGGAAATCAGTTTATAATAGTGACAAAAAGAAGAAATTAAAATTCTTTCAGTGATTCTAGCGTAGGTGGCATTTGCAAGGACTGTGTATACGAAGGTGTGCCTCTGGGTGCCCCTGTAGTGCTTCACGGGCACTTCCCAGCTTGTTTCAGTACAGGTGAGAGAGTGGACTCATTTGTGACAAATTACTTCACTGAGTTCCTAGCTTGCTTTGTCTCAAAGCAAGTGCCTAGTTGACACTGGATCTCCCCAGGTGCTGGATTCCCAGAGCGTTATGCTGGCAGCCCCTATACGAGGCTGAGACATGCTGATGGGTGTTACGTGCACATTGAGATGCGTCAATGGATATCCTGGGTGGAGGAACTGGGAGCTCCTCCGGGCCAAAATGTGCATAGATAAGAAAATTTGCATAACGACTAGAAATTGTTCCAGCATATGTAGGAATAGTAAAGTCGAATAGTCTTTTGTCCTGCCAAGACAATTAGAATGTTTTGTAGGTAATTAAAATTAGCCCATAGGAATTTATTATGCCCTTATTAGGGTAGTTGTCCTGCTTATAGGACTAGAATCTAGCAGGATCACTAGGGTTGTCAAAATTTATCTCAATTACACAATTCAGGAGTCTGATCTGATCCAGTGAAGATGCCATTGCAACACTTGAAATGGGGAGTCCTGCACCATCTGCATAGTGACTGACGGTGCTGTTTGAGAGCTTTGGTTCTCCACAAAAGCATTACGTTACCAGTGCAAAAAATCACAGGAATAATTTTTGTAACTAGCACTTGGTCTGTGAATGTGTGTACAGGTCAGAGAGTATTCTTAAAACAAAGCTATTTGTTATAAAACAACATAAACTATTAATACTTGTTTAAAAGTGAAGTGAGAATCTGAGAAGTTGATGGTTTGGTTTTTTTCTTCAGTGCTTGTTGTGCGTTTGTTTGTTGCTGTTACAATCCAAACAATACTACTTACCTACTTCTTGAGCTGTTTTCTATGTAAGTAAATAGAGATATCCTGCCAGCAGTATAAGCTCAAGTGTAGTATCGATTTTCAAGCTCTAGCAGAACAAATTAACATTTTCCTGATGATAAAGTATTTTAAAAGAAGTAAAAAGAGAACAGCCATAGATCAGAAAACTAAAAGACCTGAGCAAAAGTTCTGAAAGTGTTTAGATATCTGTCTACAAGAAAAGCTATACTCATAACACAAAACTTATTTTTCTGTGTGATTGTTGCTTTCTTTGCACACTTAATAGGGTTTCTGGAGCTTGGCACTGCAAGAGGATGATGATAAGCGGGAGCTTAAACCAGGCAGTGGGAACCCTCACTGGCTGGGGAATGAAGAGAGAGTAAAAAAATTCTTTACTTACATTCCTTACATTTAATGATAAATCACTCATTGTTATTGGGATCCAAGGTAATTTACTGTGAATATACAGTGCTCAATGTGGCTCCCTGTGGAGACACTCATTATGCAGACAACAAAGATTCACTGCTGTAAAAATGACGACCAGCACAGTTTATAGAGCTGGAACCATCAAAGTGAGGTTGAGAATTTTTATACAGAACTGTACCTTCAACTGCAGTCCAAAGTGCTTAGATTTGAAAAGCAGCAGTATTGATGAGAGATTTAACCTTGACGTCTCTGTAAGACTGTCTTAACTGCCAGCAAATGGCCCTATTTTTTCTCTTTTAAAAACCATCACCTGGTCACACTGGCAATTCAGCAAGCTTCTATTTTTAAAATAACAGAGCTAAGCGTTATGCTCTAATTTACAGCACCTCTAGCGTCAGGGGCTCCTTAAGAACACAAAAACATCACAGGAGGTAGAGGATGCATGCTACTCTGAGTACCTTTAATTTAGTGTACTAGTACTAGAAGTACTTTTTATCGAGGACAGGTAACAAGGCCTATCCAAGGACATGAAATGCTATATAATACAAGCTCTTTTCGGGAAAATTTCTTACTCATTAACTTTTACTTTTCGTTTGTCTGTCTGTTTGTTTTGGTTGAGTTTTATTTTGTTTTTTTTGCTTGTGTGATGATAATACTTCCTCTGAGAGAATAGCAAATACACTACTCATGCACTTCCACTAAACAATACTACTTTAATTACATACATAAATTCTGATGGAGTGGATCACTTGGAAGCAGTGCAAGCACACACTGAGGTTTTGATCTAATATTCCAGAGGTCTACAGCAAGAGAAAATCTTCCAAAATGAGACCAGCATGGAGGATAAAGTCTTGAAGAAAAATGAGGTTGAATTCTAAGTTACTGTGCTAAATTTCCCCCTCATACCGGTTCCCTAGGTGCACTAGAGATGAAACAGCATCTCTCTGCTTGATGCAATGGGAACACCCAGCATGATTCTATTAAAGGTCATTTCTTGAGTGCTGAATGCAATTTGAAAGAAATAGAAGCATGAAAACCTTTTACAAGAAAGAATCCTACCCTTTGAATATTAAGAAGTTAGTTCGTTGAAATACTTACATATGATTAAACACCCTTTTTATATTTTTTTATCTTTGTATTTTGCATTTACAGAACAGATGCAGAAGTCAAAGTAAAACATGCTTCAGAATAGAAAATAGATTCCAGGGTTCTGAAATACTACACCATCCAAGGACAACATGTGAACTGGGTTTGAACTCCAGGGCATTTTTCAAAATTGCTGCCTCTAGGGGAGGGAGAAGCACAATTTAAAATGATCTTTTGAATTGTTAATGGATATTTAGAAGTTCAAGCTTTTGTAGCAGCTGAGAACTGTTAAGAGAAGAGGTCAACAGTGGCTAAATAGCACTCTTAACATACTGCTGTTAACACAGATAAACTGTTATCATCCTTTCAGACAGGACCCGGCTTAGAGAACAATATGGAGACCTCTGGGTTGCCCCAGCATCGCAGCAGAGCTGCCCAGACCAGTTCTTCCAGCTGAAATCTACTGACTGTTGAAGTCTGGAGGTGTTTGTGCCCTGTGTCATCCCAGCAGGACCATTTCACCCACGCCCTGCACTGTTTGCTTTGTCTGGGAAACAGTCAAACTCATCTTGCAACGTAGACAGCCTGGAATTATGCCTAAGAATATGTGTTCTAAGCATGGTTTAGCATAAGGAGTTGCAATCTCCCACTCCTCACTAAGAAATTTGGGATATTCATATCAGGTTCAAGAAACTCAAAACTACAACTTGTCTGTCAAGGCAAAGAGCTTAACAGGGCATAAGTGGATTTGGACAACCAGTACCATAAATTATTCCTCCTTTCACCAGTGGATCCTGTGTTTGTTCAACTAATATGTTGATATACTGCTTGATAGAGTAACCTGTTCATAAAACTGACACATTTTTTCATAATGTTGCTGACAGAAAAAAAGTAATCTGTCTCATTTCACCCTATCTTAGTGTGATTTTTCTTCCAGATTTTTCAACAACAGAGGACTGTCTAGCAGATTTGCGCGACCTAGATCCAAAGATTGACGACAGTAGCTTGTTTATCTAGCTTGAACTAAAAACACTTTTCAAATTTGGTGATACATATGCACAAAGCTTCTACAGAGAGGATTCTGATCACTTTAGTCTTCTTATTGCCCATATAGTTCCTTTTTTGGCAGACCTCATACAGGTTGCAATTTCTCCACATGTCTAAATTCCAAGTGTTTTGTCCTGTACAGGTCTATGAGATTCTTGAATGTTACTGGTGAATAAATGAGACCTTTTTAAGAAGTAGGTGAGAGTGTACCATGAAGAAAGTCAAACTCTAATCCTTCCAGGATCCATTTCCAAACCTTTGTTGAGTACCCAAACACAACACAGTAGAGTGAGTCAGGCATATTCAGAATGTATGAAGAGTCAAACCTAGCTTAAAAGTAGTGAAGGGGAAAATAATTTGTTTACCACTGGACTAAAAAGTACATAATTAGTTTAAAAGCAGGAAGGAATTGCAACCTGAGGGCAAGATGTTCCAGTTAATTATGGAACCGGGTGCAGAGCATAATGAGAGAAAAGATATTGTGTTGCAGAAAAGTAGCAATTGCCAGTTGAATAGTGAATACAACATGGGGAAAAAAAAAGTAAATACCTTGTCGTATTTCCCTTTAACCACTGAAAAAATACTTGCTACTTCTTGGAATCTTGCCGTGGACTTCTTTCAAATTAAACAGCCTGTCCATTGATACCCTCTGGAGCTGCTAACTACCATCCAAGTCAGACCCTCTCTCAGAAAAACTGACTCTTCAGGCCGTGAATAACCAGTAAGATAAACACATCTGTTCCTGACTGAGTAGCCAAGCCCTCTAAGGACAGCTCTAACTATTTGTGATGGATTATTCATTTTACAAAGCATTACATTTAAGTGCTTTAACGTATATTCGAAAATTCCACTGGAAGCAAATTGCCTTGCAGAGTTGTCTTGCACCAGCTGTATATAAGATTAATTGTTAGGCAGCACCAAACCACACTGTGTGGGAATCATATTACAGTCCTCATAGTGATTGATGTGCAGAACTATGAAAGGTTAGGTGCACTTCCTGACCCCTTTCTTTCTTGGAAAGGAGAAACAAGCTCTAATAAATTCTGTAATTTTAAGCAGAGGAGTAACATTTCTTGGTAGCAGAAATACAATATATGTGTGGGGTTTACTAGATAGGCCACACACCACACTGTCAGGGCAGGAAGCCTCTGTTTATTCTAAAGTGACAGTGCTAGCAAGCACAGGTCTTTTGAGCTGTCTTTCAGGTCTGAAAAGTGAATGTAGGCATTATTCTTATTTCTCGTATGTGATTATTCATATGTATACAGTGAATGTAAGCATTATTGTTCTTATTTCTCCTATGTGATTATTCATACGTATACCCTGACTCCCTGACGAAATAATGGAAAAGAAGTATCTGGTCCATGCATGTTGACAGATGCATTCTTTAGTGTACATTCATATCCGTTTTCCTGCCAAGAGTCAAAGTTTGACTTGAAAGAGTGAGCTAGATTCCCCTGCTGCTTGTGAGAGCTCCCAAATGGAGAGGCCATCCTTGGTCCCAGATCCTTTGTGAAGACACAGGACCAGCCAGCTCCATGCCCACATCCTCTGGTGACAGAACCTTCTGTTTTGCTGTGGTATCTATGCTACTTGGATTAGCTGTAATCTTCCTTGTTTCACCACTTACATTAAATCACTCCTATCTTGTTTATATCTAGCCTTCTTAAGTAAGGATTTCCTCTCTTTGTCAATATAAGGATCCCAAAGCTCAACTATGGCCAGTAGTACTAATCACTATCATACTGATAATGAATACACACAGAATAATTAACCCACTGCTGCCTATAAAATTATATTCTTGTTAAGAGTCTTGGATTCCATTTAGAGACATTGATTATCTGATTATTTTCCTGTGTCATATTTAGGCTTTTAGTCTTCACCTTTATGCCACATGAAATATTGAAGCTATGTATTCTATTTAATCTCCTCTATGTTTTTACCTTGGTTGCTCCATATAGTCATGTTTCTGTTTTAATCTACAGCTTTATTTATTGTAAATTCCTCATAAATTCAGTTTGCTTTCCTAATCCTTTAATTTCACCATTTCTTTAATCTCTTTTTCTTCCTTTCGACTTCCTAGACCCTGCCCTGGTTCTTCCTAAGCTTCAAGCTGTACAACTTCTGTTCACCATCACTCTCCTTCAAGCCTCTCTGAAGACAGATAACCAGAAAACTTTCCTGCTCCTGCTTTTTATACTGATTTTTGTTGTTTGAACATAATCCCCTCAAAGCTTTTATTTACATTGTTCATATAATAAGTTACAGAGTGAAAATTAGCATCATTAGAGGAAACACATTTTTTTGATGACTGCGAAGAACACTTTGTACATTACCTGCTTAAAATAATAAACAGTGAAAAATTGAAGTACAAATATTTTTAATGAGAAGGCATCTGCTCCCTGCCTTCTTTATGAATCAACCATCTCACAAGATTAATAAGAATAAAACTCAGCTAGAGTTTCTCTTTTTCACTGGAAATCACCAATTTTCAAAAACTACATACATTCAGTTAGATTTTGTTGAAATTGAGCAGTAAGATCAAAAGATAAAGAGGGGAAAAGAGTTTGTTGCCAGTGAGTCAGAGGGCCAGGCAAGCAGTGTGGTTTGACCTCTCAAGTAAATAGGAGAGAAGAAGGGATGAGGCCCAGGAACTGGTTCCTGTCTTTGGGTGGGCAGTGCCCTGGGGGTGCCCTGTGGGCTGGAAGATCCTTTTGGATGTTGAAGGGTGTTGTTGCACTGTGGTCAGTGCATTCACTAAGACACCCACATTAATGGCAGCCCATGAGGGTGGCGGCAGTGATCCCACATACTTAAGCGCACTTTCTCCTGAAGCTCTTGACAGCCTAAGTTCTGAACCAAGAGAAAACACTTAAATTCAATTTTAAGGCATTCCAAGCAATAGAATAGGCTGTACAGCTACAGAAGCCCAGACATGGGGAGAATGATTTCCCATCCTGGCTACACTTTTTAGACTCTAATGTATCTCTGTTGTCCCCAGGAGGATAGGTTTCCATTGAGCTGTATGTTCAGATTTGTTAACTGTTTGACTTTGTACCAGAGAGAATTGTATATGAACAACCACCACCAATGTCTGCCGTGAGTTAACACCCTCATCTCCATGTGCAAATGTAGATGGGAGAATCTGCACTGCTAGCAGGTCTGTTGGACACTTGATGGCAGTATTTGCTCTGGGTTCTTCCACCGGTAACTCCATTAACTCTGTTTCATGCAATCTCTGGAGAGCTGTAGGCATTTTGGGAAGGGGGCACAGGACGGAAGGGAGTCACAGAAGAGGAGTGGAAGGACAATAAATATGATTTAGTCTCTTCAGTCCTAATGCCACAGCTGTCAAAAAATATTTTCCTTTAACTATTTCATTTTCCTAGTTATTGTTGACTCTCTGCCTTGGGAGCTGACCCTGTCTATTTGATCTCAGGACAAAAGTTACGTAAACAGATTTGAAATCTATCACAGTGCAGCTAATAATGTTGATATGGTTTCTATCGATTTAAAGTGAAGATAGGATTGTTATGACAGCATTAGCCCCCAATAATTATTGTCTTCAAGGGACTACAATTCTTCTGCAGTGGCTGAAGTACTTGTCAACTTGCAGGTGCTGTAGAATATGTCTAAACAGGTGAGTAGGTGAGAGCAGTCCCCCAGTGTAATGAACAGCCTCCTACACAGCTTCTTGCTGATACTTTGGGAAGCAATTATCTGAGAGTGGCTAGCCTGTACAGATGACCAAACCAATCCCCTGCTAATGCTGCACAGAAATGGCAGAGGTAGAAAGGTGTCAAGAAACCATCTAGGGGGAGTTGGCAAGTGCATCCTGGCTCAATACAAGGGCTAAGGTGAGCAGAAATGCAGATACCACCTTAGCACTATATACCAATACATAATTTCAACCCCTTCTGTGCTCTGAAACTTGCATCAAACCTACCTTATTATCAAATAAAATTTGTGTAAATGCTTGTGTTTCAGTTTTGTTTTGGCTTTGTCTGTTTGTTTTTTGTACACATGAACAGCGCATTAAAGTGGTGCCACTAGTAAAAGCTACATTCTGATGCCCCAGAAAAACTGAGAAATTAAGCATTCTGAGTAGATATTGTCTTTCCTTCATGCAATCAGCTTTTACAGTTAATTAGAATGAAAATATATTTTAAGGTCCCTCTCCTCCCAGTTTCAGTTCTGCTTTTCCTGCTTATTTCAGAGGAGAGAATCTGTTGGTCTCATGAGATAGTTTTTACAGTATGCAATAAATTCATGTTACATTATGGCTTTCTCCACGATGCACAAAACTCTGGATTTTTGTCCTAAAAAATGACATCAGGATTTTAAAAAAATCACTCTAGAAAACAACTCAGTCTCCCTCAAATGCTAAGAGAAGTCTTTATTTGATATAAAGTAGTATATATTTAGTATTGCTTGCTTTTACAAACCTGATTCACTTATTAATAATTTTAGTGAAGAGGCTGGGGGATTTTCATGTCCAGTTGAGTCATCCTTCCATATGTTTTAATTTGAAAAGCACTGAACAGAAATTTTCCCCTCTTACAACATGGGAAGTTCAGTTTCCTTCTGGTAGTTGTTGTTTTTATCAAGCTGAATTATTCCTCATCCCCTTGAAATTCTTGGTAATAAATAAATAATTTATGTTAAGTGAAGCAGTACTGCTGGGAGCTGGGAGTTGAACTAATCAGAATTCAAAAGTTACAGGGCCCATTGAAAACATTTACTGAAATCAGTACGGCTCCAGAAGATATTAAGATATATGCATGAGTGTGTGTGTGTGTGTGTGTGTGTGTGTGTGTGTGGAGAGAGAGGAGAGCTTTGGCCCCTTTTTCATTTCCCAAAGGAATGACTTGCAATTGCTGGATTTAGGAAGATAGCATTGCACTGAGTAATCTTGCTCAGAGCACTCTGGCAACTGAAATTCCCCTCCATGGAAATTTCAAAAAATATTATCTTCTCTTAGGAAAAAGTAAATCAATTTTCTAGCATTTTCAGTGGGATGAAGAATTCGAGGACTTTTAGTTAGCCTTGATTCAAATAATTTATTTAGGGTATAGTTGTAGAGGTCTTTTATTATTTCCTTTGGGAATCCTCATTCTTAATGACTTGGCTCCGGGTCTCCCAGGGAGATGCTAGCTATTCTGAAATCTACAGTTGAGGCTCTCTCCAGCTCTGGATAGGTAGGAACATGATACCATCCCACAACTGCAGCCCACGGTGGTTCCAGCACCTTCCATAAGCTAGCTGTTAGAAGCTAGAGAGAATACAGTCATGCCTGTTTTGTTGGACTCTTCACGAAACATTTCAGTTTTCACAGAGTACCATTTAAAAAATTATATGAAAATTCATTTCCCATGGAAACTCCCAACCAACAGTTTTCATAGGCAGGTCAATATTGGGGATACTGGAAGGACAACACAGAAACAGTGGTTGCTCTTGTCTCCCAAGGCACCACTTCTGGAGAGTAGATTATTGCTTCATACTGGAACTGTAATGACTATGGCCACTGTGAGACAAACCCACATAATTTATTAAGACCCATTATATATTTATACCCTGGTATCTCATGTAATCTTTTCTTGCTGTCCTCCCAAGTGAGTCTATGTAGCCAAGCCTTTGTTGCCCTGGGTTGCATGGGTAAAAGCTGGTCCTGAACTGTGCATTCCAAGGTACTGATGCATTCCAAAAACGAGCTGTAAAACCCGAGATTGCTTTGTAACATATTTGCTGTGGGTGACAGGAATATTTTTGTGAAATACTGTCTTTTTTTCAATTTAGTCAGCTGCTCCATTTTCTAATAAAATAGGAAGTCTCCCCCCAGCTCTGATGCCCCCACAGCCCCTTAAGGCTCCAAATCATAGAAGATAGAAAGCGGTTCACTGAGAAAAAAAAAAGTAATTGCTCTAGTGAATAAAAAATTTTTCAGGTACCAGCAGATGGTGCTCCAGAGTGTGTAATACTATTTGTTGCTTTACCCAAACAGAAAAAATTCAATGCAATTTTATGGTAAAAGGGATTTTTGGAGGGACTGTCCCATTATCTTCTTGAAGGAGTGTCCCATTATCTTATTGAGTACACACAGGATAATGACTTCATTTGAAAAGATGTCCACTGTATACTTCTCCTAGTAATTTAAAACTAAAAGTTTAAATTTTTACCCACTCATAAAAAATGGCTGCAAGGTTTTAAATGTCTTGGATAACTTAATTTACTCAAACACAGATTATCTTTAGTGCCTCCAGGAAATATAGATATAATAATAGAAATAAATAGTTGAACGCACATTGCCAATAGAACAAAAAAAAACAACCCAAAAAACCAATGCAAACAAACAATTCAGAGAATAGAGGCTAGAATATTTGCAGTGCAAATATCTGTCTTGAACTAGTTCTTTGCTTTCCCAGTTCTATAAACAGAAAATAATCTAATAATCTACAGATTTAAAATCATAGGGTTGGTTTTGGGTTGCAAATTTTTGTGAGGTTTGTTTGGTTTTACTTGATTTTGTGGTTTCCTTTTTTTTTGATTTTTTTTTTTTAGTTTTTTTTCTTTGTTTTTGTTTTTGTTTTTTAAATTATTGGTAGTTGTGGTGGTAGTGGTGATGCTGCTTTCAGTTTTGGGGGTTTTTAAATGTGCACTGGGTTCTAGTTTTGAGTTTTGGTTTTGGGTTTGTTTTAGCTTTAGAGTTTGCACAGGGGACCTAAACCAGCAGCCAGAAAGCAGAAAGTTTTGTCTCTTTTGTCAATTAAACACTGGTTTGGATGAGCAGAGAAGACTTGTGTTCTTGCAACCTGTTCATCAGCATATCTATACAAATGGCAAAGGCAGGGCTTTTCTCCATATACAGACTTCACTTGACTAAAGACACCTTTAGTAGTCTGGTTAATTTAGCTGTATAGATTCCCTTAATCTTAGATGTTAAAGGAGCTGCAATATTGTTGAAATGGTTTAAGTGTCTGGTCTAAATGTTGACATAAAATATTGATCTGAAACTTGACCAGGATTTTAAACCACACGTAGTTCAAGAGATGCTCATCCTAGACTTTTTTCTAACTTTACAGGGATCATTCAAAATTCTAATATGGGTTTTGTTTCCATTCTACATCAAGAGCAATAGGCTAGATTGCTTTAATTTAGACTCATCCTCACATGATATTTTAATCTAATGATAACAGTTAAATAATATTTAAGGTAAGTCTCAGTCTTCTCTACAGTCATCTGCCCCATACAGCATTATAATTTTTGATAATAGAAGTGCTAGATCTTCACAGTGTAATTTCAAAAACAAGTTCTTGAAGCAGCGCTCAATCACTGCATTACTTGCACATGAAATCAACAATGAAACTCATAAAGACATCAGCAATAGAATTTGCTCTTGGCTTGAACCTCAGGAGAAAGCTTTTAGAATATTGAGTCTAAAGAATATAAAAATCAAAGCAATGTGCAAAAATTTCCTTATGTGAGGCTGTGGCCCTTTACCCCATTATGAGATTTTTCTAACTTTGATCATTGTGACTCTGGTCCTAGTGATTTCATTGTGTTTGATTATCATGGTCTTACCTAAGAAATAAGGCAATATTTCATACAAACAAGGTTGTTGCAAATTTTTCTACAATTCACAGGAATTTCCTATAAATGGTACCCTAATCTTTCCCATGGATTTCATACCTTCATTGACACACAGGGATCACCTCTCCCCTTTTTGTTCTATGAAATTCCCTTTGCTTCCATGTAAGGGGATATCTTCAAAACCTAGGAAGCATGAATCCTTTTAAAAGAAGTAAAAAAAACCCCAAAATACCAAACCAAAAAAAAAAACCAAACCAAAAAGAGGCTAGAACAAGCTTCTCTCAACTGTGATTGCATGAGATGTCATTTTGATGTGCAGTACTTGTGTATGGATCAAAAAAGCTGCACTACTAAGATAAAACCTATCAAAGTAATATGTTTACCTTCCCCTCACAAAGTGGTTTTAATGTATTTTGCTTGTGGTATTGCAGGCAAATTTTATTTTGGAACAAACATAATTTGCCATAACTTTCTGTTTTATCAGGCATGTTTACAATGGTTAATTTGATAAAAATGCAATTATATATCTACACCTGATTCAAATAAAATTGATAATGTTTGGTAATTCAGCAGTTTAAAGCTCCAGTATTACTGACTCTGAAACTGCATTTTATATCATGGGCAGATGCTCCTTTTTGAGTGCAGCAGCATCAACTAAAGATGTTACTATTCACTGCCCCTGAGTATCTTTCTTGGATGGTTTGAAATTTCCACCTCCTACCGTTGTCTCTTGTTAAACTGGTCCTGGAATACTTCCCAATTCAGATCAAGCAAAATAAACTAAGCTAATTCAAACTATTACATAAACTGTTGAAATTAATGCAGCTGATTTGCTGGCAGGGAAATAGGAATCATACACATGCACTGCACTGCAAGGGTGGCAACCTACAGCAAGAAAGCAGTTGCTAGCACCTGGGGTGTGGAAAAAGAGAAATCTTTAAGTAGCACATCTGTGAAGAGCAAAGGTCTCTCTGCAGTTTTTACCTTTTATTGAAAGATTTTTCACCTTGTTAAAGACAAATTGTAGGTGAGCTAAAGGCTGAACCAGTATGAAATAAGGTGGTAACTGTTCACATCAGGTTGTCCTTGAAGAATGGACTGTTTAGTGCTCCTCTGGCATATCCTATGAGAGTACTATGAAGAGCTGACCTGATGCCACTTCAAACCAATAAATATGAACATCTGGAAGTCAAACATGTGGTGCAGGATCAAAATATCCTAGAGCTGTGGGCCCTTCTCTCATTTTATAGTAAGTAAAGGCACTGTCTTTCAGAGTGGTGCCCCAGAAAATCTGTAACCTGAGCAAGTCAGTAGAAAATACCTGACAGCAGGGATGTGGTGAAATTTTATCCCTTTGAAGAGGGGTTGAGGAGTTGGTAGGGGCTACATTAATATGTTAGAACTAACTTCAATGCTTGATCTTAAAGCACTCCTCCATGTAGACAGGCTTGCTGGTACTGGTCTTCAACTTGTGCTCCTCAACTTTTTGCTTGTCTCCAAGTTCTTTTCTCCTGTGCACATATCATGACTGGGGAGAAAGAATAAAATTTCTCAGACCAAAACCAGTTAGCTTACTGTTCAAGCTGGTGGGAGAAAGGGATGCCAGTTCCTATTCCTAATTTTCTCTATGTCTCTTCTGATGATGTATAATAAGGTCAGCTGGGTGTTTTCATGGCTTGAATCCCATCAGAGGACGCTTACAAACTGACTCCCTATGTGACTAGCTTATGTGACTGCTTTTTTTGTTCTATTTTATAAAAATGAGGTGGTCTCTTTTGACTATTTTGAGAGAAAGCAGTGAACAAACTTTTGTTAGAGCCTGTGTGTAAGAAATGTACTTGCAACATTCAACTGGACAGTACTTATCAAAGAACTCTTTCTTGTATGCTTTTGTGGCAGTTAGACAACCCTGGTCAAGTTTAGAAACAGAACCAATAATGTCTTACCAAATTTCAGGTCAAGCAGGAGAGTTAATATACCTTTCCCAGCTTCACTTTCACATCTGAATTGATTCAGATATGGGTGCATTCACCCCAGATTTTGGCTATGAATCCTGCTTAAGCATATCTGCAAGACAGATACCCAACAAGGGGTTTTGATTTTATATTAGTGTTATGCACTTTGAACTGAGCAAGATGAAAAAAATTGGTGTGGCGTCTTGTCTCAATGACATATTTGCAGCTAGAATGTATATTGTACTCTTTTACTCCACCCCCCACTCCCCATGAAGAGTCTGATATGGCTTTAAAATCCTTTAATTCCTTGGTTCATATTTATAAGCTTTTTTTAAACTGGAGGTTTTCCATACCTACACCTGCTCTCCTCTCTTAAGAAACATTAAAACACTGTATTAAAGTTCTGATTTTATGTTTGCCCATGAATTTCAAAGTTGGAGACAAATGCAGTATAGCCTTAAAATATGTCACGGTAAAAATGTAATTAGAAGAAATGTGGAGAAGTTGCTGATAAACTATCACAGAAAAAAGATGAATTATGTTCTAAAGTATGTATAAATAATAGGAATAGAACTATTTTTCAAATATTAATAGATTATTGCCATCAATAAACAAGGGTATCAATCTCACATACTTACTATAAATTACATCCATTAGGTCTTTCTTTCTCAAGGACATAAATCCATACAATCTGAGCATGTATCAGTTTTTAAATCCATAAATATATTATGTAACAGTTCTCTTTGAGGAGATAATGCTTTGTTCAATATTCTGTTAAAATGTCTCAAATGAAGTAAATGGGCTTCTAGAGTCTTATTTGTGGAGGCTCAGGAGAGCAGAACATAAAACATCCAAGTAAAAACACTTGCAACCTCAGAGAGCACAGCACCATATTCTTCTAACCAAACTGAGAAACTGACTGAGTTTCTAGATTTATGCAATTCACTGGTGTCTGAGAGAATCCTGACTATATCTGAAACTTTACCCTGCCAGAAAAAAAAAAAAAAGTTACCTTAAGAAAAATAATTTTTTACCTTTTCCTGTGGTGTTCTTTGGCTGTATCCTGGTCACTGATATAGAAAGACCAGATCAAGGTGGCATAGATTTAATTTTATATCCACATAGGAGTTAGGGCTTCTCCCCTCTCCAAAGTGACAGGACTGATAACTCTACTGAAATTGCATGTACACCAATGCACAGAGCATGATGCAAGCAGGAGGAGCTGGAAGTTATTGACATAGTTGCCATCCTGGAAACAGGGTAGGATAACTTCCACAACTGAAGTGCTACAGTAATACTTCCGAAGGGGTAGATAGCAATTGAGAATTGGTAGGGCAGCCCTGTTTGTCAGGGAGTATTTTGATACTCTAGAGCTTAATGATAGTAACACTAAGGTCTAATGTTTATGATTAAAGACCCGGGGGAAGGCCAAGAAAGCAGATATCCTAGTGGGAGTCTGTTAGACACCATCCAGTCAGAATAAAGAGGTAGATGAAATATCCTGTAAACAACTGGGAGAAGTCTTGTGGTTTCTGGCCCTTGTTTTTGTGGGGAACTTCAACTCACCAGGTGTCTGCCAGAAACAGGAAGAAACAACAGATCAGAGAAGAAGCACTCTAGGAGGTTTATGGAGTGTGTGGAAAGTAACTTTCTGATGCATCTTGTAAGGAACCCAGCTAGGTAAGGTGCTCCACTAGACCTGCAGTTGTTACTATACTGCTGGGTGATGTGGTGGCCAGCTTAGACCAGCAACCCAAAATGATAGATTTTGATTCTCGGAGAAGGAGAGAGGTCAGCAAAGACACTGCCTTGGACTTCTGGAGGATACACTTTGGCCTGTTCAGGATGGTGGTTGAAAGAGTCCCTTGGGAGGCAGTTCTTAATAACAAAGGGTTCCAGGAAGACTGGACATTCTTCAAAAAGAAAAACTTACAGGCACAAGAGCACACTTGTCCCCATGTACTGAAAGATGAGATGGTGGAGAAGAAAACTGGCTTAAAAGAATTGGGAACTTTCATAGGAACTCAGGGGAAAAAAGAGGATCTACTAGCTACTAGGAAGAAGGGCAGGAACTCAGGAGAACTACAAGGATATTGTTAGGTTATACAGGAGACAAATTAGAAGGTAAAAGCCCAGCTAGAAATTGATTTGGCCACTGCTAAAAGAGATTGCAAAAAATGTTTTCACAAATGCATTAGAATGGAGGAAGGACCAAGGAGAATCTCCATCCTTTCTTGTACGCTAGGGGAAACATTTCAGCAAAGAATGAGGAAAAGACTGAGGTACTTAGTGCCTTCTTTGTATCAGTTGTTAATAGTCAGACCAGTTATCCTCAGGGTTCTCAGCCCTCTGAGCCCTCTGGGGTTTGTGAAAGGCAGGTCCTTCTTGACCAACTTGGTCTTCTTTTATGACAAGTGACCTGCTCAGTGGATGTGTAAAAGGTTGTGGACGCTGTCTGCCTGGACCTTATTAAAGCCTTTTGTCATGGGAATGCTATTCTCCAATGCAGTATTCCTACTAAAACCACACACTGCTTTCCCTTCCTGCCCACCACACCCCCAGCTGGAGGCACCAATTGCAGAGATTATGGGTTGACATTAGAAGAATTTACTGGAAACAGCAATGTGATAAGAAAACGAACAGTAACATCAACAATATTCATGACAAAATGTATAAAAAAAGAAAGGATTCACATGGAAAGCCTGCAACAGTAACCAATTACCAGATGGCTTCCCCCACCATGTTTTCCTGACCAGAAGGAACCCCTTCTTCCCAGAGGAGCACCTTTTGTCCCCACCCCTGACAATGATGTGAGGTAGTGTAGAATAACCTCCCTCCTGGTTACTGAAAAAATTAATCCTGGTTAGAACCAGGACATCTTTGGCAGCATTTTTCTGGAGAAAGTGGCTGTTCATGTTTTAGACAGGTATAATCTTTGATGAGTGTGGATAAGAGGAAATTGCCTCTTGCCATGTTCCAGGGGGAACTTAGATTGGATATTAGGAAATATTTCTTTAAGGAAAGAGTTGGAGAGTTTTTGAACAGGCTGTTCAGGGACATGGTTGAGTCACCATCACGTCAGGTATTTAAAATATGTGTAGATGTGGCACTCAGGGACTAGGTGGATTTGGCAGCACTACAACTGTTTGACTCTGTAATCTTAGAGGTCTTTTCCAAGCTATATGATTCCATGATTCTGTAAGTCAATAGCTGAGCTGGAATGAAGATGCATTTTCACTGTTAATTCTTGGTGTTGTGTGAGTAGTAGAGATTCCAGTTCTGGCGCAAATGTGCCTTTAAGATATATATTACCCATGATGTAGAGAGGGGAGGTAGGAAATGAGTTGAGCAGAGCACAAGCTACTGATTCAAAACACAATGGATTTTCTAAACAGCCTCTTTCTTTAAATAGGTCTATATAATACAGGCTCTCTCTGGTTGCTTTCTGTCATAACAGATAAAGAATACACAGTAATCACGCACTTCCTTTATAGTATATGTGAATATTACATCAAGTGTTTTGC
Organism: Fringilla coelebs; assembly: GCF_963513975.1. Lineage (NCBI taxonomy): Eukaryota > Metazoa > Chordata > Aves > Passeriformes > Fringillidae > Fringilla > Fringilla coelebs. The sequence continues at coordinate 37,361,760 of NC_140031.1, forward strand.
TTTCTGTGGCAATAACATCAGGATTTCCAGCAAGGAGATGGTCAAATGCAGGCTCCCATTGAAAGGCCTGCAAGAGTCTTTTGAGAACCTACTGACAGGTTATGACAGGTTATGACAAGTTTTTCTCTGACCAAATGTTACCACCTTTGTGGTTGTGTCTGGCTGTATGGCAAACAAAAAAAAAATCTATTTAAAGAAGAGGCTATTTTTCTACCAGGTTTGTTCCCTGCTCTGATTTGCTGGGAAAGCATATGGGGTAGTCTTAGAAGAAAACTAGAAAGCAGGTAAATGCAGTGGGGAAAAAGGAGGAAATCAGTCACCTAAGGTGGTTTACTCATTTCAGCTAAGTATATAATCCTGATTTAAGAGATGGGAAACCCATAAGAACACAAGCTCATTGCTGGGACCATCTCCAGAATGACCAACAGTGCTGCAAGGGAACAAATTTTTTATTTGCCTCCCCAAATAATTTCATAGTGACATATTGACTGTTCCATATTAACTATATACAAAATTCAATGTTGCTATAAGGACAAAAGTTCATAGTAATGCAGAATCATAGAATGGTCTGGGCTGGGAGGGACCTTTAAGGGTCCTGTGGCCCAACCTCAACATATTTCACTAAACCATGTTTTTCAAAGCCTCATACACATACAGCATGACCTTGAACACTTCCAGGGATGAGATATCCACAACTACTCTGGGCAACCTATTCCAGTCTCTCACCACACTCATAATAAAAAAAATTTCTTCCTTATATATAATCTAAACCTACCTCATTTGTCTTAAAGGCCTTTCTCCTTGTCCTGTCTTTACAGGCAGGCCTCAGTAAAAATTGTCTCTCTATCTTCCTTATAAGTATCCTTATCAAAAAACTTCTTCTCCAGGCTTGAGGATTTGAACTTGATCTTCAGCAACGGGAGGGACTTCATACCCCTCCAGTCCTTATTTAATGACTCGGGGGCTTAAGAGATGGGGGGGGGGGGGGGGGGGGGGGGGGAAAGAATTACCATTGAAAATTGGGGAAAAATGTTTTTGAGTACAAATCACATCTGAGTTTACAGTGAGTTTTTTTCCTCTTCATTGAGCTGGTGTTGGAACTGGAGTAGTAAAGTGCCCTACACACCTGTCCTGGCTCCCCTGGGGGTTGGACAGAGCATTCATGGGGGGCTCCCAAGCTCCCAGCAGCTGATGGAGGGGAAATTGTCCCATGCACAGCTTTCATGTCAGTTGTCACAATCTCTCCTATCTTATCTTTCAGGGATGGTATATTTGCTTTGATCATCCTTTTCAGGCTAATGTACTTGTAGAAGCCCTTCCTAATAATTTTTTTCACATCCACTGCCGAATCCAGCTCCAGCTGTACATCATGTGATCCATTCTGTATATATCCAGGCATCATCCCTGTATTATTCCCAGCATACATGATTCCACTGCATATGCATTTCTTTCTTATAATTTCATTAGGAAAGTCTTTCTGACCCATGCCTGTCCCCTGCCTTCCTTGCCTAATTTCTTTCTCGCATTGGAAAGAGGGCTTTTTTACTCCAAGGAAAAAGCCCCTAAAGATTCATCAGCTCTGCTTACTCGTCCTTTACCCCTGAGGGCAGGTTCCCAAAGGGTCCCATTCACTAATTCATAAACCAATTGTTTATACCAAGTTTGTATCAAGCAAAGATAGAATTCACCTGCAAGTTTGGATAACATAAATAAGACATGGTTTTTCAGAGAAAAATGTGGGCAGTCCTGATCAGATAGTCTGTTTTTGTCACCTTGAGATATGAGACTTCTTGCAGTCACTTTACATTCTGTGGACGTAGTGTAAATTTCACTGAGCTTCAGCAATTGTGACTGGATATCTGACTGGAAAATTGCCCAGTGGGCTGTTGTAAGCATATTATTGACCATTGAACCCCTGGGTCATATCTCTCTTGTGATAAAATCTTGATGATGCTGGATTCCTTCAGGAACTTAGGTGGCTTTTTTCGGCCTTACATAAATCTATGAAATCCATGAAATCCATAAAGCCATGTAGGATGAATTCTGATTACATTTTTAGATATCACATTGCTTGTTGCTCACCATATACAGTTCCACCTCTATAGCATGCTCACGAATTGGGTGCTGACACCAGAGTAAAGAAATTCTCAACAATATTCTTAATGAATTTTAAAATTCTGTTTTCTACATTCAATCATAGTATATAATTCAGTCAGAGTATATCTTGGGAGTTAGTGGGAATGTTGGTATGTGTTGAAGTCTTGCAGAAGAAAATTAAGTTCTGAGTTTATTCTCATTAGCAATTATTAGTTGAACTTAGTAAAATAGGTGCTAAAACAAAGAAACAAACTAGTAGGTCCACTTCACTTATTTTGGGTCTCTGAAAAGATTTGAAGCACACTAATTCAGACCAGGGACTGTGTATTACTTGCATAGCACAGAGGACCAAATGCTTACCATGTAGAACACAAAATATGGAGAATTATTTGCTTCATAAGAAGCCAGCACCAACCTGTGCCGCCTGATATGGGAAAGGAATTATAATAAGAAATGAGAAGTAGTAAAGATCTCTGGTGCTGAACTACACTAATATAGCTGTAGAGCTCTTGCTTGGCATCAGTAAATACAAGGCATCAATATATTTTATGGATTTATATGAGGCAGACAAAATCCATGTAAGTTCCTGAAGGAATCCAGCATCATTGGACTTTTATCACCATACATCTGTGGATAGCAATAATGCTAGATTTAGGATGAGGCAAATTTTTAAAAAGGGGCAAAATATTTCCAGATTTTAATATTTTTTGTGAGTTTTCCTGCCCCTCATTTTCCCCAGTTGTAGAGGTTCAAAAGCTCAAAAGTGACAGAGGTATGAACAATCACTAATAGGAACAACCACCTAATCTTTAAAATGGATATAATTTCAGGAATTTTTCATTTTACTGTTTTAATACTGATATCTTGGAAAGAGTATTCCATTTTATTATATATTGAAGAGGGAAAACATCCCTCGCTGTCATGTTACTTCTGTAAATGCACACTAGGAAAAGCTACTGAAACTGGATTAGCAATATAGAACTTGTGTGAGAGAAATATCAAGCCTCTGCTTGCACAGAAATCCTTTCTGTCTATCATCACAAGGCACAGATAAATTATACTTGTGTCTTTGCAGATATATCACTTTAGATTCCATAATATCAGTTTAATTTGATCTAAGAATGCTAACAGGATATGAATAGCCTGTAATCCATAAAGCAAGACCTTAATGTAATGCTTTAGAAATCACACATACAAAACCCTCTCTGCTAGGGAGCTTAATATGAAATATGGATAGGTGTAGCTGAATTAAATGAAAGAAGACAGGAAGAGCTAGAAATCTAGCCTGTGTTTATACGTAACATTCCAGCTGTTATAATTTCCCTTCATTACTGGACATCTGTGTAAATTCTCCTTCTGTTTTTTAGAAAGAAAATGTTTCTATATTTTGTATGTAGATCTCACTGAAGTCTTAATTCTTAATTTCAATATGTTAATTATTATGCCATTGAAATGGTTGTATTTTTAATGAGGGCTTTGATGAATCAGGGCAAAAGTATTCCTAGATGTTTTACTTTTAGAAGTAAAAATTTCTGTTACACCCTCATTAGACTGAGAGAGCACAGAGACTTCTCCATAAAGTGGTTGGAATTAAGTAATGCACCTCGCCTAATTTCTAGATACTTAATAAGCCAAGGGAAAACAGTATTTTGAAACTGTACTGGGCAAAGGGTCCAGTATTTGAGTGGGGTGGGTTGAAGCAGTTGGATTGTTTCCCACTGCTGAATCTTTACGGTTCACAGCTCAGTACCTTTTTTTTTTTTGATTATACAGACTCGTAATTACTAATGATTTCATTGCTGCTGTCTGAGAAGTGGTGGTCATCGTTACAATAAGGGTGGAATATAGGAAGCTTCTGCAACACCATGGCTTAGGATTTTCCAGCCCATGGAACTGAGCTGTAAAAGATACTTAGACTTTGAAATCCTATGGTCTTTCTTGGACTTGCAGAACAAAGCCTTGATCTCTCTTCCCAACCTACAACACTGTAAATCATAGAATGAAGTGGAAAGAGAGAGCTAATCTGAAAAATAATTAAATAAGTGATTCTGATGTCTTTAATCTTTGCCAGCATCAGAGTACCTCTTTCAAGGCAACTTTAATCTGTGGCATCCTTGTTATATCCATTCAGAAAAGATTTAGCTACAATCACCACCAGCAGAAGATTAATTTAAAACAGCATAGAGCTTCAAATCAGGTAGGGAACTAAATGCACATTGATTGAATGAGAAAAGAAGCTCATCAGTGCTCCAAATGTTCTGTGAAGATAAGGTGCTGCCTAAATAGTTTACTCCCCTCTTCTCTGGCAATGATTTCATACTTTGATTTCAGAAGCTTTTGAGGTAGCAGCCTGAATATAGTATTGTCTCTGACAGACAAAGGTTAGCAGGAGGTGGAGTTTGAATATTAAGATATTCTGGAATTGCACCTAGTGAAAACATACAAGCTTGAAAATTCACTTATGCTTAGACTGCAACAGATGAAAATCTAGGGGTCAATGAAAGGCTATAATGTTTGCAGGTATGTATCATACAACATGGTGCTGTTTTTCTTGAAATTTTGTCTGTTCCCAGTTTCATTAATTGAATGGTAACTTACTAATGCACTAATGCTGGTCATTCACCTTACTAATCCTGAAATGTCCTTGTATCTCAGGGAAGAATAAGAGGATTTCTAAGTTTGGACTGCAAGTATACATTAATTATGATTTCATTTGTCTTTCAAATACATAATGCAAGCTCTTTAACAAAGCATTTCCTTAATAACCACATTAGAAATTGAACATCATACATCAATCAAAGCAATATTCTGGTTATTTTTTCCTACATTTGAATCGATAGGGAAAATGGTCAGATAGTAAAACATTTTAAAGAAAACATAGAAAGTTAATGTTTTAAGTGAAGAATTATTTTGACACTGTCTTAATTTGTGAAATAATCTGCATATATTTAACACATCATCACCAAGAGGCAATTAGTTACCAGTGGGGCAAAACACTGAATCTTACTGAAAACATATATTAATTTCTCTTACAGAGTCATTAATTTGAAAAAAGCATCAAAGTAACATCAAATACATGGAATTTATTCTAAAATATATTTTCTCATGCTATAAAAGTATTTGTGATTTGGATAGGAGTCCTAGTCTCAGCCAAGGACACGGTTAATTTTCCTCAGTAGCTGAGAGGGAGTGGAGCCTGGTGCTGAGACTGGATTGTTACTCTATAATACCTCATGTCCTTGCTGGGGTGAAAGTAGGGGATTCTGGCTTTTGGGAAGAAGTGGGTTGTAGCACCAGCTGGGAAATAAAAGGTACCAGGCAGGGAGGTCATTGCCATTTTTTTCCTTTACTGAGAGACCAAGCAGCTAATGGAGTAGTGGGGTGGCTCTGACAGCAGCAACATCACATCAGGTTGGACTCAGCATTATATTTTTCATATAATCACCCTCTTTTATACACTACAGTTATTAATATTGTTGCTGTTACTCTGTGTTTTCTTATCTCATTGATGTTTCCAGCAAAGTATTTTTGTCTCAACTTGGGATATTTTCTTTTGTCTCTCTCACCTGAGGGGCTGGAGGGACTTGAGCAGCTGCATGGGGTTTAATTTCCAGCTGGGGATAAACCATGCAGTAGCTCCTGACAATTTCTCAAGCATGGGAAAAATGTCACTTCAATGTAGTTAATGGCAAAACAACTGGATTTGACTGTTTTGTAATTTTACCACTTAGAAAACAGGCTGGTTTGACTCTTGATGACTGCAGATTGATGCAGTTCCAATAGAGCCTGTGATTTGAACCAGCTGGGGGCCTAATCTATACACTTCTGTAACAAGCTGGAGTTAGTTTGCAGGTACGGAGAGCGTCTCTGTTATTAACACTGCATTACCCCAGTGTGAATAGGAAGAGAATGAACTGTGTGTGCCTAATGTCTCCTACTCTTCTAGCTCTTGAGATCTAAAAATTGGACAGTAAAAGCTTTTTTTCTTACAGCTTAAGGGAAAAAAGAATATTTACTCGGTTTTAAAACTGACTGCTCACTAAATGGCTTCTCCCAATGAAGGTCTCCTCTGTGTTTTTCTTTAAATTTGTAACAGTAGCCTCAGCTAGACAGAGTGGTGATGAGGGCCTCTGCTGCATTAGTGTGAAAATTACAGGGCTGTAATTTCCTCTTAAGTTTGATTTTTTTTTTCCTCCAGGGGAAAACTGAGGGACAAGGCTTGTTATTGTTCCTAACTAATAAAAGCAATGGTACAATCATTCTTCCATTTAAATAGGAAATTATTTTTTGAGTAAATACAAAGATGAGTCAGGCAAAGAAATCATGAGATTTTTGCAATGTATTTTTTTACCATATGGAAATAAGTTATGTTGAAACAGCTGAGGCCAGCCAGTTTCATTCTTGTACTCTACAGAATACATTCAAAACCAAAACCCTCTTCCTTTGTTTTTATCCTACTCAATTTTTTTGAATCCTGTTGTTCCTGTGCTTCTGTTCTGCATAGAGATGTATACACAGCTTAGCCTAGGTGTACAAGATGTCTTCACATTTTGAGTTTTGGAAATTTTCCATTTGCACATAAAGACAGTCATCCTCAGGCTGTCTTTTCAGATGTTTCTAATGTACTTTTCTTAGGTGACACCTAAACCCTTCAAAATTACATATACAACTTCTAAACCAGTTCCTAGGTCAGTGTGTGGAATAATTGAATATAGATCCTGATTTCTATGTTTTACACAAGCAACATTCCTCTGTCTTTTCAGCAGCCGCCCTACACAGTCACATGCATGCACCAGGAAAACAGATGGAATCTATATGCCGGTTAATCAAAGCAATGATGACATCTTGATAAACAGGAACCCTAATAATAAATAATTCAGAGTAGAAATAAATAGGCAGACTCTTAACAGAAATACCAGAATACCAGTAAATACCAGAATACTAACAGTAAATACCAGAATACTACCTATATGATAGACTCTAGATTTCATTTTGTTACTTCAGGAGCAGAATTACTATAACCCCAACTGCAATGTACAAAATAGCACATGTGCCAAAAAAAAGGGATGCACTTTTGTTAAGAAAGCTTCCTAAAATCCATATGGGAAAACATTGTAGTCAAGGTCCACTGGTGTTGTGCAGTCCATTCTCTTTGCTGGTAGTCCTAAGCATAGTTGAATGTGCATTTGTAAATCCCATGCATTTCAGTCTTGATGCCATAAACACATAACTAAAATAACCCAAAGCATGGCACTTTTATGTAGTGATTTTTCTGATAAAAGAAGGAGAAAAATCTATTTCCAAAAGGGGAGGCCTGAGGTATTTATTGCTAAGGCCTTGCCACACATGTCAACATTTTCTATAAAGCTATGTTGGTGAAGTTCAAACCCCAGAGTTGTGGGCACACAATTCTTTTAAACGAAAAGCTGAACTCTTTCCTCATTCAAGAGTTCAGGTAAACAGTGACAGTAGTTAGCTCCCACGGTTAACAAGAGCTAGCCCTCCTTTCAAAACTTGCCAGAAATAGCAAACCATTCTGGAAGGTGAGTGTATCAATTAGATGTATGGGAGAAATGAAGGATTCAATCCTGTGGTACTCTAAGAATAATCCATAGATGACCAAGATGTAGGCAGTAGGTTTAACCAGCTCTTGAAACACGCTGGGACTGAACTTTTATTGTCTTGGTGCTGATTATTAACAATTCTGGAGTTTGATAAGTGAAAACCAAACCTTTAAAAAGGATTTAGGAAATGTTCACACTGGGTTTTCTGATGGGAAGAAAATGTGTCAAAACATAACAGCTGAAACCTGAGCCCATGCTGGAAATGAAAAATATATATGTTCAGGGTCCCTGATAGGCCTGTATACCAGTTACTGCGCTGGTCTCTGTAGATTAAAACTGGCTTGGAAATTCTTCTGTATTAGGAGTCACACTTATACTTCCATTATAGAGACAAAGAATTGTGGAATGCTTTGAGTTGGATGGATCACCTTGTTCCAATCCCCATGCCATTGGCAGGGACCTCTTCCACTAGGTCAGGTTGTTCAAGGTCCCATCCGACCTGTCCTTAAACATTGGGATGGGGCACCCACAATTTTTCTGGACAACCTGCTCCAGTGACTCAACAACACTCCCAAAAAATAATTTTTTCCTAATATCTATCCTAATCTCTGCTCTTTTAGTTTAAAACTGTCCCACCTTGTCCTATCATTATGTGCCTGTGCATAAAGTTGGTCTACCTCTTTTTTTTAAAAACTCCACTTAACTGCTGAAGACTGCAGTCAGGACTCCCTGGAACCTTCTCCAGGCTGAAAAATTCTTACTCTTTCAGTCTTCCCTTGTAGGAGAGGTGCCATCTAAACATCTTAGTAACCCTCCTTCGGACCTGTTCTAACAGGTTGATATTCCTATGCTGGGACCCCAGAGCTGATGCAGGGTTCCAGGCAGGCTCTGACAGAGCGCTGCAGAGGGGCAGAATCTCCTCCCTTGCCTTGCTGCCCATGCTGCTCAGGATGCAGCTCAGGATGAGGTTGATCTGGGCTGCATGCATACATTGCCAGTTCATATTCAATTTTTCATCGACCAGTACACCCAGGTCCCTCTTCATGAAGGATTTATCCCATAGAAAACATATAGACATACACCATATAAACCCTTGATATAGCCAGATATGGCTGTGTTGTAAGCATATGCCAGAGACTGTTTGGCGTTATTACTCTTTTGTTTGTTTCTGTACCTAGTATGAGACTAGAGCTTAGACTAAAATAGCTTTTGGTTTTGAGAGCAGACCAGTTAAGTAGTTTTCTCTGTCAAAAAATCTTTCCTAGACAGCTCCTCAGGTGAAGTGGAGCTGAGCAGGGAGAGAGTGTTCTCTGCTGCCTCTCTGAAGGGCACAAATGAGGCCTCAAACCACATCACTGGAAGGGCACAGACTCTGGTTCAGTGTTAGGCAAATGTATTGAAGCCGTTGCAATAAAAAAGAATTAAGAAAACTAATATCATTTACAACTCTACCTTCTGCAGAAAATAAGGAAAGAGTCAGTGAATATGACTGGTTTACTGTTTAGAAGAGTATCACTCTTCTAAAGTATGAAGGAACTTGATGTGTGGTTTATACAGAGCCAACTGCACCTGATAAAGTTATTCATATTGTGAGGTATCAAGAGGTCTCAAGATGCTGTCTTTACCAGGTGAAAACACTTGTCAGGCTTTTCACAGCTGGAAATTAATTTTTAGTTTGCATACTGCTATTTATGTGTATTATTTGCACAGTCTGCCTGTTACATTGCTTCAGAGTGTTTATGAATACTTTTACATCTCCTAATGAACACAATACAGTGAGAGAGACCATTTAGTGCATATTGGTCAGCTGTCTTTTTGTCCCCCCCAGAAATGACATGAACAATACCTCCTTAGACTCTAGCCTTTGACTGGAGGTCAGCAACCTCCAAACACAAAACCTGCTCTTGAGGTGCTCTTGTCTTCATCCAAGTGGAACAAATCAATGCTCTTGACCTGCAAGGCTAGTTAAATTACAATACAAAATCTTGCTGAATCTGCAAGTCTCAGAAGTGTATTGAACTAATGAAAACCAAAGGGAATTCCCATATTACAGCTTCTCTGTAGTAAGGGATCCTAGCTAAAAAACTGTGAAGTAATATTATTGGTTGATAAGGCATAAGAGATGAAATAAGTGCATCTCTGTGTAATTCTCTGCAATTTATATGCAATATTCTGAGTGTAAAATTGCCATTTTTAGACTCCAAAGGAGATTCTTTAAGGGCACTGGTGGGGTTTGGGAGGCCAATCATGGTTAGATTTTTGATAGAAATTAAACTTCTGAGGCTTAGAAGCCTATTAAAAATATAATTAAAAATATAATTCCTACTGATGCTGAACAGCAGCTAGGCTTCTAAATACTATGTGTGTTGGTAAGAACCTTTTTTTGTTACTGCAGAAGTACACAATCATTGGGACAACACATCTTTTCTTAGATCACTCATTCATTTCATCCTCATCATCATCACTTGATCACTGATAAAAAGCCAAGTCCCAAAGTGTGACTGCCTCCCTCCTGCCAATTGAATCCCAGGTGCATTCATTGTTAAATAAGGAAAGACTAAAAGTATTCATGCTTCTGGTTATTTGCAGTGCTTTTTTAGAATTATTGACTGTTGAGCTACCTGTAATTTGTATCTTTAGCAAGTAGTCATAAATTGCAAGGAGTAATTATCTTTCATTACTGGCTTGTCTCACTCATAGCAGTTCTGCTTCTAGAGCAGGTCTGAGATATATTCATATGGGAAAAAACTCACCTCATCCTCTTAGTAGGTAAGGGTGACTTCAGTTGCAATTAAGTTCAATGTGGTTCATATGCACTAAGTTTAATATAATGTTTATACTGAAAAAAACAGTATGCTAAAGAAGCAGCAGTATTATTTTCTTCTTTTTTAGGTCACTGGGGTTTTTTGAATTTAAATGTCACCATCCTCAGAGGTGTCTGGGATGACTTTTTGTTGCATTACATTGTAAATCTGATTCATTGCCAGTGACAAATTGTACAAAATGAGCACTTGCAAGAAGTATGCATACTGTTCTTTTGAGTGTCTGTATTTCATGATTTCTTTCAATTTTATGTTTTTCTGTCACCCTGCAATTACTGTGATTTTTCTATTACTTACGCTGTTTAAATTCTACTTTTTGCCTGAAAAGAGATTTTTTAAAAATTGTTTTGTCCTTTTCCTATGGGTTCTCCTGGGCTTGTTATTCCCATTCCATTTAGTTTCTATTAGTTTGTAGCAACCACTGTCTATAATAGTGGCCTCATACTTCTAGAAGCTATTACTCTTTTATAGACAGGGTACTTCATTGATTGTTCTGAACATAACATGTTTCAGTGATAAGACTGATGGACATGAAATCCCAAGGTGACAAACTGATGGAGCTTTAAAACTAAGAGGCTGTGCAGCTCTTTGATTTTGTTTTTAATATGCAATTTTAAAATCTTGATAGAGTTCACAATTAAAAAATGAGGCAAGAAAAGATATTGAGAGTTAAACACAGGCTTAAACCCTTTGCTTTGTAGGAATTGTCTCAAATATCTGCTTTGTAATGGAACATAGGTACATCTTACGATTTTGAAGAAAGTGAGCCAAGTTACTGCAGAAGTATACTGATACGGTCCCTTCTTCCATACCATGAAGAAAAGAGGCACCATGTTTCTATTGACAGAACTGTCAGACCTTATCAGCTTTTCAAGCCAGAGTAGCTTCAGAAGGACGGGAAGGTGGTGGAAGTTTTTGAAATGGGAGCTCCTCAGAAAGCATGCTCTCCATTTTATTATCTAAGGCCAAAAATATATTGGCAAGCGGAGTAGGATGCCAGAGTAGGATGCTTGCCTGAAATTATTTTCTGTGTTGAGCCCTGGTCCATCTTTCAACTGAAACTCTCAACCAAAGTTCAGATTTACATACTGAGAGTCCAGCACCTTCCCTCTGTAGTGGGCAGGTGGCACACAACATCTAATCCAAACGAGTGCATCATCTGCTGTTCAGTGGAGAAAAACATTTGAGTTCCATATTTTACTGAGTTTTTTAAGGTTGTGAGTGAAGGAGTAGAGCATCTTCATGGCCAATTTAATATGAACCCATTGCAAAAATAGCCAACAAGAAACAAAATACACAGGAAAATCAAGATCTCCTTCCAAGAGAAGAGTGTATGCTGATCAACATGGGAAACAATAGCACAGAGGTATATAGCGGCATACCTTCATCTGTGTGTAACAGTAGTTTCACCATTTTCTACCATAGTCTTGGCCAGGTGTTAAGACTGCATGCAAGTGGTTAAAACATGAAAGAGGCGTGCTTTTTCTAACAGATGTATAAAACATATCTGTCATGGTTTAACTCTGGCGCAATGCCACTGCTCCCATGAAAATACTTTCTCTCTGGTGTCTGCTGTGAGATGTGATCAGAAATAGAGCAAAGCAGGCTCCAGCTTAGGAATAAAAGGGAAAAAAAAATTATTAACCTACGACTATATATAAAGACAAACACACAGAACTCAGAATGAAAACCTTCAAAAAACATTCCTCCTCCCCCCACCAAATTTCTAATATATCTACTCCTTAGATCATCAACTCTCAGTCTATCACCATCTTTTAGATAATCAATTCTCAGTTCATCAAGCAGAGAGCAGTCCCTCTTGCACCATGGGCAAGAGACCTCTTGTGTTGAGACCTCTTGTGTTTCCCTGTCACATGTGGCACTGCCCGGAGATCATTTTGCCATCGGGACATCTTCCTTCCATGCCCGGTGCTCTCACCACTGCGCTTGGACCAGGGCTGCTTCTAGGGTTCCACTTTTAAGGGTGCTTTGCCCAGTTCTAAAAAGAGCACAGTCTCTCACTTTCAGGACACCTGTCCCCCCCAAATTCACCCCCTGGGGCCGAGGGGTCCCGAGATCAGAGGTCTTCTTCTTCTTCCCTGCAGACGGAGGGCACCACCACCACCCTCCTCACTCATTGTCTCTGTCCATGCACTCTTTCACATCACTGCACTCTCTTGGCTCCCAGCCATTGCCTCCCCCCTAAATGCAGTCTCTGTGTCACAGGAAAAATGGTTCTGTCCATGGCTATACAAGAAAAGTCCAGTCAAAGGCCACTCCATCGCCTCCTCTCACCTAAGATTCTTAACTTCTCTTGTGGCCCATTTCTTTTTATCTCATCTCTATCTCTCCTCATTCAGCTCCAGGAGGATCAGCATTTGTAAGGCTCCCATAATCCAAAAAAGAGTTAAAATTCTCAGGCTCTGCCTGTGCAGAGCTCCCACTCTGCCCTGCTGGGCACCTTCTCCCCGCACTCCCCCTTCTCCTTCCCGGCTGGCCGTGCTGTCACATCTCAAGGTGGCACAGGCACAGACACCAGCTCGCTCGCTCTCTCTCTCCTCTGGGGGGGAAAGTGACTGCCCGATGTCTCTGGGGGCTCCTCCACCCTTCCATCCTGCAGGGCCTTCTCCTCCCTTCTCTGTCCAAGGCCCCTCCTCACCGCACAGCCTCCCCTCCCCGCCAGCCCCCAGCCGGGCAGGGCAGCTCCGAGCCCTTCCATGGATGGAACCGAGAGAGCTTCCCCTGGGAATTCTCAGCTTTTTACCCGCTGTGATCTCAGAGGCGTGCCCATGTCCTCAGTGACTACACCAGGTGCAATATTCAAGTCTGAGCACCTATTGGTTTGACCACAGCATCCCAAAAAACTCACTGCCTCTCAAACCAGGACAATATCTTACTGGAGAAAGGGAATAAGTAAGAGCTGCTGTTTTAGTGCATGCATATTTAAAATGGTCAGTGAAGTAAATTAGATCAGGAATATATGATTTCTCTAGGCAAACTTGAACTATTAAATTTTACAAGAAATTGTAAGATTCCTAATTGATGAAGTTGTACTTTTTCAGAGGTGTAGTGTATTAAACCCATGGAATGCATCATCCCAGCAAGAAATCAAGGGCAATAATCTAGTAAGTGTAAAAAGAAAATAGGTTAATACAGTCTCAAAATTTAGAGATAATGCAGATATAGGCACTTAGAAAGAAACAGGTTTGTTAGACAGAAACTCTAGAAGTTAAGCTGAATTTTAGCTAGTAGAACTTAGATGAATACAGTTGTAAAGGATTTTAATTCTACTGCCACTCCTGTAACACTCTCATACATTCTTCTGAAGCATCCAGAGCTGGTCAGACTGAGAAATGGAAAGATGGATAAGAGAGACTGAAGATCACATTGTAGAACAATTCTTCATTTTTAAAGATGATATTTCAATTCTCTGCTTGCATGTGAATACCCTGATCAATATAATTTAGATTGCTTCATTCCCACATTTTTCCTACTGAGCTTTTAATCTTGGAAGTGATTTTATTTGCTGTTTTATAAAATGTAAATGGTGTAATCATGAGTGATGGTAATAACTACACAGGAAACAAACCACGTATTAAACTGTCCAATACATGGTGGACTGTTAATTTGTTATACAGCTACCATAAACAGAATTTTGTATTTAAGATGCCTACAAGTACCACAGAGCCAGCCCCAGCAATAATGTCATGCTACAAAGGCAGTGAGTTTACTACATCAGCTAACAAGTAGCAGAAGACTACAATTTTGTATTTGCATTTACGTATGGGCTTATAATGAAGAGACACAGAAAGAATAAGTTCTTCTGGCCTTTGTTACTGCTGCAAGTCAGAGAAAAGTGGTCTCTGTAATATAACTGTGTAATAATATGAAGACAAGAAAGTGTATCTAAGCAAGCATCAAACATCTCCACCTTTCTAGTCCATAGAGCTTACAGTTTCAGTCACAACAAAGCATTAAAACCCTTCCCAGCTGGATCTGTTTTCAGATGAACAGATGCACATCCTTTCACATCAACTAATATCCTAAATGGCAAAGCTGTACTTTAGTAGAGTGTGTAACATCTAAAGGAAGGACCTTGAAGCCTTTTAAGCTGAAAGTCTAGAATTATTGTAATTTCTGCTTTCGTGGCACCCTATGTCGATCTGTGTTCTGTTGTGCAAAGCCGTGTCTGAATGAATAGTACAAAAGCATCTGATCTCCTGAGAATTTACATTTAAAGAGGGGATGCTGTTGGCTGAGGAGAATGATGTAGCACTGTGTTGAGATCACTAATGTTATGATCTCCATGTATGAATTATGAGTGTCTTCTGTCTAAGAACCCTGAAGTCCTCCAGCACACATTACTGTGGCAACATTAATAAGTGAGACCATACTAGATACATACTATGTGGGGGTTTTAATTTAGCATTGTGCTATGTATTAAAGGAGAGGGTTTTGTTTTTAAAAAAGAAAAACAACACAGTGAGACTAAACTGCCAGATCTGTGAGATCAAGCTGCCAGATCTAAAATGCCTGAACCATATGGTGTACAAGATAAAAACTGACATTTTTATTTTCCTGCAGATCCTTGAAAACTAAATGCATAACAGATGCAAAGAATCAATGTGCCTGAACACCATTTTTAGGTCACAGTGCAACACCATTTAAACCCTGGAGTGCAATATGCAGAGAGCTCTTATTTATACAAGTCATCAGAAGTCACTTACATATAAGCAGAGTTGCTAAGTCTTGCCTGTAACATAATTTTCCTTCTAATATAATTTCTTATCTCCATTTAGAAGACATTGAGTAGGGCTCTGGAGGGCTGTGTTTTTCCTGTAACTGAGCCAATGTCCCATGTGCCATAATCACAGAAACATAGAATGGTTTGGGTTGGAAGGGACCTTAAAAATCATCGAGCTCCAACACTTCTGCTGTGAGCAGGGCACTATCTACTAGACCAGGTTGCTCAGAGCCCTGTCCAGCCTGGTCTTCAACACCTCTAGGGATGGGGCATCCACAACCTCTCTGGCCAACTTGTTCCTGTGCCTCACCAACCTCACTTCAATGAATTTCTTCCTAATATGTATTCTAAACCTACCTTTTTCCAACTTCAAGTCATTCCCCCTTTTCCTCTCATTACATGCCCGTGTGAAAAGTCCTTCTGCATCCTTCTTGTGAATCCCCTTTATGTGCTGGAAGGCTCCTATAATGTCTCTTTGGAACCTTTTCTTCTGTAGGCTGAGCAGCCTGTCTTCATAGGAGAGATCTTCCAACCCTGTGATCAATTTAGTGGTTCTCCTCTGGTCTCCTTCCAACAGGTCCATGTCTTTCTTACTCACCAGTCATGGCAGGCTCTCAGAAGAGCAGAGTAGAGGGGCAGAATCATTGGCCTTGACCTGCTGCTTGTGCCTCTTTTGATGCAGCCCAGAATACATTTGGCCTCTGGGGTGCAAGCATGCAGACCTGAGTTATATTGAGCTTTTTTCTGCAAACACCCCCCAGGTCTTTCACCCCAGGTCTAGTCTGGATCCATTCTCCACCCAGCCTGTGTCTGTGTTTGGGATTGCCCTGCCCCATGTGCAGTAACATTACAGTAGACTATGAACTTTGTGTAGTATGTACTCTCATAGACTGCAAACTACTGAAGTTTCTGCTGAAGAGGTCTGTTGCCATGTGCCACAGTATTGGGAATCTCGTCTGTATTTAGGACACTCAAGGTGTTGATCTGTACTCAGGGTCTGTATCTACACTCGTTAGGCAGCAGTTCAACTTTTCCTCTTCCTTACTACTTAGATTTGTGAGCTATTGCCTGTGGTTATTAGCACAAGGAGTTGGTTCTCTCATGTCTTCACTGATTTAATTTTCTCCTAACTGCGTCGAAGCCAAAGGCAGCAATTTCTTTTCCAATCTTTTTGCCATGAGCAGGACATGGTAAAGCAAGTTATGCTTCTGAAAGCTTAAAGCCTTAGAAAATATTCCTTGTTCCTTTTCTGCTTATTATATTTCTGAGAAATTATTCAAGAAAGCAAAAGGAGGTTGAGGATTCAAAAGTATATTTTTTTCCTGAAAATATTACAAAGATCCTAGAAAGAAGGAAAGAAAGAATTTGAAAGAAATTGTCTTTAGAAAGAAATTGTCTTCATTACTGATTTTGTATCATAGCCCAAAACAAAGCATGTTCTGATTAATATCAAAGACCACAACATTCTTCCCAAGAAGTCTAGGGTCTGACTGGTAATGTCATGATACTTAAAATCTGCATGTGAGCACACAGAATAATTTTTGAAATATAAATGGATTTTTAGAGGAAATGTGAATTGAGGAACAGATCCCACTGTTTCTGCTGTTCATGGGAAAGACTGGGCCCATGGATTTTATACCCCTCATACTTTATGCCACTGCCTGGAAACATCATACCTCTCCAGGAGTTTTAGCCACTGGGACCTATGACCACCAGCTCATAGGACGACTGTGTTCCCCAAGTGCCAGGGCCTTCCAGGTGCCCTGCAAGGAGGCAGGGGCCAAGGGCCCTCCTGTCCTCTGGGAGCTGATTCTCAGCTGCACCTTGAGCTGGGGTTCCCTTTTGCTCCTTAACTGGTGTGGTGGGACAGCCCTTGCAGCAGGCTCTGTTCTGCCCTCTCAGGGAGCTCCCACAGCTGCTGGTCTCCAGGGGACAGCCCATAAATCCCACCTGAAATGACAGTGCTGTTTCAGCACTGTTCCACCTACCACTCCCTGACAAACTCCAAACTGGTGCCATTTGGAAGACAAGAGCTTCCCTGACAGCAGCAGTGCATGGATCAGGCATACCTTGCCTGAGCAACAAAGGCCAATCAACTTCCCCATCTTTCAGCTCTGCTTGCTGGAAGAAGGGCATCTTCCAGAAAAGCTGGAGAGAGGTCAACTCATGAGGACAAAGGCTCCAATCTGCAATTCTGCAGGCAGAAGAAAAACAAAGTTAGTGTTCTAGTTTGATGCTCCAGGCTTTGATCATCTATTTAGTATCATGCACATGGAGTTAACCGTTAAGTTCTTGTGGAAGTCAGAACTTCAAAGCATCTCAGCAGGCAAGTTAAAAGGCCTTCCAGGATTAAGTAGGAATAAACTTGCAAATCAGCCCACAGGGTGATGTGCCATTTTTGTATAAACATTTTGGCTTTATGAAAAGGGAGGACATGCAGAACACCTCCGTACTACAGTTGTGCTCCCAACAATCCATAAAGGCCTAATCCCAGCATTAGATTACCAGATGCTCCGTCCACTAATCCACTAGCTATTACACCAGCATTCCAGGGTTTTAATAAGAAATTCTACAGCTGAACCCTTTATATGCTTCTTGAAGCAATGACATACTTCAGCTCTGGCTTCTTCCCTCCAAATTGGCCAGAAAGTTTCCCCATGAGATATGGCCCCTCTAGAAGAAATATGGGTAACCTCGGTCTTAAATCCTTTGAAGTTCTTATGAATGGTGGAACTGTGCGTGGTTGTGGAATTCTGTTAACACTGCAAATGAATATTGCAGTGTTAGCTGCGTTTCTCTTTGCTCTTAGATCCTCCACAAATGTTCCTTCAGCTTAGATTTTATGAATAATGGCATAGGAAATGTATTTTCTTCTATGTTGGTTTGTATTCTAAGTAGGTTTTTTACCAGGTAGATGGTAAAAATATACCATGCCCTAGACACAGATATGAACTCGTGGTGACAGAATCAGAAATCCTACTGCTAACGTAGCAGCAAAAGAGTGTAGTGCTCAAGTTTCTTTGCCTCAGATTTCAGGTGAAAGTCATAATATTTATCTATCATTTTTCTATGTAAGAATATGTCTGCAGTTTCTTCTAGACTTTCTAGAGTATGTAAAGTGTGATATTGTTTTGAATTTAAAAATTCTGTTGTGATTTCTTACCCTTGTACATTTTATGGCATGTATTTGATGTCTGAAGTGGAATAATCACCTGTTACTCTCAGTCTGACATAACTCATTACTGATCTATAAAATTTTTTCTTCTCCTGAAATGTATTTTTGTAGTTGAAAAGTAAAGACATTAGTAATCAGAATTCTGAATAAAGCATGCTTTCCAGCAAATTGATTACTCTGATTGATTTCTTAAATTGCAATGCCCTGCTTTTCTTCTTTGGATGGACAACAAATAGGAAAAGTCCTGAGAAACGGAGTAGATCTTCATTCTGTCAAAGAGAGGCTGTAGGGAATTTTTGGACAAAAAATAAACAGACAAAATGGGTAATTATGTCTGACAAGTAAGCTCAGAAAAACATGAAGCCTTTTCAACAGCATGGACCCTCCTTTTTTTTCCAGAAGTAAGTGCATTGGTTTATGTGACGTTCTTTCCATCTGTGTATGTAATCACACCTCAAGTCACTTTTGAGGGGGGGACTAAGTAAACAGTGATTTGGATAAAATATTTGTCCACCTATGCAATGGATTTATTGATTTTTATTAAATAAAATAATTAATAACTAAATAAAGTGATAGTTGAGTTTACTGGCCCTTACTCCCAAGATTTGACTGCAGGTTCCAGGAGGACATGGACTGGTGCATTTAGAAAGTACTCCAGTACTACAGCAGAGAATAACACCAAAACAAAATCGTATTGTGGCACCATTTTACCAGACCAAGTTGCATGTATGTTGGTGAACCACTGGATTTTTTCTTTTTTGTCAGGAAGGAGATGATTTATAAATATGCTTGGACACTTGCAGGGTGGGATATTGAGTAGGTGACAGTACCATGACAAAGCTTAGGATTCTTCCAGGTTAATTTTGTGACAAACTAAAGGTCTTCACACTCACCATGAAGGAATCATTACCAAGATATTTTAACAAAAATAGAACATGAAATAAAATGAAGACATCATGAGTCACCAAAAAGTTTCAATATAGTTATTACAGAAATAGATGTACCTTCCAATACCTCATTTATTTTTACACTAAAATCTCTATAAGCAGCATTGAAATAGTTGTGACAATTTGCACTTAAAAACTGAATTCGGACTCTACTTTTGCCAAAATTTTATTTTCACATAGTTTTTTTCAAAAGTGAGGAATTCAAGTTCAGTATTTGAGTAATATGACTTAGGCATACTGAGACTTGAAAACAGACTCTCTAAAGCAATATTGAAATACAGGAGGTTTGAGTGCTTTGGCCTGGACAGGGTTGATTTTTTACAGTAGCTGGGCAGAGGGGCATGTCTGAGGGTGTGTGACCCAGCTATCATTCTATACCACCTTAGATTGTTGCTGGGGTCAGGGGGAAGGGGTTCTGTGGCTTTGGGCAAGAAGGGTAGGCTTCCAGTAGAAAAAATATGGAAGGCAGGTGAGAGGTTGTCCACCATTGTTCATTGTATCAGGGTCTGTGGTCACCATTTTTGTATGTGAATGATCCTCTTTTTTGTATACTTTTAAAACTAATATTGTTGCTGTTACTGCTCCTCTCGCTGCTGTTTCCAGTAAATTCTTATCTTAGCCTGTGTTCTTCATCTTCTCCAACTCCATCCTGCCCTAGTGGGAAATGGGAGGTGGAGAAAGAAGAGTTTTGTTTGGGAGGGTCTCAGTGGGGGCAGTGAGTCAGAGAATACCATTTATAAACTGTGGCAATTCCTATGAATAAGAGCTTAGTGAAGGCAGAGCCACTTATGGAGGGGTGCCGCTTTGTGGTTAACCACTTTGTACTCTGAGTGGTAAGATATTAACCAGATGAACTTGGGGACCTCCAAGATGCTGCCACAGAAGACTGCAACTAGTACAATTAACCACACCAATGCTGTGCTGTGAGTCTTACCTGCAAACCCCACCCACAAAACATATGAAGCTGAAAAACCCCCAGCTATCCTTTGCTTTTTCTTCTTTTGTAAAATTGAAGAATTGCATGTCAATCTTGCTGTAGAACATTTTATAGGCAGAAGCTCCACATTTAAAGGCAGTTTCAGGAAAAGCTGTGTATTTGAGATTGTGAATTCAATTATATACCTGACACCATTTTATAAAGAAGGTACATCTTCTATTTTATTTTTCTGTCTGTGTGCAAAACCCATTAGAGTCAAAAGGTAAATACTTTCTATCTACAGAGCATCTCTGTGTTCAAAGTTAGAAGCAGATGATACGTGTTCTTCAAGAGGCATGATTTCATATCTAAATGTTTCCACAATCTTTGTTGAAAAGGAACTGTTTTCCATCTGGGAATACTTTAGACAACTTAGGAACTGCTGGATGGCTGAGAGCTGTTTTCTCACTCATTCTTGTTCATTATGCCAGTGTATGAGAGAACCAGTCAATGTGTTGCATGTTGTCTTCATTCAGATTGGTATGGCAACATTAGTGTATTGTCCTAAATATACCCCAGGTCACTCTGCTTACAAGTGGTGAAATATCCTAATTTTTCCTTGGTGATAGAAAACTTAATTGGAGAGTATCTTTGTGTGGGAGTGGGTGAGGAGAGATAAGACAGAAAAGTGTTGATAGCATTCAATTCACTGAGAGATTTGGAGGTATGTGCTGCAGTCAGACAAATTGCCATATATCTCATTGAGGGACATACCAAAAGCTCTGGTTTATCTATCAATACTTTATCTCTTGCAGAGATGCTGTCCTTTTGGTTTCTAAAAATAGCAGTCAAAATGGTTTACTTTTGTCTTCATTCTTGGGTAAAGAATCCTTAGCAAGTGTTCAAAGGAGCCCAGGATATTTAGTAATGAGTTAGCATCCTTGAATGAAGACCTTACACACAGTTTAAAAAGCTGCATCTTTCCCTGGTGATTTAAGCTCTGTATTTATTCATACATTATTGTATAGGGGTAGGATACTAACACAAAGAACACATATATTTTAATATATAGGAATTACACTAGAAGACAAAAACATTTTATGATATTATAGCACAGGATATCATATCCCCAAACATGCTCAGCAAGTATACACTTGGCACAACACCTACCTTTAATTTTGGCACAGGAGTAGTGAAAAATCAAGATAAATGGGGAAATGGGCATTCAATGCTATAAAATTTGACCTTACACCATTTCTTTCAGCAACAATAAAGTAATATTTTTAAGGCAGTTGTAAAAGATAAGACCAAAAATTCATATGGATAATCTTGTCTAATTCTGAGTATCTTAAAGTGTCTATGGCTCAGACATGCCTCACAATAAAGTGATTGGATGGTTTGCATAGTACTAATTTTTCAGTATTTGTCTTTTTCTCCTCACCTTTGAATAATTTTCTCCTTGGAGTGCAGTAGGTTATTGGTAAATATTAAAAAAAAAACAGAAAAAAACCCCCTTTTTCTCCATTAAAATACCTTACTTTTGTGTCCAGAGGCAGATTAAAACTCTGGGAAACCATGCAACTGTAGACCTTAGCTCTGCAGGCTTTGTATTTGATGTGAAACAGTTTCCATTCCAAAGAATTTTGATGGATTAGAAGCTCTTACATGCATGCCATTGAAATGCCACTGACAAATGCTGGAAATGAATGGAATGTGTTTTAGCAATATCTGTGATGTTATCAACAAACAACTGAGTGGAATTTTTTAGAGCTTGCAGTTCTGATGTCAAAAACTTCTGGGTAAAACAAGACATGTCCCTGGCAGTTGAAGTTCTTTAAAAAGTAAGAAAACCAGACATGGAATTCTTCAGGATTTGATGTATTTTTCTACAATAATCATTCAAAGGGGAATTTATCAAAATATTTTTGTAATTCAAGACCATTGACAATACATATCTATGCTTTGAAAAAGCTGAAATCCCAATTCCATTTAATTTGATGAAGTGCCAAGATTCAAGAGGAAATGCTGCTGGTATCTTCATTCATGACTGACAGGAAGCAGTGATATAATTGGAGACAGGCTGGAAAGACACTGTATTGAATAGTTCCTGAAAAATAATCCTGAGATCATATAGCGTTCCTAGGGTCTTCTATTCAAAATGTTCTTCGTTTCATGTGTCAAATACTGGTTATTAACTGCAGATTATCGAAAAAGATATTATTTATCATAAACAAAATGTAAAAATTAAATAGGAGCTTTCTCTAATAAATTAACTCGGAGACAGAATATGGAAAGTTTTGGCTCTAGACTTATCAGAAATACTAAGCAAGTTTTGTTTTCAGAAGATCACAGTAAGTGCCTCATTATTCAAATCATAA
Organism: Fringilla coelebs; assembly: GCF_963513975.1. NCBI lineage: Eukaryota > Metazoa > Chordata > Aves > Passeriformes > Fringillidae > Fringilla > Fringilla coelebs. Next base: position 37,384,403 of record NC_140031.1, read on the forward strand.
GCCTTAGGTTCTCATGTAAGTTTGGTAATCTCTGTGTTTGGTGGGTTGGGGTTTTTTGAAGTAACAGCCTCAGGCCAGTTGAGGTGTGAATTCATGTGAACTCTAGAACATCAATGTGTTGGCAAGAGATTAATGCAGAAGGGATCAGTTTGTTCTTGAAACACTACTAAACCTAATTATTTCAGGGAATAGTCATAGAGTCAATAATAGGAAAGGTAAGAATAACTATTTTCTAGTTGTCATCTGTTTAAGTGGCAAATCCGTCTAAGTGGATGATAGCTACCCAAAAGCACTTTGACAATGAACCTATGCCACAAAATGCAAAAACACACACTACACGTTAAAATGAAACCTTTTTGATTTTAAATGCATTTAAGAGACACATAAAATGCACTGACCTTTTCCAAAATTTACATAGAGAAATGAATATTTCTATTCTACACAGTTTAGTAATGTAGGCTCCTGAAAGAGTAATTTGTTATGTTATTTTTGTTACATCTGGTTTTGTCACATGCAAGAAAGCTGGCAGGGCTGACCTGGATGACTCTGCTAAAAGCTTGTTTATATACCTTTGAGGAAACATCTGCTGCCAGAGATAGCCAATTGATTTCGTTAACTACCATGTGTAAACTTTGAAATGCACCAGGCTGACTGTCCTGGCACCCCTGCTATAATCAGATGGCCTTGGAGTTCTTGATACCATGCAGCATTACCTAATAAAAAATTGCCAAAAAACCCTCATGGGCATTTCAAGCAAGAATGTCCATTGAGTTGCTATCAGCCTGGGTCAGGAGGAGATTTCTGGATTCCAGGGCAAATCAAGCTTCCAAATCATAGTAACCATTTTTTCAAACCACCTTCATCCCAGACTGGCTAGGATGTAGGCAAATGCTTACCAGAATACCGACCCCTGCACAAGTAGGCACGGCAGAACTAACTCCCATTAAATGTCACAAAGGGGCAGACCAAGATTTTTTTACCTGTTATGCTTCCTATCATGCTTCCAAGCTGCGATTTCACTCCTTGTTCAGTTTCAGGGTACATGTCACCATTCATGGCCAAAAGTCAGTTTCCATCCTGCTGTGCTGTCTCCACCAAATTCCAACCAGTGATGCTCCCTCATATATTCATAAGGAAATGTTATGTTCCTTACCCTTACGAGGACTCAGTACTATAGCTGGTTTGCAACATTCAAGACCAGCTGTACAGGGACCATTTTGGTTTTTTGACTGCTATCCAAAGAAGGCTACACTGAAGGCAGATGTCTGTAAAAGCATGTATAATTCTGAAAATAGCCTTTAATCAGGGGGTTGGGAAAGTTTGGCATCTTGTATTTAGGCAGGGTACATTATTTATGTTATTTTTTTGGTATCAATGGAATTAATAAGGCAATTATAAAAGCTCAATATATCTTCATAAGAGTCTGATGTTCCCACTATTCATCAAAAGGGTCACCTCAGTCCATAAGAAATGGATTATTGATGTTACCCAGTCAGCCTCTTAATTTCTGACAGATTACTTTTATCTTTCAGCGATTTGAAACAATTAATTTCCTCCACTTGCACACTTATATAAGTGTATATATCTTGTTATTATAATAAAGTATTTGACAATAATATTTAAGTGAAAGCTATATATCCTGGTGTTTTCCACAAAGCGATGCCATTCTTACATAGCACCAATGTGCCATAGAGCCATATAGAAGCCTAGGAAATCAGAAAATTTTACATCAGCAAGTGATGATTAAAATTCCCATGGAATCAAACTTTTACTTTTGCTTACAACTGTGACTCCTTTTGGAAGCTTTTTTAATGATCTTTCATGGAGCTGAGAAAATAAATCGTTCATTTACCATCCACACTGTTCAGAACTTTTTATAGATGGATAAATTCATGTTCTCTACTTACAGAAATGTGATAGAATTTGAACAGTTCAGAAATCCAATAAGCATGATTTCTTTCAGTACTGAGGGTCCCTAATCTTCCCTCAAGTTTCAGTATCTAATCTGATTTTTCTTCTTTGAATTTTTTTTATCTGGAAGATGGAAGTCATGCACTAGGGTAATTTCTGTGGCCTAAGAGTAAAGCAGCTAAGCATTTAATCTGCTGAGAGCTGTTTTAAGACTTGCCATTCGGATTTTTGGCAAATATTTTCTGGTTTCTCTAAGGATGTTTATGTTTCAGTTTGAACTACAAAGATGCAGGAGTACTTGAAAAAATACCAGCCAAAGCACAGATTTAGTGATTGTGAAGTCACTTGCATACTTTAGAACCTGAAGAAATCCAGAGTGGATTATATTGTTTTAAGGCCTTGAGCTGCACCTCCTACAAGGAATTTTTCCATTGAGGTTCCTGGCACCATCACAGCCATCAGAGAGAAGAATATTCAACAACAGCCATCTCACAAACTACTGTGGGGGTCTGGCCTAGTCTGTGGGTTAACTTTTTATTGAAATGAAAAACAAAGGCTGCTAAAAGTAGAAGATTTCTCTTATCTGCTTTGCTCTCATCCCAAATTATTTACACTGCAGTTAAACCCTAATTCTGAGGGCTTGTAAATGCCTTAAGAATTCCTCTGCCTTTCTGTTTTAGGCTCTAGCTTTATGCTTTACATTTTGGTGGAATTCATCCATTTATCTTGCTTAATATGTGGACTTTCATATACACAGTTGTTTTTAGACAATATAAATGTGGCTATTTAACCTGTTTGTTGTCACAATGAAGTCACATATATGTTTTTAAATAGTTTTTAAAGGGAGGGGATGTTGATAGGTGTAGGAAAAAAATGCTGGTCATTGTTTCTGTAGCTGCTGTTGTAAATTAATATGTTTATCCTGAACAGAAAAATGAAACCAATCAGATTAAATGAATGGAATTTTTGCCAGAATGAAGTTTAGTGTTATTGTCCTAAGTCAGCCCCCTCCTGGTCCATAAGGACTACAGGTATTAATTGAATGCACCAGCAATTTTCAAACAATTTTATATTTTTCTATTTCTTTTGGAACAATTGCGCTCTGCTTTGAATCTGGTTAAAGCCATTTGTTATTATTTATTACATAAAAATCCTCTGTTCTGTCTTGGGCGGCCACTCATGGGCTGCTCTTGTCTCTTTTCCTGTATTGGTTTCAGACCAAGAAGGGTGGATGTGGGCAGAGGTTGGATATGGGCACGAGGACAGTCACAGTCCAGTGCCACTTAGACAGTGTGGTCCTGGTGATTCAGAACTTGTGGCGGCCCCAGGTGAAGCTGTCCTGCTGCAAGGCCCAGGGCTAAGTGAGAGCAGAAGGTGGGAAGACACCCAGCCCAGTATGGTTTCTCCATCCTGCCCTGGCACAGGATGCAGTTTGGAGACAGAACGGTGACTCCTTTCTGCTTTTTTTTTTTTCTTCTTTTCAGATGTCAGTAGTTCAGGTGATACTCAGAGTTAGATGCAGTTTCAGGATGAAGACCAGAAATTGAAAAAGCCTGTTTCTGGTCTATCATTGGCATTTGTTGTATGAAATACTATGAAGGTATGTGTATGGCCATGGAAAGAGAAAAGACTCACGGCTAGGCAATGTGAGCAATGATAATGCAGTGACAAACGTCTTTTCTCAATGCCATTAATATCTCATATATATATATATATATATATATATATATATATATATATATATATATATATATAAAATATATATAATCATTATAAAAGTATATATATATATGATATATATATATGAGATATATATATATGAGATATATATATATAATCATTATAAAAGTAAAGTGATTGAGAACCAGATCAGACAGCATAAACAATTTACACCATGATCTGAAAGTTTAAATCTATATCAAAATGTTATCTTACTCTGAATAAACCCTAAAGTTTTGTAAAATAAAGGGTTCAATGCTAAAAGAGGAGGCAACCAAGCATCTGCAAGGAGAATCGTATAAAAACCTATAATATCTCCTTCATTGCATTAAACAGAAATATTTAAAACAGGCATATTCCCAGCTACTAGTTTACACCTTCACAGCTGACAAAATGGTACATAATCCCCTCTTCAATAAAGCAATTGAAAAGTGTAAAGTAAAAAAAGACTGTGAAATAAAGTAGACTTTGAAGATTTATAATACAAACACTGGCCACTGTTGGAACTACAAAGCAATTAAAACTGCTCTCTGAGATTACTTTCTTCCTCTTCTAAGTTCTCTTTCTTTATTTTACACCCAGTTAACTTCCTATATGTTTTAACCGAGGGCACCTATATTGTAATTACTTTATTTCTGTGTAGTGTAGAAGGTTGTGCATGCTTCAAGGTCATTTTTGCTTGCTCCATTTGCAATGCTCCATTTTGCCCAATGTCATAGACTATATATTTTTTTTTTCTGATTCTGCACTGAAGTTTTGGTAGAGGAGAAGCATCTGCTTCCCTTGTGCCCTCATGTCACTTGAGCCACAGTCTCTGAAGGAGCAGAACAGACTGATGTAAGGTTATGACAGAAAGGAATGTGGCCCCATGGTATTTATGCTTTAGAAATTGCTACCTACTGCAGTTTCTGGTATCTTGCTTGAGCATTGATCTATTAACAAACTGTGTTTGGAGAAAAATCCGTCCAGTTTTTTGTTAATAAGTAAAAATCAATACAGTTTCCTATTAATAAGTAGATAAAATGTGTGTCCAGTCTGTACTAATAAGGCTTTTCAAAATGCTTGTAAAGGGACACTTTAGTAGTGTGGGTAAAAATGTTACAAGTTAGGATAATTTGCAAACTTGCTTTGTATCTAAATATAATTTCTAGAGCACTCAGATCAACTGAATAGTCAACAGCTTTGAAAATTAGGCTATGTGGATTGTAGATTGATGCCTAAGCTGCAACTGTCCCATACACATGTTCCTGAAAATTCTGAATCTTTTGCATTTAAACTTTGCAACATCTGTTTTAATTTAATATTTTATTGTTATGAAATTTTCTTCCATGGTCATACCTTATCTATTCAGCCTGTGTCTCATTTCATCTAGTATGTCTATTAAGCAAGAAGAAATTGTCTGAATATTTTATAAAGTAATAAACGGACATAAACTGCTCAAAACAAATATGTTGTTCGAAGTAATATTTCTTCATCCATCAGCACTGAAAATATGCAACTTCATTTGACATTAGGTTTTTACAAGCTCCCTCAATCCAACACAGATGGTAGCTCTTGGAAAAATAGAATCTCTTTATTCTTCCTAGACAGCTCTTAGATTTTTGAGAAATAGCATAAACTAACAGTAACAAACAGTAGCTGAGTCTAAACAAAGACATGGAACCTTCTGCTCTTCTGGAAAATGTGTTATGGACAGAAACCATGGAAATTTCTTCATCCTGTTAAATTCAGTGATATGATACATGCTAAAAGAATCTTTAGCCAATCTTTAGCTAAAAGTGATGCAAACTGAGCCAAAATAGTTATACATATAAGACATAATGCTAAATTGCTGAGTTCACCTTTAAAATAAATGATGCTGCTTTGGGACGGTAATTCTCTTCAAACTTTGTACATGGTCATCAAAAACCTTATGACTTGTCTTGAGTGTGTTTGAATTTACCTGCTGTAATGCCCAGAAATTGCACTTTAATCATGCCCAAATTAAAAATTAATCCTCCCTCGCCTGTCCTTTCTTCTGCCTCCTTCCCTGACAAGGGACAAGGAGACATTACAGTAGAAAGCAGTGCCAGAACTTCCAAGATCAACCACAATGGGGATCTTAAATGGTAAAAGGTTTGCCAATGGTTCAGAAGGTCCCGAATGAAAAGCAGTTTTTATGAAGTGCGATACACATTGGTACAGGTTCAAAGATAATACATGAATGTTTCCATAGTTGTTGGCCTGATATTCTTGATTTCATTTTCAAAATGGACTGTACCCTAGGGCTGAAATGCAGAGTGCTTTTAAGTTCAGATGCCTTCACCTTGTGATTCTGCACTCATTCAGCATGGATCTATGGTAAAAAGCCAAAACGAGTCCTTCCTGCGACGGACAGACTTAACCTGGCTTGCTGTGGTCTTCCAGATGAAATACACCCTCTTATAGAAACTCAGGCTTGGATATAGCTAATTTGGCTTTGAGAATATTCTCAGCATGAATTTCTGCTTTGTCTTTCGTCAGAGGGAAGGAGTTCAGCTGGAGACATTACCTATGTTTGCCTTTCCTTGGTGTTTGAGAGAGCAAAGATCATAATTTTCAGAGAGATGAACTGTCTTTACCTTCATAATCTCACATTAAGATCTGAGAAAAGACTTTCTATAAATTCGTTTTTTAAGATCAAAAGGCAAAGATTAGGGATAGAGAGGGGACAAGCAATTTGAATGTCCTGCTTGTGGTTTGGGTATCCCTTTCAGTAAAATTTCTTTGCTAATTACTGTTTGTGGAGCTTCACAAAAATTTGATTGCTTGAATCTGAAGCAATCAAATTCATTATTTTTGCTTGCATTGCCTTGAAATCAGACCAGAGACAGGACTCAAGGAAACAACATGAGTCAAGGGAGGTTTAGGCTAGATAGCAGGAGAAAGTTTTTCAGCCAGAGGGTGGTTGGGCACTGGAACAGGCTCCCCAGGGAAGTGGTCCCAGCACCGGCCTGACAGAGTTCAAGAAGTGTTTGGACAATGCTCTTTGGTGCATGGTGCAATAGGGATGGGGATGGCACTGTGCAGGGCCAGGAGCTGGACCCAATGATCAAACTCAGCATATTCTGTGATTCAGCAATTCTATGAAATGGTATTTATTATCTCCAAATTTAATTTTGACTCACTTCCTCACTATTCATGCCCTTAGCGTGATTTTAGAATATAAACAGTTTCTTTGAATAATAACTTTATTTAATAAATGAGGTTGCTCTTTTATTTAAAAAGGTCTACATGCAACTTCTCTTCTTCCTCCAGCCTTTTGGACTTGTTTATGCACCTCTGAGACATGGGGCTTATCTCAGCCTAGGGAAAAATATTTTTCTTCAAATGTCTCCTGAACATTTTGACAGCAGGTCACTGATGCTCTTGGAAAAGAGGGAGCACCTGGAGGTGAGAATTCTCAGAATTCAGTAGGAAAACTTTTGCTTTCATTCACCACCCACACTTGCACTGCTCCCAAGGTCTGCAGAGATTAAACAGTCAGAGGTTATCCAGAATCCCTTCCAGCAGCATGAAACCACAGGGGAAACTCCATCCTGTTCTAAGGGAAAAGGGAGTGATAATCCCCAAAGTCAGTCATCGCTTTAGGAGACACTTCAGAGATTCACAGCTGTTGCATTTCTTATGAAAACCATGGAATGCAGCTGCAATAGCTAATGGATTAGTGAACCTATGTGCATCTAGTAATCTAGTGCTCGGGCTAGCCCTTCTGGACTGCAGGAGCACAACTGTGTAGTAAGAAATTGCTCTGAATTTCCTCTCTGCTCAAAATATGATGTATCCTGTCAATCCTATCCAAAAGTGGCTGAAGTAAAAAAGATGTGTGCAGGAAAAGGATGCTTTGGTGGCATCCCAGAGCCGTGCCATGACATTTCCTCCTTCAGATTACTTAAGGGAAGTTCTCTGTTTCGTGATGGTGTTTTTTGTCATCCATACCTGTGACAACTGGTTTTTGTAACCTCTGTTTCTGTTATTTGTGTCACTTAGTTCTGAAAGTAGGAACATTTTTGGCCTGTAATAAGTTACTGCCTTTGTCTAGGTGGTGCTTCCAGCACCATATGTTCAGGGCTCTTCTGCACCTGATTTTATGACATGCTCTTCTGGACAGTGAAGGCTCTTTCATGAGTTCATTGTAGAGATCACAGATCAATAGATTGCCAGAACCTCACAGAATAATCTCAATCTTTCATTTTACTGGGATGCTAAAACAGGAAGGGATTGCAAAACCCTGAAGAACATGAACAGAACACCACATAGCAGCCTGGAGGGTTGAAAAATACTTTCTGAAGATTTTGAATGCCTTATTTAATAATAGACCACCCCCTTCTGAAGAAGAGCTGTACAAGTATTTTCTAAGCTCCATGTAGGAGTGTATCCCAGGACACAAAACCACTAGGGATTCTTTTGTGCAAAACAATAAGAAAAGAAATTTAGCAGCCCTGGCTGCTTTACTCTAGACACATTAAATCAATCAATAAATAAATAAATCCTATAATCTGGTGCTGTACATTTTCTTCTATTCCTAATCCAGTGTGTCATACTGTAATAAAATAATGATATATCAAAACATTGAGCTAACAGGGGATTCAGCGGAAGTATAATAAAAAAAATAACAATTTAGGTCTAGTATGAATAGGTAGAAATGAAATATGTACATATGCATATAAATATGTGCCATTTTATATACATATGAATATGCAAATGTCAACTCATACCCTGTATAAATAAGTTTGTAGTTCACTGAAGCCTTATATTTTGACAGCCTTGGGGATTCCCAAGTTATTATTAGGATATTTTTACAGTGAATGATTTCTCAGCCATAGGTGTTTTGGGCCTGCTCTAGGGGAAAACCCAACTTCACAGGGTCAAATTAAAACAGATATACTTATAGAGAGCTCCTTACAGTCACTTGTGTAATACAAGCTTTCCATTGGTTCGAATATGACGTGTTACATATTTTTGTGCTGTGATCAATGCAAGGTTCATAGAATTAAAGGAGATAACTACACATCTGTTTTACATTTGCATTTCAGGTGCAAACATAAACCTTCATTTTTCATATTTCGGCCTGTGTACTGGGCACCCAATTCTCAATATATTATAGTCTTTTATATCTTAAAAGTGTAACTCCACTGTTTCTTCATATTCCAGGTCTGATTGTAATTTCATGCTGCTCTAAATTAGGTGTTGCCTATTAAAATGAAGGATCTGGACCCTGATCTCACTGTGTGTAATTTGAAGGAAGTCTTGCAGATCAAAAGAGCAACTTTGAATTTTCATAAGTTAACTGTAACCAGACCCAGCTCCAACTGCCAGTATATAAAAAGATTATATAAATGACATCACAGTCAAGTCTATGTTATTTGTTCTTTCTCAGGAAAATAATTTATGTTTGCTTTTAAATATGATCAGAAATCTTCTAATAACATGTTGAGCAATTAGCTGAAGGCTGACAGAATAATCATTGCTGGAAGCGCTTCTCAGCTGATACTTACAATTAATTCTTTCTTTTTTTTTTTTTACTTCAGATTCCTCATACATCCTGTTTCCATGGAGAAATTCTGATATGTGCTGGAGTAGACACCAACAACAATAATTAGAGCCCTGAGGACAACCCTTCAATTTTGAGAGAAAGATAAATGAAAAATTATGTGGCCTTTAATGAAAAAAGCCAATAACATCACAGAACAACACAGTTGTAAGAGACCTCAAGAAAATATCTGGTCCACATTTTCATTGGAAAGGGAAACTAGATGATATTACCTAGCATCCTCCAGAGTTGCATCTTGATGATCTTCAGTTATAAGGGTTCTCTTGGTTCCTGGGGAGGTTGTTCCAATGAAGGATTGCTCTCATTGCAAAAAAATATTTTTCTTATGGCAAGAAAATGTCTTCTTGTACATTTTGCCCCTCACCTTCACTGTGTGACTCCTTGTGATGCGAGAACCTCTATATTCTTTGTAACCACCTTCTAAGTACTGGAATACTGTGATGATGCCCCTTCTGATCCTTCTTGTCTTCAGGGACAAAATGTCTCTTTCTGTCTTTCCTCACAGGGCAGGTTCTGCAGCCCTTTGTTCATTTTTGTGTCTTCCTTGAATTGTGAATTCTGTGGGTGCTGCCTGACCAGCTGTGCTCGGAGCGTGCGGATCCTCTCTGTCCCCCTGTCTGCCAGCAGTGCCCCTGCAGCTGCAGCCCAGGCTCTGCTTTGCCTTGGTAGCTGCAGTGCCACACCAGCGACTCGTGGCCCAGAGACTGTCCCTGAACTTCCTGTCCCTTTCAGCAAGGCTGCTCCCCAGGCACGCAGTCACAGCCTGCGTGGGCCCTTGGGTGATGCCAGCCCAGCTGCAGCTGTGCCCTTGTCTCTGCTGCACCTCACACTGCTCCTGCCAGCCCCACCCTCTCAGCCTGTCCAGGTCTCTTTGTAAGCTGGCATTGTCCAGAACATCTGTGAAGATGTGGAATATTAATTCCTGAGGAACCCCCCTTGTGACAGTCTGCCAACCTGAATGAAAACCAGTGATCACCCCTCCCTAAGTGAGCCCAACTAACCAATTTCTTACCCATTTCACAGACTGCTCACCTAGCCTTGCAAGTTTGTCCAGAAGGATGTGGGAAAATCTCTGTTCCTAATTCACTTTCTACCCTAGCAGCTGAAAGCACTATGAGTAAGTAGAGAGTGGAAATCCTGATAGTTGTATGAAATGTGTTCACTCCCAATTGCCATGTCCAGTGCATCATCCCAATACATGCACAATCATATTTTCCTTTATATGAGAAAATAGTTCTCTTCACTTTTAAATCCAAATTCCTACCCTGATGTCTTCAGAATTATGCAAAACTAAAATCAACATTATAGGAGAGAGGAGATTGTGTTTGTTATGAAAACCTTCACTGTAGCTGTCTTGATATGATCTCTCTGAGAAGGGTTATTTAGTTTTTCTGTGTAGATCTGCACCTGTTCTGTCCAGTTTTCAGGTTGCTGGATAGTGGTGAGTACTTCCAGCAAGCAGTGGATGTACTGTGCTTTGGCAAACTTCCTTGGAAAGATTTGTTGCTGCCCAAGGACTTTACTCAGAGCCTTGATCTGAACAGAATCCTTCATCTACTTGATAAAACAGGTTACCCACTGTCACTCTTTAGTCTGGGCTTTATGACTAAATTATCATGGTTTAATTAAGTTATTCTAATGTCTAACACTAGGGTAGAAGCATAACTGATGAATTAATATAATGGAGTGCCACCTTTCTAATCTGCATTTAGCAAAAATCACCTATTACTAAAATCCTCCTTTACTAAGTTCACACACATTCAAGGTTACATCCCATGATTTTTAGTGAAGCATTTCATCAATGGTCTTAAGTATCATGACTGATAATCATATTTTCTGTTTATTTTTGTTTTCAAAATCTATATTTTAATACAAATTTTGAGATTTCCTGTCTTTGTTGTTTTTTAACAGGTAGTGATACATTGATCTCTAGGATTAGGTGGAAGTAAGTCTCCTGAATTTTGATTTATTTGTGCTCATATGCTTTCTTAGTAAATGCATAGTGGATTGTAGATGACTGTTCATTGGTCAGTGTAAGAGGAAGGATCCCAGCAGGTATGTGATGTAGCAGCCATGAGAATAGCACAGTCACCATAGAATCTATTATGATCCACACTCAAAACCAGAACAGTTTCTTAAATTGAAACATTTTAATGTACAAGAAAAGCAAAGTTATTAACTGATAATATATTTAAAAATATACAGGCTTGAAAGTCTGTAGTGTAATTTTGGAGGAAGAAAACTCAACATTAACAAGGTTACTAAAAAGGTCTTACTTTTAAGATGAATGTCCCTATTAAACAAAAAACTCAAACTAACCAATGAACAAACCAATCAAGCAAAAAAATGCCAAGTAAATTTATGCAAAAATATGTCTCTTTGTAAACTATGCAGCATTTGTTTACTCAACTATATCTAGCTATAAAATGATTGCTTTCTTTATCCTTTCATTACTAAAATGAACTGAAGCTATTTTCAACTTTCACAGGGGAAATATTCTAGATAATTAAAATGAATGCTTTCCATTATCCTATCACTTTGTAGTTGCTGACAGTCTTAATGAAATGTATCAAGCTGATGAATGGACAACATCCTCTTTGAAAGAGTAAGGCAATGCTGTTCAATTCTCAGCCATTTTCTCCTTAATTCCTTGGCATGTCATTATTTGTCTTCTAAAATTAACTATCTGAACAAATGTCTATGATTTGCCAGAAAACTACTATTTTCTGAATCTCCAGCATAGATATTCTAAATACATACAGCTAATCTTAGTAACAGCATGCTATGTGAGATAAATCATGTGATGGAGATTGGGTTTTGTGAGAACCAAGAAGGTGGCAGGAACAAAATCTGTGTTTGGATTTGTACAGTTTTCTAAATCTCTTTATTTTTGGTAAATGATTGTCTACCTGTGTCATGACTAACAGAAATGGCATTGATTAATATGCATTTACCTGGACATGTTCAGATTGAAAGATCTCAAAAATAAGTGAAGACAACAAAACAAAATGTTGTCTCATGGAACTTATTTGCATTTCTTCAAATTATAGGAACCTTTGAATATTAACTACAGCAACAGGAAAGATAAAGGAAAGAATAAGCTGCATTTCAATCTGTGTATCTGATTCACAGAGTTAGCCAAATGTCATTTGAGATATTGTATTACTTGGGACCAAACCTTCTAATATCACTTCAATTTTTTTTCTCATAATTTTCTCATAATTTGAAGAGGCATGGGTATGACTTGCTTTTATGTCACTTGAAGAAGGAAAGGATAATCTATTTTCTGCTAACAAAAAGAGAAGATGTGAAAAAACTTAATGTTTAAGAGATATTCAGACTAATTTACAAAGTCAACACTAATGGAGTGTAAGTGTATATTAAATGTAAATAACCTCCTACCTAACTAGAAAATAAGTTGTGCTGGACCACAATTCGTAAAATTGTTAACTGAATTAAGCAAAGGACTTGACCATGTGATAAGCTCTCTTTTAAAATGCAGTGTTTTGCTTAAATTCCATAAGATTTGTTGGCTATCAGCAATGCAGTCAAACAAACATAACAATTACAAGAGTGCTTTCAGGTCATATCTCCATTTTATGAGATGGTTAAGCACAATAAAAAATTAGGATCAACAGTCCAAAGAAACCCACAACCTCCTCTAATTCCAGAAGTATTTTCAATTGCTGTTCATCAATTCACCGAAAAATGCAGTATGTTTTTCTTGTCTAAATACTGGCTCTTGTATTATCTTACTTTTGCTATCACTTATTTTTTGGATCTAAAACTATTGATTGACACTGGAAAGGATGTAGCACTTTAATAAAAATGAATTATTTTTAGTGAACAAAGGACTGAGAGTCATAGACATGCTATCTGCTGCCCAGACCAATAACAGGCAAGAAGTTTCACACTTTATTTCTTTTGTGTTCCTAACAAATGGAATTAATTTTGCTTTTCTCCAGCATTCTTTGTTTTCTAAAGGGGTTGAACTTGTTTTGTCCAAATTTTGTCTACAGAAAAAAAAAATTCCTTGAAAAATTAAGGCAGAGTACATATGTATGAGTAACAAAAATCATCCTTTTAGTCTGGGTTCCAGTGGATTTGTGTCTTACAAAAAAAACCTGACTTTTAAAATGAAGATTCAGGTTACAACTGCTACTTTTCTAAAGATATGAAATATGTAATGTGGATTTTTGGGCAGCTAATAACATTTGAATTTATTTTAATCTCTCTTCCTCATTTGAGATGATACCAAATTCAATACACCGAGCTAAAAAATCACCTACTAAGCCTAACAAAAATCCACTTGTTTTCCCAGAACTTAAAAGAACAGTGATTCCTTCCTTTAACTGAAATTACCTACTCATTGGTTCAAATATTATGGTTTATGGGAAAGACTTGGCAGACTGCTGATCACTCTGATAATGACATCAGCAGGGCATAGCTATTTAACCCTTGTCTTCAAGAAAATTGGGAAAAAGAGTGGAAACCAATGCAATTGGTGCTACTGCTTCTATGGTGGCTGGATTCTCACAGTTTTTTATGGTGGTTATAAGAGGGGCAAGTATATTTACTTAAGGAATTACCTGTGTCTAATTCTACAGTAAATGAAAACAAAATCTAGACCTTAAGGTATACCAGGGTACTCATCCCTAACTAGGAAAATAATATATTGAGTACAAGTGTGGAAAAAGAATCCCTCTGGGAGTTTTTATTAATTCTGTGCCAATTTAACATTTTCTACAGCAAAGTTGTGCATGATGATATATTGAAAATAGAATGAGAGAATATTAACTGAATCTCAATCATATAAAGGTGAAAGTACCCCCACATCATTAAACCTATGTGGAAGACTTGAATGCAAAAATAACCAAAAATTTTTAATCATTCCTTAGGGCTTAAAACCTTATAGTATTGGGACTCTCTGTAGATTACTGCTATTAAAAGCAATAAACGAAATTTAGCCTTACAGCCCAACTGACTTACAGGTATTGAAAAAGCAATATTTTGTAGTTAGAACTGCCCAAGAAAGCTTTGGCAGAACAATTTGCCAGTGAATCAAAATGATTTGTAAAAAAGTTATTTTTGTGCTGCTCTTGAGGAAGTTTCAGGGAGCATATTCTGGAGAAACTCTGCAAGCTGCTTTGTTTTGGAGAAAAATATTTGAGGCTTTTGGGGTTTAGTTTTGTTGGTTGGTGGTTTTCTATTTTCTGGTCTTTTTGGGTGTTTTTTGGTTGGTTGGTTTTTATTTTAAACATCTTCACTTGTAAGCACTGGTATGGTGTACATAAAGTTTCCCTGGCTGCTCACTTGTGAGACTGTTGCTTTCAGGTCTCACTCTATTGGATGGTTTTTTTTAAACTTGCCTTTGGCAATGTATCTGTTTGACTTTTTGTCTTGAATTTTTGAGCGCACTAGCTGGACGATTTAGTCCACTTGTTTCATATCCCAGACACAGAGGCTTTGGCACTCGGATAACTCAGGGACAGAAACAGAGCATCTGATCCATTCTCACCTTGGACATGACTTTTCTGTAGGAGCTAGTCTTGACTAACCATTCAGCTCTTCAGGGAGATAGAAAGGCAAACTTTCTATCACAGGCTTAACTTTCAAACGCAGGCTTAGCATTTTACAAGAACCTATTTGAAGAAATAATTATATTAGAACAGGGTAATGTAAAGTTTGTCATTCTTGCTGGCTGTCTTCTCAATATCTGTGTAAAAGCTATGCTCCCTGCCTGTACTTGGGTACAATTATTACTGCAAATCATGCCCTTTTTTTTCTGTATTTACTTTCCTTCTACACTTCCTACGAAAAAGTGGACTTTCTCCTCTCTTGGCTCAGACTGCATTGTTTTTTGAATTCCCAGCAGTGTGAGCACATGTGTGTTCTGGAAGGAGCATGTGGCATCTTAATTGTCATATTTCTGCCCCAATTGGTATACTTATGCTATTTTTGGGAAGTTGGATAGATGTCATTTCTCTTAAGGTGGGTTTTTCCTAGACTGAGGTAAGTATATATCTTTTTAAAGTTGAGTTCCTAAGTTCTGACTGATGATTGACATAGGCATCAAAAGCTAAAAGGTGAAGTATGAATGCTCTGTGTTTAGAAGTTAGTTACAAAAAATCATCGTCTTCATAGCATAACTAATCCAGTCCTTTATCTGGCTTTTGACATGGATTTGACTAATTTCCCCTGAAGTACCTCTTTCCTATTGTTAAGTGTAAAAGGAGCTAACTGGTAATATTGTATTTGATGTTAATTTCAGTAAGATTATTCCTACCTAGTGTGTTTAGATTTCAAGAGAATAAATTTTTTCTGCAGTATTTTATTTTGCAGATATAGTCCTTAATCTGCAAAATTTTTCTGTTTCTTTCCCAGCTGAAAGGTCTTTCAAACCCCTCAAATCTTTGTGAAGTAGAGTTGTCATGCTCCGCCTTTTTCTCTTATTTACAGTAGATTACAGGCACGTTGTCGTACTACTGACAGTCACAGCTAGATGTGAAAAAATGAAATCAGAATGTCAGTCACGTTGTTGGAATTACACATACATTACCACCTGCAATCAGTAGCTCACATCCTGATGAGACAGAGATATTTTGCATTGACTGAAGTGCACTCAACTCAGACTTGAATACAACTGAGTGCTTTGTAAAAGATAAAAATACCATTAGCTGCATTTTTAGGTGGGCAATTCAAGGTAGATAGTCTTTTCTGACTGCTTTTTAGCTTTCTTTTTGTCTCCCTGTCTTTCTGTCCCTTTTAGTGGCTGTCCTCCTTTCCACCTCTTTGCCTTTAACACTTTTTGGGCAACTAAGAGCCTTGCAGAGGCTATTGATTTTATCTGGGAGTACCTGAAATTGACAGATTATATATTCAAAGTCATCCCCTACGTAAGACTGTGAAATAGAGACAGAGGCACTAAACAGGCAACTAGTATGCCACCTACTTTTGTGTGCAAGGAACATGCCTATATGGTTTTTGTATCACTTTGTTGGTACTTCTTTAATGAGAAGGAGATGAAGGTGCATGGGTGTTGAGAATAAAAGAGAGGGCGTATGGAGATTGTGGCCATGGGTTTCCAGGATTCCCTAATGCTCAAGAATATGGAGACTTTATCCTCTTAATTTCTCTGCTTTATTACAAATTACCACAAATACCACAAAATTTAAAACTAACAAGTAAACTGGCACAAGAAACATATTAAAAAATCACATATAGCAAGCATACTTATGATTCAAGAGTAAAATATGTGTATTTCTATATCTATATCTGTATTATCTATATCAATATCTATATCAATATCTATATCAATATCTATATCAATATCTATATCAATATCTATATCAATATCTATATCAATATCTATATCTATATCTATATCTATATCTATATCTATATCTATCTATATCTATATCTATCTATATCTATATCTATATCTATATCTATATCTATATCTATATCTATATCTATATCTATATCATCTATATCATCTATATCATCTATATCATCTATATCATCTATATCTATGTATATGTATATGTATATGTATATCTATATCTATATCTATATCTATATCTATATCTATATCTATATGCATACCCAGCTATTGTAAACTAGTATCAACAATCAATAATATATCAGTCAATAGTAGCAGTAGTATGACAGCAGCAATCAGTCATAGAACAACAATCACTAAGAGCAACTAATATATTTTTACAAGATACTATGAGCTTTTCATTATTGAAGCAACTTATCAACAATGTAGTAACAGATATGATTATTTACGTAGATCTATAATATCAATATCAATGGAATCAGATAGATTTCAGAAGGTAACAGATCACTCCAAAGTGAGGTGCAAACTAATCCCAGAGGTGAACCCAACCATCCCAGAAATGAGAACACAAACCAAACCTTCCCCAAAGTGGGTCCAAAAAGGGATGGGGGGAGCAATGAGATTACAGGCTGTCTCACTTGAAAGGTGATCTGTGGTATAGAATCTGGAGTGAGGACCCAAGATCTCATGGAAAGGTAATGTGGAGAATTCAACCTGTTTAGAAAAAAAAAAGTAGGTGTGGCAAGGTATAGGAAGAGAGACTCAGCTTTGTGTAGAAATTAGGCTTGTTTCATACTAGAGACATGAAATGGCACAGGATATCATCATTTTGTGCAGCCAATATATGCCTCAGTTTCTCTTTTTCAACTGATGGTGGGGTTTTCTGTTATTTCAGAGAAGTTTCTGTTTTTCTTAGACTGTTTTCCACCTTCTTTAATAAAAAGATGTCACTTCAGTTCCTTATGTTCACACTTACTGATAGTATCTCAGGATGTCTCCTGTTTCTGGGTATACCAACAGTATTTCTGAGACCAGTAGCCATTTTCAAGGATGGTACTCGTTCATTAGCTTAGTTCCCAGGTTCATATCTTCCAAGCTGGCATTTTCTGTCAATACTTTCCAGCAGACATTTTCTTCTGTTCAGCTTCTTTTTCCCCTCTAGCCAGGCTGTCCTTCAGGCAGCTCAGATTACTGGTGCATCTAAGCAGAAGTCTCATGTCCAGTTGGGTAATAAACCTTACAACTTCTCAGAGTTCCAGTTTTGTCAGATATTTCTTAGGTATCACATTAATTCCAACTGCTATCTTAAATATATATTTTAATTTAGTCTCTATTCTGTAGCACATGTTGGTTTTCAGCGCTGTAACATTTTCAGAGAAAACATCAACAAAAAAATTACAGCATTCCAGAAGTGTAAAGTGGAAATTGCTTTAATTAAAAGTCACTTTTGTTGATATGGGAATAGGCTACAGAAAGAGATCAGAGAACACAGAGGATTTTAGGCTAAGCCTAGCATGAATATTTTGGAAGATTACAAAAATTATATACTTTTTTGTCACACAAAATGTAAATTTGTACAATGTTTTCTGAAGGTTTGAGATTTTCAGGGTAGTGTATGTCTATTCTGCTATTAGGTAAAGGTAGGAGTATACCAAAAAATAAAAGGAGGCAGGAGATGCACCGTGGTGAAATAAAAACTTATCAGTCTTCAGAACTCAACTGCACATAGCAAATGCAAATTCACAGAATCACACAACAGTTAGGTTTGGAAGGCACACCTGGATTTCTTCTAAGTCCAAGATGTCTGTTCAAAACAGGATCAGCAAGAGCAGGTTGATCAGAGCCATATCTAGTCTGGTATTGAATAACTTTAAGGATGGAGATAATACAACCTCCATGGAAAATATGTTCTAGTCTTATACCACACTCCCAACAAAGAAGGTGGATTTTAGGCTTAAATGGAATTTTCTCTATCTCAACTCCTTTTGTTCTCCATTGAGAAGAGGTTGGCTCCATATTCTTTGCTTACACCTGTGTGTTATTTCGAGTTAGATAAGATTCCCCTGAGACATTCCTTCTCCTAAGGCCAAACAGTCCCCACTGTCTCAGCCTCTCCTTGCATAAAGGATGCTGTAGTCTCCTAGAATCCTTTAAGGTTCTTTGGTAGAATTGCTCCAGTGTGTCTATCTCTTGTAGGGACCCTACAACTGGACACATTACTCCGAAAGGGAGGGAAAGGAAGGCATCCCCTCAGACTGCTGGTGATGCTCCCTCTAAAGCTGGAGGTTGTTGTCCTTCTTTTCACAAAAGCACATTTTTGCCTTATGTTTACCTTATGGCCTCTCAGGGCCTTTTCTGAACATTCATTGTCCAGGCAGTCAGCCTCCAGAGGGTGATACATGGCATACTGTATTTCTTCCACAATACTGGGTTATTCCTTCCCAGAAGCAAGACTTTCAAATTTCCTTTGAACTTGTTTACTTGTTTTTCTATGTCTCCAGGTTGTCCACGAGCCTCTGAATAGCTGCACAACCATCTCGTGTACCGACCACTTCTCCCAAATTTATATCACGTGCAAAATTGCTGCTAGGCATACTCTATCCTATCAGGCCATCCAGGACTGATAGAATACTGAAGAATTTTAAATTGTCATATTTTTAAACCAGTGAGTATGTCAACATGGAGAAACCTTTCATGTGTCTCTGCATCAAAATCTTTAGATGGGAAATAGCTTTTGTATATTTATTTATTTAACTTGAGGTTTAGAACTAACGTAAAGTAGTATAAAGGGAAATAGTGTATCTGTGA
Source organism: Fringilla coelebs (assembly GCF_963513975.1). Lineage (NCBI taxonomy): Eukaryota > Metazoa > Chordata > Aves > Passeriformes > Fringillidae > Fringilla > Fringilla coelebs. The sequence continues at coordinate 37,403,755 of NC_140031.1, forward strand.
CCTCAAAAATCAGGACTTTTTATGTTTAATGACAAACCACAGAATCATAGAATCAATAAGGTTGGAAGAGACCTCTAAGACAATAGTCCAACTCTTAATGAAGTACCACTGCGTTCAACATTTAACATGACTCCAGGTGTAACATCCACATGCCTTCTGAACGCTGCTAGGGATGGTGATTCTATGACTTCCATGGCAGCCTGTTCCAATGCTTGACAATGCTTATCCATGAAGAAATATTTCCTAATATTCAATCTAAACCTCCCCTGGCCATTTTCTCTTGTCCTGTCAATTGTTCCCAGGGAGAAGTACACTACTTCCAGGGAGTTGCAGAGAGTGATAAGGTCCGCCCTGGCCCTCCTTTTCTCCAGTTGCTTTTCATAAGACTAGTGGTCCCTTCACCAGCTCTGTTACCCATCTCTGGACATGCTCCAGCACTTCAAGGTGTTTCTTATAGCGAGTGAGGGGCCCAAAACTGATTTGATGTGTGGCCTCACTGGTCCAAGGATATAGGGATGATACCTTCCGTCCCTTCCATCTCATTGGCCACACTTTATTGATAGAAAAGGTGTTATTTTGAAACAATAGTAATAATTATAGGAATAATTGTGAAAAGTGAGAGAGTTGCATTTCACTTATGTGCTCCTTGTCATAATATTAAGAAGTTACAGAAGTCCTTCTATTAGACAGAAGAAACATCTCTTACTTCAATATCCCTCCTCCTCCTTTCCCAGTCTTGACAGACTGGTCTTCTTTTTTCCAGAATTATTCACCCCCCATTGTGTTCTGTGTTAGTGACTCTGACATGGCAGTAGCAGGACAATGTCACACTCCACATCTCACAACCACATTGGTATTTTTCCTCTGGTCCTGGGCCTACACATCTTGAAGTGCCTGTAAATGTCACCATGCAAGCAGGTAGCAGCTCATACACAGGATTACTTGTTACACAACAGTCAATAAAGTAATGCTTAAAAGCACAATTCACAGAGCACTGATATTATTCTGACAGACCATTCAACAATTTAAATTTTATGTGTCTCAGACATGAACATGTGACCATTTTTATTGCTTTCATTTCATTTCAGAGTATGTAATTTTTGGCAGAATTAATAAAAAACCAAATCAGCCAAGGATAAATTAATGATCAGACAGAAGTTTATGTTTTAGAGTGACTCTTGATGGCGAAGCCAATTTGTAAAGAAGCTTATCTAGTGAGGTTTAATATTGATTACATCTGAGTGTTTTGGTAGATAGAAGATAATCAAACCTGTTGCTGTGAAGTCAAAGAACTTTTAAGAATCATAGTATTAGTGGTAGTGTGCAGAATAATAGACAGAGGAACCAAGGCTGAGGAATATTTGATTCTGTTGGCTCAAAGAATATCTAAAAGATCTTTGTAACATCAAAGAGCAGAATTATCCTGTACTTTTAGCATACTCAAGTTAGTTTATTGACAGATCTAAGTAGCTAGTTTTTGAGATAAGATTCCATGCAAATCATGACATACAGAACATGATGCTCTAGGATTCAGGGTGAGGACACCACGATTTAGCAAATCAGTGACTGAGTAATTATAGAGCACTCCAACAAGCATGGACCCCACTGAGAAAATACACCGAGCTGCTGGTGAAAAAAACCCTCCCAAATTAGAGCTACTTGTGTTCTTCAGAAATGTGTAAGATGTTTGGAAAAGCCTTAAAGAGCATTTGGTGGTGCTGACCTCTTGAGAAGGCAACCACAGCCGTTTAAACATATCAGCAGACTGCCCAGAAAAGGTGTCTGGGCAGAGACCAGTGAGAGAACTGCAAGAGACAGGCTCTGAGAATTGTGTTTGCATTAGATAAGCACGCATATGTGGTGTAGTTTCTGATAAATGTGAAATGAAGCATTAGTGCTGTGCTGCAATACCAGGAGGCGTGCTTGTGTCTATAGCTGAGAAAGCACCTTTGAGTCAATAAGCACACAATTGTGTTGTAAGAGTTTTGTGCATGAATGGAAGCAGTTGAAGCAAGAGAATTCTTCATCTGTGTCAGTCAGAGAGGCAGATACTCAAAAAGAAAGCCCAGGAGCAGAGCTAGTATTGCTCATTGTCCAAATAACACCCACTCACATCAGAATGTCTACATCTAACCCTCCTTTTGCAATGCTTTTCACTGCAGCACACTCATGTTTTTCAGACTTTTGCTCTCTGCAATCTGAAAACCGATGAATCACAAAATAACCAAAAAGGTCCTTTCCCACAGAGGGTAAAACAGAGCCTCCCTAGAGATCCTCATGTTGAAAACAATTGTTCAGCATTGTGTTTTCCCTAAAGTCCTTGCTCTTTCTGCAGAACTAGAAAAGGATATCTTGTTTTTGGAAGAGCTAAAGAAAATAGTGAAACATATGGGACTTTTGTTTGCAGAGTTAAATTTTAAAATATCTTACATGCATTATATATTAATTTTGTATAGAGGCAAAATAATGAGTATATTGTCAGACTTTATTATTACAATGTCTTTACTTACTTTTTGAGATTACAGATTCATTTCCTAAGCAACTATCCATATACTGATTGACAGGTACCATGCTAAAGCTGGACTATTTTATTCCTACAGTGTTGACTTTTTCTTTAAAGCTGTTTAAATTTCTGTGTTCCTTATGACTTTATTGTCAGTAAAAATTAAACAGAGTGTACTAATTTCTTACTTTCAGCGCGGTGTTCTAAAGGCTATGGATCATTAAAAATACTGCATTATTTATGTGGTTGTATAATAAAATCACAATTGCTATGCACTTGTGGTATTGGGCTAAATTGAAATGTTGAACATAATAATCCATTCATTCACTAGAAAGGGTCAATGACTAGTCTTACACTTAACACTGGGCATCTTACTGATCTGCATAATTAAACAATTGTTAATTTTCCTACTGCCTCTGCTCTGGAAGATGAATCTCTTTATTAACTTTCTAAAAATAAGTTTCCATTACAGAAAGCTTTATTAGAAATGGGCCTGCTTGTGCATCTAATATTTTATCTTAGATTTCATCTTGAGACATTGCATTAATTGGTATGTAACATAAGATATGAAGGGTTCTCAATATGAAAATTCTCCCATCTGTGAAGGGGTGTAGTCCAAAGGAACTGAAAAAGCCATAACTGAAATGTGGGACAGAGATGGAAAAAGTGAAAAAGCACAGAGGGGCAGGGTTAATTTATCAGAAAGGTAAAGCTTTGAACTTTAGAACTTGGAAATTTCACAGAGTTTTGATTTATGCAAGTGAAAAGATTTATGCCAAGTTCATTGTCTTCCAAGAGTGTCATGTAAGTCTTAAGGCTTCTGTCATTTGATTCTTTCACAGGATTTTTCATGTCATGCTGTTATTTGGTTTGGAGGTTCTTTTCTACAGAAAATAGAAAGGCTCCTAAAATCTAACACGGGATTAAATTTCAGTACAAGTGCCTCCTGCTGCAAAGTTCTACCTATGTGTTTTAGATCCTACAGTTTGTCTTGGCTTTAGCAGCAAAACCAACAAGAGAGCAAATGAGAAGAAAAGAGACGTTCAGAATACTTGTGTGTAGTGGGTTGACCCTGGCTGGGCACCAGATACTCATTCAAGCGACTCTATTGCTCCCTTCTGCAACCAGACAGGGAAGAGAAAATATGAAGGGTTCATGAGATGAGATAAGAACTGCGACGGATTGCTCATCAAATACTGCCACAGGTAAAACAGTCTCAGCTTATGGAAATGAATTGAATTTACTGCTAACAAAATCAGAGTAGGATTATTAGAAGTTAAATAAATCTTAAAAACACCTTTCTCCATCTCCTCACCCTTTTCAAACTTTATTGATGTCTAAGGATTTTTTTTGTTTTTAATATTTTTCATATATTTGTAACTTTGCAGATTTTTAATGCCTAGTTTTATAGCCTCTAGCACCTTAATACCCTTTTTCACACTTGAGAACAGTAGCCATGTCACATTTTTAAAATTCTGTTTAATCTTATTTTCAAGAAAATAATTTCTAACACTCTGATTTGCACTAGAACTTAAGAGACATAACAAGAAATAGGGAGATAAGCCCCTGCAGCAACTCCAAGAGGCTAACCCAAGGGTGTACTGCTGAGGGAACTGGCCTCTTATGGGATGTACTCCAAGAGGCTAACCCAAGGATGTATTGCTGAGGGAACTGGCCTCTTATGGGATGCACCTGCTAAATATACTAATGCATAAACCTTATAAAAATATGCATGTTCATACCTATGTTTTGTGCACCTGAAAGCTTTCATTAAAGCTCTACTCTTTGTACTACTACTTTAACATTGCTTGGAAAAGCTTTGCTTCTGATTCCAGGCAACGCGACCTGCTCGCGGACAACGGTGCAGGAAGACAGCGAATGGGGGTTACAATCACTTCATCACAAGTTTGTCCTGCTGCTGCTCAGAGAGAGGTGTTCTTCTCCCACTTCAGTGTGGGGTTCCTCCCACAGGAGATAGTTTTCCACAAAGTTCTCTATCATGAGTCCATCCCATGGGCAACAGTCCTCCACAAACTGCTCCAACGCAGGTCATTTTTCCATGGAGTGTAGACCTTTAGAAGCAACATACTCCAGTGTGGGTCCCCCATGGGATCACAAGTCCTTCCAGGAAACCTGCTTCAGAGTGGGTTACTCCCTCCACTGGTCTGCAGGCACCAGCCAAGTGCCTATTTCAGCCCAGGTCTCCCCTAGGTTTCTCCCAGGCATCCATCTGTTCCACCATGTGCTGCAGGTGGATCTCTACATCCCCATGGATTTCCATGGGCTGCACAGCTGCCTCGCCATGGGCTGCACACCACAGGCTGCAGGGGAATCTCAGCTCTGGCACCTGGCACACCTCCTGCCCCTCCTTCTCCATGACCTTGGTGACTGCAGAGTTGCTCCTCTCCTGTGTTGTCACCCTGTTCTTTTCTGTCTGCAGTTTCATCTGCACAATCACCTTTTTCCTCCCCCGTTCTTAAATCTGTTATCACAGGAGTGTTACCACCATTTGTGATTAGCCCAGCCGTGGCCAGCCATCCCCATCTGTCTGGGAGCCAGCTGGGATTGGTTCTACAGGGGGTAGAGGAATCTTCCAGTAGCTTCTCACAGAAGCCACCCCAGTAGCACCTAAAACCTGGCCATGCATTGTGATATATAAAACACCTATCGAAAAAACTTGGAATGTGTTAGAATTAGTAAAAATTAGTAAACAAATGCTGAGTAAAGATCAGGCTAGATTTTTTTAATAACTGTAAATGAAACTGATATCTAGAAACATCAAAGGCTCTCTTTTCATTTAGTTAATGCCTTATACATTTTGTATACGTGTGCTTTGTGCTTAGAAAGACAGTTTCAGCCATGCTCATTGAATTGTTCTGATAAAGAAAACTCAAACTTTATTGAGTTTGCATGCTTGTTATATAATAGCAATTGCACTGCTATCACATGCCTGTGAATATTTTTCCCCTGCCATTTTCTAAGTCTTTTATATACAAACCCAAAAGCTGTACTCTTCTTCATCTTTAGCTATAGCTTGTTTGAATTATAAACTTTTTTTCTTTACCAGCACAAAACCTGTGTTCTAAAAACACTCCTGAAAATTCTTACAGATGTAAGATGCAAATAAAATCTCCAATCTTCATATAAATAGTGACATGCAATGTGGTCCAGGAAAAGATCAGCCAGGTTTTCAGTTGTGGGGTTTTTTTTGCATTTTTCCAGTATAAATTTTTATTTGAATGCCTTATTTCTCTCTTTTCCCTCCATAAATGAAGAATATCACTCTTGAAAGGTAACTTGTGACTACACTGTGTCCTGAAGTTCTCCCATTTAAATTACAATAGTGCTGGATTAATCCCCAGGAGTTTGTGACTTCCTTTCTGCAAGCCTACCTAAACTCACCTCAGCTATGGAAGACCCTTGATGTAAAATGGCTCAGTGTCTCAGCAACAGCACGGAGGAAGTGATCTGAAGGAGTCCAGGAGTAAGGGGTGGGTATTTGTTTAGACAGCCCACTAACAAAGCCTGTGCCTATTGCATCACAGCCCATAAGTGTTTGACATTCGGTGTGGGAGAAAAGGATGACTCAGAGGAAAAGCGTCCTTCAACAACATCTAATACTTTTCAAATTTCCTTGGCTATCGGGAATGGTAAAAATGTGTATTTAAAAATACACACATCCACATAGCACTTAAATCCCATCCAACTTAAAAAAGTTCTATTTCTGTGATGTTATGCTCATACACATGTTTCTGTTTTGTTCAAAGGATGTAAAATGGAACCTCTATTTGTTTTCCTGAAGAGTGATTCTGAAGTCTGATCATTTACTGATGCCCAAATATTTCTATATCTCTGCAAAGACATTCTCTTTGTCCTTGGATCCAGAGGTGATGCGAGTTCCTCTTCTGACACATTAAAGGGCTAAGACTGGCTCCCGTGTTGATATTAATTATTGGGATCAGCCTGTAAATCAAGCTGGTCTAAAAAATGCAGTCTCAGAGTGAGAGAAAACAAGGGATCTGAGACTGCACAGAGTCTGAAGAAAGCCAGATGAACCCCAAGGGGAAGCAGAGGACAGTGGTGCCCTGGAGGAAAACTCTGCATTTGAAATCAGTAGAAAGTTTATGTTTCCTCTCTGGGAGATTCAACTTTCATTGCTGAATTTATAATTTCTTCATTGTTTTAAACTCCCTTTCAAGACCCTTTGTTTCTGACTTGATTTCTAATTTAAGTCTGGTATTTTAAGGATTGCAGAGCACCGTCTTTTTTCTTCTGTTTTTCTTTCCCTAAAATTAAAATGGTTTATGCAATTAAATGTGATGAACAACTAAGTGTTTAGCAATTCCTGAGATAGCAGGTACCTGGCAAAGTATCTGTGACTTATTTCTCAAATCTTTCTTAGAGTGCCTTGCGATAGCTTGTTGTGCAATTAATAGCACGCAATGGGGAGATGGAGAAGGAGATCACCAGAGATTCCTGTATATCTTTTGATCTGTCACCCTTTGTAAACCGTACACACTGATGTTCAACATTGAATTTTTATGAACAGGATTTTCTAGGACCCTGCCTCTGCTTTCTAGCTTGTTACCCTCTGACCTGAAGAGAGTTTGGCGCCTCTTTCATGGTTGGTCTCTGAAAATAAGATATAAATATTTTCTGCAATACTGCTATTAAATGTGGATATTAAATGTAGAGACCAGAGTCCTTGTGATGCTAACACAGCTGGTCAGCACTGACTTTCCAAAGTTCCTGTATGTTAGGTATACAGCCCAGAGGCTAACTCCAAAGTTTATGCATCATACCTTGCAGACAGTGCCAAGAAGTGAAAGTCATTGAAGAGATAAATGCCAGCTCTGATAAACAAAGCCGTGACATCTTTTCTTTCACTTTATCCATAAGGCTGAATCCTGGAGCTTGTCCTTCCTCCAAGCTCTGTTATTTTACCTGGCTGTATGCTCACTCTTGTCCAGGAGAGGCCCTGTGTTGCAGTAGACATCAGAGCAGAGAGGGCTGGGTGTTCCACCCAGCAAGGCGAGCCAGCATCAAGGCAGCAGAGCAGGGCTGGGTCACCAATGAGAACCCTGCCATACATCCTGTGCTCCCATCCAGTCCAGTGCAAAGGGGTGTGGCAATATGGAACAATATGAAGTGGGATTTTTAAAGAATGTTTTCTGCTCTCCCTTACGCTCTCTGGTCTTTAGTCTATGGAGTGTGTGAATTCAACAGATGGTGGTGGATCAGAAGATAAGACTACCACAGAAAGGTCCCTGAAGATAAAGGGCCTCTCTCTTCAACCAGGGAAGATGAAGAGGTCCTAAACCATACTCAGGGGACAATAGGGCTTTTTTTTCTGCATGTCATAGAGAATGCTTGGCTCAGGCCAGAGCATTGAACCCACCTTCAACTCATGCTTCTGTAGTAAACATGATATCAAATGTGAAAGAAGACAAGACAAGACAAAAGAAGACAATTTACAACTGGCTTCTAGTCTGAGTATTGAATAGTATTTTTGCTCTAAAACAGGAGCCACCTTGAGTCAGCTGGAGACTGTCCAATAGTTTTAAAACTATGTGCTTAGTTCCTATTGCTTTTTAAAGCTATTACAAGAGAAGCAGGATATTAATCTATTTTTTATTAAAGACAGTATCTATGTGTATTCAATTTCCACAGGCCTGAGGCAATATGTTACTACAAACATGATAAGTAATTTCAGTGAAGCCCTTAAAGAAGATATTAGATGTAGGAATTCCTTAAAGACCATTTGTTCCAAAACTTATTTAATGTATACTTGAATGCATAACTGGAGAAGTAGGTACCTCTGTAACTTAAGAAGCAACTTAGATCTCTGTGGATCCAGTCTCTTAGAAAGAGTAGTATTGATATCTTGGTTTTATCTCCTGTAATTGCCAAAGATAAATTTTTGCTTCAGTGTTTGTAATAAGCTTTATAGGTATTTGAGCACAACTGTCTTATACTTGTGTTTGATAAGCCTATATTACTGGCAGCACTGACAGAGCAAATAGGTCTCTAAAAATCTGAACAAACCAGAGACATTTATAGATGTAAAGATAGCTAACAAACTTTAAATTAATATTTTTAAAGTGAGTTGGCAGTTTCATCTATACAAAGAAAAATTCTACCAGTAATGCGGACTTTTTTCTTTAGAATAATGTCTTGGGGTGATTTTATGATGATACTGTATTCCCTAATCATCTGTTTTATGCCCAGAAATGGCTGCTGTCCTTTAAGATGAACCAGGTGGCAGGGCCAGAGACTGGGAACCCCGGCCGGGCTCTATCCAAACCTCGCTGTCTCTCCAGTGTGCTCAGGCTGAGGTGTGGGCCGGGACTCTACCCCCTGCCTTGTTCCTTTTGTTTCACTGGTTTCTGCTAGCTTGAAGAAAGAAGTTTTTTTTCCCCTTCCTATAACTTGGAGGTGGTACTGGGAATCCTCTCAGCAGCTTTTTTTTTTTCTCCTTGAACTGTTTTCTGCTTGGTTTTTTTGGTGTTTGTTTTGTTTTGTTGGTTTTTGTTTTTTTCTTTTTGGTGGTGTGTTTTTTTTTTTTTTTCGATCCATTCAGGGAGCCGGCGGGGGCCAAGCTGAACCAACACGAGAAAGGACCCTAAAATCCACCAATTTCACCTGCTGTGAGGAGGAGAGCAACGCCAAAAATCCAACAGGTCCCCAGCTGCTGTGTGGGATTTTTTTCTCTCTCTTCCCCTGAGACAAAGGGGGGCAGCCACCATCTCTGTGTCCCGGCCACAAAGGCAAGACAGGGGTGAGGTGTAAGGTTCAATTTTTTTCCAGTGCCTTTCGGGTATCTTTCTTTGTTAATAAACAGTTTCACCTTTTTTCATTTTCACCCACTGATATTCATTTCTCTTATTGGCTAAAAGGGATTGTTGGAGCCCTTTTCTTTAGAGAAAAACATTGTTTCCAGTGTGTTTTCTCCTAAAATGTATCTCCAAACTGAGACAAATGGCTATGAAGTTATATCAGTGCATCTGTACAGCTCTGTGTTCTTGAAGTAGCACGGGCATATGTGGTATTGGCAAGGTTGGGTGTCACAAAATAAATAGTACAAGTGCCAGGAATATGGAAAAAGTCACTATATTCTATTGAAATCTAGTGTAGGATTAAAATAGAGCATTAAAGCTAAGGAAGATGGCAAGCTAAGGGATACAGGAGATGTTTCTAAGTAATACTATTGGCTCTAAAGCTATCTTTAAAATTTTTCTCTTACAAGAGAGTAAATGTGGACCTGTGACCATGCCTGAAGATGAACCTGCTAAGGATGTTCCTTTCTGCACCTTGGTATTCAGATCTCATATTAGCTGTGGTGAAGCCTTGCTCCTGGAAAACTTTCCTGCTGGTGAATCTACAGGAGGTTACCAATGACAGGTTCTCTTTCTTCTGTTGTAATTTCTAACAGAGAAAAAAGCCTCAGTCCAGCTTAGATGGCATTGTTTGATCCTCCATGGATGACTGTTTCATACTTTGGTCTCAGTCCTTAGAAGTAAATTGCACTAACTGATTTCAGGAATTAATTCAAGGACCAAAGTGGCATTTTCTTCTTAAAAAGTAATTAAGCAGGATAATCAAGCATTGTTTTTTTCAGTGAAAAATTGCAATTTTCTACTCAAGGCTCCAGCTTGAAATTTGACTGGAGTACAGTAATTCTCAGCCAGGCAAGTCTATGAAATATAAAGTGGACTCATGTTGTTACTAAGTTTTTTTAAAGCATCTGTTTTATTATTAATATGCTTTTAATACCATCTCTCTGATTGTTTTAAAGACTGACTACAATTTAAGTTAATGCAAAGACATTAAAAGGCTGCCTTTTAAATTTTTAACGGGAATAAAAATGTGTACAGAGCATGGACTGTATTGAACTATCTGGATCCAATCTACAAACAAGCTAATACCATTTCACACTTTGTTTTAAATATTTTCTTGGAAGTCACAAATGCTTCTGATTTGTATCTTTTCTAGGTGCTCTAAATACCAGTTAAATGAACTTTTAGAGGTTTCCAAAAAGTTGAGACTAAATTTCCACCCACATGAAAGATACTGGGAAAATTTAAGATAGAGACTAATTAATTTAAATTGTGGTTAATCCCCCCAACAACTACAAAAACAAAGCCATCAAATAAAACTAACCAACCAGACAAAACCAAACTCACCCCAAAACCACAAATCCCCCCCAACCCTTCCCAAAACATATCAAAAGACATTGGAGAAATGGAAGCAGAGGAGAGAAAAAAAAAGTATCTTGAAATACTGTCTTTCTTCTCCTGCAGAAAGCTGTGCTGGACTTGTGTGGGGGAGATCAGAGAGCTACAGAAGTTGAGCTGGGCAGTGCCACTGACCTTTTGGCCCTGGTACAGTGAAAGCCAAGGGAGAGACAAACTCAAGGCAAGAACAGAAGTGAAGACATTGTGTCTGGTGATGCTGACTGGAGAAGAGATAACAAGGACATTGCTTGGTAAAGAGTTTAACAAGGGCATTACCAGCATAAGAGGGATCATCGAGAAGTTTGTGTTTCTAAAGGGGACCGGGACAAAGGGGTCTGAGTGGGAAATTTTGTACGAACGTAGTGACCCATAAATACTGGTAAACTGTAATAAATAATAATAAGTAATAAAGTGGCTTTGCTGTGCTAGCATAGCAGAGTCCGTGTCTGTCAATCCCTGCAAATGGTGCTTCCCGTGTGAGGAGGCGAAGATCCGCTTATCTGGCTGCCTGGCAGGGCACTTGTGGACTAAAAACTGACAAGAAATTCTGATTTGATTGTCAGCATTTTGAGATGTGGTATTTTTGACTGGACTTATCACCTGGCTGTGACTCAAATGGAGAAGTGAAAACACAGTTACCTGATAGGGTGAATTTGACTTTTAGCTGGTTTATACTGTGCTATAGTTGTGAAGTGTAGGAACAAAACATATAAATGCACTTGTCTACTTAAAGCAAAACCTTTTCCCATTGTTTTCTTCTTTTCTTTTTCCTCCTGTTTCATATTTAGCTGTTCAATCCTATAAGTACAGGAATTTTGCGTGGCAGAAGAGTAACTTTGCTCACTCACATGAACCACCTATTTTGAAAATGTAAATCTCTAAAAACATTGTATTTTCCACATGTACATTATAGTTGATAAAACCTCTTTTTGCTGATTTTCTTTCAAATTAGAAGCAGTGATTTAATAAAGCTTTCTGCCTGCTTTTAAAAAAAACGCATGCAACTTCTCTTTTCTTTCTCTGAACAATGTATATCTCTAGAGCTTAAGGATATGGGATGATGTTGGTAACTTCTAATATGGCCCTCCTTCCTTTTCAGATAATTCTCCTCGTCCTGAGCTAGTCCACACAACCATGAGTGAACTCAGGAAATTCAGAGAGGTCTAAAATCACAGGCTTGAAGGTCTGCAACACCTCTCAGCTATCAGGATTTGTGGAAAAATGTTGGCTGTCACTCCTGATCTCATAGCTGGATCTGGAGGATCCCAGCTGCCCACATTTGTAACCTTTTGGGATAAGCTCTGCCTCAAATTTCCTTTTCAAACATGAGAAACAAACATGGGGAGGACACTGCTGGTGCTGTCCAGCGTCTGGAATGCATGTGTTGGCAGAAGAGCAGGGAAGTGTGCCTGCAGTTTCTAAGAGATGACCCAAGGGATCTACTATTGCCCTAAATGGATGCGCCACAGAGCATGCATGTGAGTTATAGATGTTCCTAATCAGTCTAATCTAATCTGTAATGGAGAAAAACCAGCTATCCTTTACTATCCCTCTGGAAAAAAAGCTGCATGTTTACACACATGTGATTTGTTCCTACGCACCTGTGATTACAGATAGGAGGGTATGCCACACCTTGCATGCTAACAGGATTATTGACTAGTAGAAACAGTTAGCAAAACATAAATATTCCGTGCTTTGGCAATCAAACCTTTCTCTGCTCATTAGATAGAACATGAGCCATATCCAGAAAACTGAATAAACTTATTTAATGAGCTGCTTTATTAAATTTTTACCCTAAAAACAACTAAAAAATAGGTTTCTTCGCTTTAAAAATTAGACTTTCCATCCAGCTCAGAGTAGAAGATGGCTTTGAAGAAGACAAAACAGCAAAGTATGGCAGACAAAAGCTACTTCTAACTATTGCAGTGAAAACATGGTTATAAACAGAAGTGAGCTTCATTTTCTTTTCTTTCTTCTTTTCAGTTTGGCTGTAATGAGCAGTGTTCAGAGATCATAGGTTGTTTTACACTGCTGATGAGTCAAGACAACAGAGGAGAGCTTCTGAGCTGGGACCTGGAGTAGCTTCCAAGTGTGAGTCATAGTCACTGGGGTGTCTATTCTCTGCATTTTCTGGGAATCACAGAGTCAAGAAGGCTTGCTACAGACATCAGCTTTACCAGGAAGTCTTGATCTAAAACAAGAAATGACAAAGATCGAGGGTTCATCAACCAACAGGAGTGCAGACAACTTCAAAAGTAAGTGAGTTTGGACTGTGAATACTTGGCTGAGAGGAGACAGTAAGTATTATTCACTCATTTGTTATCGTTGTTAAACAAAATGCCTAGAAATACAGAATAAGAGGACAAGTGTGAATATATCCGCTGTGCTCAGCCTCATCCTGGGAAATAAATGAATGAACATATCCTGTTACAAAAGAGTGGAGATATGAGAGGAGCATGAAAACTTCCTACTTCTGTTGAGGAATTAGTGGCAGCTACTACCTCTTAGAACTGTCTGGTGCAATCTTATGCAGTTTACACCTTGCTATCAGGTACCCACTAATGTAGTTTTTGTGCTTTTCATCTCTGAAGATTGAATAATTGGAGGGGTTTTGTTGTTTTTACTCTACATCAGGAATCCCAACAGTATTCTTCCACTTTCCCTTAATGATGAGAGCTTGTGTCTCTGCCAAGCAATTTGTGGTATAATTTGTAGGAGTTGTATGCTGTCCAGAATGTGCTACGCTAATGCTTCATCTCAAGAATGCCAGTACTACAGTGACTTTCTTTTAATTAACTGTGATGTCAGCTTTATGTAGGAGGCAAGCTCACAGCCTGTGAGTTGAATCTCTAAATTTCTGATCCAGAAATGAGAATCACAGCATGCACAGGGAAGCAGTATTTGATACAGTTATAAAAATTTCCATGAGTTCGCTCTTTGAAGATAGAAACCTGAACAACACTTACAGGAACTTCTATTTTTTTACTGTTACAAGGCCTAGACTGCACAGAATAATAAGAATGCTGTGCACACAAAGCATAGGAATTTGCCATTAGAAAATCGATTTGCTGAATGAAATTTAAATTGTCCCAAATTATTTCTAAGTATTGAAAGAGAATGAAGTTTAGCAATCTATTTGGAGATGGTGTTCATTTCTCATAGTTTAGGTGAATCCTATAAGAACAAGTTAAGAAAATTTAAAAATAGAGTCCATCACTCCCCAGAAATTTGCAGGAGAATATCACTGGCTTCGCACTTCTCCTGTCTGACTAAGGTTCAATTCTGATCCTTCAAAAGGTGTTGAAAAGTTTCTCAAAGTTTTCAAGTTGCAAAGCCATCACAATTCCTTCAATAGCACACAATTAAGGATGTCATTTCTGTGGCTTCACATTCTGCAATCCACACCTCTCTCTGTAGTCTTCTGAGAGGAGTAGCAGGAATGCTTTCCTTTGGAAAGAGCTTCATGCGTGGGACAAAATGATGCTAAATATTTTATTTGCAAAAAAGGGTAAAACTAAAGCAAAACCAACCACCCAAACAAAACACATCCAACAAAACAGCTCATTCATCTGAACACAGTGACCCAGTTAGTTCTTGGTTTGGTACCTGGCTCTGAACATAGCTGTATTTTCTTGGGAAATTACTAGGCATTTATTTTATGTGCCTTGATGATTACTCTGAATTTGAGAATTAGGACTTTTCAGCCTCTGGATTCAGCTAGGGCATGATTACTGTCCTGGCAACTCTTTCTGACAGGCCATCCCAGTTTTGCATGGTTATCTGCTACTCAACACCAAGACTAAAATTTACACTGGTGAACCCTTGGTAGTGCCTGGAATTCAATGCCTTAAGCAGTTGCCCTCTGTTACAGGGGGTAATCTCTGCAGCATTCCTTCAGCCTCACAGAAAATATAATTAAATGGCTAAAAACTTCTGCAAATTTTTTCCAAGTCTCATTGTGATCTGGGATCTCTTCTCTGGTACCAGGTAACACATACAAAGGGTCTGTCAGGTGATAAAATGAATGATTTACAGAGTCTAGGATTACTCTAAGACATGTATTTGTTATTTATATTCACCCTTTCTAGGGGTCTTTAAATTGCATAGAGGCAACCTCTTCTTTCAGCAATAATACTTGTTCCTGTTTTCAGATACAAATTTTCTTCAGAAATTACCTACATTTTTAAGCAAAAGCAAAAACTCTTCTCCCATGATTGTTTGCCTTCATATGGAATCTCTCTCAAATTGCAGTATAGCTTCTTTTGCTTTGTATGCTAAGAAAAGTATTTTGAAGAATGTGAGTGTTGATAGTTCCTGATGACAATGTCCATAAAAACATAGATGAGAAGTAGGATAGAATTCCCGTAGTTTGCAATGACATTTATAAGATTGTGCAGCTTAAATATAATGCTATGGAACATTGTTTCATGTTCAGTTTCAGACAAGTAAGATGATTTTAGTAAGCAAAACTGGCAAGTGGAAGTCTTTTCCTTGAGATGAGCTAGATTAGCATCTTCAACACCCAGTTAAATCTTTTTGTTTCAGCTTGTTTTCAGAGGGGTTACCATGACACAAAAGCAGGGTAACTCGTTGTTGAGTCAGGCCTTTTGTCTTACTGTATTTTTTGTGAAAGCACAGTTTTTAGCACCATTATTGCCAGACAAAGAGATAATCACACTGTCGAGAAAGATAGTTTTGAATGCTCAGCACAGCCTGACTTACTCCAGTGCCCCAGGCCTCTATTTAGAACACTCCAGCATTATTCCTACGTTTACATTTGGCATACTACTCTTATTATTTGGTTTGTTTTCCTTTAATCAGGTTTCAAAACGCTATTGTATTCCCTTATTACTTTACATTTCTCACAGAGTGCTGTCATACTCAGCAGTCAAAAAGCATGAAAATCTCAAAATAATTGACCTTCTCAGACTGAGATTGAGCTTAAAAGTCAAATGGTCAATTACGCGCCTGTAACAACACATTGAGCAATTTTTTAGTCAGGAACATCCACTTTCACAGTGTCTGAAATCATCTGTGCCAATGTACACCACATAAATAAAAAGCTAAGAGATGTTCTGTGAGATAAAATCCCCTTCTATAAAGAGAAGACACACAAGAAGTGGCACAGAAAATGGAGTGGGATGAACTGCTTCATTGAGAGATGAACTGCTTCTTCATTTTCCCCCCTCACTACTCCAGAAAGGCAGTATTAATTTTAAATGCAGGAAAAAATCTGAAAAGTTATCATTTAGCATAATGGCAAACAACTTTTGACTCAACCCTGTATTTACACAAGTATGAAAATGACTTTAAAAAGAAGTGCTATGTCACAGGTTTGGAATTGAAGATGATATTGGGCATTACCAGGGTAAAAGGGTAGAACATTAGCATGCCAGTGAAAGTCTATGCTTTACAGCAGAGTTTATACTGCTTTATTTAATATGACTTTAGATGTGCCAGGTGTTGGTACATCCGGCAATGTTTTCATGGAAGACCATTCTACAGTCAACAATTATCACTCTTGGGCAAACTCACTCTGCTCTTCCCTGCTCTTGCCAGCTTGCCAACTGAACACAGTTGATTCAGCTTTGTGTTCTGTTTTTGGGTGTCTTGTTAAGTCCTCTTGATTGATCTTGATTGATCAAGATGCTCTTGATTTTGCAGTCTTCTTGTGTTTAGCCTCAAGAAGGAGGCATTTTCTTTTTTTTTTTTTTTTTTTTTTTTTTGCCTCACAGTACTGAGGCAAAAAAATCCCCTTTTTCCAAGTTGCCTCAAGCGACAATTGAACAGCTTCCTCATTTTACCTGAGTTACTAGCATGGATAATGTTAAAGATGTGCAGACAAATGTATTAATACACATGGTGACTCTACAAAACCGCAGTACCCTAAGAAGTGGAAGAAACAGTATCCATTTTAAAAAGGAACTGCATGCTTTTTACACTTTTGTACAAGTTTTTAATCAAGACATTGGTCTTCATATGACTCTGAATTATCAGGAATCATTCTAGGTAATCAGAACAGGAATATCATTCAAAAGCAGCCACAGTCAGAATATATTTTCATGGCTGTTGCTTTGCTTGCAGAAGGATGTGATTCCTGTTTCGTCAGTTTTAAAGGGTTTGCATCCTTGTGCTTATGGTGTGCATTTCTAGGCCAACAGAAGTTACACAGTGTGTTTGTGATCCTGGATAACTTTTACAAAGTACTAGTTGTACCAGTGACTTCTGGGACTGTGCTACCACACTAATTCTCTAAATACCATAAATATGTTACATAAGCTTTTTAGACTACAAAAATGCTTGGGGAGAATAATTGTAATGGTTCTATATTATTGTAAACAAAAGTATTTTGTGTATATACCAGTCTATTATTAATTGAATCACAAACGCATGTTGTTGTACTGTCACTTATAATTTGTGTTATCACTGTTTATTTCTTCTGCATCTTACTTTTAAAATTAAATACAAATTTTACAAATCCAGGTACAACTAAGGAAGCAAGACAGACTATTTCTTTTAACTTCAGGTCAAAAAAAAACAGAACAGAAAAAATTAAGTAGTCCTAAAATTATTAAAAACCTTGTGCAATTTGCGTATAATCTTAATGGTGAATTTTGCATGTAAGTTTTGCATATCATTTTACTGATGATATTCTAAGTATTTCTTTTCTTGCTTTTCAGAACAGAAGCATTCTTTTCCACACATGCCTAAGTCTTCCAAGTGAAATGAGTTCCTGAAACGAACTCTGAAGGTCTGCATTTTAACAATAACAACCTGAAAAGATTTTTTTCAGCTATGCTAGAATTATTGTGTCAACTCAATCCTGGTTTTTTTGTTAGTCCTCTCACCACACAGAAAGTTACACTGAAGCTGCAGTGAACTTCCATGTACCCAGATTTAACAAACCGCAGTAGTTATCATCCATGTACTGCAGTCCTTTGACCCACATTCTGTGGTCAATTAATAAATTGAGTCTGTAAGGTTGTTTCACACTGGGATTGAGTAAGGATGACAAGGAGAGGGACCTACATCAGTGGTTTCCTTTCACAGCACACTTAAATACCATCAAATCCACAATCAATGGCAATGCACACACATGTTTAGCAAAGCTTTTAACCTTTTAGCCATCAAGAATGCTGCTTGTGGTTCAACAGCATGCAAGGGATTGTGTCCATCCTAGATGTTCTTATGACCAGAATCTCTGGGTGGATTATGGCCTGGAAATCTCTTCAACTACTCCACTGCCTCTCAAAAAAAAAAAAAAAAAAAAAAAGTTGTAGGGACTGCTATGCAAGACTCATTCCATGAAACAAATCCAGTCAAAACACCATAAATAGTGATGGGAAAGAAGACTAACCACTTCTCAGTGACTCCCCTTGAGCTGCCCAAGATCTAATGTGGGTACATATGCAATATGAAGTAGGATACGAAACCCCTTCCTTTAAAGAAAGGGAAAACCACCGTTGTTTATTAACATAGGTACCTTAGCCTTCAAGCATAGTCATACAAGTGGAAAGGCCAGGGATACCTGGACCAGGCTTGGTGAAAGCCCTGTAGCTGCAGCAGAATCTGGACTGGACCAACAACTTGGGATGTCAAAAGTGAAAGAGAGAGTTACTTACATCCAACTGTGAGTAACTATTACCTGTACTAAAGGGCAAAACCAGCACATTAATTGGATTTGGCCATCTGCGAAGCCTGACTTTAGAAAATTATACTTCTCTACAAAATACTGGGAAATTCCTGGCTGATATGACTGTACAAAACTCTAATGAGGTGTAGTCATGTGCCAAGAAGAAGAATGTAGCACAGAAGAAGTCCTGCTGGACTGTAGGAGCTAAAAGAAAATGAATTGTGGGGTTTTGAATACTGGTGAGGACAGCAGAGGGGAAGAAAGGATTCCTGGGGTAGATAAATGAAACTAACAGGAATGGGCTACAAGAACATGAGCTTTTGGGCTAGATTTCAGAAATTACTTTGCTTCCTGAGGACTTTGCTTCATTGGTTAAAATAGGTGGAAGTATTTGAGTAGCTGGGATTCAGCAAGAAAACACCAATCAATTACTCTGAAAGCATGAGAGTCCCCAGGGGCAGAAACCAAAGGCAAAAACTGGGCTGTTACAGGTATGTGTGTGTGTGTCTTATAACACACATTGTTGTTGAGCAGCTACATCTTTGGCAAAAGAATTCCACCACATGTAGACTTGATGAAGGATCATCTGCTTCAATCAAGAAGAAAACAAAATGTTACTGGCCATTAGTCAGTGAAATTAACCTTGTGAATATACGAACTGTATTGGAACGTGATACACGTGAAATTGAAGGGGGTTTTGCTCACTGTTTTTCTGGAGAATGCTCTTTAATATCTTTAAATTTCATTGACAGAGATAAAAAATGATAAGGACTTGTAATCAAGAAATATTTTTTTGTGGGATGGAATGATCAAGGAGATTCACTTAAATATATGCATCTGGAATAAAAGTTTCCACATCTAGGTAGTCACCTTACAATCGGTAGAGAAATAAGTACTTTCAGGAAATGATCCCTCTGACATGGATCAGACTTTACTGTAAGGTACCATTGTCCATCTCTCCTGACTAAATATAAAAGAAACCTAGAGTTATGCTGTGAAATTCTACATGTAGTAAGAGAAATCCTGATGCTAAAGTCTGCCTCTGCTGCTAAGAAAAATCTGTCTTCTTCAGAAGATAGCAATTCTTCAGGAAAGGTCTTCAAAAGCAGATTAAAATGGGCACAGCTAAGAAAGGCTGTGTTTGTTTGAAACAACAGGTATGAGTTTTGATATCAAACTTCTGGAGTTTTTCAGCTTCTTTTCTAGGTGAGGGACCAAATTACTAACAAAATCAGAGAATTTTTTTGCTGCAAAGATAAGTGGTCAGTGGTACTTGTAAGGAATAAGTTAAATGTGGAATGCCAACCTCATCTCTTAAGTGTGGGGAGCAATGAATCCACAGTAAATGTTTCTTTTCTTTGTCACAGGGTCAGTTCATCTCCTGTTATTTCATCTGCTTGTCCCTCCAGATGGGATGGACTAAAATCTGAAATAGCTGAAGAGATAAAGAATCTAGAAAAAGTGTGAACACTACAGCTGATGTGCCACTGGTGTTGTTAGTTCCTCATCCATATATTTCTACTTACCTAAAAAGTTTAAAAGCAGCCCTATGACATGAGTGAGGTGTGCCATCTGACAGTAGTGGCTCTGGAAGAAAGAGATGCCCGTAGGAGGTACTTCTGATGGGAACAGATCCCAAAAATCATTGCCTATGTAAATGACAAGTAAAAGTACCAGCCTCTGAAGAGAGAAGGTGTTCTTCAGGTAAGATTAGTAATAAAGCTGCAAATGATGGAGGAAAAACAAGTATCAACTGCCTTGATGAGTTTGATAGAAGGTCCTTTTTGCCCTGTAATTCCTGGATCAAATGTTCAAGTGAAAATACATTTAGTGAAAATTTAGGCATCAACATGGCGTGTTGACAAAAAACCCCAAACAACGAAAACAACACAGGAAAATAATAAAATCAAGTAATTTAGGCATGAATAGAATTCACTAACAAGAATTTTCATACACCTAGGAAAGAGAATCTGTTCAAAAACCTAAAGCGAATTCCACTGAAAGTCCGTATAAACTTTTGCTACATTGTAATTTCAAGCTAACAGATGGCACATGAGGCCAAAGCAAAAAAAGCACAACTTAAACAGGATTTAACTGCTGAGGACTAAGCTGTGCATGATAGGTAAGCTTCAGTTAAGGTGATAAGACTTTTCACCAACTTCAGCTTCAGGACCTAAGTTGTAAGGTGCATTCACCTTAAATGACTGTGAATACTGACAACAGACAACAGTTCAGCATTATTTCTTCACAGAATTGTACATAATGTGCTTAATCCGACTGGTCCAGCTGCTTAGGGAAGGCAGCTAGATACTCCCTGACCTAGACATTTGACTAAGGTACCAAACCCATAGAGACTGATTTAAGCTGACACTTTCAAAATGCAAATGTTCCCAGACTTTAAACTTTTTTGCATTTTTTATTACCAGAATGATGACTATCAGCTCGCTCTTTGACTCAGAGGCACAAGACAATATTGTTGAACTTAGAAAACTGACACCAAATGGTGCTTCTGACTTAGCTGGACATGACCATGTGAAAAAACAATGTTATCTGAAACTTGTGAGAAAGATTTGTAACTGATGATGGTGTATCTTAAAATGTCTCATGCTCTGTATGGTTGCTGTGGGAAACTGAGTAGAAGTACCATAGAAACCTGCAGAACATTATGTAAGAGAGTCCCTCATGCCCTGTGAGCAATTCTAGGTGTTGTGGAGAGGAGAAGACTCTGTAGGAAAGTACAAAAAGATCAGAAAATCTTGGTGGCCACTAAAGGCTGTGGAAACCACAGAAAATAATCAGCAAGGGGGTGACTTCATAAGTAGTTGTGGCAGGGAGAGGATGTAGGGAGGTAGAACGCTGAAAAAAGTGTTAGAGGGATCTGCACAGCTTCTATGCTAGACTATATCCTGAAAATAATCTTGAATCTTGAGGAAAGCCTCCAGTAGATAGCAGAGTACCTTTGCAGCAAACTCATCAATATGTTCTTTTAAGTCAGGCCAGAGAGCAGCTGTCAGCATCAAGAGATTATTTCATAAACAGTGGACAAGATGGACATTTTCTGGAAGCAGAATACTTTATTGTACTGCAAAGAAATTACCAGACCTTTTATAAAAGTTCTCCTGTTTTCTTCTTTCTCAGTCTTTAAAAGAGTTTATATCATGTAAATTCTTCTATTGTATAGAAGCTGCATAATCTATGTAAAATATAACTAGACACAGGAACAGTCAAACAGGAAACAGAAACTATTAACAAGCGTTACATTTATGTAGTATTATCTCTAGTACCAATATTCTTTAAAAAGAAAAAGAAAAATTAATAATTTTGATTAATTTGTGATTTTCATTTAGATGAGGATTGGATTTACCAAGACATTCACAGTACATTATCCATAAACAGAATAATCATCTCCATTTACAGCTGCTATACCAACCATCAGGATCTGTCAGTCCTAAATCGATCACTTGGAAGCGATTGATTTCTGACCTTCTAGATCTCTCCTGGTTTGACTGCTTATCACTGCTCATGGCTGTTATCTGGGCCTTTGTGACAGCGACAAGAGGCAAGCTCAGACATCATCAGTAGTTTTGGAACACAATTACTGTGCCCTCTGTATGCTATCAACAATGAACACAACCGTACAAGCAGAATTTCCCCTTGGAGAAGCAGGCCTTATAATGAGATTTGCTCTCTGTTAGAATGAAACGCTAACTAGCACAACCATGATAAGCATATCTGCATCAAAACCTTAATGATACCTATCTTAAGCAATAAATAAGAGAGCTTTCTTTCTTCAGGTCCCTGTATTTCCTACGGCCTAGAAGGACAAGGAGTCAAAAATCATAACCACAAGCAATGCACAATGTTATATAGTCTGTGTGAATGTAAATGATGAGAGCAGCTGTAACTCAGTAACTTGTGCTAAATGAAGCTAGCTTGCAATGTTCCAGTAACAAAATTTTCAGCTGACTGATGATTTTAGATGTTTTAAATTAGTGTCCTAGAGACTGGGTTTTGGGGAGTCTTTCTTTGTCTTTTCTTTTTCCTTTATCTTATTTTACATTGACTACTCTAAAGGAAGAGTCAGAATATCATTGGCTCAAAATGTCCAAAAAACCCTTACAGTTTGGACGGCTTTTAAATGGGGAGAAAACTGACAACTGGCTGTCAGATTTTTATTAAGTTGACATTTGCCACCTGTTGAATCCTTGTAATTGGAATGACAAGCGCGATTTGCACAACAAAATATGTGTGTGCAAACAGACATGTAGAGAGTCAGCTGAGTTATCTGAGGAAGAAATTACTTCTGTGAATTGAGAAATCCATGCAATTGGTACAAACCTAACCTGAACAAACACTGCTTGAAAATAACCCAGCAAAATAGAACATTAGAGCTGATCAGTTGCTTTGGGATGTCTCTTGCTGAAGTCTTGCAGGTAGGCACACCACTTATGTTGGCTACCAAGCATCCAATGTGGTAACTGGAGAGCTGCAGAATCAACGAGCTGCACTGTTTGTCTGGCTGCGCAGAGACTTGCAGGAGTGGTGGACAAGATAGGCTGAGGCTGAGGGAGGAGCTCACAGGGACAATATGCAGGAGAGAGAGGGGCAGGGATGCAGGACAAGGCAGGGTGAGGGGAGGGGAGGCCCAATTGGGCATTTGGAGGAGGAAGATACCTTTCCAAGTCTGTTTCAGTTCCACCACCTTCGGGATGTTTGCATTCACACATTACAAGAAAGCTACTGGTGGAATCCTGTCAGACAGAAAAAAAGAATGTTGACATGCACTTCAGCAGAAAAAGGACATCCATTGCTCCTTACAAGTATTTCTTTTACCACCCCCTCAAAAAATACTCTTTTTTTTTTATCAATGAGAAGGCTCTTTCCATCCAGTCTGTGATGTGATTTCTTATTGAAGAAAAGAAAATAATGCTGGTCTCATAGCAAATGTGACCAAGCACAACCAGAACACTGTGATTAATACCTTGAGCCATCAAACAGACAGAGGTTATGGGATGAGAGGCTGGATAACTGTCTTATCTGCATCAGGCCATGGGGAAGGCCACAGCTTCAAAACCCTGTGGAGATATGAAAAGTGGCTCTCCATGGTATGAACAGTGTCTCTTAGGAGAATGATTGTCTTTTTGAGAAGATCTCAGGTAGACATCTCAGGCAATATCAAGCTGGACCCAACCAATTAAATCTTCAGATCCTCAGTGGATTCCTTGTTTAAAAGAAACATGGTAGTTATTAAACTTTTCCTTCCCCTTTCCTCTTTTTTCTGTCCTTCCCAAAATAAAGAGATGTGCTGATTTTCTTGAGCACAAGGTGGCAGAATTCAGCTTCACTTTAAAGCCAGTGAAGGCTGAGCAGTGCTTCAAAGTGATAAGGTAAACATGCTATTAGGAATGCAAAATGAGCCAGGATAAAGTAGCTAGATAAATCTGCAAATAAGTGGAACACTGGAAAGATTAAAATGTAGGCTAAAACACTTGGAAAGCGCCTCGTGTTTGGAGGAAATTCAGAAAAGTGTTGTATGGAAGCCAAATTTTGTCATTTAGGGAAAAGTTGTGGGATCTCATGTAAGAGAAGCAGGTACACCTCAGTGTAGTTGTCAGCCCAAAAGATGCTGTCAACTGGAGTTCACAGGCTTGTTCTGAGTCATGGTACAGATGTGTGTGCCTGACACCAGTTCTAGCTTGAGCGCAAGAACATTTTCATGTGAAAAGTTTCATGGGAATTGGGATATTTAGCTGGAAAACAAAATGTTTCTGAAAAGATCATGAGGTCCCATGAACTGTCCAACCTCTCCCTCTTGTAAGAGCTAAAAATTCTCATACTGTAAGCAAAGTTTAAGCAGTTTATTTCTGCAGAGTTTTGCTAAGCCAGGTCTTTGAGTACATATTCTTTTGGATGGGAGAGGATACCGTAGCATACATACAAATTTTGTGGCCTTTACCTGCTCCCAGACTCTGTGTTATAATTCCTTAAATAACAGTACTCTCACAAAGAATCTTTGAGTTTTCAGCTCCTACCTCTTTTCCAGAAATGCATGTATAAATCTTTACAGATATTTACTATAATTCCTATGCTGTGACACATTCTTTATGTATGGTGTATGAGCTAAAGTTTCAAAATTTTTGAAGTAATCAAACGCTCAACTTTAGAACAGTGACTTCAAGCTAACTGTGAGTTTTTCAGCATCTTCACGTTCTCCTTGTAATATATTCAGATGAATGTTCTCCCATAACTTTATCTACGTCAGTAAAATAAAAATGGGTAAAGGAACAGAATTTCTAGGAAGTCATTGATTCGTTTTCACCTACCTAAGGCAAATCTCTTTACCAGCTCAGGAGAGGTTTACCTCAGCTGCTCTGAAAAGGCTCTATTACTCAAGATTGAGTGTTCCCTGAAGTGATCTATTTGCTGTGCTTAACTGTCCTTTTCAAAAGTTTTCATGATGTCAAACATGAATCTGCCTTGTTGTAAATCAAGTGTCTTAATCCTTGTCCTATCCTATAGACAAAAAATATTACCTTGTCCTTGTTACATATTTCAGGGGTGTTATTGAACTTCCTGTCAGTTCTTTCACAAACTGAAGAAAGTGAGTTCTTTCAATCTTGATTAATTTCATATTTTCTAGCCCTCTGATCACACTGTATAGCTTTGTAATATTTTAAAGCCTTTGCTATAATTTTACCACCTTCAAGATGATGTTTGTCTTGTAGCATTACCAGAAAGCTACTTGTCTTTAATGGTTTAGTTATGGCTCTTCCTTAAATACTGATTCATATTGTGGCTCTTCCTTAAGTACTGATTAATAGGAAGTACTTGAGATTTTAAGTTCTTTTCTACTTTCCTGAATCTGTGAGAAAAATATGCACAGTTAACATAGAAATAAAACTTACCTATGTAGAAATGAAGCCATGATTACCACCAAATTTTTTTGTACAGCTACCCTTTAGTAAATTCCAGAATTTGAAGACTCAAAGCAGGATCTGTGCCTGTAGAAAGGGCTACTGTTTCCCCCACTAAGCCAGAAATGGTATTTCTTGATGGAGCATTCCATAGCTTTCATTTTCACAACTTTGGTGGCCTGAAAATATGACACTTTCAGTTGGTTTCTTCCTCCATTCTTCTCCCAGTCAATTTTGGTAAAATAATAATTTTAGGGAGAAAATAGATTTTTAACAGTATTTGGCAATTTTACCATTATATTTTCATGCCTGGTAATTTTCGGCATTGTCATATAGAAATCTATGTCTCAAACCTTTTAAGACAAGATTACTGTACAGTTCAGCAACACTCCTGTGAGAAATATTTTGAATTGCAGTAAACATAAACCGATGTTTACCACAACAGGTTATAATACCCTTTTCCAAGTTTTGCCTCAAGCTTTAGTTAACAGTGGTCTGCAGCCTTATGATTATATGGTCTGGCCTACAGAACTTTACTCTTTCAACACTATTGAAATATCTAATTAGCAAATTTGATCTAACTGCATGATTTTATCTAAAACTTCTTTGACAACTCCTCAATTTCACAGATTCACAGAAAACAGACGTCTGTGAAAGAGTAATGTTCAATATATGCTGATTAGTATATATGCTGATACAGTATATATGATTATACTAATGTGAGTTTGTTGCCATAGAATCACTAGGACAGTTAAAGTGGGTATTTATTGCCCTAAAGAGGTGATGTCTTCGTGTTCCTCCAGCAGAGAGAGGGGGAATAAAGCACATTTTCCAAAGCTGTAAGGAGACTTGGCTGGAGAACAGTAATGTGGGTGTTGCAGCAACTCACAGGTTTCAAAATTTTACTTCTGTCCTGCATTAAGGCTCTTTCTCAAGGTCTTTTCTAACTTGAATCATATTGCAGTTTATGCTATTAATTTTTGTTTCTCTTTCCTCCAAGTTCTCTAAAAGTCACAATTTTTTTCTTCTAGAAAATTGCTGCATGACATTTTAATTTTACTTGTTACCCTTCCATAAATATTTTGTTCAGAGAAATACTTCAAAGTGCTGAACTTCATAGAGAGGCAGTATATTCAGAGAATCTATGCAACAATTTTACTTAAACTTCAAAACTTTGGTTTAAAAGTATCATGAGTGACAATACTTTTGATTATGTCTTTTTGTACAGTCTGCATTTATGCTTTATGCTTTATTTGTTGCTTTTATTATTTCTGTATAGTGTGTTTCAGCTAGGTATGGCTATGACTTTCTTAGTAGGATGTTCTTTTAAAGCAAAAATCAAACCATGCCTGGCCTACAAATCCACCTGGTTAGATGTGGATTGTCCTGTTAGCCTGAGCAAATGCAAATGGAATGAAGTCTGTTTTCAAATAGTAAGTGTCATGTCAAATTGATTCCCAAGCACCTTCTAACACCTTATTAACTGTTCATTCTGTACCTTTGTAATAAAAATTCTGTAACCTTTTTCTTCTTTAATTCACGCTGATTTAATAACTTCAAAGTACTCATCTTGGGTAACTAGGTAAGAAAGGACTATCAACATCTTTTTGTGGTAAGCGAAGAACCTGTCGTCACAGATGAACACTACCTGTCATGTGCCAGGACAGAAGCACAGAATCTCAGAAACGGCAAGGGAAGAGCATCTCAGACCAGCCGGTCTTTGCACCTGCGAATACGTGACACACGTATGTCGTTCAGACTTGCCTCAGCCTCGATGTACGGAAATGACAACTACTTCTTGTGGTGTGTCGTGTGCCGTCTCACCCGGCGCCTGGGGGTCGGTGGGGCGTCCGGGGCTGCCCGGCGCCCCGCGGGCCGGGCCGCGCTGCACGGCGGCGGCGGGACGCGCGGTGGCGCCTGCGGAGCGCTCAGCGCGGGGCACTGCGGCGGGATCCGGTGCACCGGCAGCGCTGCGGAAACCCGCAACCGGGGGTGGGGGCACAAAAACGAAAAGCAGCCCCGACCGCGGAGCTGTCAAGGAGAAAACAAGGCGTTTTAGGGTCGCTCATCCGTCGTTTCCCGGAGTTCTGGCACCATCCCCGTTTATCACCCGGTGGCGAGCTCCCTCCCTGGCGGGCATGCCAGGTGCCTCTCGGCACGGTGCCTTCGTCCGCCCGGCGGGGCACACAGTCCGCACAGGCGGCGACGCGCTGCCCATCCCGCGGGGTGCGTGTACGCCTGTATGAGTATGTGTGTGTGTGTGTACATATACATGTACGTGCGAGGCTGAAAGCTCAAGAGCAGGCTGCCTATTGGTATCTGCTCTTCGGCACCCTCCCTTTCCCCCGCTCCCCCCTCCTCCCTCCCTTGTCTTTTTTTTTTTCATTTTTATTTCAGGCTCATTTTGTGGAGTTTCTGCCCCTCTCTGCGTCAGCCCCACGTCACTTTGCCGGCAGCTCCCCGTCTTGGGCTGGAGCAGGAGCCGGAGCTGCTTTATTATCAGCTGGAGGGAGGGAGGAGGAGACGGTGCATAAAGGGGCGAGCGCGGAGCTCTGAGCCCCGCCGCCGCCGCTCGCTGCGCCTCCCTCGCCGCCCGCTCGCCGTCCCTCCGGCGGGCAGCGGCCGCCCGAGCCCCCGCAGGCAGGAGCGCAGCCTCCTCCACCTGCCCCCGCCGCCCCGCGCGTTTTGCAGCATCATCGGCAGCAGCCGCGGGGGCAGGCGGTGCCGCTGTCCGCCCGCGGGGCTAGGGGCAGGTGCCGCGCCGCGCCGGAGGCCCCGCTCGCCCCTGTCGCCGCGGCGCCCAGCTCGGGCCCCCGCCGCCCCGCGCAGCGCCCGGGGCGGTCAGAGCCGCGGGGCGCCCGTGGCTGCGGCTGCGGCGCGCCCATGTGAGCCCCGGCCGCGGGGTGCCCGCCCGCGGCGCGGAAGGCTGCGCACCCTCCGGCCGTGCGCCCCGGCGGCGGCGGCGGGAGCAGGAGGAGGCCGTCGGGGCAGTGCTGGAGTGAGCATGGTGTCTTGGCGGCGGAGGCCGGGGCCCGGCCTGGCGCGGCTGTGGGGCTTGTGCTGCCTGGTGCTGGGCTGCTGGCCGAGTGCGCTGGGCTGCCCCGCGTCCTGTGGGTGCAGCTCCTGGCGGATCTGGTGCACGGGGTCGTCGCCGGGCATCGCCTCCTTCCCCGTGCCGCAGAGGAGCGCCGAGGGCGACAATGTTACCGAAATGTGAGTACGGCCCGGGGCCGGGCGCGGGGGCGACGGGCCGGAGCAGGCGGGGGAAGCTGCGGGCGGGGGCGGAGGGGAACTGACCCACGCCAGAGGCTTTTGCTCCGCGGGCAGATGCGGTGGCTGGAAGCCTAAAAGCCCCGTGTGATTTTATTTGGACGCGGCTTGCCAGAGCTGCCGCTGCCAGCCCCGTTTAGATGATGAATCCTAATTGTTCGCGATGCAGGTCGCGGGGACCGGGGCGGGGGGTCGGCGCCGGCTGCAGCGGGACCACGGGGCAGCCGGGGAGCGGACGGGGCTGGGGCTTCGCCTCAGACCATTGCCCCAGCTGCTGCCGCGGGTTGCGCACCGCTCAGCCCGCACCTCTGCGGCGGCAGCAGGTACGAAACGGAGGGGTTTTTCTTCTTTTTTTTTTTTTTTTTTTAATTTTTTTTTAATACTTTCGTTTCCTCAGCTTATCGCTGCGAACCGAGAGTATTGGTGTGTGGCTTGTCCTTCGCCCCAGATTTCCACTGTTTTATATTAAAAAAAAAAAAAAAAAAAGTAAAGAAAAAGATGCGCCAGAAAGTGACAGCAAACTGTCTTTCATACCCTAACCATAGGAATGCGAACCTGCTTTGACCTTCTCAGTGGAGGTGGCTGGAAGGAAAAAATACAAAACCTGCAGAGGAATGAACATAGTGCTGCTTGTCAGCAATTGGGAGGGAATTAGAGAACCCTAATTAAGCGTCATGAAAAAAGTTTTTTTCCTCACGTTCCCATGTGGTGCTTCCATCCTCGTTGGCCTCGAAGACAGTATTTGATGAGGGAGTTCTGCTTTTTGTGTTAAATCCGGCATAGTTTCACAGTTCAGAGCACCATGGCATTCATGTCCATTGCTCTTGCAGAGCAAAAAATTTTGGATACTGGATGTGTAGATGATAGATCTCGGGAAAAAAACATCTCAAGCTGTTTTGTTTGTATTTCCCTACCCCTGTTTTTCAATTGTTTTCTGTGACATTTAATGTAAAAGATACCAGCATATATGCCCCAAATCTATACAGATTTCTCATTATTTTGGTTCTCCATTCTTCTTCTGTTTTTCAGTGTCTTTTAGAAGAAATAAAAAAGTACTGTGAAATAGTGTGTGAGTTTAGATTAAATTCTAGCCTTTGGGCTACATTCCTGCAGTTCGTTGAAGTCAATTTGCTGCATTTCCCTGCATTTGCTCGGGGAAAAGCTGGAGGCATTCATTTCTACTACTCACGTATGGCCTACCTTTGGGAGACTTTTTAGGACCTGTGATAAAGAAATAGTCTTTCTCAGACCATTTATAACAGTTATAACTGTTATTGATTCAGATGTTTATGTAGATTGCTTAAATAGAGAAAAAAATTACTCTGAGCGATGCATTTTTATAGGCTTTGGTAGCCTTTTTATCCAGTGCATTCTGTTTAGAAGTAACAGAGAAATTTTCATCTCCAGTTTAATCTTTGATTTGAAAGGCCAGAACAGAAAACACATACTGTAAATATGTTTTCTTCCATGATTAGCTTAAAACATGTCTAGTCATTTTACATTGATACTTCTGTCTTCAGTTTGTCTGGGTTTTTTAAAGCATCATTTTCTTTACAGTTCTTTTTGGTTTTTACTGTATCATTCTGTGACATTGCACATTGTTTTGTTTGGTGATCTAAAAATAATTTTGAGTCATGGATTTCTCAGGAGATGCTGTTGCACATATTTAAGATGGTATTTTCATGTGTGCTTTTAACATAAAACACAGGGACCCTTTAATTAGTTAATAGACAAATTAAAAATTGAACTGCAGTAGCTGTCATATTATTTCATTGTGTGAGCTCAGTAAGCACTAAATACATACAGAAGCAGTTCTAATACAGTAGGTATTAGATTGACAATACAGATTGACAAACTATTTATAACACCGCAGATCTTGCTTAATTCTACTTAAGAAACAGGTTTAAGAGACTGGAGTGTTACATTTCACTTAGCTTCAGTGTAGCTTCAGGCCTGGTTCTTCTTTTATCTGCTCTGCAGATACATTCTGTTGGTCTCTGGTGGAATTTCCCTTGGTATAAATAACATGTAAAAAGTATAAGACAATTAATTTGAAGAACTTATTCATGTATATTCTGTGAGTATCTATGGAAATCAATCCTATACTTATTGGTTATGTCCTGGTCTTGACAGGGGTGCGTCCTGCAGTCCTAGGCTAAACACCCACAGGCACCCGTGGCGTGGGTCCTGAGTTCAGTCTTTAGCCCAGCCCAGGCACTGGGAGTGCTGGGATAGCTGCATGGTCAGTGTGTGTGTGTGAAACCCGTGGTGGTGCAGAGGATTGGCTGTGGTCCAGGTGGATGGCACTGAGCAGGCAGGATGTGAGTGGGCAGCCAGGGTTTTCCACTTGGCTTTAAGAAATGGAAGAAGATGGAATGGTGCAGCAGGAATAACAGACGTGAGGTAGCGCGTATCTGGCAGCCTCCACAACCTAACACTCAGGTGCTTCACTCTTTTGGTCCACAGGTGGATTGTACTTTAGAGTTTATAAGCAGTCTCATCCCAGTCCAGCTATTCCTGCTCAGATCCAGCATCCAAATCTGTGGAGAGGGTACTTCTGCCTATGAAGGCCAGCTGCTGAAACTTGGTGTGGGAGGGCATAAGAGTATTTATGCCTGGTGCTTTCTTAGTCATCTCTCTCACTCTTTCCCTTCCTGGCTGTTTTTGCATAGTGTTCCACTACAGTAAATGAGACAGATTTTAGATTTGCCCGGTTGGTTAAGATGATGGTGTGGGCTGGTCTTTATCTGGAAAGCAAGTACTGGTGCTTATCATAACAGACTGTACTTGTAATTATTTGTTTGGTCACTTTGTTATTATTTGAGACAAATTCAACTCCAGAGTGAGATTCTGCATTAGGATAAATGGAATCAGTCATTGATACGTTGAAAGCCAAGGAGCAAGAATGACAAAAGCAAAATTACTTTATCAGATTTGTAAAATCCATGTGTTGTAGACACAATGGCAAATAAGTAGGCCTTGTTGAGATCACTCATGCAAAAATATTAATAGGATGGTAAATTAGAAATTTTTAGAGTGGCCAGGACTTCTTGAAAAAGGACTAGTATAATATTTTCTCATTAAGGAAAATGCATTGCTCTTGTATCTCAGTGTACATGACTCTTCAAAAGGCTTTGATTTAAAAGTGACATGTTGCAGTACAAGTATATTCCTGGCCTAGCTTCACAGTTCTGCTGTCAAGTCATTAATATGTATACTTATGATTATTCAGGTGAATGAGGTTTGAAATTAATTGGTGTTTTTCAGGAAGAACTGCTTGCCAACAAAATAGTAGGTGACTTTTAAGCTCTTGCCTATTAAAAGAGAGGTGATTGTGTATTGCGTACATTTCAAAACCACAAAATAAATTTCTAATGCAGTTATATAAAGCACTCTAGAATTGTTAATAAGCAAGACAGGATAAGTAATTTATAGAGTAAATTATTTAACAAGTCATGTGAGCTTGTGCTAAAAAAAAGAGCATGTTTAAATTCATTGAAGCTCAGAGCTGTTGGTATTTTGAGTCTTTTTTATTCTCGATTTTGAGACTGTTGTAGATTTAATGTCATATAAAACTGTCTACAAGGCTCCTCAGCCTCTAGCCCCTTCCTCTGCAAAGCAACTTCTGGCTGTGCATCATTGCATGACTTGGCTGGATTGAAAAGTTATTTCTGGTGACTTGGAATTGTATAATAAAACATGAGACACCAGGCTACAAATTATTAAAGGCATTTTGGACAGTGGTGACATAATAGCTTCATTTAGGAATTTGTCCTTTTTTTTTTTTTTTTTTTTTTTTTAACTTCCTTTAAAGATCTGGGAAACTGGTTAAGGTGAGTTGAAAGTAAGCACTGTGAAAATCAGTTTTGTAATGTCTAGGCTCTAAAAATACTCCGGGATCACAAAGCACTGAATTTTGTATATGTTCTTTTTTTTTGCTCCCAGGGAACCTTTTGTATGTCTTGTTCTAGACATTGCCCTTCTGGTTTGTGAGGACTGATGGGGCTCCTAAGGGTTTCCACTGAAGCTGTCTCAATCAGGCAGAGACAAAACATCTCATGAGGCTCGAAGAGAGCATTATCCTTCAGAAGGCAGTTAGCATTGGGCAGGGTGGCAAGAACAGTCTCTCCCTCAATATCTTTGGTCACTCAAGAATTTTGAAAAAGGTTTGGGATGTCTATACTGAAATGAAAGATTTGGTCTTGAGCACCTTGTTTTCAAGAAACTTCGATTTTTTTTCCATTCTAATGAGAAAATAGGGCTTGGCAGTGCAGCCTGTGATATCTTTAGCATGGCATTTTCCAGATTCCTCAGGTTCTATTTTTTCTCCATTATTTTTATGCTGACAAGTGTAACAGAGAAAGTAGCTTAGCAATATTCTGGATCCCTAATCACTGTAGAGCAAAAAAATTTTACGTAACTGAACATGGACCTGATTTCTCCATTTTGGATTTCATTTTTAAGTAAAGAGGGATCCCCCATCTCCCTTAATTTTTTGTTTTAGTTGCAATTCTTTCTCCCATGTTTGTCATCTCTCTATACACAAATGTCTAAGAGTATGGCCCTTAAGGTTGTCATCCAGATATCCTTGCCCGAGCAGGAAAAATGTAGGAGGTAATGGAGCAAAGAATTCTAAAACTGCTTCAGTGTGTTGTTGATGTCAGATGTATATTTAGCTTGTTACCTCTGAAAAACTGCTCTTTAAAAACTGCCCTTTAAAAAGCAAAGCAGATTGTATAAATTCACTAATTTACATGCATTTCAAATGGAGAGATAAATCCATAGAGGTTTGAAACCTTCTACTGCTTGGGTTGTGAATATGCTTTTTTACAGAATGCTCTTATGTTTGTGAAGATCTCTTCATCCAGATGTATGTAGTACATTGCTGTTAAATTATATATGATCATATATGATTGGGATGCATCCTAACTCCTGGTTGATTATGAATCTATATTTTCAGAAACTGCAAAAGGCAAACCAAACTACTGCCTGCCCTGAAACGCACATATGGAGTTTCTGTGTTTTTACATAGCTACTATTAGTCGTAATATTACAGTATCACAGGATCATAGAATGGGTCATGTTGAAAGGGACCACTGGTGGGATCATCTGCTCAAGAAGGGCCTACTAGAGCATGGGCTCAGCATTGTATCCAGATGGTTCTTGAATATCTCCAGTGAGGGAGGATCCACAAGCTCTCCAGGCAATCTGTTCCAATGCCTGGTCACCTGCACAATAAAGAAGTTCTTCCTCACATTTGGGTGGAACTT
The DNA here is from genome assembly GCF_963513975.1 of Fringilla coelebs. Classification (NCBI taxonomy): domain Eukaryota; kingdom Metazoa; phylum Chordata; class Aves; order Passeriformes; family Fringillidae; genus Fringilla; species Fringilla coelebs. Next base: position 37,437,579 of record NC_140031.1, read on the forward strand.
GCTGTGCATCAGTTTCTGCCCACTACCTTTGTCCTGTTGCTTAACACCACCAAGGAGAGCCTGGTTCTGTCCCCTTGACATTGTTCTTTCAGATACTTCCATACATTGACAAGACCACCTCTGAGTGATCTCTTCTCAAGATTGAACAGGCCCAGCTTCTTCCATCTTTCCGTGTACAGGAGATGCTCCAGGCCCTTAATCATCTTCATAGCCCTCTGCTGGTCACTCCCAGGAGCTCCATGTCTCTCTTGTCCTGAGGAGCCAGAACTGGACACAGCACTCCAGATGTGCCTCACCCAGGCACCAGGGTAGAAGGACAGGATCACCCTGCTTACCCTGCTGGCACTGCTCTTCCCAGCGCACCCCAGGACACCATTGGCCTTCTTGGCCCCAGGACACACTGCTGGCTCATGGACAGCTTGTTGTCCACCAGGAACCCCAGGTCCTTCCCTACAGAGCTGCTTTCCAGCAGATCCACCCCCAGCCTGTGCTGGTGCCTGGGGTTATTCCTCCCCAGTGCAGGACCCTGCTTTTGCCTTTGTTGAATTTCAGACAGTTCTTTTCTGCCCATCTCTCCATCCTGTCAAGGCTGCACTCTGGGATATTGGCTACTGCTCCCAGCTTTGTGTCATCATGACCTGCTGAGGAGGCCTCTGTCTCTTTGTCCAAATCACTGCTGAACAAATTAAACAACACTGGGCCCAGTGTCCCCCGCTGGGGGGACACCACTAGTGATGAGCCTCCAACTAGACCTTGTGCACCGATTGCAGCTCTTTGGGATCTGCCATTCAGCCAGTTCTCAATCCAGCTCAGTCTCCACTCATTTAGTTCATGATTCCTAGACTTGCCTGTGAGGATATCATGTAAGACAGGATCTAAAGCCCTGCTGGAGTCAATAGCCCTCGTCAATCCAGGTAGTTGTCCCATCAGGGAAGGCAATCAGGTTGGTCAAGCATGATTCCCCTTTGCTGAATCCATGATAACTAATTCTGATCACCCTCTTGGGATCCATGTGGATAAAGATGGCCTCCAGAATGAGGCACTTTCCAAGGATCAAGCTGGAGACGGCCACTTGTTCTCTGGGTCTTCCTTCTTGCCCATTTTGAAGACGGGGGTGACATTTACTTTCTTCCAGTCCTCAGACACCTCTCTTGATCGCCGTAACTGTTCCAAGACAACTGCAAGCTGCCCCGCTATGGTGTCTGCCAGCTTCTCCTCAGCTCCTCGTGAATGCAGCCCATCAGGACAGCGTCTTTTGATTTGTTCCAAGTGTCCTGTTGCTGCTTTCACTTCCTGTGTATCTCCTGCTTGTGCTTCACTTTTGACAGAAGTTTTTGGCTGATCCATGCAGCTCTCTCGCCCTCTTTGCTCCATTTCTTACTCGTATGATCTTGAGTCTGGAGGAGGTGAGGCTTGAATATTTATTGATCATCTCTCTTGGACCCCTGTTCTCTGCAGGACCTGTTCCTGTGGGATTCTTCCAAGAAGATCCTTGAAGATGCTAAAGTTATCTCTCCTGAAATCCATGATTTCAATCTCACTTGTGGCCCTGCTTCCTCCATGCAAGGTGCTGAACTCCAAAATCATCTCATGATCACATTGCACAATTGTAGTGGACTTACTGGAAGGGAGCCACACCATGGAAATTCAGATTTATTTTTTTATTACTTTCTTCTAAGAAAATTACCTGCATTGAGTGTTGATCATGGCAGAGGCTACAGCTGAAACTTAAATATTATTAATACGAATTCAGCTATATATGTTTCTGTATTGTGTTTTCATTATTAGGATAAATTCAGATAAATTCTTGGAGATAAGTTTCAGGTCAATATTCTTTTTTTCCTAGATAAGGCCTGAAGTAATGAGGTTTTTTTTTTTCCTTCAGCATAAGATAAAATGGAAAGAAGCAGGCCAAAGGTGTCCAAGGTATTTTCAGAGGCACTTTGAGACATTGTAATCTTCGACTTGATGTGAAACTTAAACTTTACTTTGCTAAGGCAAACTAGTCCTGATCTTTCAAGGTAGTTAGATGCTTTTTGTTTCAGCAGGAAGCTGAGGCTGGGGTTCTGGCCTATGTAAAGTCAGTGACAAAAATGAACGGAGTTAGTGTTTCACCAGCATAGTGTAGAGTATGTATGTGAAGGATGAAAGGAGCCTTGATTCAGGCGTTTTCCTGCCTTTTTAAAGTTTGGAAGAGATGGGGCTTGTTGCTCGATTACTTGATGTGTTTTTGACTTGTAGGTTTTTTTGCCTTTCATGTGTTTTTGTTCTGTATGAATATTAAAAACGTTGAGGTAAGTGGAAGCTAAGATTGAGTATTTCAGGCAGGAGCCTTTCACAACATTTTAGATAATTTTGCTTTGGAATGAATCTCCTCGTGCAAAAAAAAGTTGCAGCTCCTGCTATGTATTCGTAGAGGATATATGGTCCATTGTATACACTTGGGTAATGTATAAATAAAAGGAAGGCAATGAATTAATCAAAGTCAATCTATTGCTGAAACAGACAACAGTGAAATGGTAACACTTCTGAGCTTCTTATGAAAGGATCTGTCCACAGAACTGTAGTTGAGGCTGGGAAATTTACCTCTTTTTCCTCTTCGTCTGACAGGTGAGCCAAAAGAAATCTTCCAGTTTTAGATGTAAATGAAATTAGTTTTACCTTTTTAATTTCCTAACCATGCCTGTCAAACTAAGTGAGGCTGTGTTCAGCAGGTATCTTGTGGAGCATGGCTACCCCACATTGTGCAAGAAGATTCATGTGAAGAGTGCAGAGGGTGTGACTTCCATTCTTTTGCAACAACCATCTGGTTTTTCTGAATGCCAGACAGGCACGGCAAGCATATGCGGATAAATCATGTGCACATACTGGGCATGTCAGACTTACTGGGCATGGGCTGGAAGACCTTCCCACAGCATGTGCCCTGGATGTCGTGCACTGCACCTACTAATCACGTCTGGGACAGTCTCAGACCTCAGCATTTAAAATCTGGCAACTCCCTACTAACTGTGTAGCTAAGGCATTTAACTCAAGGGGCTACTCTCCACAATGGAGAATGTGCTTCTTCCAGGAAGTGATTCAGGAGGCTAAATTAGGTTCCCACTGCACATTACCCCATGCAGTTATCCCCTTTCATCCTCACTGACTGTTGAGAAAACATTGGGGACTTAGTTCACTGGGGTGAGGGACAAGAGCAAGACCTTCCTTTTGGCAAGCAGGGATGTAGTGTGGGGCAAACTGATTTTGTGGTCCTAGGTGAACCATTTCAGCATGCATATGAAGAGCTGCTCTGCTAGAAGGAGAGCATAGATCTAAGTCTGAATCAAGGTCTTAACCATGTGAGCATCTTAACTGCTGGTCCTGTATGGTGTACAGATGTGGGCTTGCTTTGGTTCTTCCTGTCTGAGTTGCCTTCTTTGGCATAGAACATTCAAATGTGCTTTTGGGTCAGAGAGCAGGACAGTCTGTTTAGCTAAGAAGCTGTGATGCTTATTTGTGTAGTGAGACAGCTGAGTCCTGCTCCTGCTTCACTGAGTGTTAAATTACAGCCAAAATGAGAACAGCACAAACAGGTAAGGTGGAGATTGCTCTCTTTCAGATGGCTTTGTAAATATGGTATCTTCTGAGAGACTGGAATCATGTTTCCTTAGGGAGATGAAGAAATTGAATCTGGTGGCCCAGATGCCACTGGAGCATTATTTACAGCATTTCCTCCAAATGTGTGGTCTTCATCCTCATAAAAAGATGTCTTTTTTTTTTTTTTCCCTCTTCCTCACTCAGTAGGTGGGTGAATAGTCTACTGCCTATTAATCTCCTATTCTCCTCTCCAGTCTTGCCTCTTCTAATTTTTAGAAACAGGTTTTGGAACACCTTATGCATACAACGATCTTCGCCTGGTAAACATACATACTGTATGCACCCTCCAGCTGGGAGCAGTTTTGTTGACTCTGTGGGTCTAACTATGTAATGTGTATAAACATATGTTTTAAGAGTTTTAAGTTTAGAATGGTAGTAAGTAAGCATCTTTCTAAGACTCTATTGTGCACATATTGCAGAGTCACAGAATATGCTGAGTTGGAAGGGACCCTCAAGGATCACTGAGTCCAGCTCCTGGTCCTGCACAGAGCACCATCCCCAAGAGTCACACCCTGTGCCTGAGAGCATTGTCCAAATGCTTCTTGAACTCTGCCAGGCTGGTGCTGTGACCATTTCACTGGGGAGCCTGTTCCAGCATCCAACCACCCTCTGGATGAAAAATCCTTTCCTAATATCCAACCTAAACCTCCCCTGACACAACTTCAGGCCATTCCCTCAGGCCATTCCCTGATTACCACAGAGGAGACATCAGTGCCTGCCCCTCCTCTTCCCCTCATGAGGAAGTTGTAACTGCAGTGAGCTCTGTCCTCAGTTTCCAGGCTGAACACAACAAGTGGCCTCAGCTGCTCAGCTGCTACTGATATGGCTTCCCCTCAAGACCCTTCACCATCTTTGTTGCTGTCCTCTGGATGGTCTCTAACAGTTTAATATCGTTCTTATGCTGTGGTGTCCAAAATTGCAGACGATATTCAAGGTATGGCCAGTGCAGTGTAAAGCAGAACAATCCCTTCCCTTGACTGGCTGGTGATGGTTTTGCCATTATTTATGAATATAGCAAAATTACAAAATTACAAACATTTTGACTTGACGCAAATCCATGCAGCATCAAGCCACCTAAGCAGAAAATACTAATTCTGGATACTACTTCTGCTATAAACATCACTGCAAATCCTGGATCGTGTTTGTGTGCTATGACTGTCTTGTTGCCTGAAGCTTATGTCATCTAGGGGATATGAAGGTAACACAGGTGAAGAAATAGATGCTGCTTGCCTTAGAGGTTGGTGTGGGTGGAAGAAAGACTCCCAACATTTCTCCCAACTCTTCATAGCATTCCTGTCTGCATTGACACAGGAGAGTTGTTCCTTCTGTTGCATGGTTTGGTTACGTGCAGAGTTTTTGCCTCCTTTAGAGCACTTCTGCATATTCTCATGAGTTCTAATGAACAGTTTGACTTGTAGCAGTGTTGCTCTTCACACTAAAATGTGCCTAAAATGAAAGTTTTAGGAGGTGAGAATCCCAGCAGTTGGAGGTATCATCAAAATACTAATCTATCTTACATTTGCAGGTGAACGCTTCACCATCAGCACCTATGTTTTTTGGGCCAGGGGCACTGCTGCAGAGGATGTGTAGGATGGAGGAATGCTGAAAGGTGTGTCTGGTACTGAGGTGCAGTCATGAGAACCATAAGCAGGAACAGGCTGAGGATGACAGAAGTGCTACTCCCCTCATAAGCAGTGGCAGGGACAAAAGCTCTAAAAGTACATGAAGAATACTGTGAAAGTAGCAGTGGTGAGGAGAAGGCAGCTTTTCAGGGGTAGTAAAGAAGGTTGAAGAATTACTAAAGATGTCATCTTGTGAAAGAGGTATCTGCAGGGTAAGTGTTTCATTTGAAGGCAAAACGGTAGACAAGGTGATCTCAGGTTTGAAACTATCATGTGTAATATGTAATACGTAATACGTAATATATAATTAAAATAAATGCTTACGAAATAGTGTACTTTCCTTACCTCAGAAGTTTAACAACAAATAGCAGCCATGAGCAGGCTTTATGAGTACAAGCTGATCACAGTCTAGAAGGAGCATTGCATATGTCACATAGCAGAACAAACAGAAATACAAAGAGAAAACTCAAGAAACAGGATGGTTGTCTGGGTGTACCATTGTGACAGAGAATTTGCTCAAAATCAAACTGGCCTAGTACAGGAATGTGGAAAGGAAACAGTAGCAGCAATGTGGCAGTCAGCACAAGTATTAGAAATATTCTGGATTCTGACAATTGTGCATAATAAACACATCATTATGCTAATATATGCAGTGCAAGTAAGAAACTACTTATATTAAATGAAGAACAGGATTCTTCAAGTGGAATAATGCTAATAGAAGAAGCTATGAATTCAAAAGCTTGGCCAGCTACAACGAAAAGTGGATTATACTATAATGTAAATAAATGTGGTAAAGTGAAATAGGAAACTGTGAAGAGCACACAAATGTGAAACAGTGAAGAATGCATCTGAAAGGTGCATCTGAAGAATGCACCGACAAATGATGTTGAAACATTCTCTGAAAAACGCATAGGCTAAATTTAAGTGATAAGATTAGTGTCGTCATACAGAAAGTGGCAACCTCTTCTGATGCTAGACAGGGTGAAGTAAACATGAAAAAGACAACCCACAACCCTTTTGGAATGCTTCAGTAACACAATGTGAAGTTCTATTCATGTATGTTTTTCATTAATAGACCAGAGTGTCTTGGAGAAGGCACAGATCTGTGATTAGGGCTGCAGAGGATGTTTCACAGGTCTTGGAAGGGAGTATGGGAAACCAGTTGTGAACCATGGCAGCAGATGGTATCATTTGCAGAATGGAAAACCATCTATTTGTTGGGTTCCCTATGTAATAATTGCACAGAAAAGAGGTAGAGGTTATGACCACATGTAGGCTCTCTTAAATAAAAACAGAAGAAAGAAACTTTTTGCTGGCTAATGGAAAGGGGTCTATGTTTTGAGATGTCAGGAGTCAAATTGTTCAGCAAATGTAATGTATTAACAAGATATAGATGGATTTTCCTGGACAGAGGGCTTTAAATTTTGCATCTTCGCTCCACCCTTTGGAAGTACTGCCTTTTGATGTCTATCTGGCATGAAGTGCACTGCATGCAGTGAACGAGACATTAAACAGGGTAGCAGGTGCAGATATATGTCTTGATGATCCAATGATCCAGAGCAGACTGATTGGAGTATTTGATATTCTAATAGCCAGTAATTTTAAACTGAATAAAGCCCAATATTAATGTCAAACAGTGGGAACTGCATATGTGAGAGAAAACTGACTTCAAAGGAGATTTCAGAAGGAATGTCTTATGTTGACTGAAAGAGTCAAGGAATACTGAATATGTCATAACCCAGAGACAGGAAAAACTGTTGTGAGGAATACTGATATATATCAGAAATACTATCTTATTCCAAAGGATTTGCAGCTACCAAAGACATCTCTTCCAGAAAGTTACTGAGTATGGGCACCTGAACGGAAGAGAATTCCAAGGTTTTGACAGCAATCAAGAAGCTTTAATGTTTTGATTCACTGAGGGACTTAAAAAGATGCATGTAAGGGATGGCTGTCTGAAGTATTACTGTGCTCTTGTGGAGTGGATGTTTTTCCATTCTCATTTGCATCAAGGCCAGTGACAGCTATAGAGATGGTGAATGCAAGTGCTGAAAAGAGACTATTTGCATCATTATTTTTTGAAGACAAGGTGGTTCTGCAGGAGAAAGAACTGTCACTTTTATTTGTATTTATTCATTCCTCTGAGATGTTCTTTCATCCTTGTAAGGAAATAATAACATCATCAACAACAACAATAATAAAGATTAGTTTTATGGCTGCTTTCTGTTGAGAAATAATGGAAAGCCACCTTCACTACTCTCCTTTTGTATGTTAATTTACTGTGTGATTTTTAGCATATATATTATAAAGGGTCTGTATGGAGTTTAAGCCTCATCCTAGCAATCTGCATAGATTATTTCATACACAGGGGATGAAAACTTGTTTTGGAGATAAGTATAACGTCAGAGATTAGGATATATCTTTTAGAATAGTAGGTCATTTGGCCTTCTGACAATAAAAAGGAGTATCAACATTTCCAAAATATCTTTGCTAAGGAAAAACAAGTCTGTAGCTGTCATGTATTCCTGGAAAAACATCAAAAATTCATGTCTTGATGCAATATCAAATGTACAAACTTGGGGATCTCAAAGGGGAGGACAGGTCTCTAAATGGAGAAAATACTTAATAAGCTATGCATGCATTTGGGGGAAAGTAATTCTGAAGACAGAGCTCATCAAGAGCATAAGTCTTAAGTCTGAAAGCTGCATGAAATATCTTGAGAGTTTGCTTGGTTTGGTAGCCTGCTCTCTGAAGAGAATAAAACAAACACCTTGAAGTGAAACTGAACTATAAGTAAGACCGAGGGTATATTATGTTTCATTTTCCCTGTCTTACAGTAACTTTCTTTCAACTTTGCATTCCAGGCATATTCATTTATTTTTACTTTTGCCTTCATGCTGTAAAGCAGGAACTGAGGTTGGCTGGAAACTTCCGATTTTCCAGGCATGGACTTCCCATTTTCCAGGCAGTTGTAGTCATTAGCAAGAGCATAGATCTGCTCCTGGAGTGCCAAAACAAGATTGGTATCTCCACTGAATTCCTGTTTTCTTCGGCTTTAAACTGGTGGGTTGGCACTAATTGTTCAAGATGATGGCTTTGGAGAATCAATTTGCAGTGGCAGCTATGTGCTTCTAATAGGATAATAGTATATTGCTGTGGCACAGAATGTGCCACACATCAAGAACAGGGAATTCTTGAAATTAACTGATCTCTGACATTGCCTGTGAGATGTTGAGTTCCAGATTGTCCTGAACAACGAGTTACCTGAGTATGGGACATATGTTTACCTGAGTATGGGACGTGGAGGATTTGCTGAGAAAATGCACGTGCCTGTGTCTGTGAAGAAAGATCCCAGAGATAATTATGTTGTCTCCAGAGCTGCTGTACTGGCACGTGGAGAGCTATTTCCTGAACTCTTCTGTGACTTGTGGTTAAATACTCTAAATGTGAGGAAAAGCCCTTAGGGAACATGTGATAGTGGGAACCAGGGTTTTTTTTGTGAAACACAGGGTGATTCACAGTTTAAAACAAATGAACAAAACAAAGCAAAACAAAAAAAAAAAAAAAAACCAAAACAAACAAAAAAAACCAACCAACCAACCAACCAAACAAAAAAGCCAAAAAAAACCAACCAAAAAACCACTGCAGCACTTGCTCAGAATTTGTCAGGAGACACTGGGCAGCCAAAGGAGGAGTCAAGCACTGGTAAAATCTCTGAATGATAGGTAGGTCCACCGTGGGTAGTCTTGACACACTGCATCTTTCCTGAGTTATATGGCACGCTCCTCTAGCAGTAGAGTTTCTGTTTCCTGAAGTTATCCTCATTAAATATCGTACTTATGGTACCAGATGGAGGAAGCAAAATAGAATAAAATAATTGGAGTAAGCTTGTGTATTTGTAGAATATTTGCTGGATTTGGGTGTCTGTATTGCACTCATTACTTGTTAGGCATTTCCTTCCAAGAGGAAGCTTAGTCCTATGCAGGAAGATTTCTTGATTGAGCAGAGATTATAGCATTGATGCCTACATCTGTCTGAAACTTTACATTCCTGATATGCAACTCGGTGCTTCATTTTCCACTGTGAGTTCATGGTGCTTCAGCATTATTTTAAACTTGGTTTCAGAGGGGCTACAAATGTAACCCAGTTCAATATGCCAGGTTTCATTAAGTATTGTATCAAGTTTACAAATTTTATGTGATCTTAATGTGTAATAATGAATCAGTCTGCATTTGTTGAAAATGTCTCTTAGTTTTAGACTACCTTTTAAAGAACTTGGTACCACATTTGAGTTTGTAAGAAGATATGGCACCAGTTTATGCAATGTTTAATTCTCAATATTAACACACAGCTCTCACAGTAGTCTAGACTAGGGACATATGTGACCTGTCATTAAATGGTAATTAATCTACTGACAGTTCAATGCCTGAAGTGTGCTGCCTTTGTCCCCTAAAGACTTAGTGAAAAAACAACTTGGAATATAAATTTTTTCTATAGTTCAGAATTCAGTTCATTTCGCCAGTGAGTGTTTATTAACTTTAAAATCTTTTTTGTATTAACTAGAGCTAGACCTATAATTGATTTATTTTTTGGAGTGTTAAGAAAATATGTGTCCCATAAAGGGAGTTTTTTGGCAACAGAATTACTTCTGGAGCTGCACTACAACGTTATTTGCTTGCATCTATGTTGTTAAGCCTAGCATGTGCTAGTTTTTTTCCAACATGTCCCTATAGCTCCAGATGGAGTAGTATACCTTAACATACATTAAGCAGGAGGAAATAGAGTAAGTAAGTTAGGAAGGCATATTTCTGCTGGCCTTTTATATTCAGATTAAGGAAAATATTTGAAAGTTGGAATGGAAAAGCATGGAATCCATTTTTTGAATTACTAAGGAACATTAAATAGTCTAGATGGCTTTAAACATCAGAACCCACTTTCTCTTCATGCTTTTGCAGTTCAGAAGTTGTTTCACTGATGTTAAACATAATCTGTATCCTTTCATTTTTATAATGAACATAAGTGAAGACCACCCTCTCAAAGGAGATCTTACTTGGAGGAGTTGACTCTTATAGATAAGGATTTTAAACTATTGTTTCCAAAATGTTGTGACAATGGTGAAGTGTGAGTGTGTGGCATTATTCAGTAGCTGCTGAAGTGTGGTGAGATGAACAAAGTATTGTAGGTTGCAATGTGTAACCTAGGTGTGTGATTCTGAATCCCTTTATTAGAATTATTCAGTAGTTTACAATGGTGAGACTAAATTAAGGGTCTGAAGACAATTATTGTTTACTGACTACTCATTGAAGGAGATGCAGAGTGCTACAGTGTAATCAAGCAAATAGCTTTGTAGGCAGCTAAGGGCTTGATTTAGACGTGGCAGGCAGTATTTGTGAACTGATATATGTGGTCTGTCTGGTGCTATCCAGCCAGGTTCTGGCAGTGCAACAGTGCTGTGGTGTGCAGTGGGAGCTTCCAAGCTCTTCACGTGACTTCAGCCAGCTGTGAGTCAGTATGTTTTTCTTTTGTGCTACAGTAAAAATGTTCCGTTAAAGAAGAGGGTTGATATTCTTAAGGGCAGGCAGGCAAATTACATTTCTCAGTGTCGCCCACTCCAAGTCAAAGCTTTTAGAGTATTAATGTTTGATGATAAGTAACATTAAGGTAAAGTAGTTGTGAAGAAGGTAAAAATAGACTTCATTTAGGGAGAGGTTTTGTTTCAGATCTCCCTCTAAATTAAACAGAAGAGCAATTTCCCTTATAGGGTACAACTACATCATTCTACTCTTTTCTTTCTCACTGCTATGACATAGCTGCAAAGGCTTAACTTGAAACAGACTTGTTAAGTGAGTAGGGAAGTGTAAGAGGATGTGACCTGCTTATGGTAAATTATGTCTGTCCACTCTTTCTTCAAGGAGTTCCAAGTGCATGAACTTTGCTTTACTGTTGTGCTCTGTACTGAGAGTGTTTTTACAAGTGTATTGCAGAGGAGTTATTGAATTAGTTAGACAAAAATTCTACTGGGTCCCAACCAGTATGATTTGGAAAAGCGATGGTGTCTTTTGGTTCTTTCAGCTAGAAACTAGAATTATAAATCATTCATCTTAGAGAAACCAGTACCAGCTCAAAATAAAGAATGCCTTGCTCTCCCCCACCTAGGGTTTCTTCTAAGGGGTGCAATAAAAGAAGGAAAGAAGATACCACAAACTCATACTATTACTTCCCAAATATAATTTGTTTGGTCCGTGATGGACTGATACCAATCTTTTTATATAGATTGTGTGCTCATACTAAAATTTGTGTTTGATGTAAATTGTGAAGCATCATTGGCTTCAGCACAGCTGAACTATTTTACACCGAGGCTTAACACAGGATGTAATACACTAACAAATTTTTGTGTAACATTGTAAGTTATGTCAAGTTCTGGAGTTTCTTGTAGTGAGTAGTTCTAGTTAAATATTTATGTGATTAAAATTGCAGTCTCAGATTTGGATGGGTGATATGAGTGTTTAAGTGATGGATTTGCGTTTTGGCAGTCTTTGTTGGGTTTGGGGTTTTGGTGGTTTTTTAAATTTTTTTTTTTGTTTGTTTGGTTTGTTTTTTTGTTTCTGTTTTATTTTGGGGCGTTTTTGACAGCGTGATTCTTAGCTAGTGCAACTGGTTATTCTGTTTCTTTTCTTTAAATCTGAGGCTCTTCATACTTTGTGTTTCACTGTCCATTTTCCTCGATTCCTGCTCTTATGTGATTTCCCTATCTCTATTTGACCTTGACAGGATTACTTTTGTTTGATAACTGAGGACAGGATGAGGAAGGCACCTTTGAAACCTTTGCGTAACTTTACTTTAGCATTATATGGACCAAATGGCAGAGAAGATGGATGGTATTTAACTCAAAAATGAGTTCTTCAGGGCTTGTTTAAAGGAAGTATGTTCACTGACTTGCAAGACTCTTAGATGAAGGAATTGATAGATGTTTTATATACTATTTCATCACTGTTACTCGGCAAAGTACGTAAACTTACCAATCCACAAAAAAACCCCAACCAAACAAAATAGATTCGTATATATTGAGCTATTAAATTACTCTGCCTTAAAAATTCAGGAAAGGAAACACGAAAAGCAAAGGTCTCATATTCTAATGGATACACTTTGTTAATCTTATTCTGAAAAGTCTTGCAGAGCAGTCGATGTCATATGATGCTGTAGTAATGTGTTCCATCTAGCATCATGAATTCTTTTTACTGCCCTTCTTTTTCCCAAGGGACAATGGATGCCATTAGGGGAAACTTTTTACTTTTCCTGGTGCATGGTGAGAGCATAGCCCAAGTCAGAACTGCAGCTTTGGAGGAGAGCCCAACCCAACTTATGGGATTCCCGGACTTCTGTTGGGATTTAGAAACACAGTGAATTTCTCTTAACAAGGCAATCCATGTACCAGCACAGGTGCATGGATTGCCTTTGGAAGTGCAATATACCTTCTTACTAATTCACCACAACTCCCTTTAAATAAGTTCTAAAAAATGCTTTGACTGAAGAAAAGTTTTCTTCTAACAAAGAAAGACTCATTCATTTTATGAGAACCTGCATCTTTGGTTAGTTTGTGATGCATGTGAAAGCACAAGATGTCAATCTCTTTTTAAATTTTTCTGGGACTAGGCCAATATTTTGAAATGTATGGACTCTTTAGCAAGGTATCCCTTAAATCAGGCATACTTTTCTGCCCAGAATGTCTGAAAAATTGCAGTTTCCACTGATTTCTTTTTCCTGGACTGTGTGATTTCCCCTGTGAAATTTTTCTTCCTGTAGAAGAAGTAATGATACATTTGCTGTGAGCATTTTAATTTCCAGTCTGTGGGATGTCACTGGGTATTCATAGATCTCACATGGTCATAATACAAAGGACTGGCTTGCATGCCCACATCCTTTTAGGCAGATATTAAGGATGTGTGAGTGGACTCAGTACTTCAGTCTAATACAGCAGTTTCTTGCCTCTTAATTTTTGTTTGTGTGTATAACATCATGAAGTACAACCTCTCTCAATTTTCCTATTGACACATCTCTTAAAAAGAACTGAAATTAATTTGTGTCAGGGAAAAAATAAGTGTAAAGAAGTGATGAAGTTAACAACATGAGGGAAAAGACTAGGGGAGTATGATTGTCTCTCGTAAGTGGGGGTAACTCCAGTACTACCTTTAAACTTGCCCCCATTGTTGTTGTTAAATCCGTGGGGTAAGGACGTGTCTTGGAGAATGGTGACATAGTAGTGCGGCTTTATTTGGCCTTCAGGTTGACTTGCTTTCTTTTTTTCCCCTGTGTAAAAATGAGCGGCTCCCTTGTCCCACAAAGTACCATTTAAATGATGAGGAAGATTTTAAGGAGCACTTTTGCTTTGCAGCTGGTCTAATTAAGATTTAGAACTAATTACAGTAGGTCAGCAATCATGACTGACTTCCATACATCAGTGCATGATTTCTGAACAGTCAGAAAGTAAGGAAGGATCCACTTACATACTTCTTTCTGTTTTGCTTTTTCAACAGTTACATTGCAAACCAGCCAAATTTGGAAAGTATCAATGACAATGAGGTTGGATTTTATGTTGGACTTAAAAATCTGTGAGTATGAGATACATTTTATACAACTATTTTTTCTGTATTTCTTTTAGAGAAGCATGCAGAGACCTTATCAAAATGTATGCCTAACTTTATGTGTGACTGAGGAAAGTAGTAAATCTTGCAACTCAGCCTTGTAGAGATTTCATCCAAAATCTTATTTTAATCATTATTTTCATTACACTTTCCATCATATTTTAAATTAAGCATTTTAGCAGCTTTATTTATTTTCCTAGGACCGTGGTGGATTCAGGCCTAAGATTCGTGTCCCGTCATGCATTTGTAAAAAATGTGAACCTACAATACATGTGAGTAAGCATAGTGTCTGCATTCTAGGTCGAAACTGTCAAACTCATGTTAATTTATTTCTATCTCTTACTGTTTGCTTAATTAAAAAATATTTTAACAAGACAAACTTAGAATGGTCTTCTATTGTTAATTTCCCTTAAATAAGACATATATTGTAAGGAACTGGTGGATTATAAAAACATAATGTGTGAAAAGACCATCCAGTTCATTATTCTGTCTCTAGAAGTGTACTATGTCTTTTGTGATAAATAATGTAGCACAAAAAGTGTGTCTCTTGAGGGTATGATGTCCACACTGTGCGTCATGCTCAGTGACATGATTTTGACTACCTCTAGTCTGATTTGATGAGTTGAACATATTTTAGCAGCTGCAGCGCAGGAGATGCATACATGGGGCACATCTAATATTTTGATCACTGTATGTGCCCAGAGATGTGATACGACTGTGAACTGAAGTCCTAGGGGTGATTCACTTAGAAAGCTCACTCAAGATCAGTACTAATGCACCCAGAGCAAAATATAGGAATGATGTTGCTTTCACACCCAAATGTGATTTGTAGTTCATGACTTACAGGAAGCAGAATTTGTACCTGTACAGTTTTTGACTGTGTTTTCCTAGATTTGCTATGCTTAAGATTTAGTGAAGGATGAACTGATCGAAGCTCTCTTTCTACAGCTTTTGTGCCTTTTGTGTGGGACAGACATAGAGTAGTTCACTTTGCTACTTACATGAGAAACTGTGGATCTAGTCCAGTAAAAGACTTAAGATCATGTGAGTGGCTCCGTTCCTCACAAGTACCCTGTTTTAGCTAAATATTCCAAGTGCGTGCTTTAGTCCATACATCTTCAATAGACGAACACTAACCTATATTAATATTTACCCAAACCCTTTGCTTTTATCCTAGTGAGATTGGGAAGACATAATCCAAACCTTGGCTTTGTAAGATACTTCCTTGAAAAGGAAAGAACTGTTGAACAGAACACAGGGTTCTGTGTGATTCGATCGCTTTGCTCATGAGATGGAATCTCTTTCTGACTGGTGTTTTCTAAATACCAACAATTAATTTGTGTAAGGAAGTGGACATGAATGTCCATTTGTCTAAACAGTAATTGCTATCCTTAATATGGAACAGTCACCAGAGGAGTGTGAACCAGATCTTGTGAGCCTGTGAAATTTATATCACTTCCTATAGTCATCAATAAAGAGCTTTTACTATAATCAGTTGGTAATATAAAGGAAGTATATTCCAGTGTAAATTCAAGTGCTTGCCTATGTAACACTTGCTCAGTGAATTATGACTGTAAACTATGAAACTCCATAAAGCCAAGTGGATGTGCACTGGCTGTGGAAATGTGCAATAAGAACATGCTGTCTGAGGGCCATATTTGCAGAGAAAGATTTAGTGACTCTGCTGGGAAAGAAGTGGGATTCTCTCTATGTGCAATGAGGCAGAACAAAGCAAATTCAAGTCTGGCATCCAAAGGAATATTGTGTTACATTTTTACATCTTTTCCCCATTGCATTAGCTGCTCTGAGGGAATCTATTGCAATGCTGTATATAGATTAGGACACCGAATCTACTCATCTTGAAAGATGCTAGAGAGCGGTAGAGCCCGAAGAAGCTTGCAAAGCAAGTAATATAAGGAGGCTCAGAGCCTGAGTATGTTCAGTGCCATAAAGACAAGATGAAAAGGAACATTCATCATTGCAATAGGCAATAGAACAAAGAATAATGATCTGAAAATCAAAGAGGGTTGATTTAGATTAGATATAAGGAAGAAGTTTTTTGCAGTTAGGGTGATGAAACACTGGCACAGGCTGCCCAGAGTAATGCTGGATGCTTCAGCCCTGGAAGCATTCAAGTTTACATTGGATGGGGTCTGAGCAAGCTGGTGTAGTTGGAGATGTTGAAGAGTTGGAACTAGATCATCATTGAAGATCTCTTAAGCCATTCTATGATTCTATGCCTCTGTGCTTGTCTTATCTTTAAAAGAAGAGTAGTTATGATGAGGAAAGGAATCAGCTCTCTCCATGACCATGAGTACAGTGTGAGAAATAATGAATTTAGTTTGGAGAAAGATCAATAGAATTTTGGAAGACTTTTCCAGCTCTCTGGGCAGGTAGACACCACAGAAAGAGTGATAACTGGTATGATCCTCTTGAGAGGCTTTTTTGCCTGTTGCCTTAGGGAAATGGGTTTCATGCAGTCACAATGTGTGTCAGTCTCCAGTGTTTGCTTTTAACCAAAATTTGCACAGGTGTCTTGGTTTGGAAAGACAGGTGCCTGCTAAAGAAGGCAGGAGCCTCCCCTGAAATAGAGAATGCAAACCTTCCCCACCCCTCCAAATTGCTATGAATTTTAAATTAAGGGGCTCTCAGGCAGAAGATATGGGAGCAGGAAATAACAGTTCTTTAATAGGGGAGGAAAAAAAAAAAAGGATAAAACAATGCAGTACACTAGAACAACACTGACAGAGTCAGAACTCAACCTGACACCCTGTGGGTCAGGGTGTTGGTAGCAGTCCACTTGGAAAAGGGGTGCCGTCCTCTTGGAGTGTCAGGCGTGATTCTGTTGGAGCAGGGGGGTCCTGTAGGAAAGGGGTGTCTTCTTCCTCCGAAGATCCATGGAAGAAGAAGCAGCTGCTGTTCCTCTGGGGAATCCAGTGGGAAGCCGTGCTGGTTTCAGAACCTCCAGATTATACCTGGGTAGCAATGCTTGGCTCCTCCCTCTGGGTAGAGCAGCTCACAGTGGGATGTTATAGTTCTTATCAGTCATGCAGTGACATTCAATAGCCTGTTATCAGCAGATGTCCCCTGCCAAGGGAGGAGTGATTGTGATCACTCAGAGAGAGAGATAAGGAGAATTGTCCACTTGACACAAGACAACTGCCATACCCATGGTAATAGAATACAGATGGTAATAGAATACATTTTACCTTGCAATCTGGAACAACAGGTAAGCAAGTTTTCAGAAAAGTGACTGTTGAACAGAAGAGAGACCCTATCAAAGTTACCATTAAGGGAAAAGTATCACTGTACATATGTGAGCTGCTAGGCTTTACAGAATCCAGTTGGATAAGATGCCTTTAAAGTGTTTCAGCCATAGGAGGAGCCTCATTTGAGCATGCAGTCAAACTGGGAATAGGTATCTACTAGTAAGCAGACTTCTAACAAGGAGCTTCATGAGCTGTAACTCATGAAGCTCCTTGTTAGAAACAAATTAGACTGACTTGACATCTGTTCGGTTGATATAGATGAGTACTTGATGCAGAATACTTACACTATGAACCAGGAGATTATCCAGTCTCATATTGTGTTTTCTTTTGGTGGGGATTTAGTAATATTGGCAGACACAGGATAAGCCCAGATAAGATGGAAAATATTAAGTGGCACCAGCTGCTCTAGATGCACAGGACAAAGTAGTAAGTATAGAGGTATTTTTTACCGAGGCTGATCTGTTATCCCTGCAAAATGCATTTGTTTGTTTTCTTTGGCAAGTCATTATGCACACTAAAATGTTTCTGAAAGCCCCAGTGAATCATGGCTTGTTGTCATCAGCAATAAAAATCCTGTTGACTGCCTATGAAGGAAGTATAGCTCCTGTTGTGGTTGGGACAGTGAAAACTATTAAGCACTAAAGGAATTTCATTTTGCAAGGATAGTATACAGTACAGGTCTTTGAGAAGTCTTACAGTTTATTTGGAACAAATTTTTTTCTATCCTATGAAGAAAAAAACCCACATTTTTCTGAAGATTGAGGTAACTTTATAAGCATTAATTTTGCTGTGATACTGTTACAGCTTTCTTTTTTGTTCTGTGAAAACTCTTTTGATGTAGTTAAGGAGCTATATTATATAAAAGTAGTATTTATTTTATGAATCATACAAGAGTATCAGTTTAAAAGAAACTTATTAACACACATTTTCTCAAGCCCTTTTTTGTCATTTCCTTATTTTCTTGGGAAAGCTTGTGTAGCTCAGGTATCTTTCTAAAATTATCTATCATGAGAAGATTTGAGTAATAACATAAACGACAGGAAAACAAATGTCCTAATAGATGGTATTAAAGTGTAATTAATAGCCTTGCTCATCTAATTTTGGTGTTTTCACTGCTTGTAGACTCAAGTTAGCCAACAGTCTAATTTTACCAGTAGTTGTAGTCTATAAGCTTATTTGCTGCTAACAGTAATGGACCTGCGCAATACACATGGGTGGTATATTGTCAGTGCCTTTAAATGTAAAAATATTTCACAGCAAGTGCCTATTTACAAAAACTTTTAAAAATAGTTGTTGTTGTGTGCCAGCCTGCGTCTAAGTGCATCACTGAATCGTAGATTGTGAGTGTAGTGTATGTATACAGCTCCAGGTATCAAAGTGTATCTGTATCTCTACACCGTTCAGGTTTAGGTAAGGCAGCCAAAGGAAACCGTTTGAGGTCAACCTTGCAGCAGATTTCCCCTTGTGTGCACACAGGGCTGGTTCCAGCCATAGGCAGAGCAGGGTGTTGCCTGGGGAGGGAGGCTGAGTGGGCAAAATGGCCTCTTTCCCCCAGTGCTCCTTAATCTGTTCCCTCCTTTCTTGCCTCCCCTTTTTAGAAGCACTATAGGTGGTAGAACTCTGCCCATGACTCTGTAAATCTTTATGTGGTTTCTTAGTCTGGTTTTGCCTCTACTCATATTGCCATTGGTTTGCTTTTAGCTGAATTAAGGCTAGCAAGTTTAAAGTGAGCTTGATATTTTCATGTAAAATACAGGCATATTTTTGACTGAATCTGGGTCCTCTCCTTAAGTTTAGCTTTGGGGCCAGGCTCTGTACTCTTGACTTTTTTTTTTTTTTCTATAATAAAAAAACCCCTTAGAACCTCACATGTATTTTCTTTGGGCTGCTTGCTGTGGTCTTTTTGTGTGCAGGTGAATTGGGAAATTAATTCATATTCTCTTTCCATGAAAGTAGAAGTGAGATCATGAACTACTTCAAAATAACACCGGCAGTGATTTTTTTCACTTAGTATGAATTAAGGAGACCACAGTAGGCATCTCTGTAGTCAATAATAAGGGGCCACTTTATGAAAAATATCTAGATATAATTAAATTTACTGTCGAAGTATTCTTTTAGGTGATAAATTCGCAGCAGCGGTCTGCAGGTAAAGCTCACTGTATATCTGGTTGTCTTTTGGGAAAGGTAGGATTTATTTGATCTGCAGGTAAGAGAGGCATGCCTTGTTTGGCTGTACCACAGGGGCCTCCATACATGCTGCTTGTCAGTGTGGGAACAGGAGTGATCTTCCTGTGCGGGGAGTGAAGAGTTTCCCATGGGTGGATGGGGTTTGATGTGGCTCCGTGTTGGAGGCAAAAGCCCAAGTCAGCATGAGGGTCCTGGTTCTTTTATTCAAACTCCCAACACAAAGCATGTGCATACTCGGAAAAAAATGCATAGTGACAGTTTTGCTTAAACATAACTTCTGTTCTATATGCAAATTGCTCCTTATTGTTGATTTATCTGATCAGGGTCCATGAGTTCAGCTGAGTAATGAAATAGTAGCTCTTGTGTTTTGCTCTCACATGTAAGGACCAGTCAGTTTGTAAACTTCAGGATCTTCTTTGCCAGAAGGAATCAGTGATGAAAGAGAATCTCTTTGATTCTGCTCAAAACATTTTTAGAATATCCAGCTTGTAATTTCTGTGAAAATTATCTTGTACTCAAAGATCAACATCTGAAAGTTTGGAAGTAAACACTGTGTTCTTTAATCAGATTAAAAAAAAAGATATTTAAGCCCAGGGTTTAGATGCAATGCAACGCTAAGTGTGGAGCCCCTACGGCACCTTTATAGTACCACATAAAACTCATGGTATTTTGGTTCATAACACCGATTTGTGCTTTACTGCTGGCAGTTAAGCAGTTTACTGCTCTCACTATCTTTAATTCACAGACTGATAAGACTGTACAAAAACAGCATTATTTTGCTTTGGGGTGGAGAAAGCAGTTTTGCAAGCTGTGAGGGGAGGAGTATTTCTGGTTCCGATCAACATTTCTTTGCTCTGCATAATGGGAGAAGACCTTTCACTAAATTACCACTGGAAACCATAAATGCTTAATTGACATAGAAAAGCCCAATACAGGCATTTTACAGTTTTCCTTTTGATCTTCCGTGTGGGTGCATATTGCACATGCAATTTGAAAAGAACAACTAAAAAGCTCTGATGTGGATGTGTGCTAGCATGTGAGGAGAGCTTACATGAGTACAGAGTTTGGTGCAGCATCAAAGAAAGGCATACACCCATTTCACATGAATAAATTGAGCATATAATTAACACCTGGACTTTACAAAATACTTTTGAAACACAGTTAAATCTGCTGCTTTTCTGCAATTGACAAAGTGCTAAAAATGAAAATATTGATCCCTGTTGAGTTTGATTTAGAATGTACTTGACATTAGATGCTGACTGGACTCAAGCCCTTGAAACCCTTCAAACCATCAAGACTGAACACTACCCTTTTGCAATTGAAGTCAAAGGACTTTTAGAGCTGGTTCTAGTTCTTAATTGCTTTTTCAAGAGAGACAAACTGTATTTTTAGTGTAAGAAGAAGCAATTCTAATTAATGCAATCTTTCTCTTTTGCCATAGCAATTTATCCAGAAACAAGCTCTCGAGTTTGTCCAAGAAGCCTTTTCGCCATCTGGGTTTGTCTGATCTGTAAGTTGTCATTTCTTAAAATATAAGTTTATTTTTGGCTGGAATGGAAGAATAACACTTCAAAGTTTGTTCTCTTGAAGGTAGAGGAATTAGAAGTGCAGTTCTTGTCCAAAGAAAGCATCAATTCTGAACACAAATGCAGAGAAATTTTCATTCCAGGGCTTCAAGAATGTTAGGTATATATTTTTAAGCAACGTAGAGGTCAAAATAGCCTCTTCCTTCAACTTTAAGATATTTTATTGTGAGATTATTTCACACAAAACTACTGGTGTTTATTTAAGTATTTGAACTAGTGAAAATACAGTCTTTCGCACATATTCATATGAGACTGTCTCTCATATTCTTATAGAGGTGTGGCTGGCTATTTTAGAGTATTTTTATTTTCTCAAATTCTTGAGTTGCACTGGGCTTTATGTACTTGTTTAGCAATGAAAGCACTGGTAAATATTTCTTTGTTGATTTTTTTCAATACTAACATTTTTATTCTCTGTTACATCTTCCATATTTTCTTATTGATACATGTTCCAAAATTTTGATCATCCTGTGCATTCTCTGCTAATATGCAGAGAGCCTGCAGGACTTCTGGGATATCTGGTGGCTGCAGAGGAGAGGGAGTTTGCTCTCCTGGATCTCAGAGCAGAGTCAGAATTTGTCCAAAGTGCCAATCCAAGTATGAATTGCCTGACATGCAATCCTAGTCCTCTTCTGGTGAATTCCAACATGTGAGAAGTGAAATGAGCAAATCTCAGTGGCACAAAAAGAGGTTATGCCCCTTAGGTATATTTTGTTGATAATTAAGTTGGTATAATTATTTTCTTTATGGCCCTGGGAACACTGCTCACTGGAATATTCTTTAATAACTTGAGTTGAGCTCTCTAATGAGGAGACTAGCTAGTTGCAAAGCTCCCCCATTACTCCATGTCCTTTGTTGTTCTGATGCTTCTGCATGAAGAAGCAGGACAAATGCAGTGGGAGTGAACCAGATAGGGGGAAAATGGATAGTGTCAAGTTAAAGAGAGTACTATTTGGGATATGGAGACAATGCATGATGATGTACGAGTTGAGAGAAAAAGGGGATACAAAATTGAGGTAAAGTGTTGTGGACTTGGGAGAGGGAGCCTAAGACTAGACAAACTGAAGTTAAGCAAACAAATGTTGTGATAAAGTGAGATAAACAGATGTGGGGGAAATGAGGGAAAGAAAGTGGAGGGATAAAAGTAGAGCCTGAAAAGAGAACAAGCAGTGATGAAATCATAGTTGAACAATTCTGTTGATAAGTGTTTAATACATAGCTGCAAGATCAGAAACAGGAGAGAAGGAAGTCTGTTGGTAGGTGAATCTGAGATATGAATTTTGCCATAAATAGCTTCTGAAGAACTTCCCCTCAATCTGACAAACAAGTATATTTGTCCTGTCAGTACCTTTGCACAACAAAATGTAAAGGGATGAGAAGTTTAGAATAAAGTGAAGTAGAGGATAGTCACCAGGTATTACAGAGAAGGAGATGCCACTTGGAAGGTTTCTTCTAGAACAAATGAACTGCAACCATAAAATTAGAGCAAAAGAGCTAAAGACTAGCAATTTGCTTACTATAGGTCAGAATTTTTCTTTCGCACAAGTGTCTGTAGAGGGACATTATGCATCCAGCATCCTGCCAATGATGTGCCTAACTCCTTAAATGGATTTAGCACAAAATAAAACACTAGAAGACAACAGCTCAGCCATTGGTCAAGAGAAATTTCTCTACCAGGAAGCCATAGGATGAAACAGAAGATAGAAGTAAATGTCATGTTTTGAAAATGCATGAGATAGGCTTTGACCCAAGGAGTTATCATGTTCATATTATGTCTTGTGCAAACAATTTTTGTTCATGCTGCCTGTTAAAGTCCAGAGGATCACTTCTATGAATACAAATTGCTCCTTCAGACACTTTTGAGAATCCCTGGAGTTGTTTCTCCTCAAAGAACGTGAGATAGCTTTTGGGGCAACTGCTCTAATAAGACAATTTTTTTCCATGATTTGCACACTTCATGTCTTCAGGAGGCATTTGTAAGCATAGATTCTGCAAGAAACTTGAGCACCTCTACATCAAAAATACCTGTGAAACTTTGTTAAGAATGACTGTTCTTCTGGTAATGAAACTTTGTTAAGAATGACTGTTCTTCTGGTAATGAAACGCCTTAAACAGACACTTGCTCACTCACTTTATTGGATCTCATGTATGCCAGTAAAGTAATACTGGGCACTCTTTATGTAGATATGCTTCTGTCCATATTTAACATGCATGTAATTGCTGTGCAGTTTTATTAAATTTTAAAACTGCAATTTGTTAAGTTTGTTATCCTGTGGTTTAAATTCCATGCATGGTACTGTATCAATTTCAATTTCTGAGCCATTTTTTCATTTAGTATTTCTTCATGCCATTGCCTACAGTTTTACTGTGAGGTTTTTCTAGAGTGTTGTAGCAGATGAATTTTAAAGATTAGGCAAAATCCTCTTTTGTGATTAAAGTTGGTAAAGTGTGTGTATAATCCAAGACTGTTTGACTTTATAAAGAATTTACCACTCCACAGCAGTAAACCATTTCCGAGGTAACTGAGTGGTGGCTCAGGTGTAGAAGAGATGAATTCTAATCACTTCCTGATTTATTAAATAAAATGGATCTTCTTGAGCAGCCGCTCTCCATGGGCTGCTGACTTACACTGGTGAATTTGAAATAGTAGCCAAATCCCTCGTCTGTTCTCTCCTGCCTGTGATATTCTGGGCCCTCAGTGGATGCAGCGCTTAATTCCCTACACAGAAACTGTTAAGTTGGCAGCTTACTCTGCACTGAGCTTACCAAGGGTGCATGTGTTCCATCTCTTAATTAAAGGATTCATCCTACCTTCCTTAACCTTCCCAACCAACTTGAATTTTCACCCAGCTGAATGCTTGGAGCCCCTTGCCCCTCATTTTTTTTTTCCTATATGCGTGGCACATTTAACCTTCTAAATAAATTGTTTTTTTCTTGTAGGATATTGGTGGATAATCCATTCAAGTGTTCCTGTGAAATCATGTGGATCAAGAAATTTCAAGAGACCAAGTTTTACACAGAAACTCAGGACTTGTATTGCATAGATGACAACAATAAGAAGACAGCCTTGCTGGATATGAAGGTCCCGAACTGCGGTAATATTCTTTTAACATAAAACTACTCCTAAGTTATTATGAGCCAGGGAAAAACAAACAGGATTTTCTACAAAGTACTTCTCAGGATGTCAACAGTGCTCTAAAGGAAAGGTTGATGGTATGTCAGTGGTTTTTCATCCCACATGGAATGATTCTTGGAACTTCATAGAATTGCAGAATCACAGAATATCCTGAGTTGGAAGGGACCCATCAGGATGATGGAGTCCAGCTGCTGGCCCTCACAGAGCACCCCAAGAGTAGCACCATGTACCCAAGAGCATTGTCCAAATGCTTTTTGAAGTCAGACAGTATTGTGCTGGGACCAGTTCCATGGGGAGTCTGTTTCAATGCCCAACCTCACTCCTGATATCCAACCTAAACCCCCCTACTCATCTTCATACCATTTCTTTGAGTCCTGTCACTGGTTACAAGCGTGAAGAGATTAGTGCCTGCCCCTCCTCTGCCCCTTATGAGGAAGTTGAAGACCTCAATGAGGTCTTCCGTCAGTCTCTTCCAGATTAAGTGACCTCAGCCACTCATATGGCTTCCCTCAAGGTCCTTCACCAGTTCATGTAAACCTGTTCTTTTTTCTTTTGATCCTTTAAGAATGCACCATTATTCAAGTGCAGAGAAAGAGAATACTGATTATAGATAGCAAACAAGTATTATACAGAATGCACGTGCCTTTGTTGAACTAAATATTAGTGTTTCCAAACTCAATAGACATTCATAGCTCAATTTTACCTACTTGAATTTTTTTTCAGGTATTTATAGTTAATGAAGTGTCTATTTTCCTTCAAAAATACTAGTATTAGGGCCATAGGATGAAAATTCAGAGCTACATATTACTTGAGACAAATGAGCAAGAGCTCTGTTCTCCATGCTAGTGAAACTCTACTGGGTTCACTTTAAAAGTTGTACAAAAGACTTATATCAAACTTAGGTCTGTGGCATATTGCAACATATTGTTTTCAGATACATGGACCTAAAAAAATTTGAAAAATTATATAACAATAATCTCCTTCTGATCTCCTTCCCTTTTTTATATAGGTTTTTGCTGCCTATGTATGATCCTGGGACAGCTGGGGAAAGGTTTCACTCACGAGCTGGAGATTTCTCCTCCTCTGTATATGAGGGGCAGAAATGGTGTGTTTCTAACATGATGTCACATCACCTGTACTCTAGAAGCAGAGTGGGAAACTCTGGTTCCCAGCAGCAGGCAGGAAGGAAGGAAAGAGAGCAAGTGGATCTTCATGGAGGGCTGATTTGGATAGGAAAAACTATGAATGAATGTGACCTGTACAAGAAATTACTTTTTCTCCTTCTATCATTGTCCATTGAGCATCATTTTCTCCACTGCCTGTGTGGAGGGTGTGACATCCTCCAACAGCAGCTGCCAGCAAAGAGCAGCCATGAGGGGGGTCATTGCAGGCTCAGCAAGTGCAGCATTTACTGTCAATAATGTGTCTTGTGGCCTCATGTCACTGTTGATCTTGTGTCCAGCTTCTTTCTGGGGCCAGATGTGGTGGCAGAAATGGTGTTAGTGTCCCATGCAATCAAAAAATTCCCACATGTTCCAGGAGTCTTGTGAGCTGCAGAGTTGCACTTGTGTGCTCCAGGATCTGATTTACCTGAAATAAGAGATATAATACCTAGCTGAGCTAAATGGACCCAACTTTCTGCTCCAGCTGGAGGGATTAGAAGGTAGATTAATGTGCTGGGTGTAGAGGGGTCAGCTGTTGGACTGAGTTCAATTAATGCAAGAGAAAAACTCCAGCACATTTTGTAACATTCTTAGCCGGTGCATCTAGAAGCTACCAGGTTGCTAGGATTTTCCTTTGAAAACTTTTAATGTTAAATACCCAGAATTAAACCTGTGAGAGATTAGTTCTTTCCCCTGATTTCTTAACCATCTGCAGCCAAAACATGATTGTCTCTGGGCCCTGGATGCTCTTTAGGTGCATATGTGTGCACACATGCGTGCATCCTGTGGGCACATCTTGACTAAAATACTTGTCATGACAAGGAAAGGTGGTACTTCCAAATAGAAGAGGAAAAGGAGGAGGGAAGGTGAGTATATACAACATTTAGGCTGGAATTTGCAGTATGTTTAATTTGCATATGGAAAGCATGCATTGTATTGAAGATCTGAGTGGATGCCAGCAATATGCCTACAAATAATTAATGTTAGATTACAGGGTCCAAATGTCACCAACATTTGCATCACTTTTCCTCCCCCTTTTTTCTTTTGTTTTAGCAGCTGTTTCCTCTTAATTTACTTTTTCAAAATGCAGGACAATGCAGGACATAGATTTTTAATAAAGATGACAGCACATCCTTTTCCTCGACATAGAGTAGAGAATGCCTGGTGAAGAACAATGACCCTCATTTTGGTGGGCTCTGTTCTGAAAGATATCTGAAAAATTCAATGCATGACTCTTGGTTTCAGTATCTTTGCAGGTATTTTTCTGTATTTTAAAGGACAAGACTTAGTTTCAAAACAAAACCACCGATGAAGCTGGTATATTTCATTTCCAGAACCTTTTGGGAGACTAATATGTAGAACTGAAACAGAAGAGAAATTAAACTTTTGACATATTGAATTTTTTTCCTGTGAACTCTGGGATGTTTTTTAGCTCCCTTTGATGTGAACAGAAATATTTGGAAATGTAGGTTTCTGCATTTTTTTAGTGAAACATTTTCTCTGCTTTTCTAGCTTTCTCTGCTAATGAAATAGTTCCATCTCATGTTCTTGATGAATTTATTTTTCCTTCTTCTTTTTTTTTTAAATTTGTAAACTAAGCAAAAGTGCAGTCTTCTTTGTGTTACTAAGGTGTTGCTTCATAATGTTATAGTAGGATGCCTATACAGTATGTGATAAATGTTTTGATAATAGGTTGTCTTTCTGCTGCGTGCTGTAAATAAATCTTCTGCTGGGAAGTAGGTAGAGGCCAATGTGGTTTATTGATCATAGGACTTTGGTTTGTAGGTAATTGATGAGAAAATTAGCAATTTCTGTGGTGCTTTGCTAACTGTTTGTATGGTGGGAGTGTTCAATAATGTGCTGATTAAAGATTGACTGCCATTTAGATGTCATCAACTTTGTGATTTAATTTCTTGAGGTTTAAAGTCAGGTATACTCACTATCTAGAAGATCCTTTCCAACTGCAATATTAAAAGTGTCAATCAATGATTATTTTTCCAACTGCATTTGAAATATATGTAGATACGATGAAAATTGTCAAATTCTTCTAGGTTTTGGGATCATGTGTAATTACTGTGCCAAAGATTTTCAAGTTGCATCTACAACAGTAGCAGAGCCTTTTGTTTATAGAGGTGGTGATGTTCAGCTTTGCCATTTTCAGAGCATTTGCCAGTTGTCTGTACAGCATGGACAGCACCACCACCTGGGACATCTCCTTTTGTTTCCATCTGGCAAATAGCACTAGTAAATCAATAAAGAGAACTAAATGAGTAAACATTTTATTCTTATTAATGCTTCTAAGCTCTGTTGGTTATTACCACCAGTGTCTTAAGTCCTTGGAAGCGAGGCATGTTCTGTGCCTTGGGTAAGGTTACTTAAAAGATTGTCAGTCTGCAGATCACCTGGAGCTTGCTGAATGCCAGGGAGGCAGGACCACATCCTTGGGACTGATTGTTGATGTGTTGCTTGCCCCTCTGGCAGACAGTTACTGAGCCATTACCATTGATTTCAGCGATACGGAAAGAAGTCTTTTTATCTTCTGGTGTTTTGGGAAAAGGCGTGGCTTCTACAGCTGTCTCTGCAGTCCTGTACAGAATTTGTATTGCTTTGCATCTCAGTCTGGTTAATGGCATTTTGCCTTATCTGGCCAATTTAGTTTTGTATATGGAGATGTGATGCTGAATCTGTCTTTCAGTGTTGCTTACTGTGCCAGCTTTGGATGTTTTTTTTTAATCAGATATTGTTTCTTTAGGTGCCTTCTTTCTTATCACTGGTCACGTATGCTAGCTGCAATCTACTGCACAATGTTGCAGATTAATTCCCTGTGCTAATTTGCTTTGCATATCACTAAGGTATATTCAGAATGGCTGATTGTTTACACCTGCAGCCTGTCAGCGGAACTGCTGTCTTGCCTAAGAAATATGTGATTTAATGAATGCTCACATCCTTTGTCTGTCTTTTCTTCTGCACACAAACTACTGTGGTGTTGCTCTTAGTGCATACTAGGATATTTGGGTATGACTGAAAAAATTTTTGAAGTTGTTGTAATGTAGAATTTCAAGCTAAAGTAACTGCTTGCTCATTTCTTACTTGTTGGGGAAACCCATGTTTTTTAACAGGCAATTGCTCAGATGACTGAAAATGGACTGGAACTGGGTCTGGCTTCATTTAAGCCTGTTTCTGGTGATTTTGTTTTTTGTGCTAGAGGTAAATAAGCAAGCAGCAAAATGAGACTGGAGGCAGGTGGTTATAAATTCTAAGAAGGAATAAAGGGAAACTGAAGGATTGACACATTTTTTCCTTTGAATTTACAGAAAAGATTTATACTATTACTGAGCCAATAAAATAAGCATTAGATCTTAAACAATCACAGTACAATGCAGTCTAAAACCACAAGCAAAGGCATAATCCAGTGGGTGTTGACATTCTTTTCCGCTATCAGCCAGATTTCACTGATAAGACTATTAAAAGGAGAATATTACAGGGAGAATTGAGTTTTTAAAAAGCCTTAAATGTTCTCAGTGTTTATGTTTCAGAATATTCATGATTCTCTGGCCTGTGTTGTTTATTTTGCACAAGAACTAGATGTGGTGCGTGATGTGTGGTGGCAAACTTTTTTTATTATCTCTGTAAGAGTTTAAATTCTTATCTGTGATTGTGGGCTATGTGAAAAACTTCATTTTTTGGTAAGACTTTGACAGTAATGGAGTTTCACTGTTGCTCTCAAGTTGAGTTAAAATTTTCCAAACTTAATTAGAAAAATTTTCTAGCTTGTAAGTGGAAATAACCAAAATTTTATGGAGTTTGAAAGGCAACAGGAATCCCATATTCAAAGATCCGTATGTAACTTTCTTCTGAACATGCAACATTTACCTATTTGTGACTCAAACATCAGCTTTTATACAGATGTCTAGATGTGATAATCTATGTAAATCAGGGAGTGTGAATGATAGTTGAGCCACATGTGGCATATGTGAATTTCTCATATTAAAAAAAAAAGATTTTTGTTTGATAATACTGATTCAAGTTCTGCTTTAGTGTGAACAAAGGAGATTTGTAATACAAAGTAGATTAGAAATAGAAAGAAGTAAAGCATTATCCAAGGGAAAGAAGTGTCTCTGAACTCCTGATATTGTGCAGGTTTACAGAGGTACTCTCTGTGGCTGACTTGACATATCTGTGTAAGGGTAGAGTACTGATCTGCTAGGGAGAACAGCTCTTTGACTCTTTTCTGGAGATATTCTTACTCTGCTCTGTCTAGGTGAAGACTGGTGACTAGATAACTCTACCCTGAAGTCTAAAGAAAGTACTGTTTTATTTCTTCAAGGCATCCCTTCAGTAATATATTTGGCATATGATATACTTGGTACCAGAAGTGAAACCCATCATTTAACTTTTTTTTTGTTCTCTGAAAATATTCCTGTTCAGGATCACATGTTTATCATGTTGCAGCCTTAGACAGGTCAGCATTATTTTGAGTATTTTCTGGACACACATGAAATTCTGGACACACACTGAAATTGCATTGCATACACTTGGTGAATAAGATGCCATTTGTTAGAGGTTTGCCTAAGCTGGTTTGGGCCTCATTAACTTACGCTTCAAAGGCTGTTTAACTCCCAGTTCATCTGTTAAGCTTGTGTCTGACATATTCAGCCCAATGGCACTACCTGTCTTCGGTTTTCCTTTGAAAGCTATTGTGGATCAACTGTAGCTTAAATGCCGTGTTAGAACAATTTCACCAGGTGTAATTTAATTTCCTTAGCCATTCAGGAAATGTGGTTGGAGGCTTTCATGATACTACTAGCAAGAGTATTATTGTTGATAAGGTTGATAGTTTCTGTAAAAACACTTCATCTCAAAATTCTCACAAAGTGTTTATATTATTACTGGGGACCAGGTAATAATATGCAAGATCCTATTTTATTCATCACTTTCCTATTAGAATCCAGACTATACCTAAGGGTCTTAAAAGAAAGGTCCTGGGAAGAAGTTAAGGAGCTGATGTAAACCTTGGAGATGTAAGCCCTTCATCTGGTTTGAAATATCAGTAGCAACCTTCAGAGCTTCTGTAGAGGTTGACTGCATATGACAACTTGATGTCCAAATGAATTTGTGTGCTTGCACATCTGTTGATGGTTTTTGGCTGCACTACATTCATGATGGCTTTTGAAGCCCTGGATGGTGATGGTGTGACAGTTCTGTGGAGACAGTGCTTGTTGCTGTAGTCATGAAGAGGAGTTAGCAAGTCTTGTGGTCTTTGCTGTGGCATGTGCTGGCTCTATGTAAAGGAGTTTGTTTCTAGTGAAAGATTTAGTTATGTATGGGGTGATGGAGTGTTTAAAGGCAAAGTAACAGTGCACTTGATCTGGGAAAGCAATACTACAAATTAGATTCCTCATCTTCTGGTAGAGATTGTTCTTGTTTAATTGTTTTCTGTAAAGGTTCCTGGTTGAAAGTGGCAATCACACATGCCATGAGAGGAGGGAGATTTCATTTAGTATTTTAAAATATTTGGGAGGGTCAGTGAGCTGCCATATATTTCATTCTGCTTCCTGACAGAAATATATTCTGCCCAACCTATGCAAAGTGCCATTGGTCCATTTGGTCATTGTGAAAAACACCCAATATTTACAGTGCCTCATGGCAAGCATATTTCTACTCAGTGGCGATTCAGTGCTTTATTCAATGGCTGTGCATTCTCTTGAAGATTCGAAGAAATTCTGATCCAGGTTTTTAAATTTACATTCACACACTGTGGGCAGAGTATGGAAATCGGGGAAATGGGTCATAATCCCAGATTCACTTTCATCTTTTCTTCTTATACCTCTAAGATTTACACCTTTACTTTCCATTTTAAGGTATTGGAAATTTCAGGTTTTGTTGTTCATGATGGCACAATCTTAGTGAAGTGATAGAGATGCGTGGTGGTTTGTATCATGAAATGAAGGCTGGAGAGGAAAGGGATCTTAGAGCTCCAGAAAAAAAAATGGGGATGGGGATCTTTGGGCTCTGGAAGATAAATGAAAGATTAAATTTAATTTTAAATGTTCTTTATTTCTGCTAATTCTGTATATTATTTGCCTAATATATTTTTTTCATCTTCGTTGAATATGTTTGTGCTTGTCATCTTGTTGCAACTTCTCTGAGATTTCTGCAATTTTGTATGTATTGAGGATTTTGATTCTGTGGTTGTGATACAATAGGAAATGGAAACAATTGCTTGTGTTTCTTTCATTCATGCTTTGAATGTAAATTTTTGGGGTATCCTTTTTTAGTCCTTTGAAGATGCAGCCAGGCTGGAAATCTGGCTCAGGGCTTGTTGGCTGCAGGCTTTTGTTAAGTGAAACCCAAGAGGTGAATCACACATCCAACAGCTCTTATCTTTATAGTTTTAATTACTAGAATATTTCTCACTGTTTTGGGGGGGTTTTTTGGTGTGGTTTTTTGGTTTTTTTTTTTTTTTTTTGGTTGTGGTTTTTTCTTCTTTTTTTTCCTTTTTTTAGCCCTTGAAAGCATATAGGAAAAGACCTCTGGAATTAGTAAACATTACTGCCTTTCCAAACAAGGCACAATTTCAGTAGAATGATAGAAGGAACATTGTATTATCATATCCTGCTTTCCATACAGCCAGTTTTGAGCAAGTAAGACCTCTGAAATTTGCAGATCCACAATGCAACTGTGGATGGTTGCATTGTCAACCGTCCTGTTTTCAGGCTCCAGACTATGCAAGTAGTGGCTGTTACCAGGCTGAACTGTAGTGATGTAATTAGTTGTGTGCTTTGTCTCTAGAGTGAAAAAGCCAAACCAGGAGAAACAAGAACCCTAGACTTAATTGGAATCTTATGTGAGGAAAGTAGACTGATTTTAATCACTGTGCCCTAAGAATTGCAGTGGATGTTTTATAAATTAGTGGTTCTGGTAGGCTGCCTTGAATGATTCAGTTTGATAGATGGTTGCTGCCTCCGTATTATTTGAATCATTCAGTGTCTGATATATTTACTAAAAAGATGGGTTAAGGATTTCAGGTAAGGATTAAAATTACCTGGTTAAAAATTAGACCCAGAAAAAATTATCATTTTTTTGTGGTGTCTTCTTGTTCTTGTTGCACAACAAGTTGACCTTCAAAAACATGCCAAGCAAACAGGAGATGACATGGGCCACATTGAAAACCATTTAGTGATTCAATAGCAATATTGAATTTACAGTATTCTCTCAGCTACTAATTTTTTCATCATGTAATTTCTTAGGTGTTAGTGAGGCTAATTTCTTAGGTGTTAGTGAGGCTAATTGACCATACTGAGATAATTTTTAAAGGCTTTTTTGCAACTGAAAAAATCAGTTGCAAAGGTGGAAGTTGAAGCAGAAAAAGTGAATCTGTTATTAATTTTGTAAAAATTTTTATTACTGCAGATAGTGAAACAGTATCTTTGGTGTAATGGTGGATTTGCTTCTTCTGGATTAAGACCACCTTCTTTTAAATGTTCCTTTAGAATACTGGCTAAGGTTCTTGGTGCTAAGAGTTGAGTTACAGAGTAGAGTTTTATTTTTCTATTAGATCCTGTCCTTCCTTTGACATATAGTGACAGTCTGCCTCTAGAAAAGCCAGTCTAAGTTTTCTGCAGAAAGTAATAAGTAGCAGCATGAAGACTTGGAAAGCCCTGTAGGAATACAGGCACATTCATTTTCTTAATTTCCATTGACAGTTGTGTAGCCAAATGCAGTAGTAACCTTTGAAAATGGCATCCAAAGTGTTGGTTTTGTGGTTGCTGAAATCCCTGCTGTGCACAGGGAAGATGTGAGTCATTCCCTAGTGATGCTTGACAGTTTCACTGTCTGATGGCTTTAGGCCATCCTTTTGCACTAATGATGGTCTGTGAAGGTAAATGCCCCCCCTCCCCCAAACCCCACTTTAAGGAGTGTTTGTTTCTCCTAAAGCATGAGATGGTATTTGGAGAGACTCAGCTGACATAAATGAGTTCCTCCCGCTTGTCTCTAGTTCTGTCTAGTTCTGCTGGGGTGAGGGAAGTGACTCTTATTCTAATCCAGAGCTGCCTGTTCCTGAGAATAAAGTGTAATCATGCTGAATATGAGGAAATACATTCTGTATGCGGTGAAAGCACATAGCTATTTTGTACCAGTGCATAATGGAAACACATGGATTTTAGTGTGTGATTTCATCTCTCAAACTGTGTTACTCTCTACATTACAGTTCAAAGTTCTCAGTAGCAGGTTCTGTCCTCCCATTTTTGTAGAGATTGAAAAGATTTGAATAGATTATTAAAAAGAAAGAGGAATTGAAAGACAAAATAAAAGAAGGTGGTCTTAAAATGATCATTCAGAAACTGCCTTTACCCTGTTCCGCCAGAACAGGAAAGTACTCAATAAATTTGAATGTCTGTGAGAAATTCCAGAACTCAGAAAAGGAAGAGGCTCTTGTATGCAACCTGTATGCAACACACTGTTGCAGAAGGTTAAGGCCAAGAATACAGCAAATTTCAAATATATAGCAAAAATCAATCAGGCACTAGCAGGGTTATTGCTGATATCCAGAGTTATAATAATTAATTCTATCAAAGTTTGGAACAGAGATTGTGTTTTGAGTTTTGAGGCATAGATTAATCTGTCTGACAGATACCAAGATGAAACTTGTGGAAGGATGATGTCACGTCTACCTTGTAGAGTCCCTTATGCTACAGTCTAATCTTGCTATGCTGGCAGTATACAAAAATATTTGAGTGTGCTATCTGATAAGTTTGTATCAACTGCTGTTTACAAAGTCCTTTACAATGTACCTCCCTGTCAACAAACAAAAGTGAAACTATCTAAACCACTGTATTTAACCAAATTAACTCGGGAGTAAAGGCAGCGTGGTTGGCCGTCTCTGTAGTTCTGTAAGAGGCAAAGTGTTACTGGCCAGTATAAATGGTCTCACACTACACTGGGCATACAAACTGAGCCTTTGTGTATGTTAAGGTCCATTGTGTTCATTTAGCATACAGTTGTTTTTCAGTACAGATTTTGCTGCTTAGGGTCATTGCTTTGCTGGTAAAGGCAATGTATCACATGTCTAAATGAGGCCTTATGTGACTGTCCTGCTTTTCCCAAATAGCAACACATCTCAACTAGTGTGCATTCATTCTACTGTGGAACAGTGTGGGTGCCACTGGAAATCAAAGCAAAATTAGGCCACAGTTAAAGCACACTATCTCAATTTTCCAACCAGAAAAAATGAATCCCAAGACAATTCTTGTGTTTTCCACCCATCTTATGACTGGGAAGAAGAGTAAAAGAAAACACACACAGTAATGGGATTTGTAATTTATTCTGTCTCTAATTCTAATTCTAACTCCTTTCCATTCCATTCTATTCCATTCCATTCCATTCCATTCCATTCCATTCCATTCCATTCCATTCCATTCCACTCCTTTCCATTCCGTTTGTACCTTTTTACATGCAGGGGCCTTGCAATTGGTTTTTAGCACTTTATGAACATACAGAACAATAAGCACTATTATTTTATAGCCTTCTGGCAGGATGCAGCATGATGTAGTTGTTTCCATTAGAGATGTAGCACCAACATGACATGTGCAGACTTCTGCAAGTAAAAAGAGCTAGATCTAGTTCTGGGTGGGAACCAGAGTCAGGACCAGAGGAATGAAACTTCGGTTGCTTATCCTATGAATAAACACATTGCAGGAAGAAGTTGTCTCAAAACTTAACAGCTATTTAAAGGAGAGCTCCAAGGGACAAAAGTTATTTTTATTTTTGCTTGCATGAAAGGTTTCACATTAAGTGATGTGTTAGTAGGAGCTGTGCCAGTTTGCACAATGAAATGCTAATCTATCATGTAGACCTCCTCCCAAGTGGTGGGGTTAAGAAGAGTGGGAATCTTTTTTTTCTTTGCATGTTCAGGTCTGGCAAGAGTAATTGGAATAGTATTTAGAGGTGTTGTAGAAGTGTAACTTTATAAAGCAAATTATCTCATTACTTCTCCCGTTGTTCTCTAACTAGCATAATTAATATCCAAATGTTCCCTAAGATTAGTTTTATTTCCTGCTCAGCTAGTTGACAGACACTGGTGAGATCTGAATTCACAGCAGGCTAGAGCAGATGGCTACTTTCGCTAACAGATTACTGCATCAAGGCATACAAACTCCCCAGCTCTGTCTCAATAAACTTCAACACATGATTTATAAAGTGAACATAATAGAAGAAATCCATGATGCCTATAATGGGAATCATATTACCACACTACTTAAAACACTGTGAGAATTGCCTAAGCAGTTATCGTATACTTGTGCTGATTTTTCAAATCTTATTAGGCAGGAAAGCATTGCCTGGAAAATTATTCATCTTTTCTGTATTGCTTCCACTCAGTTATATTTTATTGAACTAATTTAAGGGAGATTTCCAATACATCTAGCTTCTGTTGAACCTCCAGCAAACATATGAATGTGTTCACAGTGGTTTGATGGTTATTTATTTATTTTGGACCTTTAACATAATGAAAAATTTCTCTGCTAAACTTCTATACCAGCAAGTCCATGTTGAAACTGCTGTACTCTCAACTAAAAAACACAACCAAAGAGAGATGTTGTTTCAGAAAAAGAAAAGTAATTGCAAAATCATGCATAAATGTCCTGCACAGCAGATAAGCTTGATTATTTGAGATGATAAATTGCAAGTAAAATTTGCCTGGAACAGTTGAAGTGAAATGCCTCATAAAGGAAACCAAGATTTTTTGCAGAGTGTAGCAGCTTCAAATGATGACATAGTATCTTTTAAGAAAGATGTTATTTCTAGAATGATGCATAATTATTTGTTACATAAATAAATAATTTGTTACATAAATAAATGTGAATCCCTCTGTGCCTGAAATCTTCCGATATTGCTAGTATTATTTTTGAGAGGGCAATTCTGTAATTCTTTATGTTTTTGTAAACATTCAGCATAAACTTACACTCTGGGAAGTTCCCATTGCTTTGGATGCCTTAGAACAAGGCACACAGTGATTTATAACTCTGTAAGATGGAGGGGGAGTCCTAATTCTTGTAAAACCTGGTCTTGTTTCCTGATGAGTGTATCTCACTGCTTTTCTGCTTTCTCGAGTAAAATAGAAAAATCAGCTGGTGTGCCTTGAGTAAAGCTCTGTGCAATTGCTAACTCCTTCTTCTGTCCTTTTCCTTCTCTAGTTCAATCTATTAAGTTCTCTGTTTTCCTCCCTTTGAGCTTAAGTTCTAGGTTTTGCCCTGCTCATTCTGAGCTATGTCTCTCTATGAGAGGGGGGCTTCAGTCTCTTGTGGGAGACTGGGAGCTAACTGGATTTCCCTGTTAGTGTTGTGAAGAACAGTGGAAATCCCACAACATCAGTGGAACCCAGAGGTTGCTTTGTAGCTGTTATAAAGAGACAGATACAATTTCCAGTTTTAAAGAGTAAAGGAAGAGGGTTTTTTTCATTTTGAAGCTAATTTCTGTTTGTGCACCTGACATATATTCCTGTATAATTAACTAGTTAATGTATTTCTACATGCAGTAATGTTTTCTTAGGATGTGAAGCAGAGGGGGTGCAGAAAATACATAGCAGCAAAAGATTATAGTTTTTTATTTCCAAAGATGCTGTTTGTACTGTCTGACTGAATAGTACTAACTACAGCGAGATAGTGCATTACTTGCTTAGAGTTGCATGATGTCTATTCTGTCAAATACTTATACATGTTGGGTTTTTGTGTTGTTGTTTCTATCACAGACTTGCCCTCTGCAAACTTAAGCAATTACAACATCACCGTGGTGGAAGGAAAGAGCATCACGCTGTACTGTGATACTACTGGCGGGCCACCCCCAAACGTGTCCTGGGTGGTAACTAATCTTGTTTCAAACCATGAGGTAAGGTTCATATTCAAACACGTGGCAATTCAGGTGACATCTGCTGAAGGATGGAATGAAGTTTCATGTCCAGCTCTAGTTAACTTCCTATTAAAAGATGAAATAGAAAGTTAATGTTGGGATTGCATTTATCTTCCAGTTACTTTCAATCTAGGGTGACTATGGCAGTGCTTTTGGGGAATGGCAGACATTTGTTTCTCAAGATTCTTATTTGCACTCTGGTTTTTTGGATGCTCACTTGTAAATGAGAGTAATGTAAATTTTTGGAAGTAATGTAAATTTTTGGAAGTAATGTTAATTGGAACCTGGAAACACAAACATTTTCTTATTATCACTGATACCTGCCTACAGAGACTAAATCCAGTCTATACTGATTGTGAAAAAAACTTTGGATCTGTAATTATATTTTCATTTTGTAATTGGGTATGTTGAAATTTGGTTGCAAATATTTTGTGGCTTGTTAATTTTTCTTCAACATACTTAACAGCCACAGAAAACCTTGAAATTGAAGATTTTACTTAAAATACCATCAGGTTGGTTTTGTTTTGGTTTGCTTTTTTTAACGATGC
Source organism: Fringilla coelebs (assembly GCF_963513975.1). Lineage (NCBI taxonomy): Eukaryota > Metazoa > Chordata > Aves > Passeriformes > Fringillidae > Fringilla > Fringilla coelebs. Next base: position 37,475,272 of record NC_140031.1, read on the forward strand.
ATGAATATCTTTCCTCATTGAAACCATCCAGGTGGGGAGATTTTATTTGCTGGGCTCTTAATATTTTTATTTTTTGTTTTTGTAGACTGTGTGCTGCTTAAGTCCTTTCTGATGCAAATATTGAAAAAGGAGGAGCATATAAGCAGCTGCTGACCTCATAAATTGCTATTATTTCACAATAGGAAAATTACAATTTTATGGCATTTGTTTCCTACAATCATGATGCACACTGTGTAAAGCTTCTTGGTCTGCACAAGGTGTGGGAAGTGTACTTGCAAAACTCTTCCTGCAGTGAGGAGACAGGACCTCTTGAGCTTCACAGTTTTTATATTTTCTTTCTGAAGTTCATGATGTCAGTCTTGTACAGAATTTAAGTAGTCTGTCTTTCATTCCAGCTTTCATAAGAGCTCTGCAAAGCTCTAGTTGTATTTTTAAAATTTTCTCTGATCTGTAAAACTCCCCAAAGGCATCAGTCGTCATCGAGAACAAGAAATTAAAACACTTTGGGGAACCTCTGCCAAGACGCACTCTTTTTCAAAATTTTTTAAAAGTTTTAATTCTAGGAGCCAAAACAAATGTGGGACTCTGTTCAAAAAGTGAGATCACCTAATTTTTTTAACCCTCCTATCTTTGAAATGCCATGGTCAGTTTGCTTCAAGTTTTCCATGAGTGTTCTATCCTGGCATAACTTGATCATGCTGCTGTAGAGGGGCTTATAATATAGGCTGGCTACAAACTTAGCCATGGAGCACAGCAGTCTTTTCAGTAGCAGAAGAGCATGAGCCTTTTAGACCTTTTTTTGTGAGTCTCAACTATCCTTTTCTATGAGTGTTGCTTTTGATTTCTTTTCTTTCACTCCCATATCTCAGTTTCTGCCTTCATGTTCTTCATCTTGCTTCTTCTGTTTCCTCTCACCTCTTTTAAAAGAGGGACATTAGTTCTTTTAAGAGGTAAAACTAGGTTTTAGTTCTGCAAAGCTAACCTTTTCGTTCTGAGTTCCTGTGTTGATGGATAGTTTGACTGATGTTGTTGAGATTTTTCTTGCTGTAGGTTTCAGCCCTAAGACTGTGTTTCAGCCTCTCTGCTTTCAGTCCAGCTTTGAGCGCTGCTCAGCTCTGAGAACTGCAAAATTGGAAAATGTGTAAAGGGGTATTTGCTTTTCCACTTGCCTCCCCTACTGTCACACTGAGGTCAGTAGGGGAGGCAAGTGGAACTCATTGGACACATCGAACTCATGTGGAGTTAGGCTGTCATCTCAGGCTTCAAAATTCTGTTTGCACAGGACTGTATGCAGGAGCATTTCCACATATTCCTGTTGACTGCCACCTAAAGTTGCTGTGGTTTTACAATTATAGTGGGTTACTTGTTTGTGTTGTCTGCAGCACTGACAGCGGACATTACAAAAAGTACCTCAAAAGTAGTTTTAAAAATTATCATAATTGTTTGGGGTTTGATTTTTTTTTTTGGAGGGTGTTTTGGCTCCTTTCCAGTTTAACAAAATAGTTTAGCTCTTTATGAAAAGTTCAAGTATGGAAATAATAATTATTTGGCGATCATATGAAGAGCCTGATTTGTTAACATCAGACAAACAACTAGCTTTACTAGTGCTTTTTGTGTGGGGGGGTAATTTAGCCATATTTGTTTAGCCAGTGTGACATAGCTGCATAGTCAGTATGTTTTTTAAGGTTGTAGATAGACAGTTGGATTTCTAAGGATCATAAGAATCAAGATTTTTAGGAATCATCATTCTTACCTTAATTAGCTTGTTCTTAAACACATTGAACAGCATTTAGGCAAGAGCTCAAGTAGTAGAAGATATGCAGTTTCTTGTGGAAGGTTTTTTGAGAAAAGGAAGCTTTCAAAAGAAATTTGGTTAAGAAGAAGAAGATAGAAAACATGTCAAGATACAATAGGGCTCAGAAGCAGCAATGGAAGAGATGTCAAGCATAAATTTAAAGGAAAGAGAAAAAAGGATGCGTAAAGCAGGGATTGGACAGAATATAGGCAGGAAGAAAACATCCTAGAGAACAGGCAGAGGTAGACCATAGAAATCAGTTATGAAGTAAGAGAGAGGGATGAGCAAGGGTATATGATTAGAGGGGAAAAAACATTTGTGTAGAGGGGATAAAGTGGTAAAAAAAGGGCACAGACTGGCAGTGACAGGGCAGAAACATGGTTGAGTGCAATGCTTGTAGCAGGATTTTGCAGCTTTGAATCTGCTGTCACTGACTGTTAGAATTGGTTCTGAATGTGTTTTATGTCTGCTTGGATAAGACACTAAAATAGGACTTTGATTAATTATGGACAGAAACAGCTAAAAGGAAGGGAAAATGAAAAATGCCATTCAGCTGTGGCCAGTAATTCCCTCTCTCTCCTTTGTTTTTAATGCTGTGGTTGATGCATACACGTTCTTCTGATCATTTTCAGAGTGACACAAATAAGAACCCTGCCTCTCTCACCATCAAGAATGTCTCATCAATGGACAGTGGACTGGAGATTTCCTGTGTAGCAGAGAACATTGTGGGAGAGGACCAAGCCTCTGCGGAGCTTACGGTATTCTGTACGTATGTGGGCCTCCATGCAGACCTGGAGGCTAAACTGCATTGGCAGGAACTTTTCTGGGTATTTTTTGGACCTTCAGGCTGTTGAAATGAAAACCCTTAAGGTGTGTGGACTGTCTACTGCAGTTAATGCTAGGAGTAGCCCAGTCAGCCATTGTTGCATTTATCTTTTTCAGCTCTGTATTCTGCAGAAAATGTATTTCTGACTGCTTTGCCTTCCAGTTAAAAGAATCTGTAAGTAAAGGTCTGAAATGCTGACTACTGAATGGCACTGTCAGTGTGGGAAGGTTTGTAATGGTGTGTATGTACATGCACACTGTCCTAGCAATTGCAAAGTGTGAATTGCAAAGGCTAGTAGAATTATACAAGACTACACGTTTATATTCTTACTACCTAAAACAACTACTTTGTTCAAGGTTTGTATGGCCAGATGTAAATTTATTTGTCATAGATTTGAATAGTACACTTACTTCTCAGGGCCAAGGAAGGGAGAAGGGGCATATAGCGTAGAGAAGCATTGGTTTCTTAGATTTGAGCTCCAGGCTGAATTCATTTCACATGAGCTATACAGCATGTTTTCACAAGTTGCTACCCTCTGTTTAATTGAACATGGGAATGGAACATTTTGTAGATGGCAAATTTTGCTCAGCATGTGCTTATGACAGTGTAAACTAGAAAAAAACACTGTAGATGTAGGTTTGTAGGTTGAAATTGGATATCCAATAACTATGGGAACGAACATAAACTAGAAATGTTTAAAGAGTGTAAATGAGATTCTGAGCTTGGCACTGATGAAAGGGAGTATAACTAGAAGAAATTGGATTTAGTTAAGAATTAATATAAAGGAAAATAATGGGCAAGGTGTTGGAAAAATCTCTTGAGGGAAACAGAAGAGGTCTGTAAACTAGGGGCATTTAGCAGGTTTGAGCAAGGAATATGTATAGTAAAGAATTTTTTTTCCCTGACAGAATAATCTAGAGAATTAAGTAATCTGTTTTGTCTTTGATTCTGTTAAGAAAATAATCTGTAAATGTGGATTCTTAGCTAAGTGTCTTTCCAGTAGTACTTGCTTTTGGCCAATTTTAAATATTTTCAATACTGCTCCATACTGCTGTCTTCCTTCAGCACACTTGTGCACTGTCTTTTGAGCAAAGTAAATCTAAAATGTCTTTCTCCTCTTTCTAAGTGATCCAGTGACTGAAGGTCCCACACCTTACACATTTTAAGTGATTTAACACATTTTCAGTCTTTGGAACTAGTTTGTTTTATTTCTTTCTAAAGAGCAGCTTCAGTTCAGTTCAGCATAATACTCTAGACAGAGCAGGTATGTTCCTGTGTGAGTATCCTTCCAATAGGTTCCATGCCATCTAGTAACATACTTTTGTACTGATGAATGAAAAGTACTTCCAGGAGAACTTGGGAAGGCGGGAGGGAAGGGAGGAAGGACACATTCAGAATATTCTGATGTTCTTCACTCTTTTTTCCAATATAGTTGCACCAAATATCACATTCATTGAGTCTCCGACTCCGGACCACCACTGGTGTATTCCATTCACTGTGAAAGGGAACCCTAAGCCTACATTGCAGTGGTTCTACGAAGGAGCTGTACTGAATGAGTCTGAATACATCTGTACTAAAATACATGTTATCAATCAAAGTGAATACCATGGCTGCCTTCAGCTGGACAATCCTACACACCTGAATAATGGTGCTTATACCTTACTGGCAAAGAACGATTATGGAGAGGATGAAAAACGGGTTGATGCTCATTTCATGTCAGTGCCTGGAGATGGTGAGTGTAGTTTTTTTTTTTTTAATTTAATGCTAGCAATTGCAAATTTTTGAAAGTGGTGAAATAGTGCTTTTGGCCAGTTTAAGTATTTTGGAGAAAGGTTTTTGTAGAACTTTTTTTCTTTGAATGAATGTCTTCAATATTACTTGTAAAATAATGTTTTTCTTGAGCATTTTCTTCTTGTTCATTGCTTCTGAAGGGAAGTCACGCCAGTGCTCTGTAAATTTTCCCTTTGAGTAACCATCCTCCCTGCCAGCCAAGGCTAAGAGAGAGTTGCTGTTTCTGAAGTTTTCCCAAGTCTCAGTTCTTATCCTGAAAAGCACTGAATGCCAATTCAGCCCCTTTTTAACTTTCTGTACTGCATATGAATGGAACTAGGTAGTGTGTTCAAGGATGTGGAGATATCTAGTGTGTGGTATCTAGTGCCTTGCTTGTGTGGTATCTAGTGTGGTATCTAGTGCCTTGCTGCAAAATTGATAGGGCAGATATGTGAGTTCATGATAATAGGTTGTTTTGGGACTAGAGGGGAACTGGAGAAAAAAACAAGTAGCCCAGAAGGAGGATGGATACGGTCTCAGATCTTAACAGGCATTTTTGGTGTCCAATTGCCATTTGTCTAGGTGGCAGCTGGACACCTACACTGCTAGGACTATCAGCATTCAAGATGGTTGCAACCTCAGTTTCTATAAAGATTCCCCCTCACCCTTTCTAAATGCCATGTGGGCAGGCTCAAGGTGGACTAGCTCACTGAATTGCAGGGACTACTGTAAGTGATTGATGTTCACTGTGGTTTGATCTTTTCTCACATCTTCAGAGCCATACACAAAGTGGCTTTAATACAGTCACTGTATGTGCAGGCAGATTGGAGCATGTGGAAGAAAACTCTGAGTGGACCTTGCACATTTGGAGTAGAAATAGAAGTGTCATTTTGTGCAGATAATTGCATAATCATACCTCAAAACATGAGACTGTATGTATATGTATCTTTGGCTTTTGGACCAGGCGATATAAATAGTTGCTTTTATTCTTTTTTAAAACAGCAGTGCTCTGTAATGTTATCTGATGGAAAAGAAAAAATGGTGAATATTTAAATTCTCTTCCTACATCTCAGGCCACAGACCACAAAAATATGGTCAGTATTTCATTTTTACCCTTTCAGCTCAGTTTGCTGAAATGGGGAGAGAGATGGTAGGTCTTTTGCTTTTCCATCCTTAAGAGAAGATGAAGAGCTGATAAAGCCAGGCTTTATTTACTCCTGCTGTGCTCACTGCTCCTCTCCTCTCTTTTCTCTAAAGTTCTTTCTTAAAGCGACTCATTACAGAAACATGCCATGGTTTCAGCTACTGGTGTCCCCTAATACTGCATTTTCATTCTTCAGCAAAACAGTTCACCTCATGGATGTTCTGTGTACAGTGGAAGTTCTCTTACACCCTGATTATTTAATATGAACCTGGCTTCATTTTCTAACAAAGCATCAGCTACCTCTAATACATTAGCTGATTTTGTAACTTTTTTTGGTCTTTGATCCTATCCTATCCTGTTTTTCCTTTATGCTTCTGTCCACAGTAAATAGAACTGTAGCTATCCTCTAATTTAGAAAGAAAACATGATTTATTTGTTCCATCCCTTTTATATTTGTATAGAATATAAGTCTACCAATATAAACTGTGCTGTATTCTTTAAGAATTTCCCAAGATCTGTGGTGGAGAAAGCTTCACAAGAAGAGTATAGAGGAAATGGGGCAATGTATAGACAGGATGTAACTGCATCAGAAATTAGTTCATGCATAGTGGATGGCACCAAACCAGTCTTAAAAATTAACAGCAGGGGAAATGGCTTAGCTACTTAGCCTCCTCAATACTGTTTTTAGTTTTCTCCTGCAAGAATCATGGAACTGAGCTTCAGAAAACATCACAACAGTGTTGTCTCCTCCACTGAAGCTCGCATAAAAGCAAATGCATCATATTACAATTTTTGTTCTATACTATTTCTATTTAAAGCACTGTCAGGCTTTTTCAAATCCTTAAAAGGCTCTTTCAGTGCTGTCATTACTGTGTAGTTTCTTCTTTTGGCCCACATATTGTACACTGAAGCATAAAGATTAAGGCCCACACCCTGGCATTATGTTCATTTTCATATCTTCATGACTGAATTAAATACCAGTCCTGATGTTTATGGGGTGGGGTATACTCACTGAACTTTAAACTGATTCTCTGGTTATTGCATCACTTGAACAAATGCTCTGAAGATGAAAAGAAAAAAAAAAAGAAAATTTAAAAATCCCCTCACTTGTAATCCACTTGCCTACCCAAAATAAATGTATATGTCTGAAGCATGTTCTACCTCAATAGTGTAATAGTCCACTTTCAGAGTTGGATCAAACATGATGTTGATGTAATTCATGCTAAGATGATCCTAACTTTCAGCATGCTTCTTGAAGGGCTGTTTCATTGGTATAAGGTTGCAGGCATGAAAGAGAGAAAACCATGTGCCATAGTTGTATTTTGGTTGTGCTAATGATACCCAAGTTAATGTTGTAAATTAAGAATTTGTTTTAAATGTGAAGATGTGGAGGAATGAATTTCATGTTTTACTAGCTAAGTTTTTAACTATCTTTAGTCTGCAAAACTTCTTAGTTACCAGTTCTTGCTGAGAGTGACTTGATTATTTGAGACTAACTGCTGTGAACAGTAAGCATGAAATGGTCATGGTTTATTCTGGAGGCTGTTCTCATAGAACTTTATCCAAAATGGCTAGTGAATGTGGGAGACATTTTTACCAATAATAGATATTTTTAATTAAGTTTTTTCATCTACTAACTCTCTACATTAAAATTCAGCTGAATGAGTCCAAGTCACATATATCTTGTCAAAGTAAAAGAATATGCTAAATATGCCTTAGAAGTAGCATATTGCCTGTGCAGCATAACATGTTTTTTGCAGAAGTATGTTTTTGGATTGAGTCTCTTGCTGCTGCTTTATTTTGGAAATGCCAAATTTATAAAGAAAGAAGCAAACAACCCAAGTGTAGTTGATGTAGTTTGTAAAGATGAGTGAATAGGACAAGGCTTTTGATATTTCATTTACTCTGCAACCTCTTCTAATGGGGGCCAAAACAAAGGTGTCATTCTGTACTTGTCCTTGAAAATAATTGTGCGTAAAAGTGCAAAAGGACTGTGGTGAAGTTTAATGTTAAAGTAACTTCCACTGATTATTAAATTGGCATGTTTCTACGTGCTAAATAGAAAAAATGATACTAAACAGAAATTTGGAGGTTGCCACCATCTTGAGTTTTGTAGTTTTATTTGAAGTGTGCAATCATATAAAAGATATTTGATTGGAATTGAAGACTCCCTATTTTATATGTCTGGGAGGAGTTAAGGGTTATACTAACCTTCTTAGTTTATCCCAATTCCAGTGAATAGAAACAAAAATGTTGACATTTAACTTATAAATAAAAGACTAGGAGTTTTTTTGGTTGCTGGGGTTTTTTTTCCCCACTTCAGATTGCGGAAGGTGAGTTAGAAATACTGTTTTTCTTCAGCTGGAAGTTCTACACTTGGAAAACTGAATCCATGAACTTTTCTGGACAAAAATCTCTGACCAGATTACTTCAGGATAAATGGTCAGGCTTTCTTCACTGGTTATTTATTTCTGACAATTGACATGACAGTTCTCATGGAATCTATTGACATACATCCCTAGATACTGGAATATCTTCAAATGCATTTAAAAATAAGCCTAATTTTCTGCTTCCATTCTACAAATAGGTTGCAACTTGTATTTTCAGCAGGTTCTTGTGCTTTTAACAATGGTGTTCTGCTCTTACTTCCCTGTGGCATTATGCCTGTGCAATGCTGGATTTACTGTATAGTAGTATAAACAGAATTGTGTTTATTGAAGTTGCATTAAACTTTAGAGATTTAAATTATTTGTTAATTTTATTTCCAAACCTGCAAAAGTAGAGAGAAAAAATATGGAAGAGATAACTGTAAGCCTACTACATAAACTGTGCTAGAGGTACATTGCGGATCAGAATGAAGGGGTATGTTCAAACACAACACAGGTGTCTTGCAAAACAGGAATAACAGTGCACGAATTTCTGTGGCTGTTCTGTGCATTTTGCTCACTTATGTGCTAAGTAATGCACACATGCAGTAAGTAATTAGAAAAAACTGCAAACAGGAACTAGTAAAATTTAGAGAGTTGTATACTAGACAGGTATCCATTTGCTAGTGTAAAATCTGGTTTCTGAGACATCTGACTCTTTCTGTGCAGCTGGCTTCTTGGAAGTAACCTTTTACTGAGTGAATCAAATGGTTCTGCTGAGGACATTTTTACCTGTAGCCTTTAACTTGCCTGCTCACAGCTCAAAATGGTTTGCTCACACAATGATACAATAGCATAATTTTTTTATCAGGTAAAAATCAGTGATTGTTAAAATTCTGTGAAATCTGCTTCCACTTGAATTCAGGGAAAATTTTACCTTTGATTTTTCTACAGGAATAGTTATCGCAGTTATCATTGCACTCATTCCATATATATATATATATATATATATATATATATATATATATTAATAGTAAAGCAGAGGTAGGATTTTGCCCAGTTGTGAAATAATGCTTGCCCCTGCCAGAGTTAGTGCTGCATGCACACATGACATGAAGCAAAATATTTACCCTTGGAATAAGTCTAAGATGGTTGTAAATGTAATTAACAGACTGCAGTTATTGATGTTGATTTGTATTTATGTAGATACTTATGATCTCTATGGCAAATAAAGTCAACTCTTAAAACAACTCATAAAGAAATTTTTATTCTTCTAGCATTTGCTATTTATTTACAAAGCTTTTCTTCCTCTTTTTTTTTTTTCTCTTTTCCATGTACAGGTAATGGCCCAATTTTGGATCCAGACGTTTATGGTATATATTTGATTTTCTTTTCTTTTAATAATAGAAATGAAGGAACTGAAACATTAAAACTTCAAATGTTAGGCTCAGTTAAGTTTAAATGTCACATAGAATAATACAACTCTAAAAGGTACTTTGTGGTTTTGGTTCTTCAGCCGTATATTTAACATATATGATGACAATATGATATTTTTCTTACTACGCTGCTTTTGATTCATATTAGGAGAAGCACAAATCCACTGCTACAAATGGCTGCAGTTGATCCTGTAGGATGACAGCTGTGTGATGTAGTTCACAGACATGAGATTTTGTGAACCTTTTGGAGGCATTTCTTGGAGGAAAGAGAGTTTGTGATTTCTCTTTATACAACTTAATTTATTTTTTCAGGGATGATTCCATACTTGTTTTGCCTCCAAAAATGTACCCCTAAATCCCACTTAGAAATGAAGTTGGCGCAAGTAAGTTTTCCTGTAGGCAATTTATTTTGCTCTGTCTGCTCATTTGTACCTTCCCTTAATCTCTCTTGCATAAGCAGACCATCAATTCAGTGGTAGCTGAGTGTGTGCCAGGAGATTTTGATGACACAGTGTTCACATTAGTTTTTTAGTTAGGCAAAATGTACCAAGTGAAAGCCAGTATGCCCTGAAATAGAAGCTGCAGAATAAAAAGCAACTGTCTGGTTTTCAAAAATATTTCTGGTATACTTCTGGTGAGTAGAAAAGTTCATCTTACACAAACAGCTTGAAGCTGGATCGTGTTTGGAGTACTTTTTATTTGGATGAAATAGCCCATGACTCAGGTTACCTAAAGCTGATCTAAATGTTATTGCTTTGATTCCATTCCACGTCATTAAACTTCAGCAAATGTGCAATTGAAGCATCAATTTGACTTCAAATGCTTAGAAACTCCAAAGGATAGCTTCCCCTCCCTCTCTTTCCAAAATCTTTTTCTTTTTTTTTTTGAGGAGAAGGGAGGGTTAGGGATGGGAAAGTGGCGATGGTTTGCACAATTTCTTCATGTGTTGTATTATATAAGGTGTATGCATGAAGATTTTGATTCTGGGCTTTTTATCAAGGTCCTGATGCCTGTGTATGGCTTTAGCCATGTGAGTGCTGTGCTTTGACTGACTTGGGTGGATTTCTGCTGAGGTGTGGGTACTTGAAGTTTTGCTAGCAGATCACAGCCTGCAAGACCTAGTCCTGGTGATGGCGGCCTTCCTCTTTATTTCTGGCTGTTCTTTCTGCTGTTTGAAACTGCTGTCCTTGTGATGTGAGGCAATTTCCAAATGTTTTTGTTAAGTATTTTGAACGCACAACAGAAATCAGAAGATCTGGTGAGGTGACATCAGGCTGCATGACACTGAGTTTGCCAAGGGGAGTCCTGCCTGCATGGGGCACTGCTTGCTGCAAGCATGGAGCAGTCACTTGTGCCTCTAGCTCACCTCTGCAGCACCTCTTGGAAAAGACGAAGAGAGAATGCTGTCCTGACACCGTCTGGAAACAAACTGAGAGAAATAAACTGACTCACATAGGTCTGAGCAGGACTTTGAGTGCAAAGCCAGCTCCTTTGACTCTGAGTTCTTATTTTCAAGCCATGATGCCTCTTCTAATGTGGTTGTGAGCATGAGAGAGATAACCTGCCCCATATCTGCCAAACCCCAGGACGACTGTGCAAGAGTGACCCCCTGGTGCTGATGTGGCTGTGCTGTTGTGTCTATCCCAGCTGCCATGCACCTTGGTTGTGAGATGGCTGTAAAATTCTGGCCAGCATCAGCTGCAAATCACCGCAGCTGTTATTAGTCACTGGTGGCTGCATGAGGTACAGAGCACCAGACAACCTGGCCCTAGAGCAATATGAGCCTTATCTAGCATGAGTCAAAAGGCGTTATCCTGTCTGTAGGAGTGCTCAGTGTCTGTGTCAGGATTTCATAGTGAAATGAACAGGAATTTGTTCAACTCAAATCGTCCGGCCTGTGCTGGATAGCTGTCACGTGTATTTTCCTTGCTGGATTCACCCATTTCAAGAAGCTTTGAAGATATGGCAATACCTCAAATGCAAATATTTCACAGTTAGACAGCAAGCAATGTCAGCATACCACCAGTATACCAATATAGCCTACCTTAGCTCTTGCCCACTTTCATACAGAAGGGCGCCCAGAGGATTCACAGACCAGATCTGTGGTTCTCATTAGCCCTCCAGGGTGTGATTTCCAGTAGTTTAGAACAGGCTTGAGCATAAACAGAGCTACAAATAGCATCAGCTGTTATTTACAAGTGAAATTGGGAGCAAAAAATTTTCTTCTTCAAAGTCTGTTTTACAAAGTCAGAGCAACAAAGACTCTAAAAATTGGTTTTATATGTTAGTCTTATAAAACAATAATAAATAGATGGTTGGCCGAAACCATCTTTGTGAAAATTTTCCCACTGAATTGTAAAGGAAGCTGAAATATTTTAGGCTGAAGTACTTGTTATAAAGCAGGCTTTGCCTGCAGATAATGAATTAGAAGTCTCCTCCTCTTCTCTAGCAAAGGATGCACTCACAGTGACAGATGGTCAGCATAGAGCCTTGTCCAAAAATCCCGGCTGCTTGTGCAGGTGAGCCATTCAGGCAGCTATTGTGCTACCTGGATGAGCAAGGAATGCTGTTCATTCTCCTGTTGCTGGTGCTCTAACCTTGCTGCATGGTAAGCTACACAAACAGAGATGCAGTGTACAGTTGGAGAATTCAAATGGTAAAAGATCAGGAAATTTATTTTTTCCTCTTGAAAGCTCTGTGTATTTAATACCTATTCTGTCTTGAAAGAGTCCTGTCCTTTGGCATGCATAGTTTAGAGCCAAAATAGACTATGTGAGTTGTTTAGACATCCTGACTGTGCTGACTGTAGCACTGGTGTCAGAGGTAGCTGACAGCTTCCTGTACCAAAAAAAAAAATCTGCAGCCTGCAAGTGCTTTGCAGAAAGCAAATGTGTCCTTGCATGCCTGAAGATCAAAAGCCCAGTGCAAGTTCTTACTAACACTGCCAGCTGAGCTCTCCAAATTGGCCTTGGGAGCTAAAGGAGAATAGTGCTTAGGTGCAAGACCTCCCTGTTATTGCTCAGCTGGAGCTCCATGCTTAGAAATGCTCGTGCTGCTGTAGTTAGCTTTTTCAAATTCACATTTAAGATTTCATCTGCAGGCTTATGGCATTGATTTTAATCAAAACATGTAAAGAAATACCTATTTAATTGCAAATTTAAATTGCAATGCTGAAGGTGTATTTTATAATAGGTGCAGTTATTGCCCTTTGTTTCTTTCATCTGCATACATTACAGTCATGAAATTAAAGTGTTATGTGTGTTCCCAGATATAATAATTAAATAAATGCATTTAAAAATTTTATTTTAATGCATGTTTATCTTAACTTCATATATATAACATTTTACTAATTTTCTCCCATTTTAATAATTTTTTTCAGGAGATCATGGACTCTGTGTTTCATTTTGAATATCTGTGTTTTATTTTGAAGTTCTTATAAATAACTGAGCCATGATCAGTCTTTGCATGGAATAGTTCTGGTTGTGTCCCTGCAGCCATGTCAGTGTAATTATTTTGATAAATCAATCAAATTTCTTCATGCATTTCTCAGGCACTTTAATTTTTAAAGGTTTATCAGTATGATAGCAATGTTAAACTGTAACCTCTGTGCATATAACATATTTAAAAAAAATATTTATTAAACAAATGAAAACAGCTATTTCACATTTTTTATTAGCAAGATAGCTTGAAAACAATCTGCCAAGTTCTTTTCAGCAAAACAAAAGCGCTCGAGCTATTTTCTAAGACTGTCCTATATTTGACCAAATACAAGGCTGGTGAAGTTCAGTGTAGAGGGCAGTCTTTCATTTTTAATGGGAAGTCAGAAGCACATAAAAATAGCTCTATGAATGAAGTTCTCATTTAACTCTAGTGTTTCCAGTACGGATACACATTATGATGTAGATTGCTTTTTTTTTTTTTTTAATGTTTGTCAGTCTCAGCACATTTGTTCACTTACATGCCGCAGTGATTCCTCCCAAAACATTTTGGCTTCTTTTGCAATTATGAGTTGTGTGCAAAGAGCTTAAATTCCTAAAGCTGATAGTGGCCTTACAATGTTACAGAGCAGAATAATATAGAAAACAATTTCCCCATCAAAGTTATGAAGTTATAAAAGCAACACTTTTTCCTTTCTTAAGAGTATGAAACCACACCTAATGATCTTGGAGATGCCACAAATAACAGTAATCAAATCACTTCAACGGATGTTTCCAACAAAGAGAATGAAGATAGCATCACTGTAAGTATATGCATTGTTTCCTGATCTGTTATATTGGTGGATTATTTGGCTATACAACTTACAAAATTGCAGACACTATAATAAGACTCTGGCCTATAAGAAAATGATAGCTATTATTGTGTTGTTATCAAAACTCAGGAAAAAAAAGGATGAAAAATAAAATCAGTACTCCCCTCTCTTGTCCTTCCCCCATTTTTTTATATGAGTGAATCACTTTTCAGTTCAAGTAAAACTGCTGTTTTGTGCCTTGCTTTTCTGAAAAATGAAACTTTCATTTTTTTAGCCTAAGAATTTGCATCTAATTTTTAGTCAAGGAGAGCAAATCTTCATTTACAAAACAAAGACCTCCAAGATTTTTTGAAGATTGTTGGTTGAATTTTCATCCTGGAGTCACCTCCATGTTAGAGAGGTGATACGCTGCAATGAATTTTCAAAATCTCACTGTATGTTTTATGACATGATTTCATGTAAGTTTTTGATTAAATGGCTTTTGATAGATTTTAGTACAAGTGGCTATACTGATAGGCTTCCTGATTTGCTGCCTTGCCTCTCATGCTGTCCTGAACTGAAATGTTAGAAACTGATAGTGGGTTGTCAGCCTGGTTGACATTGCAGCCTCCCTCCATCAGTGACTCTGTAAAGCAGCAAGCAGAGGAGAGTGTGCATTCATGAGCCAGAGATCAGACTGTGACTGGGACAATGTGCTAAAGGCTGGGAACATCCAAGACGGTCTTGTCTCATCTGACAGCAGTCTTTGAACTGCTGAGGTAAAGGTGGGACCTGTGGAAGTCCTCTGGTTCAAGCTCCCCTGATTAAAGCAGGGCCAGTATGGTTCTTTATGGTTGTGTCCCCTCTTGTTTTGGTATTTCCAGTGATGGAGCCTCCAGAGTCACTCAAGGTAATTTATACTAGTATTCAAACATCCCCACAGTAAATTCTTTCTTCCTATATGCTGCTTTTATGTGTTTTCTTGTAACATGTCACTCTGCTGGAAGGGACAAAGGTGATGTATGCTCCCTCCCACCTGCCTTGAATGTGTAGATGTTAAAAAAATTCTCATAAGTGTCTGAATATGTGTTCTCTACAGAATAGAAGAAACCTCAACAAGTGTCTGTTTTCTGTGCTCTCAATCTCAGTGCAAGTGTTTCCCAGTTGAAATTAATCTCTTTTCATAACTGGATTAATATGAATGTATGCTAGATGTCTTTGAAGACACAAAACCAAAGCAAACAGGTCTGTTTGTGTCCTCTCTTTTTTTAGGTGTACGTTGTGGTGGGAATTGCAGCACTGGTTTGCACGGGCTTAGTAATAACCCTCATTATTCTGAAGTTTGGAAGACATTCTAAGTTTGGGATGAAAGGTAAGCAGGGTTGGTTTTACACCTTCCAGAATTGTTGGGGGTTGTATGAGCTGAGACTGTAATCTGCTGAACCAGGAAGAGTCAAAATAGCTACATCAAATGCCACCATATTTGATATTTTGATTATTCATCAGGTAAGTAAGGGAAAAGGTAGATGTAGATAGTGTAGGATTTTGGATCAAACACTTCTACTTCTGTTTTCTTCTTCGGATAAATACCATTTCTTTGCCTGCTGCAGCAAAACCCCCTGAGGCAATTCCTGGAGTAAAATATTTCTCAAGTCAGTGTAGGTAGGAAGAAGATAAGAAATGAAATTTATTCTCAAATATAAACTCAAATTTGATTGATGAGAATCTATGCTGTATGTAAGAGGCAGTTTAGACAGTGCTACACTGTTCCATTACGGTGATGGGGAAGCAATGCCAAGAGCAGAAGGTGCATTTGCAGTGGATCCTGTCATAGTGGTGCTTTCTGAGAGATGCATTTTCATGCACTTCTTGGGGAGCAGCATCTGGAGAGAGTCTCATATACCCATGTCCCTGTGGAAGGGGGAAATCTCAGCCCTTCATTTATTCATTTATTTATTTTACAGCCAGATGGAGGTATGTGTAACACAATGGAGGTATGTGTAACCTGCAACAACTCCATTACTATATTCTTTTGCTAGTATCATCAGTCAGTGTCTGATGACGTGGCTGAATTTGTATTTAAAAAGAATAAGAGAGAAAATTGAAAAAATAAATTTTAAAAAGCCAACTTGCTGTCTTGCTGAGAGACCTAGAAGATGCTTTGCTGTGTGCTAAAGGAGATGAGTGTTTCTTCTTAAGATATGTAGATGAGGGTCTGTGGAGAACATGGTAAGTAATCTTTTGGTAGACTCCTGCTAATCTCATGTCCTTCTTCAAAATTGCGCTTATGACACAGTACCACTTGGATGTATATTTTGGTAATGCTTACATGCTCTTGGTAAGTGCTCCTTTCAGAGATGTCTACTCTATATTTTGTGTTCCTGTACTCTGTTTAGAGTAGATTTCCTGGAACAAATGCGATTTGAGCATAACAGAAACGTAGTCAGTGCAAATCAATTGCTGGGATGGTAATCTTGTCTCTCACCTCCTTCTAATATGTCTCTGCTGTTTAGGGTAGCATTAGAAAAGAAAAGTCATTGTGGAATATCCTGAATAGCAAGATGAAGTCAGCAGGATTGAGCTGCAGAGTTTTGGCAGAAGGCTAGTCTGTGACTGAACAGTTCAGCCTAAATTTTGTGTTCAAGGCTTTCTGAATTGCATTTAGAGAGCTGAAGTAGGTGGAAGCTGATTGAGAGAAACAGTGAGAATTGTTTGATGTTAGCTCTCTAAAGCTGAATATTGTTAGGTTTTTCAAAATATGCATTGAATATTTCAACGCAACATTATTAAAAAAATAGGAAATAAACCCTACCCTGAAGGAGAATGCACAAATTTCTATTTTGTGTTGTAGCGTTTAGTTATCTACCAGGGAGCTTCTTGTTTTTTGGTATCTTCAGGTACAGCACTTCTCACAAAAATAGTGTTCTTGCCTAATCAGTAAGTTTGACCTGAGTAGTTCTTTGTTACAAAATTGTCCGTGTAAGTCATATTTTAATAAGAATATGATTTCATGGAAATGACTATATGAAATTACAAAAAGGCCTCATACATATTGCTTATTTTATTTTTAATGGTGAAATGTCACTGTGAGTTACAAATAAATCTTAAGTCTATCATGAAAAAGGAGTCACTGTCATCTGTCCCTTAATTGGATCTCAAACCTCTCCTAAGCATGCATTCACAGACAGATTCACTTTCTGGATCTATCCATAGTCCAAAGTCCCAGAAACACTCTCTCCCTTCATCCTTGTCAGTATTACTGAGTTTATATTACAACAATATTTTAAGACTTGAGATTAGATATAAATAAATACATAATACCTGGGCTAATAAGAAAATATTGCCTGCTCTGAAAAGCCTGCAGTGTAAGTATATGTTGAGAATTGAAATATGAAAATAAATAACTTGGTGTACTTGAACATGAGGAAGAAAAGGTGAGTGTGATGAGAAGATTTTTTTTCAGTCATTATTGATCAATACATTTAAATGTGTATCTTGGAATTTGTGAATAAAAGGGTAAGTCAGCTACCTGAGAATTTGGAGGCACTTGTGATTTATTTTAGTCACAGCAAAATTAATCCAAACTTTGTGTGCAAAGAGTGTGCTATAGTGGTAGTTTAATAAACAGTCTCAGTAGAGAAATGGGAAGGAGATAAATATCCAGTTTTCTATGGAAGATATTTATAAAGCAAGATTTTAAAATCTTCTTCAAAATTAATAATGAGTTTTGTATTCATAAGAAGTAACTTCCTGAGTTACATCAGGCAGAAAAGCACAAAAAGCTATGTTTCTCTTTTCTGTTACGTTCTGAGAACTCAATACGGTCACTCAGATACCCTGTCATTAAATGTCTGCACACCCTTCTTTAGCAATCAATTTGGAAAAAAAAAGTAACCATACAGTAATTGCAGCAGTCAAACTGTCACTAATGCTATTTTTCATGTAACCATGTATTTGGAAAAATTTTCCATGGAAAATCAGAAAAAAAATGTGTATATAAGCTAACGTAACTGTGTGTCCTGTAGGAAATATCTTTATGTAAGGGATGACATTTTCGTCTCATTTGGGTTCAGAGCAGGCATCTGCAGCTTCTGTAGACATTGTTTTATACCTCCTACTTTTAAATGTCAGTTTATCCCATCTTTTACATGGGCATCATCTGCCTACTTCTTAGACTTGTGTCTTTGCTGAGTTCTTCTGTACTTACAGAGCTTGAGCACGGTTGGAGTGTGGGACTGACTGAGTCCCCAGAAAGAGGTGTGGATCAGGCAGGTGTGTCTGAGCTGTGTCTTTGTCTGAGCTGCCCTGGAAGCACTGCATGTGCTGAGGCTGCCACAGAGCTCACCTTGAGGTCTTCTTTCCAGTACTGTATGGAGCAGAACAGCTTCCAGTCTACGTGTTAGAGAGCACCAGGTCCACTGGGAACTTACAGTTCTTCAATAGTACTGATCAATATGTCATCAAAGTCTGTTGAGGAGTTGTATAAAAATAAATTATTCCTATTTTCTTACTTTTCTTAACTCATTTGGTATATCTAAGGCAATAAGAGAATAACTTGGGGTATGTTCATTTTAGACAGTTACCTTTCCAAACTGTAGTAGTAGAGTGTTTTTAGAAGTGAAGAGGACAAAGCACTTGGAAACATTTTGTTTAGGATGTTCTGTATTCCGATTGAAGTTGGATTGCACTGTATGAAGCAGTTGTTTTAATTCTTGCCTTAATTCTTTTTATTCTGTCTTTCACAGCTAGAGGAGATAGCAGTTTCTAATGATTGACTTTGGGAACACTATTAGTACAAAACAGATCTGTGGTCTGTGCTAGAGGAATCTTAAAATAGGGTTAGCACAAAAAACTCTCATCTTGTGCTAGACTTCAGACTTCTATAGCAAAATTCATCAGAACAATTGGTGAAATGTAATTCTCTAATTTGCTTGTGTACATTTTAAACACCCTCTTATACAGGACCTAGTGACAACAGCTTTGTATGAAAAGCTGCTTTTTGCTGATTGAATATGGAGGTGAGGTTTTTAGACCCTTGCAAGATGCTGTAGCATAAATGGTGAAAGCTTCATTTAATTTCCTAAATGTGTTTGTTAAGACTTGTGGGTTGCTCTTACGAAACACCTTGGCTTGCTTTCTTGCTTGCTTGCTGTGGGATGTGAAACTGCTTGTGGTGGGAATTCACTGGAGGCTGCCAAGACAGCTCTTACCGTTTTGTGTTTATTTCTGACTCCATCTAACCAGCTTATGAAACTGAAAACTAAGAAGGGAACTGGAGTAGAGAGGACAAAGGAGCATTTGTGAACTCCCTGAGAGGATTTGTGGAAGAGTAATTCTAATCCTGTTTTATTCTACTTTGCATGTTGAATAGTGATGGAAATAACCAAATGGTTTACAGCATAACCAGCCCAATACACAGTTTGCAGATGTTATTCATGCCACCAAGCATGAAGAAAACTGGTGGAAGATAAATTAGTGGATAAACTTCAATATAGCATTATTCAGTTAAAAGGATGAAAATATTTTTGATTATATCAACAGTTCCTATTCCAGTGACAAGACAATCCCTAGTACTCCCTGCTTCCTGGGAATCTGGAGGCGGATAGTCATGGAAAAGAGTATTATCACGGCAGCTTTACTGATAGAGATAAATGGAGTTTGTGTAGGTTTTACCAAGGTCAGAAAGGAAAGAGAAGCCACTCTCACCCAAACCACAGGAGAGTGTCTTCTAAGTTAACAGCTAGAAACTGACAGAAGTAGAGGGAAACATGTGTGTACTTGTTCCATGTAGGGTGAGAGGGAAGTTTCTGTCAGTGCCTTGAGCTGAGTGCAAAGATAAGGGAAAAAAGAGTCTGAAATTCACATTGTATTTAGGCTATCTCCATGTCTGTGGGCTTGCATGTCATAGTTTGAAAGGTGCTTCTCCTTCCTCAAGCACTCTCTGAACTACATCCTGTACCTAAACATATGTCCTGACTAAGAATTCTTCCCCCTGTTCAAAGCCTTGCAAGTCTGTGCCAATCAGGGTACCTTTCTGTGATCAGGTAATGAGATTGCGTGGTTGATCTGGGAAAGAGAAATGTGTCTCTTTTAGGACAACCACCCCAAAATACTACCTTTCCTTAAAGTTCTTGCTAGCTGCTTGTTTACTTTTTTGAGTGTAATTTATAATTTGGACTGTCAACGAGAGTGTGGTTCTCTTTCATCAAGCTGATTAAAAACTAGGAACACATCCACGGATTTTGCCTTCTAAAATCCAAACAAGT
Organism: Fringilla coelebs; assembly: GCF_963513975.1. Classification (NCBI taxonomy): domain Eukaryota; kingdom Metazoa; phylum Chordata; class Aves; order Passeriformes; family Fringillidae; genus Fringilla; species Fringilla coelebs. Next base: position 37,495,103 of record NC_140031.1, read on the forward strand.
ATTTTCTCCTGCTTCTTGATAGCTCTTTCTCTCAAGTGATTTGTGTAATATATGTGTTTGGCCATGAACATCCCTGAAAACCTTTTAAATAAAAGCATTGGTTATTCTATAGAAGCACACTGATAGTTCTAGAATACTTCTTCTTCTCAGTGTATCACTATATTTCCACTATATTTTATTTGCTCCTAACTTCTTGTAGCTTTTTGAGCTTTTGTCCAAAAGACAGTACAGGGGAAGGCAGCTTGGAACTCATTTCAGTTGCAGCATATTTCTCAGTTGTCTCGCTCTTTTTCAGTTTGGGTAAGAAACACTGTACAAAAGCATGGCAAGAGTCTCCTTACAAAGCAGAATTGTCCTTTTGACACAATGACACAACATAATTGCTGACTTTAACTCTCATTTTCCCAGACAAACATATTTATGTGACTAAATAAAATCCAGGTGAAAGTAGAATGCCTTACCATTTTGTTTGAGACTTTTGCATATTCCTTTGCCTGTGTTGGAATGTGAGACTTAAGGGTTGTCAGAAAAGATCTTCTGTGTCTTACTTGTTGGCAAGCATATAGCAAATGGTCATTGATTTTTCTGCTTTAATACATTTTCCATGATTTCACCTTGTTGTTGGAGAGGGGCTGATTGCAAGGGACTTAAAAAAACCCCTCTGTTTCATTCACAGTAGTGATTGAAGAATTAGGATTTTGGAGTGTTTAGATGACAAAGTAGTTTGAAGTATTGATCTGGGAAAAGGGAGAGTTTTTATGTTTATTATTAACTCATGCATCACATGTGTTGGTTGAGCAGTTGGGTTATCGCTTATAGAATAGGAGAAAAGTGAAATTCAGTTAAAATAGAAGTACTTCTTTGACTTTTAATTCTAAAGCAATTACAAAAGAAAAGCTTTGCATATTCAGCAAGGATCGGCAGTTTGACAAGTATGACCTAATATTCAAATTCGTTTGCACTAAACTTGTAGCAGTAATGGCTACAATTTTGCCTTTTGAGACAAATCATTAAAAAGATCAAGTTTGTAGTTGGGAACACATCTTCTGCTTGACTTTCAGCAAGTCACTGAAATACTGAGCTTTTTGAGTTTCCACTTTTACCTATAGAAGTGATTTTGTGCTGTGTTGTACCTACCCAAATGCCAGTTCTGTGGGTGTCAATCCTTTAATATGTTTAGAACATTCCATTACTTAGTCAATGAGCAGAATATAAAAGAGGGATCAATTCATGTGAGTCAGCGTTGTAAGATCAGATGTAGAGAAAAATGAATGTGCTCAAATCTGCAGTATTTTTAGTGAGTAGATAATGTAAAGGCAATGATGATATTGCTCATCTGAACCACACACAAGGAGCTTTTTTTATTGTTTGGCACTGACATTCAAGTCCCTGTAGTTGTGGACCAGTCATATAAATTGTCTGTCTTAGGTGCATCATTTGTTAATGGGGGCTGTAGTATTGCTTTAACACATGAACATTTGGAAGATTGAGTTGTTAGTGCTTCTAAGTACCTTACTTTGAAGGAGCAAATAGCTATAAGTGTGTCAAAGACTAGGAATTTGTATTAGCGGATCCATAAAGGTAATTTCACGTAAAAGATTTTGCAATGATCTTAAAATATTTAAGTTACCATTCTCTTGTGTTTCAGCTAAAAAAAAAAAACACTGTTTATTCCATTGGTTTGGGTCTGTGTCACCCTATCAGAGTATACTGTTAGACATTTTTAGAGTTCCATTCTTCTTATCCATATAAAATTTGATCTCTAGGTCTCAGGTGTCTGTTTTGGTCTGCTATTAGGTTTTCTGAGTCCAATCCTAAAGTGCGAGATACCAAAGTAGAATGTAGCTCATTCTATAATAGGAACAAGCAAGTGGATGATACCTCATATTTAAGACAAGATTTATGAAGACAGCTCAGATCTGAACTGGGGAATTTTAATGATGCAGTGGTGCATTTGACTCTTTGATTGCAAAATGGAAAAAAGGTTGTAATGATTGAGGGAGAAAAAGAGTTACTAGCTTGCTTAGTGCTTTACATGATTCACACTGCTATGGTGATATAATTAACACTGATATAATGAACAAAGGAAAATTATCTGAGACCTCATGGCCATTACAAGTGAAAAATAAGGAAAACAAGTGTAAACAAGTACCTGTTGCAAATCATTCCCCCTCCCCCTAAAAGGTTATACACGCAGGTGATGGGATGAAGGAATATGGGTGTATGTGGTATGCATGAAGTGAAATGGGGAACTGGGGAGATGCTGAGTAGAGGACAGCTTAGAGATGATATGCAAAGATATTGTAGAGAAAACATGGACACAGTAAAATTGAGGAGAGCTGAAAATGATGCTCTCTAAGGCTCTACCTTGATATGGACTGAGCCATAAAAAAGTAGCAGAGCTCCTAGTTCAAAGTAGTGGAATAAGAGTCCTAGAAGTTTAATCTGCAGAGTCCCAAGCCCATGTTCAGTCTACATCCACATTTGCTTCACAGGTGTTTATTTTACAGTTTCTCCTTTTTTCTGTTTTTTTTTTATGTACAAAGGGTGAATTCTCACCTGCTTGTATATGAACTTTTTGCCCATATAGAGGTCATGCTATTTTGGGAATGTGTTACTTTGTGAGTGCAAATTGTGGTTTAGCCCATGGAGAATTTTGGAAAGAAATGAGTTGGGATATAGGAGGAAATGTGGATGAGAGTAATGGAAGGTGGAGAGAAAATAGATCATGATAATGGCAAGTGTACCTGTGATCAGACTGAAGAACCATAGTTTCATCAGATGAAATAGAAATCAGTGAATCAGAAAGAAGGAAAATTACTAAAGAACAGCAAAGCTGGCCTATGTTTGTTTGTTTGTTTGTTTGTTTCTTTCTTTCTTTCTTTCTTTCTTTCTTTCTTTCTTTCTTTCTTTATTTCTTTTTCTCTCATCTATCTATCTATCTATCTATCTATCTATCTATCTATCTATCTATCTATCTATCTATTTTTTGAGTTGTCCAGTTCTCCAATGGTTTAAGCACCATTTACTATAAAGTACATATGTGGTTGGTTTTGATCTCCCTTTGAGGAAGTGTCAAGGTGTAATGCTAGAAAACTCAATGCTAAAAGCCAAGCAGCTCTTAAACACTCTAGCTTGGAACATGAACAGTAGATAAACAGAAGGTATTCTTGGTAGAAATGAGGCCCACTGTATGGTCTCCAGGAAAAAGGCTGATGTGGAAGTGACTGGCAGCAGAGGCTTCTCCTGAAGGCTGGGCCAGCTTGAACTGACTTTCCACAGAACAGCTGAGGTTGACAGGCACTCTGCAAGTGTCTAGTCTTACACTCAGCACAAAGCAGGGTGAGCTGGTGATGTTTATGGTGTTTCTTCTTTCAGTAAAACAGGAAATGCTGTGAAGCTATTACTGCAGCAGTGCTGTTGCAAGATGAAATGAAGAAGTACAAAAATTTAGAAGAATTAAGAAAAATCAAGACAAAAGGTAGTCAAGCTTCTTGAATATCTAGTAAAAGAAACACTTTAGGTTTTACTTCAGTTCAAGTAAGATTTTTTAATTTGAATGAATATGTCCTTTTTATATATCCTTTTGACACACACACCCTGATGCATGTTCAGCATCTTCCAGAATGTCTGTAACCTGGGATCAGCATTGTACATTACCTATTAATTCACTGCAGCCAGTGAAACCCCCATAGCTGGGTAGCCAAACAAATCTTTTCCAAGTGACTCACAGCTCTCCTCAGTTGCTGTTTTTCTGGAGATACTGTACCTCCCAATGCTTCCTCACTGGTGCAATATGGGTATGCCTCTCTGCCCCACAGTGACCAGTGTTCCAGCTTTTCACATTTTTGTACTTTAAATGTTAGGTTTGCATCCAGTTTGGATGATAATCCAGTGTAAGGATCAGAATAGTGTGTTATATATAGTGAGTTTTTTCCTCCCTATATGGATCATGAGTGACATAGGAATGGTCATCCGAATGAAAGAACTATTTGTGCTGCCCTCAAAGTCCATTTTGTCCTGACACCTCTTTTGTATTCTGCGCAAAAATCGGAATTTCCTTGTTAAAGAAGACTCTGTAATTCTTTCTGTTTTGTACTCTGCCATGTTTTGTCCCATTTGGTGTTGTTTGCTTTGCCAATAACGGAAACCAGGAAGACTTGGTGGCACTTCTAGTGTGGAAATGAGAAACCAGATTTAGGAAAATGAGATCTGTCTTTGAAATTAAAAAAAAAAAAATAGACCAGGATTAAGAATCTTTCTAATTTGCTCTATTTGATTTTTTGAAGCTTCTTAAAAAAGACGTCAGAGAGGGAACAATGTAACAGGATCTTTTATATTGAAGCAAAATGGGCAAACTATCTAGTAACTATTATTTAGGCTACATCTGTTTTATTATGGTGTCAAAGGCTAATGCATTGTTCCTTCAACTGTCTGGCATGGCTGAATACCCTGGAGAACAAGGTGGTGTAATGTAAACATACAAGAAGTGTTTATAAAAGGTCCTTCACCTTTTTCTGACAGATGACAAAATATGTGAACTAACTGGAAGAGTGTAGGTTTAGTTTAGATATTAGGAAGAAATTTTTTACTTTGAGGGTGGTGAGCCACTGGAGCAGGTTGCCCAGAGAAGTTGTGCATGCTTCATCCCTGGAAGCATTTAAGGCCAGGTTGGCTGGGGCTTTGAGCAGTGTGGGACAGTGGAAGGTTGCCCGTGGCAAACAGGTTGAAACCAGGTGATATTTAAGGCCCCTTCTGGCCCAAACTGTTCTATGATTTTCTTTGTCATGAAGCTTCACTTCTTCTTAGCACTCTGGCCTGCCAGTCATGACTGTGTTCCCCCTCCCCCTGTTAGCCCCTTTGCCTCTTGTCTATCTGAGCATTGATGGTGTGGTACTACAGAGCTGGCGTGTCTGAGAACTCAGGCCTTTTCCATCATAGATATTTTGGATTTTAAAGGCATTTTCATAAATAAGAAGGGGACAGCCTACAGTTGTGGCAGAATTTCTGTACTGCCACAGCTCTTCTGCAGAGCATATGTGGAAGCATCTGCAGCTGGAAGGAGTCCATTTGTAACCCTTGTGTGTGAGTGTGATCACAGATTTGCCTCCACATTTGACAGGGCCAGCCTCAACATAGAGACATGCTATGTATGGCCTTTAAAGTAGGAGAAATTTTAACTTTAGTTCTGGTCAGTAGATATGATTCAAACTGGGAGAAAAACATTCCTTAAAAAGCAGTAAACTGAGTCACCAGAACCCTTTATTTCACGTGGGAGCTCTCAGGCATAGGAGCTGGTGGCCGCAGCTGAAATTTTTGGTACCAATGGTCTTCCAAGACAGGTTTGTTCCCTTTCAGAAAGTTGCATCTGTGACTTGTAGCAACAGGCAGCAACAGAAATATAACTGGTAAAAACATTCCTTTTTGCACAAGAGTCTGAACCAGTACCTGCTGATATCCCTTGCTTTTATTGGAGAGGGCCCTTGCAGTGTTCTGTCATACAGCTTCTGAAGCTGCACTGTTACCTCCTCTGTGGCACGTGGGGTTATGCACTGTGAGCTGTCCATGTCTTCTGTCTTCAGATGGGTGTGGTGCACATGTGCATTTGTTGAATGTCTCTCTGGTAGTTTGAAGGTGAAAGTAAAACCTTCGAATTAGAAGGTCGTGTCTTTGTGTGGCTACCACAAGCAAAATATTTCTTCCCATGGCCATCTTGGAGGTCTGTCAGTCATTTTGGAGAATAGTAGAAAGCCTCCCCTGCTAAATTCCTCTTTCTGTACTTTTGAATGCTGGCTTGCCAGCTAGGCCGGTGTTGTAGCAACTTTTCATGGTGCCTGGAGCTTGTGCATTGCATCTGCTTTTGCAGTGGCCTCTCCCAGCGTGCTCCAGGCAAACATTAATGCAGACTATTCTGCTGCCATCACAAGAAATCATGCAACTGCCAGTGGCTTAGTAAAGCCCAGGTGCCTTGAGAGTGCAGGTTGTGAGTCAGGTGGATGGCACAGGGCCTGTTCCTGCCCAGCAGCTGTGAGTTTCAGTGATATAGCTATTAAGCACAAAGGTATCACCTTTGGCACATGCAATCTTTGTGATGTGGTGTGGCAAAGGTGTTCTGGTATGCGCTTGTTCTGTGCTAACACAATCCCTCAGGCAGATGCTTTTGGCTCATGTCAGAGGCAGGGCAATAGATGTTTGTCTTGGTTTGAAAAGACAGGTGTCTGTTAAGGAAGGTAGGAGCATTCCTTGAAATACAAAAATGTAAACCCCTTTCCTCTGAATTATGATAATTTTGAAATTAAGGGGCTCTCAGGCAAAGGTATGGGAATAGGAATAACAGTTCTTTACTAGGAGAACTTAAAAAAATACAAACGCAATAGTACAAGAAAAACAGAAAAGAAACCACTGACAGAGCCAGAACACAACCTGACACCCTGTTGGTTGGGGTGTTGGCAGCAATCCGATTTAATGGTGGCTGCAGTCCTCCTGGATTGACAGATGTGGTTCTGTTGAGGCAGTGAGCCTGTAGAAGGGTGTAGTCTTCCTCTGAAGGTCCAGTGGTGGTGCAGACGGGCCAGGTCTTCCTCTAGGAATCCAGTGGAGAAGACAGCTGCTCCTTTGGGAAAAGACTGCCATGGTGTTCTGAGTCTCAGATTATATCCAGGTAGGAATGCTTGGCTCCTCCCCCTGGGCAGAGCATCTCACAATGGGATGATGTAATTTTTATCAGTCATGCAGTGAGACTCAATGGCCCATTAACAGAAAATATCTCCCCAGAGGGAGGATTGGTTGTGGAAGAGACAAAGTAAACTGCCCAATTAACAGAAGAGAACTGCCCCACCTCTGACAGATGGCAAATAGCATACACACATATCTTATAACCCAGGACAATGTTTCATTTGATTTGACCAACTTGGCTGTTCCTGCGTTCCGTGCTGCACAGAGAAAGGCTGACAAGAAAGGGAAACTTTCCTTTCTGTTTATTAAGCACTGTGTTGTTTTGGTAAAGAAAAATATAAAATATGTACACATGGCTTTATTTTAGAAAAGCAATATAATATTTTGGAGTGGTTGACTTATGGTGCAGTTCAGCAGATAATCTGTCATGAAGGCAGAGGAGTCAGAGGAAATATTCTTTCTTTCACTCCTTGGCAAAGCAGGCCATACCTGAGTCTTGGACATGGCATACTCTACAGGTCCTGTGGCAAGTACAAGAGCAGCATGACAGCAAAACAACTAAGAAGCTGAGGCATGTTTTTGCTTTCAGACTGTTGAGCCACAGTGTCATGAGGACATGGAGAAATTTGAATAATTTACTTTTCCTTTTTTTATGTTCAGAAGTTCCTCAGGTCAGAGTCTGCATGTTCCTGCAGGGACTGGAAATGTCTGTCCAGTTGTACAGATCAGGCCCAAGGGTGTCAAATTTGAATAGTGAGAAGTTGATAATCCTGGGAGAAGAATGAGACTATCTTTCTCTGCCAGCCTGCTGGTGTTGCCTATGGCAGCTGTGAGCTGACAGTGAGTACCTTCCTGGTGCTAAAGGAAGAGGGATTCCATGAGTTGCGCGTCCTTGTTCTCTGAAAAGTGCTGCAATAGGCAATCAGTATTAATCACAGTCACCTAGCATTTAAGTGATTAGGTCTTGAGGCCGTGGTAATTTTCACAAACTTTAATTTGCTCCCAGTGGTCAGGACAATGTTTTTACTAAGTAAAACCTATGCTTCTACAAGCAGATTCTTTGATTGGATGAAGTGCAAAGCCAGGCTCTGTTCTCACTGACCACCACTGGTAGTAAAAGGATGTTCATGTGCACTGTTATGTATACCAGCTGGCCTTGGAGCAGCGATCCTTGCCATTGAGCTCCCATACTCTGTGCACACCAAATGAATTCCTGTCATTTATTTCTGTTTTTTTAAGAACAAGGCATGCAGCTTCTGGGGGTTTTCTAGTGCCTCTTTCAGCTCTCCTAAGTTTCAAGATTACTTCAATTTCAATTAGATGCTTCAGAGTTAGCTAGTTAGGTACCCTGTCTTTTTCCAGCTACATTCCATTGCGGGTGACTACTGATAACATTTCTACTCCATTCCAATCCTGAAAATGCAATATTATGGAGCAATAATATGAGCAATATTATGGAATGCTTTAATTGAGATGTGTTCTTACAGTTCAACAACTTGGTCACAAATTTGTTTGCTTCAATGCGAGAAAGAAAATAAAAAGAAAAACCCTTCAGCCACAGTGGCAGCATCAGAATTCAGTGTTTGTTACTTACTCAAAGAGATTAGTAGCCTTGCTAAGTGGGGCTATTTTTGAAGGGGATGAGGAACTAGGCTGCATAGAATGCATCACTGGTATCTAAATATGTTGATGTGGTTGTAGCATCTTTCATAAATTACAAAAAAAGGTCAGTGAGCCAGATTTTTTTTTCACTATGGCCCCTTTAACTGCTTTGCCAGCAAATGAGTGTAGATGGGAATCAGGCTCATTTAGTTTGATGGAGGTTAGCATTTCTTTGGGAAGAGAAGGGCTGCAGGCAGGGGTCCTGTGGTTGACTGTGTCAGTTTCCATGTGCATCTGGGAAAGTAACATTGGAAACTAAATCCTCCCAGAGAACAGGTGGAACTTAATCTTGGCTTTTAGCTCCTCAATTAACCTTGGCACTGTAACACTGGATTCTGTATGAATGGACATCTTAGAGTGATTCCTAAGTAGCTTTTTAAATAGGGAATGAAATATGAATGGTTTGTGGTATTACTGCTTCCAAACATGGCAGGACTTAAAAAAAGGTAGCAGCGAAGAACCCCAGGTAGTAAGGTCTTTTCTGAGCCTGCTCTGGACAAGTAATTCTTCTCTGCCTTAGCCACAAAAATCTTATGGAAGAGGGAGTTTAAGGAACTGAAATATCAGAGGGTGCCCTTAGCTGCACTTCAGATGCAACTGACTCCATTGGCTGGTGTGTGTGTAAAGCACAAAAGATGCAGCAAAAGGTATTTTGCTGGTGCCAGTCAGAAAACTGCATGAGCCTAGTAATAGACACAACACAGATTGTAGACTGAACTGATGAATCCTTTTTACACAGACTGAAGGGTTCATGTACATTCATATTTGTGGTCACATATACTAGTGCATTCCTATTTTGTACAGCCAGTCAGCTACAGGTAGATAAATATCTAAATGTAATTCAAAATAATTTGCTGCTTCATTTAGCAGAACTTCATGATTTTAATTTGTCCAGTGGAGTTGTAGTTTAGTCTTAAAAGCCAAATCCATTAATTTTTAAAATACTACATGGCTTCACTGCTTATGATGGACATTTTTTGGAATATGATTGCTGTCCTGATGCATCTATCTTGTTTTATTTCACTAAAAGGGGTTGTTAATAATGCAGAAAAGGTCTAAAAGATGATAGATCTAGGATGGGAAAATATGGAAAATTAACTTCCCTGGATTTTGTGTGATTATTGCAAGCAGAGCAAACAGATTCAGTTTTCCTTTTCTGCAATATAATGTTTTCTAGTTCTTTGTGTAGAGCTTCGTCTGTCTTACACAGCACTACACATACTAGTGTCATCTTGACTACTACTTCATGAAGAAAATTACATTTTCTCCTTTCTGAGAAAGACTGTAAGGAATTCATTAATGGTATTGTAAGCAAGTGTAGTGTGTGGCAGCTTTGATTGAGCAAATAGTTCTGGACTGTAAATCAAGCAAAACTCTAAGCAGAGAAGCTGAATGATATGCTGAAGTAGCAGGAAATGACTGTCATGGCTCAAGAGTAAGAGTCATGAGTCAACTGTCATGGGCTGAGTAAGGTTTTGGGTACACACAAAGGTGACTCTAGTCCAAGAATAAGAGCAGGTGAACCTCCTGCAAATCAGTCGTTGAGCACAATGAAGAACACAGTTAAAAGCTTCAGAGATAGATGGAATTGCTTTTTTTCCAGAATAAAAACCAAAAAAGCCCAAGCTTGATCTTATATATGACCTGAGAAGTGATTAGGAGAGTGAGGGAGAAGTGAAAATAGAGGCGAGGAAGTACAGAAGAGGAGGACTTCACGTCCAAGTGAGAAGACTAGAAAAGGTGTGCAGGTAGGGAATTTTTGAAGTTGTGATGAGGAAAGAGGAAAAGGGTGCTATGTAACTAAGAGAAAACAAGCCAAAAAATGGCAGAAATCACACCCTTTTCCAATTTTGTACTGAAAGGATTGATTATATTCTGAATACAAAGAGAAGAGTGTGAAGAGCCTAAGATAAGAGCCCAGAGCTGTGCAGGAGTTGCTGGGATTGAAGATGCCATACTTGATTGTGATGAGGAAGGTGGGATTCACTTCAGTTCTGTTGGAAGCATTACAAAAACAGACAGAGTGTGATTTCTTGTCTATCTGGGGAAAGTCCCAACCAGGCTTTGAAATGGTCCCTGATGTCATGAAGAGAAACCAAAAAGAAAAACAAAATCAGTGAGAAAGTTAATGAAGAAAGGAATGAAAGCAAAAGAAAACCCTGAGGGGAGAGGCTTGAGAGCCATGGAGACTATCATCTCTGATGACATGAGAGAGAGGCCTGATAATGTATTGCAGAACAACAATGTAAGAGCTTTTTCTAAGTGCAGATGGTATTGGAAATGCATATTTTACAAGTATTTTGCAAACACTCCCAGGCTTTGTCCAGTCACCATGACTGGGCCCATGACCTGCTCTATGCTCAGCGACAGCAGAGTGAAAGCTTGGGAAGCTGGCTTTTTTCTTGTCTCTAAAGGCTGCCAAACTGAAATGAAGCTCCTGCAGTCAGTGGAATGGTATGGTCGTGAGGCTGGTTTGTTGGTGTGGAATTTGATACCAGAAGCTATCTGTGTTTCAAAATAATATCATGGGACCAGAGGAAGACATCTGTGTTTCTGTTGTAAATGGTGTCCTGCTGCTTAGTTATTAATAGTGTCCTGCAGTCACCTGTTTTTCATGGTGCCCCTCACTGAATCTGCATAGTCTTGAATTCCAACAGACATTTTTAAGAAAACCAAACAAAAAAAGGAATGAAAAATTAAAATATTTAGCTTTGAACTTGGGATGCACCAAATCCAGATCAATGTCACTAAAGATGCAGGGCCAAGAAATGTGCTTCTTTTGCCACAGCTACTATGGGATCAAAAAGGTTGGAAGCTGAGATAGCAAAGCTCTGTACAATGGCATTCAGCCACAAGACTGGATGTGAATGTGTCCAAGAATGCAGTAACAAATGCAATCAGCAGCCAGACTTTTCTCTATTTCAATGAATACAGTGAATTTCAGTGTGTACAATATGTACAATTAAAATAATGAATGCAAAAAAAAATGAGGCTTCTCCCACCCACCATGTGCAAATCATTGTTCATGCCGAAGCAGCTGATTAGAACTGTGGATCAGCTGTGTAAAATTAGAAGGATGGCTTGTTCTGGCATGGTGTTGGGTTCTGTAGGGTTCCACAAGCAGTGAGACAAATCTCTTTGCCCTCACCTCTCTTATTGCTTTTTCAGCACCACAAACACCACTGATGGAAATAGGAGCCACCTGTCAGCACTGTGATAGACTCCACAGATAGCAGATTTGTAACATGCTTAGAAGGGTAAAATTTTGCGCTTGGTCTGTAAATAACTTTATACATAAGATTGTATGGAGATCATTATTCGCAAACCATAACAGGTCCTCTCTGACCTGTAGTTAGGTTGGAGTTATAGCCAAGATTGCAAACTTTTTTTACAGAGATATGTTCCACTGCCTTTTAGTCCTCCTTGATTTTGTATAAAAACAGCCATGGGGCTAAACACAGCCATGTAACCAAAGTGGGAAGGTTTTTAATTTGAAATGTAATGGAAATGAGATATTTAATAATGGTCTTTTAATTTGGAATATTCTTTTTCTGGTTTTATCAGAAAGAGTTGATTCATAGTTGTTATAGACCCTTGAATATGGCATTTAGATATTGCCAGTTCATGGCGTTGTTACATCTCATCATTCATTGCATGAATCTTACGAAACAGACAGAGCTAGAGTGCAAATATAAGCTGAACAGAAATATTGTGAATTATTCTTCTCTGTCTGTGTAGCACCTTGCTGAACTGTGTGGTCATACAGGAGTTTTGTGCTAGCACTGAAGGCACATTTATTTGTGGCTTTGCTATAGAGTAGGTTTGTGCCTTGTCCTTCACGTGTTGTACTCATCTCTTTCCCTCTCACTTAATGAGTGTCTGTATCATTGTATAGCTCACTGTTTCTTACCTCTGCTCTTTTAATCTTTTTTTGGACTTTTTTTTGCTAGCATACAAAAATGTGCATTTCCATGGTTTGAGCAGGAGTGTTGTATTTCAGAGTTCAGGGCTAGAGGGATAATCTCCTTCTGAATGCAATTAGTCCAGCATAGACTTTTTAATCCTCTATATACTTGGTGTAAGATAATGGTTGGCGTATTATCTCCTGACATTACTTCTGTAATTATTAAGTAAAGAAGCTGCAGTGTTACTGTGGTGAGTTTTTATATCCCATTAGTATAGAAGGCAACTGAATCTAATTCCAGTAGTAGCAATTCCTACCTTTGCCAATGTTACCATATTATCCTTGGTAAAGATGGCATTTCTAATCTCTAGACAGTGAAAGGATTGGTAATTAAATAGGCAATTAAAGGGAAACTAATCACATGGATTTTGAAAGTAGCCAGTTTCTCTCACACATGAACTCATTGTCTTGGACAACACTGTGCACTACTTTGTGCTGGCACAGCCTGTGTACTTCTGCTAATGCACTGCTGTGTGACAGTGAGGACAGGAGTCATCACATTTATTCCTTCTTGTAGTGGATGGTAAACAAAAAAAATCATTTTTTATTTCCACCTTCTGGTTTTTGCTGGGCTGTGTCTCTTTAAGAGGAAATTCCTACAGCCAATGGTCTTTTGGCTGTTGGATGTTTTTCTTCAAGTTCACTTGATTTGATCACATTTTAAAAAGAAATCTTATGACTTCTGTTTAGAAGTACATTAGTAGGGGATGATATTCTTTAGGACTGCTAGATGAGCCAAGAGCAAAGGACGGTGCTTTGTGTTACTGTAAATAGCACTGTGGCTGGAGCTACTGCAGAAAAGCTGTTGGAGACAATTTGTAGGTAAAGAGACCATAGAAGAAAAACTAAGGAATATGTTGAGGAGGGAAAAGTCAGTAAGAAGGAGGATGAGTAAAATTTAAGATAAACAAGGAGAAAATAATCACACATCTTCCTATGTTTTATCTAATGGTAGACTTTTTGCTCCCCATTTACTTCTCTCTATCATTTTAGTGCTAATCAATGCAAAACAGCAGTTATTTGAATTTTTCCTGCCACACAAATTATAACTTTTAATGTAATTTTATTTTGTTTCATTCTATAAAGAGCTTTTCTTTAAAAATCAACAAGCTAAACATCTCCTTTTTAGGCCAAATTCCTCAGAAAATATGCTCAAAGCTCTTCCAGTCCTAGAAATTATCAAAAGATTGGAAAGTCACATTCTGCCTCAGTGGTACAAATAGAAACATAGTAATAGCACAGGCAATTAATAGCATTGTTTACTCATTTACCGCAATTATATAACATGAGTAAACACACATACACACACAAACATACATGTATATATATGTGTGTGTATTTAAAAGTATATGTAACATTTATGTTTTTAAGTGTTACAGTCTGACATACACAAACCTTGAGTGGATGTCTAGGGGTTGTCTTCATGTGGTCTTGAATTAATTTGTAGTTTCTTTTCCTGTATAGGTTGCATATGAGCTAGTTTTGGGGAAGCCAAAAGAAAAATGCACATGGATATGTAAAAAACTGGAGTTAGGACCATTCTGTGGGAGCTCATTAATGATTCAGAGTGGTTGGTTTCAGTTTTCCCTCCTTCCTTTCAGAAGGCAAAATCCAATCAATAGTTTTCTTTCAAGGTCAGAACTGCTGTTTGGTGTCTGTCCTTCTCACAACCCTTGTCCAGTCATAGGAGGGTTTTGGAAGATTTAATTACTATTTTATTCGAGATTGTTATTGATCAATAACTCTTAGCATAGTTGGACTTGGACAGAAAGTCACATTATTACTGGAGAGGCTCTGCTCTGAGCCAACTACAAGGGTGCTGCTTTGTGAATAGGGGCATGTCAGGCATGAAAGGGGCTTTTCCCATGCCATCCTATCTCCAGTAATACTGTGGTTGCATTATGGACAGGAAAGCTGTTAAGCAGTGTTATATATCAATTATTTGATTTTGCAAGATTTGTAAAATAGCATTGAGTTTGAGAAAATTTTCTGTCTTTGCTAGGGAAAGTTTGTTTCCATTGCATGGGCAATGATACTTCTTAATGTGTTTTGGTAGTTCATTTTCCAGAGCTGCAAGTGAAACATATATTTTAAAAAATATTAATATGGTTTTTGTTTGCCTTTTTTTTTCTAGATTTTTGATACTTTTTTTTCCCTTATTTAGAATTAAGTTCAGTATAGGATAAGTAAACATGTTACATGCTCATTAACTAACCTCACTTCCTGAAGTTATACTGTAAATCCTAAGGGGAGTACTAGATCCAGTATTTTAGTTGCAGCAAAGGAAACAATGCTCCTTTAATGGCAGTGGAAATATTTGTCCCTGTAAAATATCTTTCCTGTTTTGAGAAAGATCATAAACAGTCAGAAATAGAGAAAAATATTTTTATATCTTTTGTTTAGAATTCTGTTAGAGTATTCTCTCAGCCAAGCATTTTATTCCTGAATAAGCTGCCAAAATAGAGTTTTGATGCTTTGTCAAGAAGCAAGCAAGGCTGTGTATCTTTCCTTAAATGCTTCAGTTTTCACAAAGACATCATACTACCTTACAGAGTATGCTTTTTGAAAATTAAATTCTGTGACTTTAAAGTGATATTTAAGCTCTGTTAACTTGAGTAGAATGAGCTGAATGTATTTGCAGGAGCTAAAAAGTTTGGTCTAGTATAATTTTTGTGTCAGCTGAAAAATAATAAATAACACTCAGGCCATCATCTTTTCCTTTTCCTGCCTTTTAGGAAAATCTGGACAAGATAAAGGTGAAAAGTCATGACAGAGTTCAGAGGTATCATAATAATTCCAGGAACAAGCTTCTGGAGCTCAGCTTTATTATAGAATATTATGAAATTAATCACGCTTGTTGAACATGATGGATCCAAATCTGTTGTTGGTCATAATGCCAAGTCAGTCAAAGAATGTCCACAGTTCACTTTGCTCATTCTACTGACATAATATTTAGTATGGCCTAAATCAATTCTTTATATATCCTATTGATTTTATGGTGTTCATAAAATGCTACTAATAGAAAATCTATTTCTATTGCTGGTTTTTTTTAATGTTAATGTAATTTCCAAGGAAAAAGCTCTTCAGTGACTCATATGAGATATGTTGGAGGGAGTTTGTATGTACATATATATATAAATGTGCAGTTACAAAAATTTTCAAGTGGTATAATTTAAATAGATTATTTAAATTGAGCCTTGCCATTTGGCTGGGATTTGGTTTTATATATTCTTTCTTTTTAGATGTTTGTCCCTACATTGAATTATTATATATATATATAAATATATATATATAAACTATGTCCAGGTCTGCTGGCTACAGATCTTCTGCCTTTGCCTGTGAAGTTAATATTTTTTCATGTTTCAAAGAATACTCAGCACTGATTTTGCAATTCTTCTGTCCGCATTTATGTGGTGGCTGAGGTACTTTGGAGTAGAACAGAGGGAGATGTGGATACCTGTTGTTTAGCTGCGTGGGTACCTCCTGCCTTCAGCAAGGGAACACCAGGGTCTCTGGCACAGCAGAGGGGCACTTGCAGAAGCTTTAGGCAATACAGTTTGGTTATGGGCTACTTTCAGTACTGGCACATGGAGTAGCACCAGGGCTGAACAAGCTGTTTCAATGTTAGGTAGTAAGGGGTTTGCCTCTATGTGACACCCACCAAAAGCAAACGTCCTGGACACAACCATAAGCACCAAGCAAAAAAAAAATGCTTCATGCAGTATGACCAAGCCTTGACTCTGACTTTTGTGCAGACTATTAGTACCATTGCGCAGATTATTACCGCAAATTTGTCTTTGTGGGCCAAGAATATACACCAAGAAGAATTTGGCCAGTGACTGAAGAATATCTCCTTGCTGCTTATCACAAAGCATAATCTTGCAATTTTTAATAAATATTTTTAAGTGATATGTGCTTCTATAGCTCTAAAACACATGTGCAATTTATGTCTGGTAGAATCCAGTCCAAAAAATACCAATAATTAGAGTCTTTCTCATGTTATGGATGGTTATGGGTGAAAAATGTGAAATGAGAATAATCTAAAAGTATCACAATGGATGTTTTCTTCTGCAGTGTAGAAAGAAAATTAGAGCAATTGATGAAGAAGTATAAACTTAAAAACGAGTAGCATTGGCAATTGCAAACCAAACTCTTGACATGAATTGCATTAATGGTAATGCATTCCATTCCAGTTCATGGTGAAGTAAAAGGAGTTGGTCTGGTAGATCAAATATGGCTTTCATTGCAAGACTGCGACAATGAAGGTGAGATAATAAAGCTATTCAGACTAACCTGTAAAAAATGTTATTAAATATACCTGATTAATTATGTATTCTTAGAACAGATGTCACTATAAAATACTACATATGTTTCAGTTATTTTTTCAGGATGCATGTATCCTGTTATGTATATTTGTGTATACATGGATACATACATTTTTGTTTGAAAAAATATACATGCAGTCAAAATTGTGAATAATTAATGATGCATATTATGTTCCCTTATGAATATGGCAAATTAATGTCAAGGCTTTGAACAGAACTTGAAAAGGATTTTTTTCTATTGAAATATTTGAAAAATTGGAATGGTCTAAATAACCATGTGAAAAACATAAGTTGCTGTCCTGGTTTGCTCATTACAAATACATTGTGAAGCAACTGTTACGAAGCCATTGGTGTAAGCAAACCTAGCTGTGTATCCACGGAGATGTTGCAAATTGTATGTTTCGACTTAGGCTTGTGTGTGGTTTGGGTGGGGTTTTCTAAAGTTTTTTGACATTTTTTTAATCAATATCTTATTTTCCAGCCCAGGCAAGAGTAAAATCACAAAAGCTCTCAAGTACCTTTAGTGCATTTTTCTGACAGAATGTCAAAAATTGCTTTGTGTTCCATCAATAGTAATTCATGGCAACATGCCTAAATAATTACCATTGGCCAAATGCCAGACTCCTAGGCTCCACACTAACAAATACTGGTACAATCCCTTTGAAAATTATAAATTCAGTTGCAATAATATCATGCATCTCACATAACTGACTCACCTCTTCCAATTAACTTCATGTAATCAGAAATAACTTAGTTCTGTGTTATCTCTTAAGTGGTCTCTCTGGACAGCAGTCACAGTGCGTGGTTTGCATATACTGTATAACTTGGCTTGGTTCTGGGGCAATGCACAGCAGTTTTTGAGATTACCTGTAATGCCACCAAAGCCAGTGGGACTAGGGTATGTTCTCTGGCCCATAGGAAAAGGCATGGATTGTGCCCACAGGTTTAAAACTCGCTTCTCCCTCATTCCTCAAGTAAGAATGTAAGTAAGTACTTGAAAAAAAATTTTGACACATGCTCTCCTTTGAAATGTACTGGAACATTTTGTAGGAGAGTGATGTTTGTCTTAGGTCAAAATAGCCAAAACAGTAACTTACTTTAATATAGATTAAATAATTGCGGATAAAAGAAGATACACCCCTGCATATTTTTATTTGCTGGCAAATATGTGCCCTGAACCTCTTTGTCTTTGAAGTCTTTACCTTAACACATGGGCCTGGAAGCAAGTAGTCCTGCACATACCATTTACACCAGAGATTTTGGCTTGTTAACTACTGTTTGGATCTTCTTTATGTCTGTTCCATATGGTCTTGTGTGTCTGAATTCACGTGATTAGTCAGCTATGAAGTGGTCACTCAAACTATAGTTTGCAGTAGCCTTGTTCCACGTAAGTCTTGAGTTTATTTTTTGGGAGGAGGCTGGGGACATGGGGATGAGATGGGAACCCTGTCTTATGAAAGGAAGAAAGGCAGGTGTTAGCACTGTTGCTGTTTCTTTGTGCAGTGGCTGTAGCAGAAGTGGAGAAAATCACCCTGGCCAACACCAGCAACATCATGGCCAAAGCATTGCCAGATTCCATGTTGTCCTGACCTGCAGTTGTTGCAGGCTGGAACTCATTTAGTTTCTGGACCTTCTGTAGGCCTTCTGTTTGCCTGACCAAAGAAGAGTCAGGTGTATTGGTATGCCTACTTATTGACTGGAAAGTCAGCTTGACTGTGAAGACTGAGGACTCTGCTTTTCTTAAATGGCACCTTTAGGGGACTTGTCACCAAGGAAAGCATCAATCTCTCTTCTTTCAGATGAAATATTGTTTCTTTCAAATGCATTTCAAGCATTTTGTTAACCTTAATATATTTACAAGATTATTCTTTGTGTAGAAAGAGGGAAATTCACTTCAGGATTGTTACAGTGATAATTGAGCAATAGAAATACTCCTTTCCTGGTTCTGTCTATACAAAGTTATATGGCTGGAGAGTGGTTTCACTTGACCTGGTAACAGGACAGGAGTTAGGGTTTCACTTGCACAGAAAGGGAAAGGATATTTCTATTTCTGTTTGGAAATTGGAAATTTCCTTGGAAATTTCTGTTCCTAGTGTGTCAGTGGTAGCTGGCACTCTTTGGCAGACAAAGAATATTCAGACAGAAATTCAGAGTCATATAAAATATATAACAACCTGTGTGCCAGATGTGGACATAAACCCATGCACTCCACTTGCAGGAATACAGTTTCAAATAAGAGAACAGTCTTCTTTGCTGATGTGCTAATAGCCTGCTCTGGCAGCTATGGCCATTATACCTGGTATCTACTATAGATTCACGTCTCATTTATTTGATGTTAACTAAATTTATAATTACATATTATCACTTAGTAAAATTGTTTACTTTTACTATAGTGTGTAGGTCTACAGGTGGGGCTTTTTTGCAGTAATATAGGTGGAATTAGCACATTAAATGTACATGGTTTGTTGCATCAAAAGGGTGCTGTAAGAGGTAGAATTCATAAATAGGAAGAGTGGAAACTGAAGACCACTTTCCTTTTCTTGATATATCCTGTGCAGAGTGCTTCTTTGTATGGAGAACCATTTTGTGTCCATGTAAAACTGAGAACAGAGTAAAGCAAACCAAGGCTAGGCTGGAGTAAGTGCTCGTAGTTTTTACAATGGCTCCAAGTAGATGGGATTTGGAAGGTTCAAATTGCTTCAGTTAGTACTGTTTTTTTTCCTTACAAATATTCTCCATCTTCTGTATTGGGAAGGGATTCCATGATACTGTAATATCCAAGGAGAAAGAAAAGTTTATGGAGCCTTGAAATAGGTGCAGGCCCTGAATGCACATTCTTCAAACTGCCTACAAATGTATGCAAAACTTTGAGATGACTTCTCAGGAATGTAAAACCAGGCCTCAAGGTTCAGGAGGAAACATCCTGTGCCTCATCCTTCACCACCATCAAAGACCATGTGTTACTGCAGAGGACTACTTTAGCTAAGCTTCAGTGGATGGCAGCTCAAAGGTTGTCTGTCCCGTTCTGTGGCATTGGATTTGTGGTCAGAGATAGCCAGTGACATTCTTTCACTCTTTTGTCTTTTTGCTGGTGAATGCCACAGGTGACTGGCCACCAACTGAATGTAACTCCATTCACCAACACTCTGTGGGCCTGGCTATCCAGATGTTTTTTAACCCTGAGAACAGTGCACTCATCCAAGCCATGAACAGCCAGTTTCTTCAGGAGACTGCTGCGGGAAATGCTTTTAAAGGCTTGACTAAAGTGCAGGCAGATAACATTCACAGTCCTTCCCTCATCCACTAAGTGTGTTGCCTTGTCAGGTTTGTCAATCAGAACCAACATCTCATAAACACATGCTGTGTGGGCCTGATCACCTGTGGTACCTACCTCTTCAGTTTTTAATCAAGAGAGAATTTGTGGGGTGAAATATTTGAGCCAAGATTGTGTCAAAATGGGCCGCTGATCTCTGGTCCTGGACTTAGAAGTGTGCAGAAGATGGAGGAAGAAGAGATGCACAGAAATCATGTAGTTTATCTTCATGTAGCATAATATTAATGGGACTAGCTGGAATTTGGCTCTTGGTTGTTTGCTATCAGTCCATTATCTTGATCATTGGCCACAATCAAGATAATATGAGGTTTTTTAAGGAAAAACTATTAATTGCCACGTGGAAATACTTGATTAGTAGTGACTGTAAAGGAAGGCAGTTGAAATTAATGAAGTAAAGAAACCCCATAGTTGTTTTACTAGAGGCACTGAGTGATTATGAGATGCACCTTTTAAGAATTGTTCAGATTTCACAGACACAAGGCAAAGTGTCATAGCAAGGAAGATGAAGAATTGCTCAATAGCAGCTGTGAGGATGGTAGTTGATCAAAGGTGTTAACATTGTTGTAAGGGAACAGTAAGGAAAATAATCCTATTATAAATGAACATATGTGATGCAGTTCCATAACTCCTATTGTACTGTAACAAACACGGCTGTTTCCCTAATTTGTATATGAAAACTCTCTTTCCAGCTCTTATTAAAAGGTCATATATTGAAAATGCAGAATATTTGGAATTACTCAAGATAACTGGATGGTAGGGCTGTCTTCATTCTGTCTTGGGTAGAGACAGAATGGTTTCAACAGTGACAGTGATTCTCTTTTTCAAAGGGGCAAGACATAATTATGCAGTGTCTTTCAAGCGCTCTGATCCTCCTTGTGGCTGTAAACTGATGCTTGTCAAAATTGTAGCTGTGTAGTAGCATTTCTGTATTTTACATGCATACCAATGAGTGCATTTAAACACAAATTCTAGGGATGTCATAAGGTAGAGGGCCTTCTTTCCTAAGAGCTTTGACTTTTAAAGTACTTGCAGGAAGCTTTGAGAAAGCATCCCTTGATTTATTGATTGATCTCTCAGTCATACAGTGTTTCATGCAAATGAAGTGTAAAATAACCTGCAGATATCCATTTTTTAAAATGTGTATGCAAATAATAATTGCTACACTCTTTCCTGTGAGCTGGGTTTCTACTAATGCACATATTCTGTGGTTCTGTGGGGAGCTGCTGTTAATGCCAGGTTCTGTTTCAGTTTCTGAGCAGTTGCCTATTTCACACTCTCTCTTTTTTCCTTTAACTGTCCCTGAATTAGAAGTTCTGTAAAATATATGTACTGGCTGTCTCTGAGTAATGGTGGTTTGAGCTTCAGTTCTTAATGTCCTTGACTGACTAATCAATAGAAAGCAAAACAACTACAGCATGAGCAGCAGTACTGTAAAAGGAAACTTCTGTTGGATGTTGTGCTGGAAGTCATGAAGTTAATGACTCTCATTGAGAAAGATACAATAATTTCTCCTTCAAGAGTGCAGAGCACAAATGTTTTCTTTTCTGCTGCCTGCTTGGAAAATGAGCATCCTATCCAATGTGTCATACTGGGAAATAAAATCAAAAGTCAAGATCAAACTAAAGAAAAATAGATTAAGATATTAAATGACCCTTGTTAACAGTGTAGAGGACTGTTAATGCAAAATATTTTTGGTCTATAAATGTTGAGTAAAAAGGTCCAGTTTTATCATCTCTTATTTCTAACTTCTTTTACACTGAGAACAGCTTTATGAGGTTCTCTACCTAAGTATGTGCAATTCTGTTTGACCTCCATTCTCATTTCATAAACTTCTAGATTAATGAAATAAACAATTAAATAGTTTGAATACTGGCTGCAATACTGACGTTGATGGCTACAATTTTATTATGCTTATTTGGAAATCTAATACAGGTGGAAGCATCCATAAAATTACAAGCTACCTATCCTTATCTGTGGAGCATGAAGTTAGACATTAGAGGAAGAGACAGTTATAGTGGAAAAGAAATCTTTATAAGATACTGTATATTTTAAAGAAACTTTTTAGCTCTGGGTTACTGTAAATAGTCCCAAGTTTAATATGATTTTGTGCTACCTTCCTGTTATAAGTAATTGGAGAATATAAGAGGGTCAAAACTCTTTATCTTGATGTATAACCTGATGGGTCAGACTATTTAGTCTCTTCTCATCCTAGTTTTCCTATTTTCTAAGTAAATTTGGTTACAGGAAAATTGGATCAGAAAATAGAGACTAATGTTGAATTCAGATACAGAATTTTCTGTGAATTCCTGGTCTCTAATAAGTTTTGTCTCCTATACATGCTTTTATCCTCAGGTTAAAAGAGTAATATTTATGCTTGTCATTAGAGCTCCTAATTATATGAATTAAAAATATGGTCTTAGTACTTCATGAGGTAAAAATTATTTTTAGATGAAAGAAAAAAATTGTAATGAATGTTTATGTTTTTGTGCTCTGAAACAAAAGGCAGTATTGAGCCTAGTGCATGTAAAACCTGCAAAATCCTGAGAAAATGTATGTATTTCTTCAGAGAATTTTATCTTCTGCTGCTGTGTAGGCATTGCTCTAAGACAAGACATTATTCTTCCTTGTGCAACAAGATCTCTGCAAAAGCTATTCAGGAGCCTCTTCTTGCTTTCCAACAAAAATTAGGTGACATTTTGTCCTGATTTTGCCACAGCATTAGCTAGCACTGCTCTTTGAAGCAATAGCTCAGATCCAAGAAGCAAATAAAACTAGGAATATATTGTTTAATTTTCTTTCCTTCTTGAAATGAGAAACCGACAGATTTTATAAGATTACTTTTTTCAGTAATGCAGCTGCATCTTACTTTTGCCTTTCTCCCTTCCAGTCATCAGCATGAACTTTCTCCATAGGAGTCACAGTTCATGTAAAAAGAATGAAGAGATTCATGCCATGAATCTATTTACTCTGCATTAGAAAAAGCGAAATGTACATTGATTTTTGATTCAAATGCTTTATTTAGATCAAGGCCACAAACAATATTCTGAATAAACCTTATGAAAACTTTATGCAATATTAAAATAAACATTATGCACTTGATGAAGAGAGAATATGGGATGCGACTTAACATCGTAGAAAGTTTCAGTTGTTTAGCACTTCTTCTGTTTATACTTTCCCTTGAATGATTTGGTTTAGATGGTCTCCTAATTTATGCAACTCATATGTAAAGACATAATTGGCAAGTGGGATGTGAGTATATAAAACTTAGTTTTGTATTCAGTTAAGTCATCATTATGGTAAACTTTTATTTATTCTGTAGTGTAGGTCAGGTTGTTAATGACTAAGAAAGACTGACTTCAGACCTCCAGTTTATTACAACTCATTGAAATATAGTATTTCAAATCCTGTTGGAGCGAGAAGGATTTTAGGCAACTAAAATTTAGCATCTTGCTTTGTGAAGAAAGTTCAGAAGGTGACCATCATGTAACATTTTCCTTCCTAAATGACTGAGGTGGTAGCTTGTAGGAAATATAACCAGTGAGAAGAAGTGTGATTGATATTTCTGGGATTGGTAGAAATTGAGTCCATGAATGTGTGACTATTTCAAGAACAGTGATTTTCCCAAATATGTGAATTAGATGTTTTGATGCATGTTGATGTTACGATGCCATTGACTGCTCAGGTTTTTTGTTGTGCGCTGGTTGAAGAAGGAAAAAAATTGGCTTCTTTACATTTAAAAAGGATCATGTTTAAAGGCTCTTCTTTCAAAATCAGTACAGGAGGTGTAAAGGTAGGGGGTTTGCTGTTATACTTTTCCGTTCATGCTTTCCTCTCTAATGAATCAAAAAGCTGGGAACAGTTAGTTGGTGGAATTTTATCCAGCTCCCAGTCAGAGTAAACTCTCAGAACAGTACAGATCATCCAGTATCTGAGATACAGGTCTGTGAAGCTCAAGAGATGGTCAACTGTGGTATTTCTAGAGAGTAGGATTAAAAAAAGTCCTCACTGGTAGCTCAATAGGATCCTTATTAATAATATAATTCAAACTACTCTTTCTATTAAACAGTTAGGCTTAAATCTGATGTTCCCAAAATAGTGTACTCCAGATTCTTTATGATGTTTGTTTAAAAACTAGTAATTAATTCAGTGCTGATTTCAAAGCTTTTTGAATGAAGAACTGCTATTGGAAGTGAAGTTATCATCTTTTAAACTACTTATTATTTTCTTTGCTGTCTTAGACAAATTTGCATTTCAGAGAGACAGATACATAATGTTCCTTTAAAGGATGAATGAAGTTCTGTCATTCTTTGTACAGAGAAGATGAATAGTTTTTTTCTGTCTTCCACTTTCATTTTGACGTTCTTTTATTTTTATTCTTCAGTGTACTTTCCTCTGCAAGTCTGAGTGGCAGCTTATATAACGGCAGTGTACTTTTAAAACTAATATTAAACTCAGAATCTTGCACCTCAGCAGCAACTCAAGCCAAAATCAAGTTTTGCCTCAACCTGCCTAACTGACTCCATTTGAACTTTGAGAAGTGAAATGGGAAGCTGGCAGTTAGAACACAAGAAATCATCTTCTAAATAGCTACTGTCCATGATATTTTGTCTTTGTTAGCTCAATGTCTCCAAATAGTCAGAGATCCAGTATACAAATGAACTTTTGTTTTTTAAAGGAAAAATCTATTCCATTTCTGCATCTTTATATTTGTCCTGTTTCCTTGCTCCATTGTCCCACTCCACCCCACTCCCCACAATTATTTTGTATTCATATATCCTTTTCTAGGTACTGCACCTGGTTTCTTTCCTTGTTTTAGTGATTAAAGTCAGTAGACTCTCATCTTTTTTTCATCTTTCTCTTTCTTTTACTTTTTTCATTTCTTTTTTTTTTTTTTTGCTGCTATCTGTTAATGAGTTTTTCTTTAAAATATGTTTTTATTGTGATTAATTTTTCTGCCTTCAATAGGAATTGCAGGACTCCCTTCCCCTTGTGGACTTCTTGACTCCTGTAGACTGCTCAGTCGCAGGCCTGAGGTTTCTCCCGTAATGGTTGTTTCAGATGCTACTGTTGGCTACCAGGGTTACTAAAATACACACAAATGCAACTAAGAATATAGAATAATAGAATCACTTCAATTGAAAAATATCTTTAAGATCATCAAGTCCAATCATTAACTTAACATTACCAAGCCCACCGCTAAACCATCTCCCTAAGCATCTCTGGGGGTTTACAAAAGCACATCAGTTTGCCTTCCTTAAAATTGTTGTACCATCTTCCCCCTACCCCTGGCCCTCCATCATGACTTATCATGTGAAGTTTGCAGGAGTTGTAAGCAGATCTGGTTCGTACCTGTGTTTTGCCTGTGTACTGTGTACTAAATATTAGTTTATTAGTTGACAACTTCTCTAATTAAAATTCAGAGGTGTCCTAAAACACAGCAATATGATTTCACTGTGACTATAGCAGACCAGGTAAGGAATAATCTAAAAGTCAAAAAAGCTTTCCCTTGCAATGACTTGCTCTGATGTTAAAAGTGTGGTATAAATGTGTGTTTTTATGTAAATTCATGTACGTGTCCTTTGTCTTAAGTTGCCAAGAACATATGCAATATCCCATATTTAGGAAAGCAAAATTCCAGAAGACATCTGAAAGACTAAGGAAATTCAAGAGGAAAGTAGCACCCATGCCGTAGACTTAATTGTAGACTACTAAAAACCCCGATGATATTACTCTTTTTCTAACCTATATCATCTAAACAGCCTTCAGATAATTGCTTACGGTTCTGAAATGACTTTTTCTTCAACTGATACTCTATTTTTGTCAGTGAATTAGCAGATTCCTTTGGGGTTTTTTGGCACCTTACAGGAGACTTTAAAAACTGTTTCAAAGAAAAGGCATTTTGCTGGACACTTTTGTAAATGTGGGATTGTACAAAGCTAGCAAGTTCAGCATCTGTATGTGTGATTACCTACTTCCAGGGTAGAAACAAACAAGAAAACGCAATGCACATGAATTAGTCATTGCTACTCACAGTGAAATTTAACTTCTCTTGAAGCTGACAGTGTAAGTCCCATTCATTGAAAGCAAATAAAGATTTGGCTCTGAATTGTTTAGATTTCTGTGGGATATGGGTACGCTTTCAGTCTTCACAATCACTGAGAACTTATTAAAACAAGATTAGAAAGCCCACAAAACCAGACAAAAACTACTACTGAAATTTACATTTGCTGACTAATAGTAAAACTCTCACATGTGTTTTTTTCAAATATCATTAGAACAAGTAATGGTGGCTGTCAACAGTGATGTACATAATAACTCAACTGCATCAGATAACAACAGACTAGGTAAGGCAATGCTGTTGTAGGAAGTGTTTGGAAGTGTTTGTGTCATAAGGTCAGCTAGTTGAATTCCACACAGGACCCTGCGTAGCTTTTAAAAACAAATTCTTATCCTTAGCCAGTCAGGTAAGTTTTGGGGGATAGGTTTTTCCTTCCTCTCAGAGCAGAACACATCCTGAGGATTTTTATGTATTTCGATGTGCCATCATATTTAGTTGTTGATTTTTAAGTTCCTCTTGATATTTAAATACAATTAGTTTCAAGACAATTGACTAATATTTCTCCCAGCTCCACTTTTTTCTGCCTTTACAGAGGCAGTTAATGCTGCTGAGGGCAGCAGCCTGTTCAGAGCAGGCAGAAAGGATGATGTGCACAGAGCTAAGGTACGAAATGAAAGTTAGAGAGGATCCTGGTACTTACTTAGAGTAAGTCTGTGGCATATTGGGGTACCCTACAAGTAATAGGTGTACCAAACTAAAGACAGAGAACTTGATTGTTCACATTGGGCTGTTCACCATCAGCCTTGGCACAGGCAGAGCTCCTGGCTGAGGTTTTTCTAACCCATACATAGTACAGTCCCTGGCTGGAGAATTCTAGACTTGCTCCATTACAGCTCAATCTGAGTATGCTGATATGTTAAAGACAAAGAAATAGCACACATTATACATTTTTATTTCACAAATAAAATCTTTAGCCACAAGATAGAGGTAATGTCATCATTTTAATAAATTCATGTACAGTTTTTTATCTATTTTATGTATGCTTTAAATGCTTTTTATGTGCTTGTTTGCTTGATTGTCAAGTATTCATTTGGGTTTGGTCTTTTGTATTGATTTTTCATTGACTTTTTTTTCTTTTTTTAAGCATGATTTCTCACACTTGATTTTGTTTTTTTTAGGTTTTGTTTTATTTCATAAGATCCCACTGGATGGGTAAATGAAATAAGGAAAAGATGAGAGAGGGGCTGTTGAGCTTGTGGAATCTGTGTGCTGCACTGTAGGGAGTGGACAGTGTTCTTGCCCAGTGAAGTGCCACCTCCCTTGGATTTCTCTTTTAAACATTGTTTATGTTTGGAGAACTGTAGAAGTACATTCAAATCAGTAGATGTTTTTCCAAGAGCAGGGAAAGGTGAAGCCCTAAGGCAGCTAAAAAAACTCAAGAAATTCCAGAAATAAGCTACCACACTCTTTCCTATTGCCTTGTCCTCACTGTGTCTTCCAAAATGACATTGAAATGAAATTATATTGTTTCCTCTGTCAATTTTTTTTTCTGTTCGAACTTAACTGGAAAGATGTTGTTTTTATAAATAATATTTATCAAAGGTGAACTGCAAAGCTGCTTTTATTTTATTGAATTGATGCCTCTGCAAAATTACTACAATGCTTAGTTTGAGTGTGTGTGCAAGCTCACTGATTTCTGTGGAAATGCTCACATCCTTAAAGTTAAGTTCTTGTGTATTTGCAGGATATGGTCTTAACTCCTGAAGCAGTAAATTGCAGAGCTGGCCCTGCAAATCTTATTATGTATGTAGTTCCACTGACTTTACCAGGAAGATGGGAAGTCTGAGTTAGGTACAGAAAGGTGGCAATACTGTTTGGTGTGTTTGGGTATTGAACCAGTGCCATCACTTAGACATTCAGTTGGGTTGTGCTTACTCAAGATAGTCACTAAGTCACTTCAGTAAGCACACGATCTGTAGTAGGCCAGAAGGCTGATTCTGAGCCAAGAGCAAGAACAATGGTATGTAGCTTGTCCCTCAGATGTAGACTTACAGGCTTGTTTAACTGTCCATATCTAACTGTGAAGTATGCTTTAGAATGTGCTTCACTATACTGCAAAGAGTCTACTGTAACAAGTAAAGCTAAATGAAGGCATGAACATATTTCAAGAGCAGGGCTGCATTTAGATATAGTACTAGAAATTAATTTTCTTTTGATTTATGTATCAAATCCTGAGGGTCTACTTTGATCTTTTCCATTTAGGAAATTTTAAGTGTGAAGTTTCAAGGTTTTTTTAACTGAGTGTTAGCTACAAAGACTAGCAGTGAAAGACTGAGGTAGATGCTTACGTTTCTGTGTATTCTGATTAAATTTTTGAGATATGATTTGAATTTAATTCCTTTCAACTATGTTTAGTAAAATAGATGGTATTATTTTGTCCCTGATGTATTTGCTTCTCATTGTTATGTGTTTTTAATTTCAGCCATTTTCACACTTCCATTGTAACACTAGTGCCTTTTCTTTTACTGCAGTCTTTTAAGGCCATACACCATCCCTCTCTTTCTACAATACTGGCTTGACTTTTTATTCAATTTCTGTGTATTTACTTGCTTTTTGCCTTCTAAGACTCTTAATCTTTCAACTTTTTTCTTATGTTCTCTTGAGTCTCTTGCACTCTAGTTCTTTATTCCTGCTGTGCTCAAATTTCAGAAATATCCTTATTAGTCAAGACATGCGTCCACATTTGCATACTTCAGGGCCTATGTTGGGAGATACTTCCTTTCCCTTTCCACTAGTTAGGGAAGGGGAGATGCAGTCACTAAAAATCTGTCTCAAAGATGTATTCTGCTCCCCACATTAAAGAAGAGGACAGAGCTGGAAGTCTACTGATGACCTAGGAATCGTGTTGTCTTTGTCGCCCTGCACATACTGTGGTGATTTGGGGAGGGATGGCAGCAATTAAGGATATCCATCATAGTTCCTGTTTGAAGTTAGATGTCATCAAGTGCTCTGCTGTTTCTGAGAAAGAGTATTAGAAATGTCTGCCTTTTTTCCTCCCTAAGTCTGTGTCTTGTAAGATATGGTCTTATTTTCCAGAAATCATAACTTTCTCTTCTGCTTACTGACTCATTTTACCTTCCTTTTAATTATTTTCTTCTTGGACTTCTTGCTTATCCATGAATCTGTCCTCCTGTTGAAATAATATCTGATGTCATAGAGGTGATTCTAAATCAGTAGACAATCATCTTGTGGCAATATTTGAACTAAAGTCAGTGGACTTACATCAAACACATATTGGATCATGAGCAGAGCTTGACCCAGTAGCCCAAATACCAGTTTGAAGTTTTGCTGGGACAAAGTCAGCATATTTCAGTTATGTGTTCACAATTTATTGCCAAATTAATGAGGTGAGAATCTGAACCCTTTTCTTTTGGCAGGGAAAAAGCAAACTTGCAAAGCTGGAATTTGGCAGTTGACTTTTGAAATATTTAATTTAAAAAAGTAGTTCTTTCTTATTCATAATATTTATATGCATAAATATGCACAGTTGTTGATTGGGGATTTTACATAATTTTTTTTGTAATTTATTTTGTAGCACTTTGCAGTTCATCTTTATCAGATAGGGGTAGGTTTGACCTTCAAATGTTTCAGAATGTACTGACACAGTATTTTGGATTTTATGTAATCATGGAGGTACTTTAATAAAAAACTGATCTATGCACCACTGAAATATATATATATTTTTATATCTGTACTGTAGAATATCCTTCTTACATATTTTGTACTACATTATGTTAGACACTCAGTACATTATTACTTGATGCAGATATTCACAGAACATTATGGATTACAGCACGTGATTTGTTACTAATAATATTTTAGCACAGATGTTTAATACTTGATGGAAAAAGACTACATGTTCCTAAAATGGTTTTTTTCAGTATGTGGACAGAGCCTCTTACAGCTAAGGGAGCTAAGCTTTTTAACATGGAAATTATGATACCCACTAGCTTCTGTCTTTCAGCTTGATTGTAAGTGACATTGCTTGTAACTGTAGAGATTCTGATCTGCCCAAATGGTGTTGGTTTACAAAGGGCTCACTTAATTACAAATTCTTGACCTCCTTAAAATATAGTGAGACTGAAACTAAAAATCATACAGGAACCATTAACATGGTAAAAATTGATGAACATCCAGGATTTGACATTAAAAAGCTTTTATATTGTTTTACTGAGCAATAAAAAAGGCTATGAAATGTCTAAAGGCAGAGTTGCTATTTTTTTTTTGCTGTGCCTGACATGAAACTCAAATAAAAGCGTATTTCTAAGGTTCTGCTGGAAGGGGTTTATTTGTACGAGAATTTATTTTAGATAGACATTTAATATGCTCAGAGACATGTTGAGATAAGCTGTTGAGCAGTTTGATGGGCAGATTAGTTTGGGGAGGTAGAGGAGAGGAAGCCCTGCTGGGGGTGTTTTGGTGTGAGGCAAGTCATGTCATCCAGTCTGTTAAATAAACCTGTTTCTGATGGAAGTTTGACCAGTGGCCAGGTCTATGTTGCAAAGAAGTGCATTGTTCCCAGGCAGAGGTCAGAGCTGTGCTTACTGCAGCTGCCTGCCATGAAAAGCGAGGTGGGAGCAGTTGCAAAATGTCTGTTCCTGAAGAAAGCTGTCTAGGGACTATCTCTTTTTTAGTAGGAGTCCTGGAAGCTCACAGCCAGGGCAGACTGAGGTTGCTATGAGACATTTTCATGGCAGTATGTGTCTTGACTATCATAACCTGTAAAAGGCAGTCTCCATCCTTTCCACTGCCTTTGTCTACCAGCTGGACTTCTCCCAGGCAGCAGTGAAGCAAAACATGCATTTCAGTGGAAGCAAGATCAAGATCCTTGGAAACAGCAGACAGTGCCAAGAAAACCTGTGGACAGCTAGTTGAAAACAATTTTACTTCAAATAGTTCTTGTATGGATTGCGTTTTCTTTTTTGACTGTTGGCAGAAGCACTGAAAATCAATTTTTTCCTAAGAAACCAAATTCCTAAGCCTGGTTTTTCAAAAACTATAAAACATATGGAATTTTGCCATATGAAAATGACCCATACATTTCCAAGTGGCTCTTTAAACAGAAGCCTTCATACAAAGTTTGTCAATCCCTTTACCCAGCTGTCCATGTTAAGTTGACAACTAATGATCATCAGGAAGGCTATCACTTTGTTTGCACCTATTTTAATGCTTAAAAACTTGCAAATGGTTTGTAAAGTCGAAAGTTATTATCCAACAGATAAAAAAAAAATCACCCTTTCTAAGCTCTTTTTAATTCAGCCATTTTCCAGTTAATAATAATTATTATTGTTAACAATAATAATATTTTATTATTTGAAATAATTCAAAAGTTATCAGTAGACCGAGCAGCTAAGTACTTTGTTCATGTTTATCTCAAAAGAAAACCCCAAAAGCTTATGTAAAGGTTTTTATTATTTTCTTCTTCTCCATCATTCTCTCTGGCTTCTTCTCCTCCTTCCAATTTTTGGTGGTTCTGTTTTCTGTTCTTCAGGGAGCTCAATGTCCTACTTTGTGAGTTGTGGTAAGCTTTTTTTTTAGTGTCTTGGAATATCTTTTTGAAGGACTTTGCTATCATTATGTGATGGTGTACAGTATTCCAGATTATAATGTAGGTCCATGTTGTGTGAGATTTTCATCATCTGATCTCCAGAACATGTGCTTGTGGGTGGTTGGAAGCACTGAGCATGAATGCAACATAATAGAGTGCACAGAGAATGCTGGTGCTGTGTATTTCCCATGTCACAGCCCATTTACTTGTCCCACTTCCACAGGAATGTGTATGCCCAAACTTTTGAAGCTGGCTTCCATTTGCTCTGTTTTTCTTTTGTTCATACAAATTAAATCTGCTCTGAAGATAGCAAATCATGCATTGATTGGAAATAAATGTAGCTGTTCAGTTCCACTAGCTTGTATGCAACTAAACTTGGGAGAACAAGGTACTGTCTTTTAATCAGCCTCGAGATTAACTGGTTGACTTACTTTCATCCAAGAAAAAAGCAATAGATTGGAAGAGCCCACATGAGAGTGTGTATTGTTTTAGTATGGACATGCTATATCCTTCTAATTTTAATAGCAACCTTCCATGACTAGCTATATTTTTGCAGCTGCAAGGAGTGTGTTGGATAAGCACGTGTTCTGGCCTGCAGCAGAGCTGTAGGCAGCATAGAGCCAAACTGCTTTCATTTTGAAGAGGGCCATTCCCCCATGGTCTCCAGAGGCAGCAAGTCACAGCAGGGTTACCAAGCAGATTACCTCTTAATATAGGAGGAAACTTGTCTCCTTGCCTACATATTTTCACTGTTACTTTGTTCCTCAGCTGGAATGACAAGAACAACCATATAAAATTTCAGGGAACTATCTGATATTCAAGGAAGTAAAGGGTAAAATTCATGACTTTCTTATGATAGCTTTGTTTTTAATTTGATGTAAGCAGATTAGGGCTCCCTTGTCAGGTAGGTCCACCAAACGAAATCCTGACTTTTTTCCTAAGTATTTTAGTATTTTTTAGAGTTTGTTTTTTTTTTTTAAACACAGCTATTTCATAATTATCACTGACTTTACTAGTGTGAGAGCATAATTGGGCTGCCACACCGCTGCACAAACCCAAAACCAGGGTCTCAAACAAATACACTTCAAATCTTTCACTGCCATTCAGAGCTCTCTGTTCCTGAGTCTTTTTTTTTTATATTTCAGGCTCAGTTTAAAAACAGGAAGAGTCATTAAGTTGATTTTAAAGTGTAGAACTTTAACATTTTTTCCTAAAGTATTTTTTTCACACATGGAAAAAAGTATTCTAAATTTTAGCACAAAATTGCCTTTTACCATTGCATCACATCATGAAAGCCGAATAGCGGGACAAAGGCAACGGGCACAAACTGATGCACAGAACTTCCTCCTGAACATGAGGAAGAGCTTTGCTGTGCAGGTGACCAAGCACTGGCACAGATTGTCCAGAGAAGTTGTAGAGTCTCTTCAGTGGAGATATTCAGGAACCACCTGGACACAATCCTGTGCCATGTGCTCTGGGATGACCTGGCTTGAGCAGGGAGTTTGGACCAAAGGACCCCTTGTGGTTCCTTTCAACAATTCTGACCAATTCTGTGATTCCATGGTTTAAAAATTATTTGCTGTTATCCATCAGCAATCTGTGAGTCTTTTCTCCCCTCTTCTCTCTAATTCTTCATGTTGAAAATCTTTCATGTTTCTTGTAAGTAACAGACAATCATTGTTTTTATTCCCAAATGTTACCATAACACTTTGCACAATCTATAAAAAATGTATTACATGAAATTACTTTTTACAGGCCAATAAAGTTCTATCATTTCATATCATTGTGTCTTTCACTACCTGTAAATTGATCACAGCTTGTGTTTCATTAGTAATAGTGCAGTGCATTGAAAAACATGTCAATTTTTGAGTTCCTCACCTGTTACCTGTTATAAAAATGCTGTTATTGTCTTTGTGTTCCAATAAGAAGTGAGATTCAACTCCTTAATTATATTTTTATAGCATCATTAATGGTTATTTTATTTATAAAGCAACCCCTCCCCCCCCCCCCCCGCAATTGTTTGCAGTAGTTTTATTTCTATTTAACATTCTTTAATTTAAATGTATGTATCATTAACATGTACATTCAAACAAATGTATGTGTATTCAGGTCAAATAATGTTCAGCTGTTGCCTGTAAGACATAAAGTTTTATGTATCAAGCCATACTTCATCTACTCAACTTCACACACACAAAAAAAAGTTGTTTGGTTAAATACTCAAGTACTATGTGGTGATTTTCCAAATTATTTTGAGGAAACATCAGTGCTGTGATTTGAAGGCCATGTTTTGCTTTGGAACTTCTGTTTGTTAGCCTGAACTATCTGGATTTCTTGACACATTTAATGAAACAGAATACAAAAGAATGTGGAAGTGGTTGTATCACAGGTTATGTCCAGATTTTTTATCTTTTTTGCATTTCATTTGGCCATGTCATATTTTCCTATTAATATGATTCCTGTATTTGGACTGCAGCAGAGTACATGTTCATTTTTTTGCTTCTGAAATGTTTTGTCACGTTTTTCTCCTCTGGGGTCTTACCAGATCTCTTGAGTATTGTACCAACTCTGCTTTCTATACCCATAGGCAATTTTGAAATTTTTCACCTATTTGAGCAATTGTGATGACAAGCAGTGTATTTTACACATATGCTTTTTTATCATCATCCATGTAAAATATGCTTCTGGAACTAATTTGATGTATCCTCAGGATCTAGGAGAAATAGCCTCAATATAAAGATCCGTTTTTTCTGGGAGGATCTTTCAATAAGACAACTATTAGAGGTAAATTCTGATGTTGATTAAGCTGGTATATATAAGTATTTTGCAGAAAGTATTCAAACAGTAAAAATTGTTAGATTCTCTAAAATGCCAAGTAGAACGTGCTGAGATTGTGACATGTTTGATATTTTTTTGTGTAGTAACAAGCTTGCCATTGAAATACTGTTATAGAAGGTTTTCAAACTCAGTAGATCAAGAAGTTATTATCTAGGGAGAAGAATCAAAAAGGAAGCTGAATAAATGCAAAAGTGAAAATAGCCATTTACACTGCCTGGGAAATTAGGAAGTCTGTAAAGAAATTAGGAACACAGTAAGAAATAAAATGTCTTAATATTCTTGATAATACAAATTAGTCTAAAACTGCAAACAAGCGTTTCTTTTTAATGATCATGAATTTTAGCTTAAAAGTATTGTTGTGGAAGTCTTGATTTTGTTCTTTTAAATGAGGAAAAAAAAGATAAAACATGTATTGGATATTTGTATCTTTAGATACTGTAACTTCCATCTGCTTTGATCATTAAAATACTTCAAGAACAAAAAGTTAATTTCATAGGTTAGTTTATAATTCTGTTACTATTTTATAACTAAACCAAATTCAAAGATCACTTTTGAGTAATTGATGTTTCTTCCTTTATTATGTCAGTAACCAGTCTCTAAAGCAAAAATACATAAGCAGTTCTTTGTGTATTGCAGTTTCACGAGAAGGTTGCAAAAAGTCACAAAATACTGTTTGATGATATATATATATTGTCTTTCAATTATACTGAAAGAACATTTTGGCAATGTGTTTGTACCTATTAAAAGCAAGTACACTCTACATTTTTCTAAAATAAGTGTGAGTAAAGAAAATAGAAAGGTGCATTTGAAAGACAAATGAAAAATTATTTGAAGCTCTTGCTCTGGTAATTTAAAAATTTGATTTAAAGTCCACCTGTTTGTTTTATTTATGTTTTTCTACTCTTGTTTTCAAATTCATATTTTATTCACATTATGTCATTTTCTGACGCCATTATTGCATCTTCTGTTGCTGTTGCAGCAAACTTCAGATCTATTTCCTTAATACATTGTGACTGTAATCAGTAAACTCCCAAATAGTGTCTCATGATAAGTTAGAATATGAATGTGACAGTGTCTTTTACACTTGCCACTTAAAAGAGCTGTGCTATTTACACTTTCAAAAGGAGGAAAGTATTTTAGCTGGCTATTCTAGCCACAACACCTTCCCAAGATAGCTGATGTGCAGAACAAGAAATATGCAAGAGTGCATTGGGAACCACACATCAGTGATAGTGTGGCCTAGGGCAGGGAGGGATGCACCACCACAGCCGCCGATTGCAGTTCCTTAATAACTCCTTGTAGCTCATGTGGCGTTCTAGAAGTCACAGGGCAGAAGGTGATGAAACTCCAGATGGGCAATTGGCTGTGAAGTTTCTTGATGACTATTGTGTTCAACTGAAGAGTCACCATGTTTTTCCCCTTGAAGGGTTTTAGCAAAATTTCAGTGTCTACAGCACAGAAGTATATGATGCCGCAGGAATGGATGCGTCATCCCTGCCTCAGGGAACAAGATCCAAGAACACAGTTAGCTTTATATAAACCTTTGTCTGAGGGCTGGGTAAGGTTTCTTTCATTTTTTTCTCAACCTGTGCTGAGTATTTGTGATGTCTTTACTCCAGGAGACATACCAGCATAGACCCCACTGCCTAAACCAGAATCTCCCGTTGTTTTTCTGAAGATGCATGCCATGCAATCAATTTTAATGTTTCCTTATGAGAGCTAGCATGATGCTGAGGTCAGAGCTTATAAATTAGCTCACACTTTTCATCCCCAGATGTCTCAGAGAGAAGGTCAATAGGGTTAGCCATATCCGAGATTCATGGTATACTTTGTTCTACGTAATCATTGCATAGTCATAAAAAGTTGCCTCGCTTATATTAGATTTCTTAAAAATCCTAGGAAAAATCGGAGGACTCTATGTACCTGTAGAGATTAATTATCAGAATTAGAACAAAATGTGAAATCTTGATACGTCTATGATTTTTAAAAGAAAACATTTATGTAATACTCCCATTTTTATTCAGAATCAAAATGCTGTGTGTTGCTGTAAATATGAGACAGAAGTCAAAATTATGAAAGAATATCAGTGTTGGCTTCCTCCTTGTAAGACCTGCTCCTTGACTTTTCCCATTTATGTCAGGGGATTAGATAATCTAGGAAGTCAGTTTCTCTCTCAGTTTTATCTTCTATGAGCCAAAAGTAATTTTTTGGTTATCTGAGATACTACCTGCATGCTATAATGTGACTGCCTGGCTTGGTGAAGTCTGTCTTCAGGGTACCAAGTAGTCCATTAATAGATATCTCAGTCTCTAATAGCATTTGCGAAGGTTTCCGCACACAACTGTGTTATTACTAGTTGCTCAGGTATATAATTTTTAAGTACATTAAATGTTTTTGAAATACAACACAAATCATCAACTCTGCATTTGTTTGCTTATGAGGATATGAATCAAAATGAGGTAAGTTGACTGTGATTTGCCTGAGCATTTCCTTTCTCCAGGCATTTGAAGTACAGTTTTTGAAGCAGAACATGCTAAGACGAGCCTTCTACTTTCTGTGTGGTAAAACAAGTTACCTTTTCCCATATGTTGGCATTGTTTTTCCCTTGGGAGTTGGCATAGTCTCCTTCCAGGTAAAGAAACACACTTTATCACACTTTATCAATGTGTCAAAAAAGTGTGAAGAGTCACATGCCTTTTCAAGAGGAAGGCAAAGATTTATCACCATGCTTTTTCTTTCTAATGAAGATGCCAAGTTTCCATAGCTTGCTGCAAATTCACACTTTGATGGAATCCAAATGTATATGTGTATATATATCCTGTTGCTGTTGAACTCAACTATCCTGGTACCCAGGTGAAGTTGTTACCTATCATTAGGAGGTGGTAGTATAGCCTCTGGAATCAGTGGTTCCTAACTGCAAGGCTCTAACATTTTCTGCTCCTGGGCTCTGTCTGAACATGGTGAGAGCAGCTGTAACAAGCAGTGATAGGTAGATGGCCCACATGATAGCAGTTTGGTCAGCGATTTGGACAGCTACTCATGCCAGGAAAGGGCAACCTTTGGCAGAGGAAGAAGAGAGATTGCAGATAGATGGCAGAGAGACTGAGTTACCCTGTGATCAACCCAATCAAAGAGTTTCATTGTCTCAAAGAGGAGAGTGGAAATTTTGAAAACCTTTTTTCTCCCTTGTGGAGACATGCAGATTTTGGTTCAGGTGCCATTAATCAGGCTCCTATGAGATTTATTTTTTAATACAGAGTATAAATGTAAGTTTAACTCTGCATTCATGAGGTTTTGCACATACATGTCACAGGGCATAAAGGGTCTGTGCCAATGCTTTTCTGGTTACACTAGAGCCCTGATTCTCACCGTGGATAGATTACAACACTGTATTTCACTATAAAACAATTCGGGGTGTTTATTCATCTGAGATTTTTGTCATCACTGCAGTTATCGATTATTGCTTGTTGTAATCATGCTCTTAAAAATGAGATTTCATTTTAAAAATTAATCTATAATGACATGGTTTTTTCTCATAAAAATTGAAATGAGTGAGTAGCTCAGGACTTACTTTTTCCTTCATTTTTGCAGACTAGTTAGATGACTTAGTGGTTTCAGGTTGTCATACCTTTGTTCCTTGGGCACTGCTGCCGCATCATGAAAATATGGAGAAATTGGTTGGTAAACGAAGATAAGTTGTAGCTCTTTTAACAAACCAGATTCTAATGCCTCTGGAAATGACTGACAAACAAAATCATCCCAAATGTCCAGTTGACCAATCACACACTTTTTAAAAAGGAGTTTCTGTATCCTTTTAAGTTAATATGACCCAGTGGAGGCCAGTAAAACCTGAGAACCCCAAGAAAGCATCATCCCCTCCCTGCCAAGCCAGGAACCCACCTAGAGGGCAGCAGGTTCCTCTGGTTGCTGGTGTGGTCCACCTGCCCTGGCAGGAGCTCAGTGAAGCTGGTATGTCTTGACTACTTCCTGCCATCTATCTTTAGAGTTGTTTTATCTCTGTGGCACAGGGCCCAGCTTAAAGCCTCCCAAAGGGTCATATGCCCAGGCATGCTTCAGGTGCTTCAGGTTTTTTTGTAATGATGAGCTTACTGTATTCTATCCAGCTAGTGCTGTTTGCTAGGGATCCAGGCTTGCTGCTTTGCTATTTCTTGCCTCCTTTTGGGCCTTGTAGAGGAGAAGGGAAGGGATACTGCACTGCAGGAGGGATTCACTTCTTCTGGCTTCCAGCCTGCCATTAAACACCCTTCCCTGCGAGCACACATGACTGCATGCCTGAAAGGTGAAAGACCAATATCTTCCTAATTTTAATAGTCCCAGAAGCATCATAAAGAAAATCTAGTTCTGTAGCTTATACATGTCTGGTAGCATGCAGCAAATCTCACTGTCTTTAATCCTCTCCCTGGCAATACTCCCACTGGCTTCAGTGGGAGTTTTGTCTGAGCATGACCAGAGTTGGAATTTCAGGCTTTGGCACTACATTAATTTTTCAGCAAGGAACAGAAATGGATATTATAGATTTTCAGTTAAACATTAGGAAGACATAAAACTGACATTCTCTATAATGTAGTAGTACAAATATGGGCAATTACCTTTTTGGCATTGTCTGGTGGGAATAATACAGATGAATTACTTTAACCCATTCCTAACATAATTCATGTGCAACCATATATTATAGATGCTACCTTTCAGCGACATAACTAAGAGCCACAACTAAGTGCCACAGCAGGAAAAGACTGCATTTGCCAAAAAGGTTGACATCATTCTTAATAAAAAGACAGCAGTCCTAATTTGACTGTCATTCATAGGAATTTTAAACCATTATCAATATAATAACTTACTCCTGGATGATATTAAGAGGAAGGGAATTAGACTCTTGGTATTGCCATTCCACTTTATCTGTTCAAAGGATTTATTGCTCTGTGTTTTGTTTGACTCTTTCACCATATCTCTGAATTTCTTTTTCCTTAAATTTGTGATGAACTAGCTAGTTAGAGTTTAGCATATTATATTGGATTTTAAAAGGAAAAAAAGAAAAAAAAAAAGGAAACCTTGTCTGGAAAAGAGAAGTAAGGTGTAGAAAAATCTTTGGGGGAAAATGAATCCTTTCTAAAGACTATGAAAATTAAGAACTTGGAGTTTCCTGAAATTATGGTATAAATCTGTCAATTAGGCAGATAGATAGATAGATAGATAGATAGATAGATAGATAGATAGATAGAAAATAGATAGATAGATAGATAGATAGATAGATAGATAGATAGATAGATAGATATGGTATAGATCTATGGTGACTCTGGAAAATGAAATACCAGTTATGCTCCTGCACTGAAGTCCAGTTATTGGTTACCTAGTACTGCTGTGGTTGAATTGATTGTGGGCATTTTTCACACATATGTCTGCCTTTTGCAGCTTGGTCCTTTGAGACCATTTTTTGTGTGACCATTGCAGATGCCAATTTTTAATCTAGTCCAGTGCAATAGAGGATTGTGGCTGTGTAGAAGATGGTTTGTATTTCTGTTTTTGTTTCTTCCTATTGATCTCTGAAGGTGAGAAGATGATTTTTGCAGATCACTTCAGAGATACATTACTTAGGAAAGTTTATAAGGTCATCTACTTCAATTGGTGCCAATATTATGCACATGTTCATTAGATTTTGTGTGGAATTACAAAACCAGTTTCTTCTGCTTTATAGTATTTGCTTTAAATGGTGGTCAGGAATAAGGCTGTTCTTTAGCAGTTTCTTTTTGAGAGTATTTGATTTTTATGCAAATCTGTTCTGATAAATCTGTTGCTAAGAAACAACCATGACCGAATTTTTGATAAAAGAGGAAACTAGACCGAAAATAAATGAATGTCATTCTAGAATACTTGAGTTTCACAAGTGCTAATACTGTTTAATCCTAACATAAAAATGGCAACACCACAGGGTGCCATGTTGTTGTTGGAAAAAGGGAGGATAGATGAGACAGGTGGTCAAGAGAGACTCAGTTAAGTGTGATAAGTGAAACTCTTTATAAAGAAGGAATTGAGTAAATGCAGAGGAGAGCCATCAGAAAACTGCTAAGGGATATATAAAAAATACTCAGAAGAAGAAGCAGAATTAATTTATAAAAATATTATGTAGAGCATCCTGGATGAAGAGAGACTCTGCATTGTTCAGAGTCTTGAAGAATGGAAGTAGAGATGCTTCCAACATTTTAGCAAAACCTCATTGTTGTGGCCTGACCAATTTCAGAATTAATGCATCCATTTCCAAATCTGCTGTAGCAAAACGGACAGAGT